>NC_090657.1:151868183-152468183 GCF_040937935.1 Hyperolius riggenbachi | reverse complement strand
ACTAGGAGTCTAGGACACTCAGTCACTGTGTTCATAGGCTACTAGCTCCTGCGTGCGTGCACTCACTGTCTGAGTGTACACACACTAAATTTACTTGTGATTACTACTGATTATTGTAACTGCTAGTTGTACTTCCTGACTGTTACTACTTACTTACTGTACTAGGGGACACTCACTCAGTCACCTCACCAACCAACCCACTCCATTAAAGTACCCCACTTTTCACCCGCCCTTTTACAAAACTTTTGTCTATACGCCCAAAACATTTAAGATGTCTGGAAGTGGCAGCCAGCGCGGTTTGGGCAAGGGGAAGGGCAGCAAGGGAATCAGGAGGAGAGGGAGCAGCATTGTGGCAAGCCGCGGCCGCGGGCGCGCCACCATGCACAGTTCCGCAGCAGCAGCAGCAGCGTCAGTGGCTAACATTCCTCCCATAGCCACTGGCCGTGGACGCCTTGGGCGCCGCCCAGCAGGAGCATCTGCAACTCACGCTGCAGAGACACAGCAGCAGCAGCGTGTAGCACCTGCTCCGATTTTCCTCCAGCCGGGTCGGAAACGTCCCATTGAGGAAAAGGATGCAGACACTGTGGTGCAACTCATGACGGAGGATGAGCAGCCCGCCATCAGCTCTGCATCCGAGGCCTCCACCCTCACCACCACCACCACCACCACCCCTGTTCGCAGCAGCCGCCCAGCAGGGTCTGGGGAGGAGGCCAGTTCACCGTCAGTCGCCGACCTCTCATTCAGCACTCTTTTGACCCCAGGCATGATGAGTCAATTGTCTGCTGTTGTTGGCGATTTTGAGGAGGAGATGCTGATGGGCACTTTGGGGGATGAGGGATTGGACAGCAAGACTGTGGCGACAGTCAAGCAGCCCATCCATGCATCAGGAGAGGAGTTTGGGGGGTCATCATCCCAGCAGGACATGTTTGAGGAGGGGGAGGATGATGTTGATGACCCGGTGACAGACAGAGACTGGGTGCCACCACCTCCAGGGGATGTCGTCCTCAGCAGCTCGGAGGAGGAGGAGGATGCGCTTGTGGGCCTTGCAAGGAGGCGCATCATTGCAAGCATTGGCAGCGACCCACAGCCTGCTGGTGTCTCAGGCTCAGCAGCAGCAGCAGCAGCATCAGCCAGTACCACCACCAGCCGCACCCAAGCCCCCCCCCCAACCACCACAGGGAGACAGGCAGCAGCGCTTCCATGCCGTAGGGGGATGTTTCTGTCACAAATCTGGCGCTTTTTCACCATGCCCACTGTGTACAGCAAGTACGCCACTTGCAACCACTGTCAGCGGAAGTTGAGCAGAGGTGCAGACCCCTTAAAGTTCAGCACCAGCTCGCTGATCAACCACCTTGCGGCTAAACATTTCCACCAGCATGAGGAGTTCCAGAGGCTGAAGGCATCTGGTGCTGGCAGTGGCACCACACCCATCACTGCACAGCCTTCAGCAGCAGCAACAGCAGCCACCCGCCCTCCTGCTCCTCCAGCAGCACCAGCAGGAGTGCGGAAACGCACTGCTCCTCCCCCCTCTGCAACTCCTGCCGCCGACACTGAGGCCTGTTCTGGCAGCCAGTCCTCAGTGGCCTCCTCCGCTGTGTCTGGTGATTCCCGTGTCAGCAAAAGGCCACGCCAGAGCCTTTTGAGCGAGTCCTTCCAGGGGGTGGTTAGGGCTCTGCCTCCCAGCAGCCGTCGCGTGCGGCAGCTGAACGGCTTGCTGGCACGGGCCATGTGCTCCCAACTCCTGCCGTACACGCTCGTGCAGGAGGGGAGCGACATGCGGGCGCTGCTTGCTTGTGCAGCCCCAGACTGGCAGCTCCCCAGCAGACACTTTTTCTCCCGCAAGGCCATTCCAGCACTGCACCGCTTTGTGATGGCCAATGTGGAGCGAGGGCTGGAGCACGCGGTTGGTGAAAGGGTCCACGTCACCATGGACTCCTGGAGCAGCCGCTTCGGGACAGGCCGCTACCTGTCCTTCACTGTCCACTGGGTCAGCTTGGTGGAAGGGGGTGAGGATGGGAGAGCAGCAACGGGCACAGCAGCAGCAGCAGCAGCAACACAGTGGGTGGTGCCACCCCGCAGGGTCAGGGGAACTGCAGCGGGTTCCTCCGATCCTCTGCCATCCTCCGCCACACCTGGCCAAACCCCCCGCCTCAGCAGCAGCGTGAAGGCCCGCCACTGCCAAGCGCTGCTGCACTTGGTCAGCCTTGGCAAGACCAAGCTGACGGCAGCCCACGTGTTGGCCAAACTCCAGGAGCAGGAGAGGATTTGGCTGACCCCCAGAGGCCTCAGAGTCGGAGAGGTGGTGTCCGACAATGGGGCCAATCTGGTTGCTGCCATAGACAGGGGAAACCTGACCCACATCCCCTGTCTTGCCCACGTGCTGAACCTGGTGGTGCAGAAGTTCCTGCGCACCTACCAGGGGATGGGCGAACTGCTGGAAACGGCAAGGAATGTTGTGCGTCACTTCCGGCGCTCGGCTGCAGCCTGTGCGAGCCTGGAAGACGTGCAAAAGGAGCTGGATCTGCCACGCCATCGGCTGATCATTGACGTTCCGACTCGCTGGAACTCCACCCTGGCGATGTTGGAGCGTATGGTTGAACAGAGGCACGCTGTCAACCAGTACCTTGCCCTGGCCACTGTTTCCGCAGCTCGGAGAAGGGACAAGACCAGCAACATCCCGTCCATCGTCCCCGATGATGACTGGAGGCACATGCAGCAGGTGTGCTTTGTGCTGGCTCCCTTCCTGCAGGCCACAAACATGGTGAGCAGGGACCATGCTATGGTCTGCGAGTGGGTGCCCCTGGTTTCTCTGCTGAACAGGGCCCTCGATGGTTTGCTGGAACAGGGAGCGGCAGCCTTGGACCAGCAGGAGCGGCAACCAGCTGCGCAGTCCACCTCTGAGGGGGAGGAGGAGGAGGACTTGGTGGAGGTCCCTGACCTGGCTGCTGATGAGGGGGATCAGCACAGCGCAGCTGAGTTGGTGCGGGGGTGGAGAGAGGATGAGGCGGCAGAGGAGGAGGATGAGGACAGCACTGACGTCGATGTGCCAGCAGACGTGGCCCGCCTCTTCCCAATGGCAGCGCACATGCTGGCGTGCCTGCGCAGGGACCCCAGGGTGATCCAGATGAAGCAGAGGGAGGACATCTGGATCAGCATGATGTTGGACCCACGCCTCAAGGGGAAGTTGAGCCAGTTCCTGCCGCCTGCAGGAGGAGACCCAGCGCAACAAATAAGGAGCTTGCAGCAGGCCCTTGTTGAGCGCTTGGAGGAAGCCTTCCCCCAGCCTTCCACCCCCACTGTCCAGCAGCCAGCACAGAGGCAGCAGCAGGTGCCTGCATCCAGCAGCAGCAAGCGCCCCACAGACCTGCTGTCTCTCAGCCACGAGCTCTACAGGACTGTAGAGGCTCCGGCAGCAGTGACTAGAGAGGAGATGCATGCAGCAGCATCCTCCTCCGGTCACAGCCAGCGCCTGACCCGCATGGTGGCTGACTACATGGGGTCGTACAGCGGGCTTGACAGCGATGCCCCTGTTGATCCCATGGAGTATTGGGTCAAGCGCATGGAGATCTGGAGCGAGCTAGCGCAGTACGCCCTGGAAGTGCTGTCCTGCCCCCCTTCCAGCGTGCTGTCCGAGCGCTGCTTCAGTGCAGCTGGTGGCGTGGTCACCGAGAAACGCTCACGTCTGTCTCACAAGTCTGTGGACAGACTGACGTTTCTCAAGATGAACCAGGCGTGGGTGGAAGGCGAGTTCCTGGCCCCTGTTGTCGGCGAGAGGGGGACATGAACTGGCTGCCGGAACCATCGTTAATGTGCCTTACCACCCTTTACCACCTCCTGGCTCCTGCTCACTAAGCCAGCCTGGTTCACTTTGACTATTACGTCGCCTGCAGCCACACATTTTACACCTACAGTGGGCTGCTGTGTACTGCCCTTCTGCTGTCTGTCTGTGTTTCCCACTGCCAGGGTACACAGAATGACCTTCTTCTGCTGCCACTCTGCCACCAGCTATTACGTCAAACAATAGCTATATTGGTTGCAAAACCGAAACCAAACAAACCATTAAAAAAAAAAAAGGTTTAATTTTTCTGAGGTGCCCGGGTTGAAAACTGTGTTGTCCCAGTTGTGTATTGGACACAATGTGGGCTGCACGACCGCTGTCTGGGACCTCCTGTTGTGTTTATTTACGGCCCTGGTATCACCGCTAGGTACCAGGGCTATTATGTCACGCTGCCTACCTGCTGCCACACTCACACTGCTCCTCCATACCTCCTCCTGCTGCTGCTGCTGCTGTCTGTCTGTGTTTCCCACTGCCAGGGTACACAGATGATTTACCTTCTGCTGCCACTCTGCCACCAGCTATTACGTCAAACAATAGCTGCTCGCCTACTCCTCCATTCCTCCTCCTGCTGCTGCTGTCTGTCTGTGTTTCCCACTGCCAGGGTACACAAAATTACCTTCTTCTGCTGCCACTCTGCCACCAGCTATTACGTCCAAAAATAGCTAAATTGGTTGTAAAACCAAAAACCAAAAAACCATTAAAAAAAAAAAAGGTTTAATTTTTCTGAGGTGCCCGGGTTGAAAACTGTGTTGTCCCAGTTGTGTATTGGACACAATGTGGGCTGCACGACCGCTGTCTGGGACCTCCTGTTGTGTTTATTTACGGCCCTGGTATCACCGCTAGGTACCAGGGCTATTATGTCACGCTGCCTACCTGCTGCCACACTCACACTACTCCTCCATTCCTCCTGCTGCTGCTGTCTGTCTGTGTTTCCCACTGCCAGGGTACACAGAATTACCTTCTGCTGCCACACTGCCACCAGCTATTACGTCAAACAATAGCTGCTCACATAATTACTCTCCTCCATTCCTCCTCCTGCTGCTGCTGCTGTCTGTCTGTGTTTCCCACCGCCAGGGTACACAGATTTACCTTCTGCTGCCACTCTGCCACCAGCTATTACGTCAAAAAATAGCTATATATCTGTGTAATTGGTTGTAAAACCAAAACTACAAAACCATTACAAAAAAAGGTTTAATTTTTCTGAGGTGCCCGGGTTGAAAACTGTGTTGTCCCAGTTGTGTATTGGACACAATGTGGGCTGCACGACCGCTGTCTGGGACCTCCTGTTGTGTTTATTTACAGCCATGGTATCACCGCTAGGTACCAGGGCTATTATGTCACGCTGCCTGCCTCATTGACTGCATGCTGCCACACACTCATCCTCCTCCTCCTGCTGCTAAATTTACCTCCTGCTGTCTGTGTGTTTCCACTGCCAGGGAGCACATACAATGGCGCTTCCAACATGCGTGCGCCACCAGCTATTTGTTGTTACGCTCAAAAATAGCTGCATTTCTTTAAAAAAAAAAAAATGAAAAGAGAAATAAGTGACGAAGAAGACGATATAGAAGAAGATGAAGAAGAAGAAGAAGATGAAGAAGATGAAGAAGAAGATGAAGAAGATGAAGAAGAAGATGAAGAAGATGAAGAAGAAGATGAAGAAGAAGATGAAGAAGATGAAGAAGAAGATGAAGAAGAAGAAGAAGAAGAAGAAGAAGATGAAGAAGATGAAGATGAAGAAGATGAAGAAGAAGATGAAGAAGATGAAGATGAAGAAGATGAAGAAGATGAAGATGAAGAAGATGAAGAAGATGAAGAAGAAGATGAAGAAGATGAAGATGAAGATGAAGATGAAGAAGATGAAGAAGAAGATGAAGAAGATGAAGAAGAAGATGAAGAAGAAGAAGAAGAAGAAGAAGAAGAAGAAGATGAAGAAGAAGATGAAGAAGATGAAGATGAAGATGAAGATGAAGAAGATGAAGATGAAGAAGATGAAGAAGAAGATGAAGAAGATGAAGAAGAAGATGAAGAAGAAGAAGAAGAAGATGAAGAAGATGAAGATGAAGAAGATGAAGATGAAGAAGATGAAGAAGAAGATGAAGAAGATGAAGATGAAGAAGATGAAGAAGATGAAGAAGAAGATGAAGAAGATGAAGATGAAGAAGATGAAGAAGAAGATGAAGAAGATGAAGAAGAAGATGAAGAAGAAGAAGAAGAAGAAGAAGATGAAGAAGATGAAGATGAAGAAGATGAAGAAGAAGATGAAGAAGATGAAGATGAAGAAGATGAAGAAGATGAAGAAGAAGATGAAGAAGATGAAGATGAAGAAGATGAAGAAGAAGATGAAGAAGATGAAGAAGAAGAAGAAGAAGATGAAGAAGATGAAGATGAAGAAGATGAAGAAGAAGATGAAGAAGATGAAGATGAAGAAGATGAAGAAGATGAAGAAGAAGATGAAGAAGATGAAGATGAAGAAGATGAAGAAGATGAAGATGAAGAAGATGAAGATGAAGAAGATGAAGAAGAAGAAGAAGAAGATGAAGAAGAAGAAGAAGATATAGAAGAAGAAGAAGAAGATATAGAAGATAAAGAAGAAGAAGAAGAAGAAGTATATACAGTACTGAACAAAATTCTGGACACAACTTCTCTTTTCACCTTTTTTTTTTTTTAAAGGAACATCCCCACATAATCACTTGCTGTTGTCACTTGGAAAAAAATATGTTTCTTGCATCATTAACCCTCAAAACAAGTGTTGGGAAGCTATTTAAGGCCAATTCGAATAGTCAGCTCGAATAGTTAGCTCGAATACCGACTCAAATAGTGAGCTCGAAGTCCGAGGTCGAATCGAATAGTAAAAATTATTCGACTCGAATATTCGACTGACCTCGAATAATTTACTATTCGAATTCGACCAAACTCGAATTTTAAAAAGGGGTATTTGAGCATCACTAATCTTTACATACATAACAGTTGCAGCATAAAAAGTCCCAGTTCAAATTTCCAAATACTAGTGCTTCAATCTTCTGTTAATCCACCACCAGATAACACCAATATAGAGCACACTCACCAGATACAATATGACCATTGTTAGACTGGTCATTCAGCGCACACCTCCAGGATACCCCAGTACTTCAGGTCCTGGTCCTATTATATGTTCATAACGTTTCCAAGTTCACTCTCCCAGACTGAGTGTATAATACCTCAAACAGAAGCATATTCACAATGGCATTAAGGGCACAGAGTTTTTATCACGGACTCTCCCCCGTTGCCAAGCCGGGCTAGATGACGGTCCTCCGTATTCAGCGCTCAGCGTTCCCCACCGCCGCTGCTTAGTTCCCAGTGCGTCCAATCCCCCGCTCGACTGGTTTCGTCACTCCCTCGTGACTCATCAGGAGCATGGGGATTGGACACCACACCAGGATATTTGAAATCAACCATTTCACCCTATTGGGTTCTTTCACCGTGCTCCTATTGGTCGCCAATCACTAACCTCTGATTGGTTCCCAATCTCTTACCTCACCCGTGGCCAGCCCCGTGCATAAGCATGCCCCTTCTCGCCGATCCTCACTCCCAACCCGGCCTGCGTCACGCCTTTCCCTTATAACTATTGGACAGTTTGCCGGCCTCCATATGCAAATTAAATCTTCCATCGCTCCGTGATTGTATGTACGGGGGAAAGCCCGTTTACATGGTATAAGTATTAAACACATTGGTATAAGGTTTAAACACATGTATACACCATAAAAGCCACCAACAATTCATCTTAGCTAAAAACATGAACATTATACCATATATGCCAAATCGATATTCCTAATAGCATTAACCCACTTGTTTTACTATTTAAATTCCCGCTTACAAATACAGCAGCTCCTCATAACAGTTGTTCTCTTATATGAGTATTATAACTAATCACCCATATAGATCACATTAGCACATAGCTGCTCCATCAATCCACCTTTATCCCTATACCTACTTGTCCTAGGACACCAGTCGTATGCTGCATCGATTCATTGGTTTATAACACATGAGCTTCAGTTGATAATTCGGTGACACTAATTATCCGCAATAAAGCAGTTAAGATCTAGTTCTATATTATGGCCCCCCGGCTTCATACAGCCCATACCATAGATCCACTTTGTTTCCCTCATCGATATCTGTCTAACTTTATGACAGCCTCTCCAGCTGTATTTCATTTTTTCTAATCCGCAGAAGAATAGATGTTTTGGGTCACAGTTATGGTATTTACTAAAGTGTTCCAATACACTATGTCCACTGAAGCCTCTCTTTAAGTTCCTAATATGTTCCTGCACTCTGGCTTTCAATGTCCTGGTTGTCCTACCTATATATTGCTTTCCACAACTGCACCATAGCATATACACCACCCCTACGCTGTTACATGTAATGTTTTGCATAATTTTGAACTTCCGCCCATTACTAAATGAAATAACCTCGACCTTTCTGATGCCATTGCCTTCCTCACAGGCCTGACATCCTCTACATGGAAAAAAAACATTTTGATTCCAAAATGGTAGGTTTTTTTTGTGATGGACCTTCCACAAGGCTGGGTGCCAAAATCTGCTTTAAATTGGGGGCTTTCCTATATATAAATCTAGGGCGTTCCGGTAATACGCCCCTCAGTATTCTATCCTGTTGCAATACACCCCAATGTTTCTTAAAAATGTGCTCTATTTGCTTATGCTGAATGGAAAACTCAGTTATAAATAGGATCTCCTCCCCCCTTCCCCTGTCTACCTGTTCCCCCTTAATTAAAGTGTCTCTATCCCCTTTACCTATTTCTATCACCTCCTTGTATAATTCTTCCTCTGTGTACCCTTTTTCAGTGACCTTCTCCACCAATTTATGTGATTTCTCCATGTAGTCCTCCAACCGTGTGTAATTTCTACATATACGAGTGAACTGTCCCCTGGGTACTGCTTTTAGCCACTGAGGATGGTGACAGCTCTTAAGTGACAAGTACCCGTTCCTATCTGTGCTTTTGAAAAAGTCCTTGTGATAAGTCCCTCTCCATTCTTCTCAATTTCTATATCCCAAAAATGTATTTTCCTCCTATCACTCTCTACTGTTAATGTGATATTCAATTGATTGTGATTTACATACTCTATAAATTTGTGTAACTCTTCATCTTCCCCTTCCCAAATAATAAATAAATCATCAATAAACCTTTTCCACACAGAAATCCTATTATCCTGCATGAAGGTCTTCAAAATATCCTCCTCCCATCTCCCCATAAAAATATTTGCTAGTGATGGTGCAAACTCTGCCCCCATTGCACACCCTCTAATTTGAACAAAAAAAATCCCTATATACCAAAAATAATTTTTCTTCAGTGCAAAGATCAGTAACTCCAGTATGCATTCAATCTGTCTTTGATCCATAGATCCTACCTCCTCCATGTAGTACCATACTGCCACTACTGCTGGTTGGTGCGGTATATTAGTATAGAGGCTAGCTACATCCACCATTACCAACGTACTATTCTCGTTAACCCTTACTCCATCCAATATCTGCAGCATATGTCTGGTGTCCTTAATAACCTGAGGCAGCCCCTGAACCAGGGGCTGCAAGAAGAAATCCAAATACTTTCCCAACCTATGGGTGATAGATTCGATTCCGCCTATTATTGGTCGTCCTGGAGGGGCGGTGGTGCTCTTATGGACCTTAGGTACCTGATAGATAATGGGTATCCTGGGTGCAGATGTATGAGGTATTCAAATTCTTTATCATCCAGGATCCCCAAGTCTATCCTTTTCTCAGGATCTTCCTGAGTTCCTCTTTATATTGTTTGGTTGGGTCCCCTTTTAACCTATCATATGTTCCTCTATCACCCACCAACCTATCCAATTCCATTCTATACTGGTCCCTATTGAGCACCACCACCCCTCCTCCCTTATCAGCTGGTCTTACTACCAGCTTCTTGTTTTCCAGCATTTCCCTTGCTATTTTAGTTACATTTTCTGTCTTTCTTATTTCCAATTTTTCTAAATGTCCCCAGCTTGGTAGCCACCAGTTAGGCTGCGGCTGGTGATCTGGGGATGGACCACAGCAATGCATATGGGGGGGGCAGCACCTTGTCTGAAATTTATGAAAAAAATGCCCCTACTGCCTTTGGGCTGGGGGGGGGGGGGAGGGTAAGTATGGCTGTTCAGGTAAGTCAGGTAAGTCATTAACACTGAGACCCTTCCAATCATTAAGACAAAGCCTAACATGACAATCTCTGTCTTTTATACTTCAAGTACTCTTTCAGTTGGTTACACAAAAACCATTTTGGTACGTATGTATTTGCTATCTGACCTAACGGCTGATTTGACGGCAGCTGGGTAGTGTTGAGCAGAGCAGATGGGAGATTAGCGCTAGGAAGAGGTAGGGTTAGTGTTAGGCAGAGAAGAGGTTAGTGTTAGGAAGAGGAGAGGTTAGTGTTGGGAAGAGTAGAGGTGAGGTTAGTATTAGGCAGAGGAGAGGTTAGGGTTAGGGCTCATTCACATCTAGGTGATTAGCAGATGATTCCCGCTAACCATTAAAGCACTAGCCCAATATTAAGTATATGGCAGTGACTTCACAACCGCGACTGCTGCCGATCCAGAGCGATACGCAATTAATGGCAATCACAAAATGTGTTACCAGCAGCATTTTGCCATGATTCTCGAGTGATTGCTTTTACAAGCGCTGATCGCAATCGACGGGAATCACTGAAGTGTACAATGATTTTACCATGCTAATCGCACATGCGCAAAAATGTAGCATTAAGCACTACGGTTTTGCGCTTTTTAAGTGTGAATGGGTCTTTAGAGAGAGAAGAGTGCACAACACTTGTGATTCCATCAATGTAAAAGGACACCTATTATTGTTATTTTTTGCATTTATAAAGCGCCAACGTATTATGCAGCACTGGAAAATAAATACATTAATACACCTGAAATGAGAGGGATATGAAGGCTGCCAAATGTATTCTCTTTTATTAATACTAGTTGCCTGGCTGTCCTGCTGATCCATTGCTTCAAATTGTTTTAGCCATAGACCCTGAACAAGCATACAGATCAGATGTTTCAAATGTCAAGATTATCTGCTTGTTTCAGGTGTGTGGTTCAGACTCTACTGATGCTGAAAGCTCAACAGGACTGCCAGACAACTGGTACTGTTTAAAAGGAAATAAATATGGCAGCCTCCATAGACCTCTCCCTTCAGGTTCCTTTTAAGTAAATTTCTGCTTTGTCATGTGGGGGAAAATTGATAACTGAAATCAGGCAGGAATCTATCCACTTGGCATATCGGGTTATAATACACCCGTGTATGGCTAGCTATAGAAATGTTACCAGATCTTATGAATACTTTATACTAAACAGACCACAAACAGACAGACAAACAATCACCAATGTACATTTTCTCTTTGGTCTGCTATGCACTTTTATGCAGCTGCATTCTTAAATACTGTTACAAGAAATTAAGAAAAATAATACACTGGAACATAAATTACTATTTTTTATTCAATAGAAAAAAGTAATACAATTTTGAGGTAAGTTTTTTCCATTTAATACATTCAAGGCCAAATAAATAAGTAAAGTAAATTAAAACCCAATCATCAAATAACAAGTGCTTACATATACCAGACAGTTCTCCAAAAGAGGTTCTAAAAAAAACTAGAAAAAAAAAAAAATTGAACAGGATATAAAAATTGAAATTTTCTCCAAATAGTTTCTATTTTTATTATTATAATTTTGGGGTCTTCTTATGTTTAAAGGGGTCTCAAAAAACACCATTGAGGAGAGTGATATGACTCACTCACCCGGCCTTCTTTTTGCTCAGAATGTTGCTTCCCCACATCTAAAACCCCCAATTGATTTGGCGGAAAACAACTCAGAATGATAATCAAGCTGTCCAAAAGTGCAATACATTTACAGTTTATAAATTTTAATATGACACCCCTCCCCATTGCTCTTCCCCTACAAACATAATAGGATAGAGCAACACTAAAAACCGCCACACAATGGAAGGTTGAAAACTTGAAACCAAAAGAAGAGTGTCAAAAGTGCTTGATTATCCCCCTTCCAAACATTAGATAGTAGCCAAGCAGCAATCCAAGAGGGTGCCAGGAGATTTAGAGAAGGATAGAGTGCTATGTGTGGAGGAGGACTCCATAGGCTGGCCCTTACTGATTACAATGAAGTGCAAGAGTGGGGTAGCAGCATATCTGTAGAATACTGAGCTGCAAGTGTTCAGGGAACATGGCCACCCCACTCACAGTGTCTCCAGGCAGCACAACATAAAACTAATGGAGCTCAATACTACATACAATGTAAATAACATCTGTATTAAAGTCTTTAAAACAATCTCATCTTCATTATTTGGCTTGTAAATGTAAAGTGCCACATAAATAAGCTTAAAGAGAAACTCCGACCAAGAATTGAACTTTATCCCAATCAGTAGCTGATACCCACTTTTACATGAAAAATATAATGATTTTCACAAACAGACCATCAGGGGGCGCTGTATGACTGATTTTGTGCTGAATCCCCTCCCACAAGAGGCTCTGGTACCGTACGGTACTCTGGGCAAACTGCCACAATGTAACAATGACACACACAGGAAATGGCTGTTTATAGCTGTCTGTTAAAGCCAGAACAGCTACATAATCTGCCCACAGTAACAATGTCACCATGTAATACATGTCAGAATGTGAATCTGGGAGAGGAAAGATTTTACAATGAGCAAACTCTGACTAAATCATGTATACATAATTATTGTAAAAATTAAGCACCTTTTTATATTAAATTATTTTCACTGGAGTTCCTCTTTAAAGCTGATATTTAGGCATGTAGAGATTTCATCTGCTTAGCCTCACGTTCCAGTATCTCCAGTTCACGTCCACATACTAATCCCAGTATGTACATTGCACTAAATCGCTCTTGGGGAACACTTGCCTCCTGAGCTGAGATGCTGCTGAATGGTCCAGCTTGGGAAATTCCAGCAGAAGATGCAGTCGCTGCTGTGTGTCCAGCATCATCGCTGCGATTGGAATCATTTCCATATCCTTTTTTTGTGGCAGGTGCTGCAAGTGGTCGAGTGGCCTGAGGATCAGCATAGGGTTGTACTGGTGAACTCACAGGACACACAAGTACAACCGGCAGTACGAATGTGCCAGAGGTCGAGGGATTTTCTGTAGCATCTGGTACAGGGGTGTTTCCGTTCTGAGCTCCAGTGAGATTCTCTGCGTCCTTGAGCATTTGTGGTGCATAACGGCGGCGAGCATTGATGAACCAATTATTCAGCTAAATGCAAAGAAAATAAAAAATAAATCAGCATCTCCTCCTATGATTTGCAAGTACTGGTTAATCACCCATTCCTTAACCCCTCCCCCAACACACATTTGGTCCCCTCCTAAGGATACTTGCTATAACTTTAAATTACTGCCTTTTCCAGACAATATAAGCCTCTGCACATGGAGTCATGTCCTCTGCCAACATTTTACCTATCTATATCCAAGGAGATAAGACAGAAATCTGGTGGTTTGCTGCCACACTGATCTCCAAATAAATCATTGATTCTGCACATTCCCCATCCCAGTATCCAGTTGAAGGCTCATTAACAGACTTCACCAGCAGGTGGTGCTGAAGTTTAAATCACAGCACATGAATTGTAGGAAAGTGGATTAGTTTTTATTGAATATTAAATTTCCACTGATCCAGGAAGGGAAATAAAGACTAAATAAAGACAAATAAAGGAAGCAGTTGTCAAATGAATGGCCACTACCTGCATAAAGGGGAAGTATGGTCTGGCATGGCGCACAATAAAAAACTTGATTCCTTACTCTTTATTGCCCATACAGTTGCTTTTTGTCCTCAAGTAATGTCATCTGTGTGCAAACATCAAGTCCCCCATGCTCATAGAATGTCATTACCTAAAAACAGTATATAATAAAATGCATCTGCATCTGTGTTTATGTGAAAAAATGAAGCTCTCCTGTGGTTATGCAAAGCTTTTCGTGCACTAGAACTGCAGAACAAAAAACCCTCTATAGTGAAAATTGAACAAATACAGCGCAATCATAGTGTTTAAAAAGAATGTCTTTCAGTGGCAGCTATCTGTTAAGCTTCCTGCAAATAAAAAACACTGCCCATTATTCAAATGAAGTCAGCATTCTATCTGATTTCAGCTTAAAAAAACTTATATCCAGTAATGGCCAGACAGGACAGAAGTCTGGTCACAAAAAAATACAAGGTCAGTTAAAGTGAATCCGAGGTGAACTTTTACTCATTGCATAATTGTGTTCCTTTACTATTGTTAATAGGGCATTCCTCAAGCCAAATACATTTTTGTTTTTGTTTTAATACTCTAATTCCCTATAAACTAAATAAACCATGCCCACAGGTTTTCAGAGAGCCTTGGCATTAGCAAGGGCTCATGGGAGCTCAGTCTGGGCAGGAGGAGGAGGTGTTACTAGCCATTGATTTCAGAGGCAGAGGGGAGGAGAAAAGAGGGGGGATTAAGTTTTTAGTGCTCAAGATACAGATAAGCCTGCCTCTGTGTAATGTTTACAAACAACATGGCTGCTGTCATTGTATCACAGGAAGAAATAATAATTTTCTATTAAAGCTGTTTGCAGCTAGATTTGCTGTGTAAACTATCTAAATTTTAGATAAGATATATAGACAAGTTACTTGTTATAGTTAGTTTTTCATCTCGGATCCGCTTTAAGTTGGTTTGACATTCACCCATTCCTTAGATCTGCAAAATGTGGTCATGTGATGTCTAAATGGCCACCATAAACAGCCAGGAAAAACAGAGTATGTGGAGAGGAAGAGAGCTGTAGTGCAGTTTACCAAGTGTATATTCTGACCCATGAAACAGGTATTCTGTCCACCATTTTTGCTTTTATCCTCGACTTTATTGTCATAATTAGAACTTGTCTGGTTACATTTTGGATCTAATTGACTTTTATGTTCTATTTGTATACAGTTATTAACCTCATTGCCTTTGTTACATTTCAGTTCATTTGGGCTTTATCCCAAATCCTTCAACCTCAGCTGACCCCAAGGAGCTATATAACCAGAAGTGACATACCTGGGTTGCTTCGAGGCCAGTCTTCTCAAGCATAAATTCCTTTTCTTCATGTGTCGGGTATGTATACTTGATATGTTCAAAGAGCCAGTTCTTTAGAAAATTGGTGGCTTCTTTTGGCAATTTTTCTCTTTTTCTTCTCTCTGGTGGATTCTGCACATTCTCCACATTCTCTACATTCTCCACATTCTCCACATCCTCCACATCCTCCACATCCTCCACATCCTCCACATCCTGGTCATGTGTCACTTTTTCTGTGGACATGGAACATACACATTCATCAGAATTGCATTGCCACATACTGAGCTAAAGGAATAAATACATACAAGGCATTCCTGGTTTGGAATTACAGCCAAGCTCCCTAAGCATGTCCTCTGCCAAGTTTTAGGCAGTAGTGCAGGTGTGGACGACAGGCAGAGGTCAAATGTGGAAAAAGGTCCCCCTTACTTGCAAGATCCAGTATTGCAGGAGGCAATAATGTGCCATATGCAGTCTTACCATCTATTTAAGTAGAACATTAAGTCTGAGATGAAAATAAGTTTTAGGTTATACCTTCTAATTTGTTCAACAAGCTTTGCAAGTATGAGAAATACCTAACCCTCAGTGGCAAAACAGTGGGCCCTGGTGCAGCATGAACCTAATGTGGCCCCACATGATAATCTGCTTTGACCCAGGGAAGAGAATGTAATTTACCAATCAATGCCACTAATTGAACAGATAGCCTGTTATTTAATCTACAGATGGTGGCGTTGATTGGCTAAATGAAATTCCCTCCCTGGACCGGTGGAGATTTCTATAATAGAATAAATGACTTGGCAACCAAATCAAATTAAAACAAACAAAACACTAAAAAAGGAAAATAAATATATACAATATAAAATAAAGAGCTGTAAATTGGGGTTGTGTAGGTTTCAGTGTTGTAGTACATCTCATATAGGGTAAGTGAATAACTATACAAAGTGAATGATCATGCATCACATGTATTATGCAGTTAGGTTCCAGGCACACTCTTGTATTGCTCTGCAACATAGGTGGGATTTTTTAGAAGAAAGCCAATTAATTTATTTGTATGCTTTTTTGGGCTGCTGGAGGAAAAAGAAAAAAATCACAACAAAATGATTAAGCTGCCAGATACAGGATCACCCCAGTACTGCTTTCCCCACTCCAGCAGATGAGGCTCATCTGTACAACCTCACACACTGCATATCTAATGCCGCCATTCCCTAATCACAAGCAATCAACTTACTGTTGCCATGTTATATAAAAACTTACTTTCCATAGTGGCTCTGGAAAAAGTGATGCCTTCTGTATGATTATCTGTAATAGTTTCCTGGTGATCGTTCCGGGTCTTTCCGGGTCTCCAAGGTGTCACTTGTTCCAAGCAGTAAAATATTTCAGATAGATAGGTGTCTGACATCTTGCCATTTATATACCCCCTCACCAGGCCTCCTTCAAGTGACAAGGGAGGAGCTATGTTTGAATGGGGACCACTGATTGGCTCTATGTCTGAGATGAACAGGTTTCTATCTTGAATTGTATTTTAGTTAATTAAAATATCTATTTGTCATTGAATGAACTGGCTACCAAATATTCAATGGTGTGAGTTGGGGTAAGCAAAGCTCTGCTTGTATGGAAATGTATTGGTTAGCATACGCTATTGTTCTATCACCTTGTATCCTTGTAGTGGGTGTGGACAGAGCATATTCATTGTAACACCTGTCTACAGGGGGCCCTATTACTGTCTCTGTCAATGTAAAGTCACATAGGTGACATGACATGATATGAATAACTCTTAAGTGAAATATTATTATTATTGATTTAGGTAGCACCAGCATCTTCCGTGGCACTGTACAACAGAAATAACAGTCATACCTGAGCTCTGCACCCGTAATAACTGCAAATAAATTACAATTAGTTATTAGTATGTTTTAGGATTAGTTATTAGTATGTTTTAGGAAGAGGTCTTGTATACAGGGTCTATTCTAGTCATTTTTTCACTCCAGGCGAGAAAACCTGTGGCGCACACACAAAACACACAGCAATTAATTCTTTGACCCTTCCCGTTAAACAAAACCCCTGTTTGCCATATTTTATCACTAGCTGATCATATGGCAGACAGTTATCCCCAGCCTGCACATCTGTGGTGATGGGATGCGTTCGCTAGGGCAACAGTTCGGGGGCTACAGTTCTATACAGATGCATCGCTAAGTAACGGCAGAGCGATACATCTGTAGAGCATTGGAGACCCAAACTTTTGCCCTAGCGATCGCTTCCGATCACTACAGGCAGCAGTCTTTAATAGTTTATAAACAGGTATAGGTTTTGCAGGGGCTACTAGTGAATTAATAGGCTAGGCTGTGGTTAAAAAATAACTGGGGATTAAAAAAAACACTTTTTAATTTATTGGGGGCATGTTACTTTCATTTTTTCTTTTTTTTAACTATTAAAACTTTTTTCCCCTCTAACTTTATTGAATGATTGTTGCTATTAGCTAGCAGCAATCGTTCACAGGACCATGCATTTGCATGAGTGTGCACGGTCACGTGCACAAATGGTAGCATGCACGATTACGTGCACGGGCATGCGCATACATGTGCACGTTTTGATGGTTATTATTAAAACGTTTTTTTCTAAACCTGCAGCAGCACTAATTAGGACATAGAATCTTTATCCTGGAACTACAAGCAGTTCTCCATCTATAGACTTGGCGGATGATCAACCATCAGTTTCGATAATCATTATCGAATCAGATAAAAGTTGGTGTTGCCAAGAGCATGCCTGATTGACAATTCGACCATGTAATGATCAGGCACGTTTAAAATCTCGGGCCGACATGCTTGATTGGCGGTAACGGTGTGTAATAACAAATATGACTGAAAACCCTGACTGCTTTCTAATGTTTCATAAGCCCTCTACTCTATTGCCACTTTCGGGCCACACTTGACTACAGGCATATAGCACGTGGGGCGCTTGTGTGCTAGAATGTTGTCAACCACGTGGGGACATAAATGTGGAAGTACGTGGACACTCAGCACAGACAGTGGCAGGTAAAGTATAACTGTACAGGCATCAGGTGGGGACATAAAACATTAGAGGGATGAGGTGGCTTGGCAGCATCATAAGGTAGATTCCCACAAGACTTTATGCTGAAATCGATCGGGAATCAGCCTGTGGTATATGGCGCCAATAGATCTCTCTCCAATCAGATTCGATCCAAGAGAGATCTTTCTCTTTTGTTGATCAGCCGCTAAAATCGCTAGATGACTGATGGCTACCTTTTTTTTAAAAGAGAATTTTTATTGAATTTTAACAAACAAAAAAAAAATTCAACAAAACGGCTCCTCCAGCAAGTCTAAAACCATCAGCAGATAAAATACATTGTCAATCATGGGACAAAGAAAGAGAAGATTGTGTACATAAAGGCCAGCAATTGAATATATGTTCATATATTAATTCAAGCATCCACCTATAATTATACACATATAGTATATACTGTTCCCATTATGAATCACAAAAGTAAATCTTGCACCAACTGATGGCTACCTTTAGTTTCTGGCACAACCTTGTCTGGCTGCATTTTACTAATTAAAATACCTATTTACATTGAATGAACTGGCTGCCAGCTATTGAATGGTGTGAGTTGGGGGTAAGCAAACCTCTGGTGATATGGAAAAGAGGTTGGTTAGCATATGACATTATTCTATCACCTTCTATAGTTGTGAGCATGGACAGAGCTGATTCATTGTAACACCTGTCTACAGGGGGCAACATTAAACTGTCCCTGTCATTGTAAAGTCACATAGGTGACATGACATGAATAACTCCTCCTTGAAATAAGACTCACAAGTATTTACTGTAAATAAATGAACAAGGAGGAAGGAAAGGAGATGGTGACACCTTTTATTCCTTTGAACCTTTTACTGGCCAGTATGTTTTTATTTTGGGGTAATCATGGTGTGGGCCCCATATGTAAGTGTTCAATTTATGGTATTATGTGTCATTCAATTTCAAATATTTTAATAAAGCAGTCTACACTTAGTATTGCGTCTTATTTTATTGTATGGTACATCTCTGCCACTATACTGATGCTATCTGAAGGATTCTCATGAACCTTGGGAGTCTCAAGTTGTCTATACAACCTTATAAGTGGCTGGTAAGTCTAATTCCTTTTGGGTGCCAGGATTCACTAATGTTGCAAGCACAGTAGAATTGAATTTCATACTTACCTATGACCTGTGCTGATCTAACTATAATAAATTAAAATTGGTTATATAATACAAGACCTATTCCTAAAACATACTAAGAAGTTATTGTCTCCCTACAAAATCAGCCTATGACTTATGTAGCCACATATGACTGTATTGTTCTATCACCTTCTATAGCTGTTGTGGGCGTGGACAGAGATGATGAGATAATTTACAACACCTGTCTAATGCTAGGTACACACTATACGTGTTTGCGTTCGATAGATACGTTCGATAGATAATTTCCGTCATGTCTGATATTACTTTCAATGGTTTTACTATTCGATTTCTCATAGAAGTGAATGGAAATTGATAAGAAAATATAAGAGAATCGAGCGGGAAATCGAGTGGAAAAACAAACTGAAAATCGATCGAACGGAAAATTGAAAAAAAAACGCATGATGTGTAACTAGCATAAAGGGGGCACTATTACAGTGGCCTCAATTCACGGAGCATTATCAAAGGCTTATCAAACACTTTATCAAACGTTTGATAATTTACCTCATGGGTAAAATCTCATTTTAAATTCACTAAGGTGTTATATATTTGTCGAATGTTTTACCGATAAAACGTTCAACAAATATATAACACCTATAACACCACGTTTGCTAATGCTCCGTGAATTGAGGCCAATGTCTCTGTAACTGGAAAATCACATATATAGGTATAATATGAAATGAATAACTCATTAGTGAAATAACACTCATACCTGGTATGCACCAGTGATAACTACAGAGGAAAGAATAAAGGGGCCCATACACTTACATAAACAGCAGATTCGATCACTGTGATCGAATCTGCTGTGAAATTGATGCTCAAACGCTGACCGAATGATCAATTTCAGTCTGAAATCGATCGTTCCCATCAAAGTATGAGCAAAAACAACAGCACTATAGACAACTAATAATAAATATAATAAATACAATCATAGTACTAATAATGCTAGCTAGCAACTTAAGCAAACTAAGCAGCTGGTGCAAGCTCTGGCCAGAGGATAAAGTGTATTTGTTCCCTATTAGCTTAATTATATTTGAAGGCACCTGTTATTCACACCTTTTATCTTTAATTCAATCTGATTAGAGGTTTGTGTGTAGATGGCCATCAGAGGTTAATGGATTGTGCTGGCGGTAATTGGTTACTGGCTGATTCCATGAGGCTAGCCATAAATCCAGCGATTCGAATTCAATCGACAAAGCGATCGACTTTATTAAGGAATCAACTTCAGTATGGTTGATCAAAAGTTGATCAACTAGTGGCCCGCACACTACAAGTGATATCCTATGCGATTCACCTTCACACTTGATCTGACCAATGTTGTGTTTCCATGCTTTGAATACAAAAATCGATTCAGAATCGATCAAATGACTTGTGAACAGTAGCCGATTCCTGTGTGATTGACCGATATCTTGCATCCTGCTCGAATGACTAAGCTGGTTGATTAGATATGGTAAGGTTGATAAAGTGGCCATAGACCTGGCGAGTATGGGCAGATTTAATAAAGAGACAAATTTATCTCTAATCGAATCTGATTAGAGATAAATTTGTCTCTTGGTTGAAGCTGCCCATAAACTACAGGCCGATTCCCATCCGATTTCAGCATGAAATCTTCAGGAAATCATCTGAGCCCGCTGCGTCTTTACCGCCGCTGCCCCCCTAATGTATAAATATGCCCCCCCGTGTGTGCATTTAAATATTACCTGTCCGGTGTCAGCCTCCACCCGGTGTTCGTCCATCTTGCTGGGTGCTATCAGCCGCATACATGCTAGTGGCGCATAGCGTCTGTTGTCAAACGCTATGCGCCGCTAGCATGTATGAGTGTATGCGGAAGCCAGCGAGATGGACGGACACCGCGTGGAGGCTGACACCAGACAGGTAATGTTTAAATGCACACACGGGGGAACATTTATACATTGTGGCGTCAGCGGCTTTGCCATTTCGTCGCTTTTTGCTAATTTGGCCGCTGTACGGTCACACACCGACCAACCAACTTCAGCCCGACATCTTGAAATCTTGAAGCATGCGCATTGAAATACATTGGGCTTGATTCACAAAAGAGTGCTAACTTTTAGCATGGCCGCTTTCGCGCGAATTTTCGCATTGTGCGCTATCGCGAATTTTTGCGTGAAACAATAACGGTTTCGCGCACAAATGTGAATTTTTGCATGAAAACGATATCGATTTTGCGTGAAAATTCGCGTTTGCACGTGAAAACCATTAACATTTCGCACGAAAATTCGTGAACACGCGCAATGCGAACATTCGCGCGAAAACACCCGTGCTAAAAGTTAGCACTCTTTTGTGCATCAAGCCCATTGTGTGTGTTTTACATGCATTTTTGAGAAATATGCAGCAGGTTGTGCGTTTTAAAAATTGTACATTGTAAAACACACATATATGCATTTTATCATGCAGCCCATAGACTTTCATCATGGGCAAAAACGCATGCACTTTGCAGCAATTCTGCCTAGCCTGAAAGTGAGGGAATCTACCAGCCGCATGCAATCTTCATACCCATGCTAGATAATCCTTGGCTGAGACAATCATCTGGGTCAGTCTTGGCTGAGATATCTACTGTGTGCATGGTACATGCATGTAAAAAGGGCGCCATTAGATCCTGAGTGCTACTGGAACGACCACGGCACATTGAGTTAAGTGACTGGTGGTGAGCTCCGCCCCTGAAAATTGTAAAAAAGGGCGCCAGGAAATTTGGGCGGAGGGTGAAGTCAAAATACAGCTCACCCTGTTTTTGGTATATTTCCCAGCGTAGTTAATTTCTAATTTTCCTGTGCAGTCATTTCTATTTCCCCTCCAAATCGCCGTACAGTGGTGGTGAAACACAATTAGGTTCCAGCTATTGCCGGGGGCAGAATTGCGCAATTTTTATCATAATTTTGGCTCTGTCTTCTGCAGGCATCCAAATGACATTGAAGTCAAGGGCGGTTCGCATGTTCAAGACCACTTAATTCTATGTTTGTGACATCTCTAGTGACACATCCCCCATAAAGGTGCCTGCAACAAACATTCAAAACAAGGAGAGGGAGGCAACATGACAATTAGTGCAGTGCTGCTCCAATGATTTCTCCTCACAGAACTGTGACATCACCTGACTGAGCACTTATTTAAAACTGTTATCTGCATCTTTACCACAGGTCCCTGGATTGACCAATTGTAATAACGACTGCGGCGAGCGGCCCCGCCGCTGCAGCTGCCTCCACAGAGGTGACCTGGGGGACGTCAGCTGCGGCGGACGCTTCCACCGCCGCAGCCGTCTCTGTGCTCCTGCCCGTCTTCTCGGCGTGTAGGACACCGAGGACGGGGCTTTCCTCTGCACATAGGGTCGCTGTCTTGCGCGGGCGCGCGCACAGACAGGACCTTTATTCTGGGAGGAGAGGCCTCAGCTGACCGGCTAAACGGCCGACGTC
Source organism: Hyperolius riggenbachi (assembly GCF_040937935.1). NCBI lineage: Eukaryota > Metazoa > Chordata > Amphibia > Anura > Hyperoliidae > Hyperolius > Hyperolius riggenbachi. Next base: position 152,445,609 of record NC_090657.1, on the reverse strand, counting down.
AGAGGAAACCCACGGCGCCCAGGATTGGCTGATGAGACGGGGTCATGCCAGTGAGGTCTCCTCTGCTTCATATGTCTCCGGGCTTCATTGTTGCATCGTCTGTTGTCGTGAATACTAGCGTGTTAGCGCTCAGACCTTAGGCTAGTTACCTGGTGTTGATGCTAAGGATTTCACACCAAGACTAGGATATTGCTACTTTGAGATTGTTATCTGTTTGGACTAGTTCCCTGGTGTTGATGCTAAGGATTTCACACCAAGACCAGGTTATTGCTACTGTATTGATCTCCTGTGTATGACTCTTGGCAATTTCTCTGACTCTGATCCTGCTTTCTGATCCTGTACTTTCGCCTATCTGCCTACCTGTTGCTGAACCTCTGCCTGATTACCGATTACTCTCTTGTCTCACGATTCTGTACCGATACATACCTTCCTGTTGTTAAACCTCTGCCTGATTACCGATTACTCCCTTGTCTCACGATTCTGTACTAATATTTACCTCTCTGTTGCCGAACCTTGCCTGCCTGACCATTGTACTCACCAGTGGGCCCTCCTCACCACTGCTCACCAGTAGCAATATACTACACCAGCTCCGCTGGTGAAAGCAGTTCAGTTTGACTCACCCGCTGTGAGAAAACGCGGAAAAGCCGCCGCATGTGCTCAGAACAAGGCGGCTGATTCCGCGTCCAACGTGGCGGTTTGCACGCGTAGGCCTACATCTGTTAGTATGGCCGAATGCAACCAGATTGTCGGCAGATTTCCCCACACAATGTAACCAGATTATCAGCAGATTTCCCCTCAAAATGCAACCAGATTGTCGGCACATTTTCCCTCAAAATTGTGAGAAAACGCGGAAAAGCCGCCGCATGTGCTCAGAACAAGGTGGCTGATTCCGCGTCCAACGCGGCGGTTTGAATGCCCTGATAGCGGTGCGGCTGGTTCCGCGTCCAGCGCAGCGGGTGGTACACAACATATGTCTGGTGTGGCTGGGACTGATAGTCCACACAGGTTCAGAAGGACGCGCGCGCGCGCTGAGAGGCAGAATTTTTATGACAACCAGAAGGGAATCAGCTGACCAGGCCGGTCAGCTGACGCTTGTACCAGTTCCCATTGGTTCAGCACTTAGGGGAGGCGCTGGAGAGCGCTGTGCTATATATACTGGGTGCTGGTCATTCTCTGGTTGTCTGCCGTTGCGATCACTACGTGGAAGCACTCAGACCTTTTGTCAGAATCTGTATTTACCATTCTGTTATACTTCAGACTAGTTCCAGGGTGTTGATGATCACGGAGCTTACACCCAAGACTAGGGATTTGTGTTACCATCCTGTTATACTTCAGACTAGTTCCAGGGTGTTGATGATCACGGAGCTCACACCCAAGACTAGGGATTTGTGTTACCATTCTGTTATACTTCAGACTAGTTCCAGGGTGTTGATGATCATGGAGCTCACACCCAAGACTTGGGATTTGTGTTACCATTCTGTTATACTTCAGACTAGTTCCAGGGTGTTGATGATCACGGAGCTCACACCCAATACTAGGCATTGTATATTATCTGTTATGACCTTCTGCTTTCCTGACCAATCTTCTGATCACTGATTTGGTACTTCGCTAATCTGATACTCTGTTGCCAAACCCTGCGTGCTTTAGGATTACCGAATCAGCCTCCGGTCTTTGTACTTTATCTGACTGTGTGTTGCCGACCTGGCTTGCCCGACCTCGAGAACTATCTCCCCAGTTTAGAGATAGTTCCCAGATCAGTCAGTGACATCCATCCATTGGTGTCACTCACTCTCTGGTCCTTCCTACTCCCAGCCTGACTCCTCCCCCCGGGAGATTCTCAGGCTACTGGAAGGTCCTGATTCTCTAGTGCAGTATTCCTTACTGCCTTTGTACCTGCTCTCCAGGTGCTTTCCTCAAAGTATTACTGTTGCACCAAACACTCATATCACTCAGGTGTCCAGAGGTTAGTGATATATCTGTATTATCAGTGATTCTGCAGATCATCAATAATCAGGTATATATCTGTATTTTTGGTGATACTGCAGATCACCAATAATCAGATTCTCTCTGTGTTACACCGATCATTACAGGGAATCTTTCTGAGGGAAGTCAATAAAATAAGGTCTAAGACTAGAGAGAGACATGTCTATTTAATCAGAGAAGTGATGGAGACGGAGACTGCCTATGTGGCAGATCCTACTGATACAAAAAGGGCCTCTTGGGTCCAAGCACAGGACCTACTGAATGAGTCCTTAACTGCCAAAGCTAACCACAAAAGGCTGTTTCTGAAGCAGGCTTTTTTTGAAAATGGAGATCAAACAGGTCATCTACTCTCTGTAATTACTAAAGCTCAAACCCCGTTAGGTCATATCAGTGCACTAGTAACCCCTAAAGGGGATTTAGTCTCTGACAAGCTGGGCATTGCGAAGGAACTTCAGAGGTTCTATTCCGATCTATACTCGTCCAAAGTGAATTACACCCCAGAGGAATTAACGGGCTATTTGAACTCTATTCCCTTGCTCAATCTTAGTGATAAAGACAGAGCCATGCTGGACGCACCTATTATGCTCGAGGAACTTGAAATTGCGGTTAGCTCGTTTCCTGGCAATAATGCTCCGGGGTGCGATGGCCTTCCGATCGAAGTGTATAAGCGCTACTCTGAGTTGATATTACCACATTTATTAGAGGTATTTAATGAATCATTTCATAGGGGGGTACTACCAAACTCCATGTCTGAAGCAACTATTATTTTGATTCCGAAGCCAGGAAAGGATGCCCTTAAGGCAGACTCATATAGACCAATTTCCTTCTTAACGGCTGATGTTAAGATACTGTCGAAGGTCTTGGCGAATAGATTAGCGAAAGTGATAACATTTATAATAAAGCCGGATCAATCGGGTTTTATACCGTCAAAATCCACAGCCATTAATATTAGGAGAGCTTTTTTGAACATTCAATTGCAGGCAGATAACGTGGGCAATAGGGCCATTTTATCGCATGATATCGTCAAGGCCTTCGACAGTGTGGAATGGCAATATCTATATGCAGTGCTAGAGGCAATGCACTTTGGCCCGTCTTTCATTCAATGGGTCAAAACCATTTACAATGCCCCCACAGCAAAACTTAGAGTAAATGACTCAATGTCTTCGAGCTTCGCCTTAGGGAGGGGCACCAGGCAGGGATGCCCACTCTCTCCCTTGCTTTTTGCGATTGCCATTGAGCCGCTTGCCAAGGTAATTAGGTCCAGTGAATTAATAAAGGGATTTAAATATGGGGAGGTGGAAGAGAAAGTTGCGCTGTATGCGGTCGATAAGTTGCTCTTTTTTACGAGATACAAACGAGTCCCTAGAAAATGTTATGTATACCCTGACAGATTTTGGCAGATACTCAGGTCTCATTATAAATTGGGACAAATCCTCTATATTACTTCTAGATAAGTTTGCCTTTGTTCTGCCAAGATGCTGAGATCAGATTCAAAAAGTTAATACTTTTAAATACTTGGGAATAGTAATATCAGCTGACGCCACTGTGTATGAAACGCTCAATGTCTCTCCATTGATAGTGAAAATACGTCAAAAACTTAAAACCTGGTCCAAATTACTAATGTCCCTGGTCACTCGTATAAACCTACTGAAAATGGTCACTATGCCTCAATTGCTCTATCTTTTGCATAATGCACCAGTGTGGCTCTGCTTAAAGCTGTTTAAAACCATCCATAAAATATTTAGGGATTTTATCTGGGGACAAGGTAGAGTGAAAATTAAGCTACAATATTTACAATATTCCAAAGAAGAAGGAGGGCTGGCTGTTCCAAACCCGTGGGTGTATTATCTTGCCTCACAAATGCAACACCTGGTAGGTTGGGAGGATGGTGATTTAATGGATTCTAGTAGGTTGCTACTTAATAAGGTCATGGGGTTTAATTCAATTTATGCTGCCTTAGAAGCTGGGATCTGCGGGTTAAAAAATAGAAAGGAATATACTCTTCTACTTATGCAAAAAATCTGGGACAGGGTGCGTACAATGCAAGATATTCTGGGAATTACTACTTATACCCCGTTATATGCCCGATCCCGTTTCCAGGAATTGGCCAATTTGGATTTTTTAAAAAACTGGTCCAGAGAGGGAATCCTAACATTAAATCCGGTGTTGACTGCAAACGAGCTCGTGAAACCATTAGCTGACATTCTTGGTATTTTGAATAGACCCCATACAATGTTACTGAATTTTCAATATATGCAACTAAAACATGCAGTTGATAGGCAGCGCGTGGTGCATTCTCTACGTTTGCAGCCGGCGCTGCTTTTTAATCTAGTGAGCCAGTATAAGGGGCGTGGGGGGTTTATCTCAGTATCATACTCTATGATACTGGGGTTATTTTTGAAAAAGTTCCCTCTCAAATGCTCTAATAAATGGCTTGAATATGTGGGTGAACTAACGGAGGAGGAATGGGTTAACATTCTTCAAAATGTTCCTTTGGTATCTACCAATGCCTCTCAAAAGTTGTCCCAACTAAACATCCTGTACAGGAATTTACTAACCCCTAAGACACTCTACTCTATGAAGTGTGAAGATGATCCAATATGTCCCAGGTGCTGCAGAGAACACGGAGATTTGGTACACATGCTATGGCGATGCCCAAAGTTGCATAGATACTGGGGGGAAGTTATGGATATTATAGACATTGTCGCTAAACAAAAAATAACTAGATCTGTAGCAATATGTATTTTGGGATCATCCCTGGATCTGAAAGTACAGGAAAAGGTACAAATAATGATTCTGCGCTTATTATTTCAGGCTAGAAAGCTAATTCTAATGCAATGGAAAAGCTTGAATACCCCAAAAGTAGAAGATTGGATAAAACAAGTAAATTTTTACTTAAAGCTGGAGAAAGTTATCTATCAGCACAGAAAAGCATCTCGGAAGTTTAAATCAATTGGGGCTGGGTGGTTAGATACTCCGGGTCTTCCGGATATTTCATTAATTCAAGATAGGTTATTCTCTGGTGGTTACTAAGGGGCAAGGTCTATGCTGCTATATTGTTATGATTATTTTTATTGTAATTCGTCCGTGGTGTATAGTACTGCTGCACTGTCTGTATACTAATACAGGTATGTTGAATATGTATACTGTATATGGTTTAATAAAGGCTGTTTAAAAAAAAAGTTAGGCAACACCAGGTGGAGGGGTTAAGGCTAGGGGGAGGGGTTAAGGCTAGGTACCACCATTGTAGGGTCTTAGGGTTAGTCATCGGTAGAGTGTGAGGAAACGCGGAAAAGCCGCCGTCTCTCGAGGTGAGGCGGCTGTTTCCGCGTCCAGCATGGCGTCACAACGCGGAAAAAACGCCGCATGCCGCATGGGCAGTGCGGCGGAATCCGCATTGGTAACGGCGGAATCCACATCAGAGGCGACCCCCGCATTAGATACATTGCAAAACAGTACTGGTGTGGCTGGGACTGATAGTCCACCAAGATTCAGACTTACACGCGCGCGAGCACAGAGGCAGAGTTTAAATAGCAGTTAGAAGGGTGTCGGCTGACCAGCTGGGTCAGCTGACAAATTCCACTGCTCCCATTGGACCAGCAATTAGGGAGGTCCTGGAAAGGTCCTAGAGTATATATACTGCTGGTTGTTCACTTGCTCCTTGTCTGGCGTTGCGTTCACATATGTGGGAGCACCCAGATCCGTAGTTAGATCCGTTAGTGTGCCGGGACCAGCTGGAGCTGTAATCCTACACTAAGCTAGATTCTGTTGATAGCTAAAGTACTAGTTTGATTGTGATTATCTGTTATGACTTTTGCCTGCCTTGACTATCCTCCTGAACTCTGATCTTGCACCTCGATATTTCTGATACTCTGTTGCCGAACCCCGGCTCGTTCCTTGACTCTGCTTCTGCCTCCTGATTTTGTACCCCGATATTTCTGATACCCCGTTGCTGAACCCTGCCTGTACTTTGACTCTGCCTTTGCCTCCTGATCCTGTACTTTATCTATCCGTGTGTGTACGACCTGGCTTGTCCGACCTCAAGAACCGACCTTACCGTTAGAGGCGGTTCCTCGCTCTGTTAGCGATCCTTCCTCCTGAGGGTCACTTTCAGATATCCCTTCCTACTGTCAGTCTGACTCCTCCCGTCTTGGAGAGCTCAGGTCTGCGGAAGGAATCTGTGCAGTACTCCTTACTGCATTGAGGCCTTGTCCTCTTAGTGTTACAGTTACACCAAACACTACACTCTACTCGGGTGATCAGAGGTTAGTTTGTATATCGGATTATCGGTGAGACTGCAGTTCACTTATAATCTGGTATATATCTGTATTTCCGGTGATACTGCAGATCACCGGTAATCAGATACTCTCTGCGCCCACCGATCGTTACAGAACGCCAGACCAAAAAATCAAAATGGACGCAAACACTGGTCGTCTGGGTATGCTTGCCACTTCGGTGGATAACCTCCATCAAGCACTGGGCCAGCACAAAGCTTTGATTGATGCCCTTTCAGGCTCTGTGCAAACCCTCCAGACGTCAGTTGATTCAGTGCGATCCCCTCCTAGTGATGACATACGTATGCCTGTACCTGATAAATTTTCCGGCCACAAGTCTGACTTCCGGAATTTCAAGAGTAGAGTGTTGTCATACTTTGAGTTAACCTCCTGAGCGGTCTGGACGAGCTCAGCTCGTCCATCACCGCTGGAGGCTGCCGCTCAGGCCCTGCTGGGCCGATTTTTATCAAATAAAGTGCAGCACACGCAGCCGGCACTTTGCCAGCCGCGTGTGCTGCCTGATCGCCGCCGCTCTGCGGCGATTCGCCGCGAGCAGCGGCGAAAGAGGGCCCCCCTAGCCGCCTGAGCCCTGCGCAGCCGGAACAAAAAGTTCCGGCCAGCGCTAAGGGCTGGATCGGAGGCGGCTGACGTCAGGACGTCGGCTGACGTCGATGACGTCACTCCGCTCGTCGCTATGGCGACGATATAAGCAAAACAAGGAAGGCCGCTCATTGCGGCCTTCCTTGTTTATTCTGGGCGCCGGAGGCGATCGGAAGATCGCCTCCGGAGCGCCCTCTAGTGGGCTTTCATGCAGCCAACTTTCAGTTGGCTGCATGAAATAGTTTTTTTTTTTATTTAAAAAAAACCCTCCCGCAGCCACCCTGGTGATTTAATCAGAACGCCAGGGTGGTTAAGACCCCGATCCTCGGGGACTGAGACCCAACGGGTCATTTTCATTAAAACACTGTTAACTGGTGATTCCCAGTCCTGGGCATACAACCTGTCCCCCACTAATTTAGCTCTGACCTCAGTCGAGGAATTTTTTAAGGCTATGGCCGTAATATACGACGACCCTGACCTTGCGGCAACTTCAGAGCGGAAGCTCAAACTTTTGCGGCAAGGCAGAGGGTCGGTCGAGGATTACGCAGCAGAATTTCGTAGGTGGTCTGTTACCGCCAGATTCGACAATTTTGCTCTGATGGATTATTTTCTATCTGGGTTGTCGGAGGAGGTCTCTGATTTGATGCTAACCTTACCCGAGCCCGCAACAGTCGATGAGGCCATATCATCGGCCATCAGAGTCGATCGTCGACTACGCCATCAGAGGCAGACTAGGGGCAGTCACCGGGTCAGGGTGACTTCGTATGTGGCACCTTCTGGTACGCCCGCAGTAACGGCATCTCCACCGGTGTCACCCTCTCCAGCCTCACCACCACCCGAACCCATGCAAATTGGTCGATCAAGATTGACCCAGGTGGAACGTAGGCGGAGAATAACAGAACAACTGTGCCTGTATTGTGCAGAAGCAGGGCACAGGGTGCGAAACTGCCCTAACAAGTCGGGAAACGGGTCTGCCTAGGAGTAGTGGGGGGTGACACCCTAGGCACTTCATTCTCACCCCAAAAAGAGAAGAAGTTACTTCTCCCCTGTACTATTACGTGGGATGATAAGTCTGTGGACACTGAAGCTTTTATTGACTCTGGCTCAGCGGCCAATTTTATGAACCTTGAATTTGCTCGGGAGTTGGGTATTCCTCTCACTCCAGTAAGTCCCCCCATTCAGGTCACGGCAGTAGACGATTCCCCGCTGCAACGGGATCGTCCCCTGTCTCAGACTCCGCAGGTGAGGGTCACGATAGGGGTATTGCATGGGGAACAGCTACAGTTTTTCGTTTTGAACATGTCAACCTCCACTATTATCTTAGGCATGCCTTGGTTACAGGCCCACTCTCCACAAATCGACTGGGCCACGGGTCAGGTAACCAGATGGTCTGATCGTTGTCACCAACAGTGTCTAGGAAAGGTGACATTGGGTCAGACCAAGGTGTACGTGGAGGGTGTTCCCGAGGTGTATTCCGATTTTTCTGATGTCTTTTGTCCCAAGTCTGCTGATCAATTACCTCCTCATCGCCCGTTCGATTGCCCCATTGATCTCCGTGCTGGTTGTATGCCCCTAGGGGTCACCTGTATAACTTGTCCGGTCCCGAGAAGTTGGCCATGCAGGAGTACATTCGTGACAACCTGGCCAAGGGGTTTATTCGGCCCTCTCGGTCACCTGCTGGGGCCGGTTTCTTTTTCGTTAAGAAAAAAGACGGGGGTCTTCGACCTTGTATCGACTACCGAGGTCTCAATAAAATCACGGTGAAGAATCGCTATCCGTTACCATTGATAGACGACTTATTCACGCAGGTCACTACTGCAAAGATCTTTTCTAAGTTAGATCTGAGGGGGGCATACAACCTAATCCGCATTAGAAGGGGCGATGAATGGAAGACGGCCTTTAACACACCCGACGGGCATTACGAATACTTAGTGATGCCCTTCGGGTTGTGCAATGCGCCCGCCGTCTTCCAGGAACTAATCAATGAGGTATTCCGGGAGGTATTGGGTAAATTCGTACTGGTATACCTCGATGATATATTAATTTATTCCAATAACCTCCCCGAACACAGGGTCCATGTGAAATTTGTCCTAAACAAATTAAGACAAAATAGACTCTACGCCAAGTTAGAAAAGTGTATTTTTGAGGTGACATCCGTCACGTTTCTGGGGTATGTGATTTCTACCTCAGGTCTGTCAATGGACCCTGCTAAAGTCACAGCTGTCCTAGAATGGCCGCAACCTGTGGGCCTGAAAGCCCTCCAGAGATTCCTGGGTTTTGCAAATTATTATAGGAGGTTTATAAAAGGGTACTCCACGATCATTGCACCCCTTACCAGTCTCACAAAAAAGGGGGCAGATACTACCCACTGGTCTCCGGAGGCTCAGAATGCATTTTCTAGTCTGAAAAAATTGTTTTGTTCCGCACCAATCCTGAGACATGTCGACACCGCTTATCCGTTCATTGTTGAGGTCGATGCCTCGGAGGTCGGGGTAGGGGCTGTGCTGTCTCAGCGATCAGGGTTACAGGGAAGACTACACCCCTGTGCGTACTTTTCCCGTAGGTTCTCTCCGGCGGAGAGAAACTACGATATAGGCAACAGAGAGCTCCTGGCCATTAAATTGGCATTTGAGGAGTGGCGCCACTGGTTGGAGGGGGCAGAGCACACGATCACTGTTTACACCGACCACAAGAACTTGGAGTACATCGAGGGGGCTAAGAGGCTTAGTCCCCGTCAGGCCCGGTGGTCCTTGTTTTTTTACGAGATTCAGGTTTATAATCACATACACTCCAGGTAGCAAAAACATCAAGGCAGATGCCCTCTCCAGGTGTTTCGAACCTGAGACAGCACAGCCTCCCACTCCTGAATCCATCATTCCGCAGAAACTGGTGTTAGCCGCCACGGAGTCTTGGGAAGAGTGGACAGAGATCTTGGGTCCCTTTCAGCAGGAGGTTCCTGAAGGGAAACCTGAAGGGGTCTTGTTCATACCATTACCATTCCGGTTACAGGTTCTGCAACTCTTTCACGCCCATAAGAATGCTGGTCATCCTGGAGCTGCCAGAACGCAGGATCTGATTGCCAGGTGTGCTTGGTGGCCTTCCTTGGCAACAGATTGCAAGGAGTATGTTAGGGAGTGTGCGGTGTGCGCCCAGAGTAAGCCCTCCCGGCTGGCACCTGTAGGAAGGTTGCAGCCTTTGCCCACCCCGAGTGAGCCATGGACCCACTTGTCCATGGATTTTGTGGGGGAATTGCCCAGGTCTGAAGGCATGTCGGTCATTTGGGTGGTAGTCGATCGGTTTAGCAAAATGGCCCATTTTGTGCCCCTGAAAGGACTCCCCTCGGCTCAAGAACTGGCTGAATTGTTTATCATTCACATCTTCCGGCTGCATGGCATTCCGGAAGACATCGTGTCTGATAGGGGAGTCCAGTTTGTGTCTGGATTCTGGAGGGCATTTTGCCACCAAATGGGCATGAAATTGTCTTTCTCGTCAGGCTACCACCCACAGACCAATGGGCAGACAGAACGCATTAACCAATCCCTGGAGCAATTTCTGAGATGCTACGTTGCTGAGGCGCAGAGTGACTGGGTGAAATTTTTGCCCTTCGCGGAATTCGCTCAAAATAATTTAAAGAATTCCTCGTCTGGGTTTTCCCCATTTCAGATTGTAACAGGGAGGTCACCCAAATTTTCCCCTTTTCCAGTTGTCTCGTCTCCATTTCCAGCACTGGAAGATTGGCAGAGATCACTCAGGGACAATTGGGGAATTGTTAAGGGAAATTTACAGAAGGCGTTCCAGAGTCAGAAGGGTCAAGCAGATAAGAGACGGTCCGTGGAATGGAAGTTTCGGCCAGGGGATCTAGTCTGGGTATCCACACGTCACTTGACCCTGAAGCAGCCATCTGCCAAACTGGGTCCCAGGTTTGTGGGCCCATTTTCCGTGACCAAGAAGATTAATAATGTTACTTATTCCATTGACCTTCCCACCAGCATGCGGGGGGTGAGGTCCTTCCACGTGTCCCTTCTTAAACCAGCAGTCCAGGTGGGTCCTACTCCTCCTCCTCCCGTGTTGGTGGATGCCCAACCCGAGTACGAAGTGGAGAAGATCATAGATTCACGTACTGTACAGAACTCGGTACAGTACCTCGTACATTGGAAGGGGTACGGGATTGAGGAGAGGCAATGGGTACCTAGGAACCGCATGCATGCGGACGAGTTAGTGAAGGAATTTCATGCTGTACATCCCGAGAAGCCTGGTGGGAGTTGTCCGGAGTCCACTCCTCGGGAGGGGGGTACTGTGAGGAAACGCGGAAAAGCCGCCGTCTCTCGAGGTGAGGCGGCTGTTTCCGCGTCCAGCATGGCGTCACAACGCGGAAAAAACGCCGCATGCCGCATGGGCAGTGCGGCGGAATCCGCATTGGTAACGGCGGAATCCACATCAGAGGCGACCCCCGCATTAGATACATTGCAAAACAGTACTGGTGTGGCTGGGACTGATAGTCCACCAAGATTCAGACTTACACGCGCGCGAGCACAGAGGCAGAGTTTAAATAGCAGTTAGAAGGGTGTCGGCTGACCAGCTGGGTCAGCTGACAAATTCCACTGCTCCCATTGGACCAGCAATTAGGGAGGTCCTGGAAAGGTCCTAGAGTATATATACTGCTGGTTGTTCACTTGCTCCTTGTCTGGCGTTGCGTTCACATATGTGGGAGCACCCAGATCCGTAGTTAGATCCGTTAGTGTGCCGAGACCAGCTGGAGCTGTAATCCTACACTAAGCTAGATTCTGTTGATAGCTAAAGTACTAGTTTGATTGTGATTATCTGTTATGACTTTTGCCTGCCTTGACTATCCTCCTGAACTCTGATCTTGCACCTCGATATTTCTGATACTCTGTTGCCGAACCCCGGCTCGTTCCTTGACTCTGCTTCTGCCTCCTGATTTTGTACCCCGATATTTCTGATACCCCGTTGCTGAACCCTGCCTGTACTTTGACTCTGCCTTTGCCTCCTGATCCTGTACTTTATCTGTCCGTGTGTGTACGACCTGGCTTGTCCGACCTCGAGAACCGACCTTACCGTTAGAGGCGGTTCCTCGCTCTGTTAGCGATCCTTCCTCCTGAGGGTCACTTTCAGATATCCCTTCCTACTGTCAGTCTGACTCCTCCCGTCTTGGAGAGCTCAGGTCTGCGGAAGGAATCTGTGCAGTACTCCTTACTGCATTGAGGCCTTGTCCTCTTAGTGTTACAGTTACACCAAACACTACACTCTACTCGGGTGATCAGAGGTTAGTTTGTATATCGGATTATCGGTGAGACTGCAGTTCACTTATAATCTGGTATATATCTGTATTTCCGGTGATACTGCAGATCACCGGTAATCAGATACTCTCTGCGCCCACCGATTGTTACATAGAGGGAGGGTTCTGCATGTAATTTCAGCCTGCAGCAGCCAGGGGGCTAAACTACCCAACAAGTGCACAATACAGCCTCCCATGTTAAAGGGGAACTGAAGTAAGAGGTATATGGAGGCTGCCATATTTATTTCCTTTTAAGCAATACCAGTTGCCTGGCTGTCCTGCTGATCCTGTGCCTCTAATACTTTTAGCCAGAGACCCTGAACGGGCATGCAGCAGATCAGGTGTTTCTGACATTATTGTCAGATCTGACAAGATTAACTGCATACTTGTTTCTGGTGTATTTCAGGACACTACAACAGCCAAATAGACCAGCAGGGCTGCCGGGCAACTGGTATGGTTTAAAAGGAAATAAATATAGCAGCCTCCATATACCTCTTACTTCAGTTCCCCTTTAAAGTAATCTGAGCAGTATTTGCTTTAAGAATTGTCGGTTGAACCTCCCCTAAGTGAGGTTTGCAAACTGCGTGCGCTTTTGGGGGTAAAGCAGGCATTTACTTAGGGGGACTACCGCATTGTCTTTTGGGTGCCGCCATCTTCTCTCTCCATGCCACAGAGCCGCAGGTTCCAGCAGTTTTGTCCTATGTCCCCAGCAGCTAAGATGCATGCAGGAAGTGTGTGATGCATGTTGAGATATGCACTTTCCATTGATGTCATTACATTTGTAACTACATCAATGGGGATTGGGAACTACATCTCCCGCCATGCGTCATGCATCCCCAGCATGCATTGCATGACTTAGGACATATGAATTACCAGAGGTAACCTGCAGCTCTGCAGCATGGGGAGAGAGATGATTACGGTGCAGTCCCCCTAGGTAAGTAAATGCTGTTTTATCCCCCAAAGCGCACACAGTTTATGAACCTTCCTTAGGGGGAAGTTTGTTTGACTATTTTTTTTTAAAATACCGCAGTTTGCTTTAACCTTTACTGCAAGTGTGTATGGCGAGAAGATTGGAAAGTGTGTCTGTTTGACTTTCTCCCTTCTCTCATTGTGGGTTTTATGTGAAGAGAATAAATTAGATGCAGGAACTGACAAAGATGTTCCAGGAATTCATCTGGAAAGGGAAAACAAATAGAGATGGCCAGAACAGTACAAGCAGTATTCTATGAACATTGGCCTGTTCGCATTCCTGCAGAACACACATTTAAAAAAAATAAAAAATTAGCGTTCGCATTTTTTCTATAGACTTTAATGGCAGGTGAGCGGCGACTGATTTTTAACGATTAATAGCAAAGTTCCGTTACATGCTAGAAACACCAAATTTGGAGGGCAGGTGGACAGAGACAGTGGGTACAAGAGTAGAAAAACATTTTTTTCCCAAAAAAAAACCTTATGGTTTTTGAGAATATAGATTTTAAAGTTTCATAGGAAAAAAGTATTCATTTAAATGCGGTAAATGACAGATAATGTAGCAAACCTAATGGTAGTGTAAATGTACATATATCAAAAGAAAGAGCAATGACTTTCCTGATGGGGTTTCCAGGGGGTCCATCCATACCCAGTGTGTACGGACCCCCTGGAAACCCCTCTGGAGCTGCAGCGCTTTGGCCAGGGATTGCTATACAACTGCAATATGGCTGTATAAAAGAACTGTGGCACCTTTACCTATTTTTTTTTACTTTTTTTATGTTCAGAGGGTGGGACATTTAAAAAAAATGATCTGGGGTCCCCTCTCCCGGTGTTCTTTAAGCCCTTGTCCCCCATGCAGGCTGGGATAGCCAGAATGCATAGCCCCAGCTGAGTGCGGCTTTGTACCCTGAGCTATACCAGCCCGCATTGTCCATGGGACTCTGGGGAAGGAAGGGAGGGGCGGCCAAGCATCTTCCCCCCCCCCCCAGCCCTTGTCCAATCCATGGACATGGGGCTCTTCTCCCCATCTGGTGCCCCAGGAGCAAATGAGGGGCGACGACCAGGGCTGGATTTGTAAACTTTACTGCCCAAGGCCACTGTCACCAGCCACCCCCTTTTATATAGGTAGCAAAATTAAACCCCACCCTTCCCTCCAGTATAGGTAGCCAGATGACTCCCTTAATCCCTCCCTCCCCCCCCTTCCTTCAGTATAGGTAGCCAGCTCGCCTTTACACCTGCATCAGCCATCAGTGTCACTCATATCTCCACTTGTCTCCAGTGCAGAAGCTTCCTCTTCCTTTCCATCTCCAATGCTGCCCAAGTCCATAGCCGCTGGCCACAATGCAAACGTGCACAGAGAGCAAAGAGGCCGCTGCACAGGCCGCTGGCAGCAGAATACTGCAGTCAGGCGCTCGTCTAATTTCCCTGCATTGCAGCATTTGCAGCTTGCACCAGTTTAGCCTGCTGCTTTGGTGCCCTTGCCCCTGTGGTGCCTAGCTGGCCTTGCTCTAAATCCAGCCCTGGTGACGACTCCCTGGGGGGTTCATGGTGGCATCTGGGAGTCCCCCAGATGCCCACCCCCCTTCCAGGAGAAATGAGTATAGGGGTATAAAGTACTCCTTACCCATTTCCACAAAGGGTTAAATGAAATAAAAACATGAGTAAAATCCTTTATTAATCTTAATTAACCAGAAATACTTACCAGTACCTTTAAAAAAAGTTCCCACACCAATATCCTCGGAAATGGTCCCACGCCAATATCCACTATCTTGTTACATTGATTGAAGATCTCTGTGCACCCAATGCCACACACCGCCGCTCACCACCGCACAGCTTTGCTATACTAACTATATAACAGAGCTGCATCTCCCTCCGTCTCCCTCTGTGGGTTTTCCGCTCTCCTCCCCGCACACTGCACCTTTCGCCCACACCTACACTGGCACCCTGAATCACCCACTCACCTATCAGGGTGCTCCAAGGTGCCAGTGTAGATAAGGGGGATATGTGCAGTGTGCAGGGAGGAGAGCACAAAGCTGTGGAGGGAGACGCAGCTCTGCTATACTAAGTATAGCAGAGCTCAGAGCATCTTTGAATTTGGCTCCAAGGCTCCCCATTGGTCTATTAACAGATGCTTTGAGCTCTGCTATACTTAGTATAAAAGAGCTGTGCGCAGTTAGCGTCAGTTTATGGCGTCTGGTTGTGGGGAGATCTTCAATCAATACAACAAAAGATCGCAAGATAGAGGATAATGGCGTGGAACCTTTTCCGAGGATATTGGTGTGGGAACTTTTTTTTAAAGGTACAGGTAAGTATTTCTGGTTAAAAAGGATTAATAAAGGACTTTACTTGTTGTTGTGTATTTATTTCATTTAACCCTTTATGGAAATAGTTACTTTGTACCCCTATACTCATTTCTCCTTGGAGTGGGGTGGGCATCTTGGGGTCTCCTTCCTAAAGGGAACTCCCAGATGCCACCATGAACCCCCCCACACCCCCGGGAGTCATCATCCCACCTCCTCCTGGGGCACCAGAAGTGGGGAAGAGCCCCTTGTCCATGGATTGGACAAGGGCTCGGTGGGGGGGGGGGATTTGGCCACCCCTCTCCCCCCAAGCCCCCCATACCATGGACCATGTGGGCTGGTATAGCTCAGGGTGTGTAGCCCCACTTGGCCGGGGCTCCACATTTTGGCTATCCCAGCCTGTATTGGAGACAAGGGGTTAAAGAGCCTCAGGAGGGGGGACCCCACATCGTTATTTTTTTTAAAATTTCCTATCATTTGAAAATAAAAAAAAGTTTTAAAAAATAGCAATCCATACCCCTGAAAGCCCCGTCAGGAAATTCATTGCTCTTTTTACCGTTATCTGTCATTTACCGCATTTAACCACTTCACCACTGAGGGGCTTTACCCCTTGAGCACCAGAGCAATTTTCACCTTTCAGCGCTCTTTCCATTCATTCGCCTATAACTTTATCATTACTTATCACAATTAAATGAACTATATCTTGTTTTTTCCGCCACCAATTAGGCTTTCTTTAGGTGGGACATTATGCCAAGAATTATTTTATTCTAAAAAAGTTTTAATGGGAAAATAGGAAAAATGTGGGGGAAAAAAATTATTTTTCAGTTTTCGGCCATTATAGTTTTTAAATAATGCATGCTACTGTAATTAAAACCCATGAAATTTATTTGCCCATTTGTCCCGGTTATAAAACAGTTTAAATTATGTCCCTATCACAATGTTTGGCGCCAATATTTTATTTGGAAATAAAGGTGCATTTTTTTTAGTTTTGCGTCCATCCCTAATTACAAGCCCATAGTTTATAAATTAACAGTGTTGTACCCTCCTGACATAAATATTTAAGAAGTTCAGTCCCTAAGGTAACTATTTATGTATTTTTTTTTTTATTGTAAATTTTTTTATTTTTTTTTTAATTACATAAAAAAAAATTGGGGAGTGTGGGAGGTAATGAGTTAATTTTTTGTGTAAAAGTAGTGTATTTGTATGTGAAAATGCTTTAGGGTGTAGTTTTACTATTTGGCCACAAGATGGCCACAGTAACATTTTATTTATGCAACCTGCAAGCGTCCGGAAGGTAGAAAGTAGAAAGAGGCTGGGAACTTTTTTTTCTTCTTCACAATGATCGCTGCTTCTCGTAGAAGCAGCGGATCATTGCAGGGGCTTAGATCAACGAACGGGAATGGATTTTCCCGTTCATTGATCTCCGGGCAAGCGGCGTGCATGCGAGCGGGAGTGCGCGCATAAGCGAGCGGGAGCGCGGGAAGTACGGATTTCTCCGTCCCTGGTGGTAAAAGGATGGAAAAAGGGACGGAGAAATTCGTACGGGTGGGGGTAAAGTGGTTAAATGTATACTTTTTTTTCCCATGAAACTCTAAAATCTATTTTCTCAAAAACTATAAGGTCTGTTTTAAAAAATGGGTTTCCTTCTTGTACCCACCGTCCCTGTCCAAATACCCTCCAAATTTGGTGTTTCTAGCATGTAAGGGGGCTTTGCTATTAACTGTTAAAGTCGGCGGCCGTTCGCCTGCCATACAAGTCTATGGGGCTTGCTGCAAACAGCTGGTTCACACATTTTTTGTGAAAATATGTGAATGCTGTTTGCAAACAGAAAATTCTATGTTCACTACATCCCTATAAACAAACAGAGGGATGTACACCAAATACAACTTTGCTAATATCTGAATATGTCAGGTGCATTTATACCACCCCCTTGCTTGTTTTCAAAGTGCCGGCTGGCAGGCTAATCACTGCTGCCAGCTCTATTGACTAATGAGCACTCATGTGAGTTTCCCGTCTAATATCTCTCCTCGCAAAATCACACCATATGGCGTAATTGAGGAATGAGAGAGCCACTTTGTGGCCGCCATCCTGCGTTAGGCAGTTGCAAACTAGATTAAAATTAAATAGAGCTGAGTGTGGGAAATGTTTGTTCCTAAATCACCTCTTGTCAGGCCTGAGAGAACCTATACTGTTGAGAATCTCTATTCATCTGCTGCGTGGGGGAAAGGTTTTACACAGACATCACAACTTGTCACAAATCAGAGATTTCACATGGGTGAGAAGCCCTTTTTCATGTGCTGAGTGTGGGAAATTTTTCAACAGAAATCAGAGCTTGTTTCACATGGCAGCTTTCACACTGGAAATAAGCCCTATCCACCTTCAGAGTGTGGGAAATGTTTTGGGAGTAAACAAACCTTACTATGTATAAGAAATCTCACACTAGTGAAAATCCCTTTTAATGTGCTGAGTATGGGAAACGTTTCCGGGGTTAGTAAGTAAGATAAGTACTGCTTGTCAGACCCTTATATTCAATGTGTGAAATGTAGTGGCTTAAGTGTCCTTATACAAATTTTATACACATTTTTCTTTTGCACAAGGAAGCAAAATTTACGTTCTGAGGACTCTTACATGCTTTTCAGTGTATTGGTTTTTAATGTGCTAAAGTCCCTAAACTGCGGAGACATGATGAGATAAATACGGGTACATATAGTACTAAGCGTAGTTGGCACTTGCCTGTGATTAGGGATGACGATAATCACAAAATGATCATTCACAGTTATCCCCATTTGCAGGAGGACTTCTAAAACAGTCAGGGCATTTCTGCAGCCACAATTTCTTTAAACAAGGGGTACAATTGTCCAAGAACCCAGACAGTGGCATGGCAGTGGGCGATAAATAAATATTCGCAAAAATATGTATTTTACGCGGACACTTTTGTTAATGGTTTTAAAGAGATGTACCCCAATAGATACCTTTTGTAAATGGATAAGGGGTATGTCAGTACCCCTATACTTATTTCACCTGGGGAGGGGGGTGGGTATCTGCGCGTCCCTTTCATAAAGGGTGCCCCCAGAGATTATTTTAAAACAAAGCATCTCCCACACTCAGCACATAGATTGGGATTCTCACCAGTATGAGATCTCTCAGGAATGACAAGGTTTGATTTAATCCCAAAACATTTCCCACACTCAGAACATAAATAGGACTTATTTCCAGTGTGAAAGCCGTCATGTGAAAGCTCAAGCTCTGATTTCTGTGCAAAGACATTCCCCACACTGGGCACATAAAAAGGGCTTGTCATGAGTGTGAGGTCTCTCATATGTGATAAGTTGTGATTTCTATGCAAAATCTCCCCCTCCCCCCCCCCCCCCCACTAAGCAGATGAATATGGATTCTCCCCAGTGTAGGATCTTTCAGGCCTGACAAGAAGTGATTTGTGAATAAACAATTTCCCACACTCAGATCATTCATGTCTGACAAGCTGTGATTTCTGTACAAAACATTTCCCACTCTCTGCACATAAATAGGGCTTATTTCCAGTGTGAAAGCTGTCATGTGAAACAAGCTCTGATTTCTGTGCAAAACATTTCCCACACTCTGCCCATGAATGTGATTTCTCACCTGTGTAAGTAATCTCATGTTTGATAAGGTTTGCTTTATTGCCAAGATATTTCCCACACTCTGAACATTTCCACAAAGACTTAAAATTAAAAGAAAACGCAACCACAAAAAGTCCTTTAATGATCTTAATTAACCATAAATACTTACCTTTTGTTACTGTCATGACAGTAATCTTGGAAATGATCCAGCACCATATCCTCCTGATACCCACTGAACCCATTGATCTCTGCCCTGACAACCAAGAGACAGTGCCAAGTCTATCCCATTCCAAGCCCTGGACTAGCTATACTAAGTATAGCAAGCCCCCAGAGCCATGACATTTACTTTAGCATGGATGGGGACTGTTGTTATTAACCACTAAAGTCAGCGGCCATTGATCTTAATGGTAAATGTAAACACACATTTTTACCACTAAAATTTGCATCAAAATGCAAACGGTCGGTATTCATTAGGTACTGTTCACCTGGCGAACTGTTCTGCCTTCCCTACTAATTTGCTTTTTGCAGATAAAAATAGGTTGGTATCACCACAACTGCCTTACATTGCTGCTGCTGCCATGGAAATCTGGCGGTAAAGAGCTGTTGACTTTGGGCAACTCGGCGGTGGATCAGGCACTTCCGGTGTGTGGTAGGCAACATTGCCTTGCATTGCTGTTGCATTTCCCTGCAGTAAAACAGAGTAATCTATATGCAAAAAGAGGAAGGAGAGCGCCGGCACTGCTGTCCTACACTTTATTCCAGAATCATTAAAAGATAAAATACACATTGTCCGTGCAAAAAAATCCACCATCCACAGTCACCAATGGTATGTGTTTTTCAAAAAAAAAATTTTGCACGGACAATGTGTATTTTATCTTTTATTGACTCTGGAATAAAGTGTATGACAGCAGTGCCGGCGCTCTCCTTCCTCTTTTTGCATATAGATATGACTTTGGCCGGAGCACGCTGAAGACGTACAATACACAGCACATACACCCCGGCTTTGGACTGTGCTGCCCCCCCTCCCCCTCCCTGGATGGAAGACAGTCGCTGCAGTGCCAGCATCCCTTTCCCTTTTTTACTCATATGATATCAAAACACAGTAATGCCACACTCACTTGCAACAGGGGCCTGAAGGAAAGAGTGGTATCTAAAGTATAAGAAGTAAAACGTATCCTTAAAGGATATATGAGGTGAGTAAAAAAATATATTTTTACTTTCCTGGGGCTTCTTCCACCCCCTACAAGTCATGTGTGTCCCCTGCTGCAGCTCCAGTCCTCTCCCATCTCCTGCTGGCAGCCTCTGAAGATCAGGTCTTCTGCGCATGCATGGGCTTGTGCCTGCCCATGTCACCAAGACTGAACTGTATATGCAACTGAATTGCTCACCAGAAGTTGGCCTCCTGCAAACCTTGAACAGGCTGGTTATTTTTACTTGCAGGTGGTAGCTGGAGCGAAGAGACCCTGAGCCTAATTTTCATGGGGATTAAAGGGATCTGATCAGCTGAATGTCTTTATGCAGGTGAATTCTTAAATAAAGTGAAAAAAAATACACTGGTACAGAAGTTAATTTTTGTTTTATTAATTATTATCCAATAAAAAAAGAATACATTTAAGATAAAATAAGTAAAATAAATAAAAACCCCATCATCAGAAGTAACCAGTGCATACATATTCCGGACACTTCTCTGAGGGCTTGTTTCCACTGTTGCGACGCGATTTCGGCCGCATTCCGACGCTTGTAAAAACGCATGCGGATGCGTTTCCACATGCGTTTTTACCCGCGATTTCGCCTGCGATTTCGCATGGCAGGGTGCCATGCGAAATTAACCATGACACTGCCAGGGCTAAATAAAATTGAAAAAGGTGCGAAATCGCACGCGAAATCGCGGGTAAAAACGCATGTAACAAACGCATGCGTTTTTACTATTAAATACATTAGCGGCGATTCGCACGGATTCCCGACGCAGGCGAAATCGTTGGCTCTTTTGTGCGTTTTTTTCACGCTGAAAAAAACGCACCTCAACAACGCTACAGTGGAAACAGGCCCATCCACTTGCATTACATGTGCGGATCTGCATGCGTTGGACGCATGCAGATTCGCGATAGTGGAAACGAGCCCTCAAAGTGCTTCTGAAAAAAAAAAACTAAACAGGATAGAAGTATAAAAAAAAGTTTTTTGTTTTCTTTTTTATTTGGGGGTCTCAAAAAGCACCATTGGGGTGAGTGATATGACTTGCTCACCCGGTTTCCTTTTTGCACAGAAGTGTTGCTTCCCCACATCTAAAACCCCAATTGAATTGGTGATAAACAACTCAAAATGAGAAAAAAAACTGTCCAAAAGAGCAATACATTTACAGTTCATAAATTTTAACATGAAACCCTTCCCCATTGCACCTCCCCTACAAACATATTGGTAACAGGATAGTGCAACATTAAAAATAGTCACACAATGGAATGTTCAAAACTTGAAACGAAAGGAAGAGTTTCAAAAGTGCCTGACTCACCCCCACCCACACCCTAGATATTAACCAAGCAACAATGCAAGAGGGTGTCGGGCAATTTAGAGAAGGATGGGGTGCCATGTGTGGATGAGGAGGACTCCAAAAGGCTGGACCTTACTGATTGCAATGAAGTGCGAGAGTGGGTCAGCAGCATATTTGTAGAACACTGAGCTGTAAGTGTTCAGGGAACATGGCCACCCCAACCACAGTGTCTCAGTGCATTACTGCCCATATCCAGGACAACATGAAACTAGTGGAGCTTAATATTTCATTAAATCTAAATAACATTTGTACTGAATTCTTTAAAACAATCTCATGCTTCTGAAGGGAAAGTGCTACATAAATGAGCTTACAGCTGACATTTATGCATGTAGAGATTTCTTCTGCTTAGCCTCACGTTCCAGTTTCTCCAGTTCTTGTCCACAGACTAATCCCAGTATGTACATTGCACTAAATGGCTTTTGTGTAATACTTTCCCCCCGAGCTGAGATGCTGCTGAATGGTCCAGATTGGGTAATCCCAGCAGAAGAGGCAGTCGCTGCTGTGTGTCCAACATCTTTGCAACAATTGGAATCATTTCCATATCCTTTTGTAGTAGAAGGTGCTGCGAGTGGTCTTGTGGCCTCAGGATGAGCATAGGGTTGTACTGGTGAACTCACAGAACACAGGAGTACGACTGGCACTACCAATGAGCCAGAGGTTGAGGGAATTTCTGTAGTGTCTGCTTTTGGGACTTGAGAGACGGCTAGTTGACTTATCCTTCTTGATTTCTTCACTGGTACAGGGGTGTTTCTGTTCTGAGCTCCAATATGATTCCCTGAGTTCCTGAGCATATCTGGTGCATAACGCCGGCGAGCATTGATGAACCAATCATTGAGCTAAATGCAAAGAAAATAAAAATAAATAAGCAACTCTTCCTATGATTTGCAAGTACTGGTTAATCACCCATTCCTTAACCCCTCCCCCAACACACATTCTGTCCCATCCTAAGGATACTTGCTATAACTTTAAAGAGAATCTGGTGGTTTGTTTCATACTGATCTCCAGATAAATTATTGTTTCTGCTCATTCCCCATCCCAGTCTTCAGCTGAAGCCTTCCTTGTTAACACACTTCACCATCAGGTGGTGCTGGAACAGGAGTTGTAGGAAAGTGGCTTCATCTTTAATGAATATTAAAGGGGTTCTCTGGTATCTGTAAAAAAGCTGACACTTACCAGGGGGTCCTATCGGCCCCCTACAGCTACAATGTCCCGCGCCGTCCTCCTCCGATGCTCAATTCCCTGATAACCTGATAATTATTTATCTAACTAGACGGATAGAACTGCGGCTGTGCAGCCGTGGCAGTAAGCTCCGCATTTCTATTTGTCTAGTTACACAAATAAATAGCAGGTTACCGCCGGCGGGAACGGAGCATCAGAGGAGGACAGCGCAGGACATTACAGCTGCAGGGGACTGATAGAAGCCCCAGGTAAGAGTCAGTTTTAGCTATTTTTTTTAACAGATACCAGAAACCCCTTTAAATTTACACTGGACCAGGAAGGGACCCCCCCCCCCCCCCCGCTCATAGAATGTCATTACCTGAAAACAGTATAGAATTCAATGAATTTGTGTTTTGATTAAAAAAAAAACAACTATGCTCCTTTGTGGCTATGCAAGGCATTTGCAGATCAAAAACATCTACAGTGAAGATTGAACAAACACCATGCAAAAAATACAGGGTCGGTTAAGTTGGTTTGACATGCACCCATTTCTTAGATCTGCAAAAATGTGGTGTCTAAATGGCCACCATACAAAGACACAAAAATTGGAGTATGTGGAGAGGAAGAGAGCTGTAGTGCAATCTACCAAGTATATTTGACCCATGAAACAGTTATTCTGTCCAATATATACTTGGGACAACTACACTAGCTACCTATACTGGGGCAACTTTACTACCTATACAGGAGGCAACTATACTAGCTACCTATACAGGGGCAACAATACTAGTTACCTATGGAGGGGGCAACTATACCTGGCTACCTACCTATACTGTGGGTTGAAAAATGTGGGTTCTGTGTGATCATTCCAAATCGGTGGTGGTGGTTGTGTGTGTGTGGTGGTGGGGGGGCATATCCTAACAAGTTTGCCTCAGGCAGTAAAAGTCTAGAACCAGCCCTGTATACAGTTATTAACCTCGTTGCCTTTGTTACATTTCAGTTCAGTTGGGCTTTATCCCAAATCCTTCAACCTTAGCTGACTCCAAGGAGCTGTACAACCAGAGGTGACATACCTGGGTTCCTTTGAGGCCAGTCTGCTCAAGCATAAAATACTTTTCTTCAGTTGTCGGGTATGCATAATTGAGATGTTCAGAGAGCCATTTCTTTAGAAAAATAGTGGCATGTTTTGGCAAATTTTCTCTCTTTCTTCGCTTTGGGAAATTCTCCACATCCTGCTCATGAGTCACTTTTCCTGTAGACATGGAAGATACACATTCATCAGGATTTCATTGCCACATACTGAGTTGGAGGCATAATAATAACATAAAATGCCCTAACCCCTTTCCCAGATTACTGTATTTTCTGGTTTGGAATTACAGCCAAGCCCCCTATGCACGCCCTCTGCCAAGCTTTTGGCAATAGTGCAGATGCGAAGGACAGGCAGAGGTTACATGAGGTCACATGTGGAAAAAGGCTCCCCTACTTACAAGATCCGGTATTGCTGGAGGCAATTAAGTGCCTTAAGCAGCCTTACCATCTATTTAGGTAAAACATTCTCAGATGAAATTAAGTTTTAGGTTATACCTTCTGATTTGTCCAACAAGCTTTGCAAGTATGAGAAAGACCTAACCCTCAGTGGCAAAACAGTGGGCCCTGGTGCAGAATGAACCTAGTGGGGCCCCATGAGGGAACCCTCACGTGAAGTTCTCCCCTGACCCAGGGAAAGGAATAAATTTCACCAATCAAAGCCATTAATTGAACGTTATTTAATCTACAGATGGTGGCGTTGATTGGCTAAATTAAATTCCCTCCCTTGGTCAGTGGAGATTTCCATAAACCAAACCAAACTGAAACAAAGAAATAAAAAAGGACAGTTAATATATGCAATATAAAATAAAGAGCTGTAAGTTGGTGTTGTGTAGTTTTCAGTGTTGTAGTACATCTCATATAGGGTAAGTGTATAACTATACAAAGTGAATGATCATGCACCACATGTATTATGCAGTTAGGGTCCAGGCACACTCTTGTAATTGCTCTGCAACATAGGTGGGATTTTTTTTTAGAAGAAAGCCAACTAATTTATCTGTATGTTTTTTGAGCTGTTGGAGGAAACTGAAGTGCCTAGAGAAAACCCACAAAGACACGGGGAGCACATATAAACTCCAAGCTGTTACTGCCCTGGCTGGTATTCAAACCAGGGACCCAGTGTTGCAAGACAAGAGTGCTATCTACTATGCCCACATCTCTAAACAATAGTCAAAAACACAAAGAAAAAAACACAACAAAATTATTAAGGTGCCAGATACACGATAACCCCAGTACTGAAACCCCCCCCCCCCACCACCACCAGCAGATGAGGCTCACCTGTACAACCTCACCCATTGCAGATCTAATGCCTCCATTCCCTAATCACAAGCAATCAATTCATTGTTGCCATGTTATATAAAAACTTACTTTTCATGCTGGCTCTGGAAAAAGTGATGCCTTCTTTATGATTATCTGCAATAGTTTCCTGGTGATAGTTTCAGGTCTTTCTGGGTCTCCAAGATGTCACTTGTTCCAAACAGTAAAATCTATCAAATAGGTGACAGACATATATACCCCCTCACCCTGCCTCTTCCAAGTGACAAGGGAGGAGCTATATTTGAATGGAGACCCCTGATTTGCTGTAACTCTGAAATGAACAGATTTCTGTCTTGATTTGTCTTTTTGTTAATTAAATTACCTATGTGTCATTGAATGAAATGGCCAGCTATGACCAGCTATTCAATGGTGTGAGTTGGGGTAAACAAAGCTCTGGTGATATGGAAAAGAGGTTGATTAGCATATACTATTGTTCTATCACCTTAGATAGTTTTAGTGGGTGTGGGCAGAGCAGATCCATTGTAACACCTGTCTACAGGGGGCACTATTGCTGTCTCTGTCATTGTAAAGTCATATAGGTGACATGACACGATATGAATGACTCTTAATTGAAGTAAGGCTCATACCTCAGCTCTGTATTCATAATAACAGTAAATAAATGAAAAGTAGTTAATAGTATGTTTTTAAAAAAAATGGGTCTTGCTTTATACAAGTTATCTCCTCTCCCCAAAATCTAGAGCCTCATCTACACGGTACAATTTTTCATCAGATTGGATCTATTAGACGGATCTATTAGATAATTTCCAAGTGGTCCAATCGGATTACGTTACATTTTGCAATAGATTGTGGGTACTTATCAAAGCAAAATCTTTTGCAATATTGATCTGAAACAATTTGGACGTCTACACTCGATGCAGTTTCTTATTAGACTTATCTAATAGATCCATCTATGTGATGGAAAATTGTACCGTGTAAATGGGGCTTAAAATTATAGAAGTGACATATGACAGTAATGGGGGTTGAGGTACATTTGCATGCACAGAGATTGTCGCCCACAGGGATCGGGACGGTATCTGTTGGGTGACATTTCTGTGCTGAGAGCTGTAGCCATGTGACACATTGGCAACAATTCACTAAAGCCTAGTTCACACTTGGATTGCAATCCCATCTATTGCGATTTAATGGCAAAACTTTTCTGTAATTTTTCAGTGATTGTGCTTTACGATTCTCTTCAAGGGAACAAGAATTACATCTTAATCACTGCCAATATGCTGCATGTAGCGCGCTTGCCATTTATGAAACTGTTCATAGGAAAGAGGCCTTACAGTGACCACATGCAAGGAAAAAGCAATGCATCATACTCAGAAGGAAGGCCAACAAAGGAATGTACTAGTATACAGCACCATATGCATTACAGCAAAATAAGACCTGTCAGGGTCTATCATTTATACCTTCACTCAAATGTAACCAGGATCAATCTTTTAGGCAACGGAACTTCCGTTGCGTCACATACAGTGAAGCATACAGTCAATGAAAAGTATCCTTCACTGAACCTAATCTGATCTGAGGCCTGGTGCACACCAAAAAACGCCAGCAGATCCGCAAAATGCTAGCAGATTTTGAAACGCTTTTTCTTATTTTTCTGTAGCATTTCAGCTAACATTTTGCGGTTTTGGGAAGCGTTTTTGGTATAGTAGATTTCATATATTGTTACAGTAAAGCTGTTACTGAACAGCTGCTGTAACAAAAACGCCTGCAAAACCGTTCTGAACTGCCGTTTTTCAGAGCGGTTTGCGTTTTTCCAAAAAATGCCTCACCCCGGGAGTATGCGTTTCAGCAAAATGCCTCCCGCTCTGGTGTGAACCACCCCATTGAGATACATTGACCAAGCGTATCCGCAGCCGCAAGCGGCTGCAAAAACGCCGAAAAACCCGCTCGGTGTGCACCAGCCCTCAATCTGTAGCAGAGGGATCATATCCTTCCACACATGCACATACTGTAGATTTGCAATAGATTTCAGAATGATATCTATTAAAAATCTAATAAACTGCAGCATTGCACTGTTTGATGCATTTGACCATCGATCTGCCGCCGATCCCATTCCGCTGCAGATTGATCTCTTCCATCCGGTCTGATCAATACTTCCAATCGATTTTAAGCCAAAATTAATAGGAAAATTATCGAACAGGCATTATTTTGACATAGATTCTCAGCTGATTTGATAACAGTAATTGAATCTTCAGGGGATGGAAGGAGAAATATTGATGTGTGTATGGCCTCACCCCGGGAGTATGCGTTTCAGCAAAACGCCTCCCGCTCTGGTGTGAACCACCCCATTGAGATACATTGACCAAGCGTATCCGCTGCCGCAAGCGGCTGCAAAAACGCCGAAAAACCCGCTCGGTGTGCACCAGCCCTCAATCTGTAGCAGAGGGATCATATCCTTCCACACACTGCACATACTGTAGATTTGCAATAGATTTCAGAATGATATCTATTAAAAATCTAATAAACTGCAGCATTGCACTGTTTGATGCATTTGACCATCGATCTGCCGCCGATCCCATTCCGCTGCAGATTGATCTCTTCCATCCGGTCTGATCAATACTTCCAATCGATTTTAAGCCAAAATTAATAGGAAAATTATCGAACAGGCATTATTTTGACATAGATTCTCAGCTGATTTGATAACAGTAATTGAATCTTCAGGGGATGGAAGGAGAAATATTGATGTGTGTATGGCCTGCTTAATGCTGGGAACACATGATACTTTTTTTGCAGTATATTCTCTGCGGGATCGATTTACCATTTGATTCTCTGCTCGATTATGTTATCTTCCGCTCATTTTTCTTATCTTTTTTCATTGACTTCTATAAGAAATCGAGCGGGAAACAATCGAGCGGAGAATCGGACATGACGGAATTTAACAATCAAAGTCATCTATCAGAACAATTCTACTGCAAAAACAAAACGTGTGTTCCCATCCCAGCATTAGACTGAGAGCTCATTGAAGATGTGACTAGTTCAATATAATCCGTAAAGCACTGACAAAGATATCCGTACTACATACAATAAATAATAATAATGTTCTGGTAATAAATGATGAAGCCATTTTAGTAAGGCCAGCAATTAGCAGCTGGGGCAAGCTCTGTACTGTGTGATTCTATGATCACAATGCTTTTACGGCACAATTACAGTCCAAAGAGCATGTCTTCAAATGCTTGAAGGTGGGTACACACATCAGATAAAAGTCTTTGGAAAATGAAAGATCACAGACCAATTTTACCCCCTTTCATGTAGTATGAGAGCCATACTCTACACAGTCTATTCTTTTGAGCTGAACTCCCCATCAGATAAACATCTTTGCAAGATGCTGAAAACAAGGATGCTGTACACATGCAAAAGATCCGTTTCTGCAAAAGATCAGTTCCTGCAAAAGATTAGTTCCTGCAAAATGCATTCATAGTCTATGATATCTGCAGATCTCATACACACCTTGTTTAACAGACATTCATCTGCAGATCAGACAATTATCTGCAGATGTGAAGATCCATCCTGGTGGATCTGATCTGCAGATGATTGTCCGTTAAACTAGGTGTGTATGAGATCTGCAGATATCATAGACTATGGCCCGGTGCACACCAAAACCCGCTAGCAGATCCGCAAAATGCTAGCAGATTTTGAAACGCTTTTTCTTATTTTTCTGTTGCGTTTCACCTAGCATTTTGCGTTTTTGGGAAGCGTTTTTGGTGTAGTAGATTTCATATATTGTTACAGTAAAGCTGTTACTGAACAGCTTCTGTAACAAAAACGCCTGCAAAACCGCTCTGAACTGCCGTTTTTCAGAGCGGTTTGTGGTTTTCCTATATTTTACATTGGAGGCAGAAACGCCTCCGCAATCCAAAAAATGCCTCACCCCGGGAGTATGCGTTTCAGCAAAATGCCTCCCGCTCTG
Organism: Hyperolius riggenbachi; assembly: GCF_040937935.1. Lineage (NCBI taxonomy): Eukaryota > Metazoa > Chordata > Amphibia > Anura > Hyperoliidae > Hyperolius > Hyperolius riggenbachi. The sequence goes on along the minus strand of NC_090657.1, from coordinate 152,416,569 downwards.
GTGTGAACCATCCCATTGAGATACATTGACCAAGCGTATCCGCAGCCGCAAGCGGCTGCAAAAATGCTGAAAAACTCGCTCGGTGTGCACCAGCCCAAAGAATGTATTTTGCAGGAACGGATCTTTTGCAGATACTGATCTGTTGAATGTGTACAGCATCTTTGTGCACAGTATCTTGCAAAGGTTTTGATCTGATGGAGAGTTCAGCTCAATGGAATAGACTGTGTAGAGTATTCTCATTTACTACATGGAAGGGGGTAAAATTGGCCTGTGATCTTTCATTTTCCAAAGACTTTTATCTGATGTGTGTACCCACCTTTAGTTCCATAGTCATTTTCTGGCAAAACCTTGTCTGGCTGCATTTTTCTAATTAAAATATCTATTTAACATTGAATGAACTGATTACCAGCTACTGAATGGTGTGAGTTGGGGGTAAGCAAAGCTCTAGTAATATGGAAAAAAGATTGGTTAGCATATGCGATTATTCTATCACCTTCTATAGTTGTTGTGGATGTGGACAAAGATAACAAAAGATTCATTGTAACACATGTCTAAAGGGGGCACTAGTACTGTCCCTGTTACTGGAAAGACACATATGTAGGTATAATACAAAATGAATAATTCACCAGTGATACCTGCAGAGGAATGCTTAAAGACGTCCTTTGAAAACATCTTGATAATTTAATTTGTTCCCCCAAAATCACAATAGTTAGGATTATTGAAGCAAAATACGACTGTCATAAGGGTTACACTTAGGGCCCTTTTTCCACTAGTAAACGTGATCGTAAGCGTAATCACGTTTCACTTCTGATCGGAAAAGCTGCTTTTCTCACTAGCCGTGATTGTGATGTGACAAATTAAACACGATTGCACTAAGTATCACGCAGGCAGGCCATTGCACTCTGGTAAAAAAAACAAAGTTTACTAGTGGAAAATAGGCACCACGATTTACATGTAAATCGTGGTGCTATGGCAATCGACAAAAAAGCAGCGATCTGCTTTTTTTAAGAGGATCACAGCTAGTGGAAAAAGGCACTTATAGTAGATATATTAATAATAAAATATAATAATAATGCTCAGGTTATAGGTAAAGCAACTTTAAGCCCAGCAGTTAGCAGCTAGTGCAAGCTGTGTACTGTACTGTGTGAGTCTCTATACATAATTGTTTTTATAGCACTATAATGCTTGGCATACACGGCTCGTTTCCTCCTTATCAATCGAGCCGCTGATGCCTCGATTGATAATTTCTGACAGGTCAGATGACCCGCCTGCAAGTTTGGTGCGGCAGCAATAAATACGAATGGACAGATGTGTTGCATTGATTGGGCGCTAACAGAAGGGAGGGTCATGGATGAAAAACTGATGCCCAGTAAAAACGGATCCATTTGATTTTAACTGGCCCTAATATGAGAACGCACACACTCAGCACAGAATGGGCTCCTTTTACACCTAAGTGGTGCAGTGATTGCGCAGCACGGGAGCTTCCACTGCTTCACCGCACCGCAGAAATCAGTATTCATATGTCTCTGCGCCATGGTGCGATGACAAGGTCACATGCATAGCGCTGAGCCCTGCTCAGTGACATATTGCCTGCGATTAGCACTGGAATGTGAACCAGCCCTAAGACACATTCACTACATAAAGGGTCGGCTAAAAAAACACATTCGGCGTTTAGACTTTTTTTTTCAGAACTCATTAAGATTATCATTGTAAGCTTAGCAGGGCCGGGACCTCCTCTTATTTGTTTCTTAGGGCCCTTTCACACGAGCAGTTGATAGGCAGTAAAAAGCCTGTTGATCTCTCACAACTGCTTGCTACTGCCTGGTAAATGCTCACTGCTGCCTGATAACTGCTCACTGCTGCTTGGTAACTGCTTGCTGAACACACAGCTTAACTGCTCATGTGAAAGGGATTTTGTTGTAATTTATCGTATGAACGTGTGCCAATTTTAGTGCTATCTCAGACCACACATTAACTATGTATGCATTTGTACTTGTATCGATGGATGTCATGATTGTACAGGGTCTTGAACATCTCATGTTCCTCAATATTTGTTTTGAACTATGCTGGCCCTATTTTAATAATAATAATAATGATAGTAAATGTGGTACTAGTTTGGTAATGTACCAAAAAAACTACATGACAATTTATTAAGGCCTCTTTCACAGTAGGATGTTGCGTTTTGATGCGACGTTAAAGTCGCAGCGCAAATTACAAGGCAACCCCCCAAAAAAGTCGCACTGCAACTTAATGTCCCGTTATCGTCGCATACAGTAGAATACAGTAGAATACAGGCAATGAAAAGTATGCTTTCAAGTCATTACTGAGCATGTGCAAACAGTCTAAAGCAGCTAATACCGGTCCCTGCATACTGCAAATGCGTTTTGCGATTCCGATTCCGTTTCCGATTTGCAATTCCGATTTCCCTGAATACAATCAACAGAAAAACAGAGGAAAAAACGCAGCATGCAGTAACAATTAAAAATCGGAATTGCATGCAGTGTGCAGGGAGCCTGTATAACGCGCACAGCATGCAGTACTTTCACTTAACACGCAGCGTTAGACACCAACGCAACGTGTGCATTGATTTTTCATTGAAGTGAGTTATTCTGCGTTAAGGGCTCTTTCACAGTGCAACGTTAAAGTCGCACGTTAAACCAACACGTAACGTAGAACAACTCACAGCAATGAAAAATCAATGCCCTGTTCACAGTGCACACGTGGCGTTGGTGTCTAACGCTGCACGCTAAATGAAAGTGCTGCATGCTGTGCGTTATACACATTATTAGCTGCATTAGATTGTTTGCACATGCTCAGTAAGACTTGGCGACATACTCTTCATTGCCTGTATTTTCTACTGTATATGCTGTATGCGCTGATAACGCTGCATTGCGACTTTCAGGCCGCGTTGCATTGTTAGTTTGAGGTGCGACTTTAACATCGCATCAAACTGCAACATCCTAATGTGAAAGTAGCCGAAACGTTGTTTTAACGTGCAACATTAATGTCGCACTGTGAAAGAGGCCTAAGATTTTTACCTTGCGTGGTATTTCATTCACTATTTGATGGATTATTGCAGTGCAGGGAAAATGCATGAAAGATGTGATACAGAAAGCATTTTTTTATACTTTGAGTGAAGTGCAAGTCCAAGATGCATAAAATTACCATAAAACTTGTAGCCGCTCAAAAACCGTTAGCACAGAAAAGGATTAAGTTGAAATGGGGCCCTAAAGATAAGACAATGCATCATAATCAGAAGGAAGGCCAACAAAGGAATTTACTAGCATACAGCACAATATATGCATTACAGCAAAATAAGACCTGTCAGCGTCTATCATGTATATTGATGTGTGTATGGCCTGCTTTAGGGCTAGAACCCACAGCGATTTTTTTTTGAGCGTTTAGGGAGCGAGTCAAAACGCTAGCAGTTTCCCTAAATGCTCAGTTAATGTTAATGGATGGGACAAATTCCACTGGAGCAATTGCGACTAGCAAAATTGCTATCGCAGGACTTGCAGCATTTTGGTGGCGTTAGCATTTGCGTTTCTGCAATGTAAAGTATATAAACGCTGGTGTAATTGCTCATGAATAGCTACACATAGAGATTTGTGTGCGATTTTAATTTACTGCAAACTGTAAAATAAATAGTAATAAATTGAAAGGAAGAATCAGAATTAAAATCGCTAATCACAAATTGCTACACAATCGCTGGCAAAAAGCTTACACTTTTTAAAATCGCTACCAAAATCACCAGAAAACGCTACCAAAATCACCAGAAAACGCTCAAGAAATTGCTTACAAAACGCTAATTAAAAATGAGTTGTAGTGGGTTCCAGGCCTTAGATGGAGAGCTCATTGAGGCCTCTTTCACAGTGCGAAGTTAAAGCTGTACGTTAAACCACCATTTAACGCAGAATAACTCACTGCAATGAAAAATCAATGCCCCATTCACAGTGCACACGTTGTGTTGGTGACTAACGCTGCACGTTAAGTGAAAGTACTGCATGCCGTGCGTTATACACGTTATTAGCTGCATTGGGCTGTTTGCACATGCTCAGTAATGACTTGAAAACATACTTTTCATTGCCTGTATGCTCTACTGTATGCGACCATAACTGGGTATTAAGTTGCGTTGCGACTTTTTAGGGGCATTGCGTTGTAATTTGCGTTGCGACTTTAACGTTGCATCAAAACGCAACGTCCTACTGTTAGGGCCTCATGATGTGACTAGTTCAATAATCCGTAAAACACTGACAAAGATATCAGTACTACATAAAATAAATAATAATTTTCTAGTAATAAATAAAGCCATTTTAGTAAGCCCAGCAATTAGCAGCTGGGGCAAGTTCTGTACTGTGTGATCCTATGATCACAATGCTTTTATGGCACAATTACAGTCCAATGAGCAAGTCTTCAATTCCATAGTCAGTTTCTGGCAAAACCTTGTCTGGCTGCATTATTCTAATTCAAATATCTATTTAACATTGAATGAACTGGCTACCAGCTACTGAATGGTGTAAATTGGGGCTAATCAAAGCTCTGGTGATATGGAAAAGAGGTTGGTTAGCATATGCGATTATTCTAACACCTTCTATAGTTGTTGTGGATGTGGACAAAGATGACAAAAGATTCATTGTAACACTTGTCTAAAGTGGGCACTAGTACTTTCCCTGTTACTTGAAAGTCACATACAGTATGTAGGTATAATATAAAATGAATACCTGATACCTGCAGAGAAATGCTTAAAGGAGTTTTTTATCAGACATTTTGGGGAAAAAAAAAAACTTTACTCACCTGGGGCTTTCTCCAGCCCCTTGCAGCCAACTGTCCGACGCCGACGGCTCCGCTCTGTCCCGGTCTCCGTGCACGGGGCGGAGGCCGACCCCGAGGTTGTCCTCACTGCGTCTGCGCAAACCGCCACTGTCAATCAAGCCCACATTGTATGCGGCTTACTGCGCAGGAGCAGTAGTTCTGCACCTGCGCAGTAAGCCGTGTACAACGTGGGCTTGATTGACAGCGGCGGTTCGGCAGGCGCAGTGAGGACGACCTCGGGGTCGGTCTCCACACCGTGCACGGAGATCGGGATGGCGGCGCAGAGTGGTGCGGTTGACGTGGGACTGGGACAGTCGCCAGCAAGAGGCTGGAGAAAGCCCCAGGTGAGTAAAGCTTTTTTTCTCAAAATGCCTGATGATTCCTTTAATAGTGATAAAACACAAGACTTCATTTGAAAACATTTAGATAATTTAATTAGTTCCCCCAAATCAGCTTAGAACTATGGAAGCAACATTAGACTGTTATGCTAGGTACACACAATACAATTTTGTGTTCGATAGATGGTTCGATAGATAATTTCCGACATGTCCGATCTTATTTTCAATCGCTTTTCTGATTGATTTCTCATAAAAGTGAATGGAAATAGATAAGAAAAGATAACAGAATCGAATCAGAAATAGATCGGAAAATCGAATCAGAAATAGATCGGACAGAAAATTGACTGAAAAAAACGCATTGTGTATACCCAGCATAATAAGGGTTAGACTTGGGGCTCTTTTTCACTAGTAAGCGCAATCGCAAGCATAATTGCATTTCACTTGCGATGGTAAAAGCTGCTTTTCCCACTATCCACAATTGTGATGTGACAAATGAAATGCAATTGCACCGAGTATCACACAGGCCGGCGATTGCACTTAGGTAAGAAGATAAAGCTCGCTAGTGGAAAATAGGAAATATATTAATAAAATATAATAAATATAATAACTTGTTGGCCTAATGGTAAAAAAACAGGCTCTAGGTCTCTTCACACCACCAGTCAGTGCGTGTTTACCCCCCCCCCCCCCCCCCGCCACGTGCGCCTGCCCGCCCGTCCGGCTCCCTGGCCCATCCTCCTGTCCCAACGGTTGTCTGTACTGCGCACATGCGCAGTACAAAAAAAAAAACATGGATACACAGACAGGGACAGGAAGGATGACGCAGGGACAGTTAGGTTTTTTAGGTTTTATTGTATAGGATGCTCAGGTTATAACTGAATGGAGTAATGGTTAAGGGCTCTGCCTTTGACACAGGAGACCAGGGTTTGAATCTCGGCTCTGCCTGTTCAGTAAGCCAGCACCTATTCAGTAGGAGACCTTGGGTCAGTCTCCCTAACACTGCTACTGCCTATAGAGCGCGTCCTAGTGGCTGCAGCTCTTACGCTTTGAGTCCGCCAGGAGAAAAGCGCGATATAAGTGTTCTGTGTTTGTTGTCTGTGTTATAACTGAAGCAACTTTAGTAAGCACAGCAGTTAGCAGCTGGTACATGCTGTGTAGTACTGTGTGATTCTCTATACACAATTGTTTTTATGGCAGTTCTATAAATGTGTAAGTTCTATAGTCTGGTTCTGGCTGCACATTGGGCTCTATTCACAAAACTTGTCATAATAAACAACTTATTTATCTCCTAAGTGATAAAAAATAATCTTTCAGTACATTTACAAGCCAAATAATCACTCAAAGTTGTTCCTGATTAACTTAATTTCAATATTACCTTTCTTGCCTTAATTATATTATAATTGTACTCTTTGGGAGCTTAATAAAGTAACATAGACTTGGGGCATAACTAGAAATCACGGGGCCCCTGTGAAAATGTTGATGCCACCCCAGGTTAGCCAGTGGATAGGGGCCACACTACAGGTTAGTCAGTGTATAAGAGCCACAGTGCAGTTTAGCCAGTGTATAGAAGCCACAATGCAGGTTAGCCATTGTATAGGGGCCACAGTGCAGGTTATTCAGTGTATAGGGGGCCACAGTGCAGGTTAGCCAGTAGTACCTGCTTGCCGCTGCTCCTAACTGCTTCTCCGCTCCCAGCCCTCTCTTCCAGTAAGTTAGTTTAGCTCCCATTCGGCTTCAATTTTATTTGGGTAATTTTTGGTATGGGAGGTAAACAGTTAATTTTAAATGTAATATTATGTGTTTAGTAAAAAATGCATGTGGTTGTAGTTTTACTATTTGGCCACAAGACGGCCACAGTCAAAGTCCTGGAAGCAAAAGTTCTCGCTTCCAGGAAGCATTAGGACGGGAAACTTTTTTTTGTGCAGAAAGACCACGGCCTCTGATAAGAGACTGTTGGTCTTTCTGCCGGGGACTTAGATCGATGAATGGGAACTATCTGAAGGCGGCGGGAGGGCGCCCGGCGCAGTGGCAGCAGCATAGTCTATCTGAATGGATATATCCGTGCAGATAGACTTAAGTGGTTAAATTCACTTTTTTTTTCCCTGAGTTTTCTCTCAGATCGTTTTTCATCTTCTTTTCAAAATATTTGGCAATTTAAAAAATACCAACAAGTACATGAAAAAGTACTATCAAAATTATTTTAACCACTTTCTAATTTGCTGGTGATTTTAACCACTTCGCATGCAGACCTTGTTTCCCGCCCCCCCCCCCCCCCCCCCCCTTATGGACCTGAGCAGTTTTGACATTTTAGCTATGGCGCATACAGTATAGGGACTAGAGATGGCCCGAACGGTTCACATGCGAACTTATTCGCGTATATTGGTAGGTGAACAGAGGCGCCAGAAGGATAAAAGTACATAAAATTTTTAAAAAATTGCTGGGAGGAAGTGGTGGACTCGCCTCCGTTAAAGCAGATACCAAGGACTGTAAATATATAGATATACACATTTATTGAAAATACCCCAAAGATGCAACGCGTTTCGCGGGCAAAGCTTATTGCCTGAAGAAGTGGGCTGTGCCCGCAAAATGCGTTGCATCTTTGGGGTATTTTCAATAAATGTGTATATCTATATATTTACAGTCCTTGGTGTCTGCTTTAACGGAGGCGAGTCCACCACTTCCTCCCAGCAATTTTTTAAAAATTGTATGTACTTTTATCCTTCTGGCGCCTCTGTTCACCTACCAATATATTTGAGTCCACCCCAGGTGGAGGGGTGATCTACACCCTTTCTTTCTATCTACAGAGAGCGACTTCTTAATCCTGAGTGAGGACAGGTCTAATCTCCTCACCTGCCTAATGAGTGGTTACCTAGGTGGTAACCCATGTTTGTGAGTATTACCATCTCACTGTTTCATTTATCCAATCAATTTTGACATACTACACCATATTGGGCTCTCGATTTCTCTTGAACTTATTCGCGTGAACAACGTGGGTTTGCGTTCGTATCAAAACGCGAACCTTTGGCGCGTTCAACCCACCCCCTATACTACATCATTGGGCTAAACTTTGACCCTCTACATCACAAGCAGCAGACACATGGCAGCCAAGCAGGCTGCACTTCCTCCTGGAGCCGCCCCCCCTCCCTATAAAAAGCAGAAGCGTCAGCCATTTTCTCACTCTGCCTGCTGCTGTTATTAGTGAGAGAAGGGAGAGAGGTTGCTGCAGAGATAGGGAAAGCTTAGTTAGGCTCTTGTTAGCTTGCTCCTTGCTGATATTTGTTGCTGAAAAGCACCACCACAAACAGCTCTTTTGAGAGCTAATGTTCTTGTGATGTGTTTTTTTTTTTTTTGTGGCCCACTGACACTGCATATACAGCCCTGTCTGTCGCAGCTGGCCCTTGCTCATTACTATACTGTGCCAGGCCCAGCACATTCAGCACACCTTTTCAGTGCACCTGTGTGACTGCACATTGTATCATACCACCAGCAGTCACTGCATACCTTTTCAGTGCACCTGTGTGACTGCACATTGTATCATACCACCAGCAGTCACTGCATACCTTTTCAGTGCACCTGTGACACATTGTATTATACCACCAGCAGTCACTGCATCATAACTTTTCAGTGCACCTGTGTCACATTGGATCATACCACCAACAGTCACTGCATACCTTTTCACTGCACCGGTGTCACATTGTAACATACCACCAGCAGTCACTGCATACATTTTCACTGCACCTGTGTCACATTGTATCATACCACCAGCAGTCACTGCATACCTTTTTAGTGCATCTGTGTGACTGCACATTGTATTATAGCAGCAGTCAGTGCATACCTTTCACTGCACCTGTGTGACTGCACATTGTATTATACCACCAGCAGTCACTGCATACCTTTTTCAGTGCACCTGTGTGACTGTACATTGTATTATATCAGCAGTCAGTACCTTTCACTGCATCTGTTTGACTGCACATTGTATTAGTCAAGTCAGTGCATACCTTTCACTTCTTCCCTCCCCAATATGGACAAAACAAAATGCAGAGGCAGGCCAACCGGCACATCTGTTCGAGGTCGTGCTGACGTGATTTCGTGTAGCCCTGGACCAAAGTACAGTGTCCGGAAGGCACGTGCCATCAACTCCCAAGATTGTCAGGACGTAGTTGACTATTTAACACAGAACACCTCATCTTCCACACGTAACCGTGACATATCTTCCTCCTCCTGTTCTGATTCTGGCACCTCACTTAACTCTCAGCTGGCAGCCACCACTGCTACTACTAGCACCACATCCGCTCCATTTGAGAGTTCGCAGGAGTTATTTGGTGGGGAATTAACTGATTCACAGCCATTATTGTTACAAGATGACTAGAGATGGGCCAAACGGTTCACCCGCGAACTTTGGGTGGTTCGCGTTCGACAGCGAAGGCGACCTATTGCAGAAGTTCGGTTCGCCCCCATAATGCTCCATTAAGGTCAACTTTGACCCTCTACATCACAGTCAGCAGGCACATTGTCGCCAATCACACTACACTCACTCCTGGAGCCCCACCCCCCCTTATAAAAGGCAAGTTTCTCCAGCCGTTTTACTCACTCATCTGCCTACAGTAATTAGTTAAGGGACAGCTGCTGACAGACTCTGCTAGGGAGAGCTTAGTAAGGCTATTATAGGCTTGTTAGCTTGCTCCTGGCTGATTGTTATTCCTTAAATAGCACCCCACAACAGCTCCTCCCTCTTCCTTCTCTGGAGAAGGGTCTTGTCTTCCAGGGAATTGTAGGATTTCAAAAGCCAGCTCACATACATTGGCCGGGAATCGAACCCAGGTCTAGTGTTTGGTAGGCAGTTCTCCTCACCACTATACCACCACCAACACTACACGCTGAAGCCAGCCTAGCATGTACCATTATGATATATCCAGGAGAAAAATGAGCTTGCTTAGGGATTTGTAGGATGTCAAAAGCTAACTCACATACATTGGCCAGGAATCGAACCCAGGCCTACCACTTGATAGGCTGCTATTCTAACCATTATACCACCAATGCAACACACTACAATGCTACATGCTGAAGCCAGCCTAGCATGTACCATTGTGATATATCCAAGAGAAAAATGAGCTTGCTTAGGGATTTGTAGGATGGCAAAAGCCAGCTCACATACATTGGCCAGGAATCAAACCCAGGTAAACTGCTTGGAGGGCAGCTATGCTTACCATTATTCCACCAACACTACAGGCTGAAGTCAGCCTAGCTGGCCTGAGAAGGATGAAAAGCTAGGTGGCCATGCAACCATTCCTGCTAACCTAAAGCTTACTTGTGTCTTTTACAACACATTGACTTAACCACTTGAGGAACACAGTCTTTCTACCCCTTAAAGAAAACCTGAACTGAAAATTAAAAGTCAAAATAAGCATACACAAGTCATACTTACCCTCCATGTAGTCTACTCCTCAGTGTCTTTGTCCTGTCCCGCGTCCTGTTTGTTCACTGTGATCAAGGGAATTTTCCGTCCTCCATTTTGAAAATGGCCATTACCCATAACAGCTTTCTGGTCAGCACACAGTTAAACTGTAACATCGCCCACTTGAGCCATAGGGAAACATGGACATTACCTGGTACATCAGTTGTCCTCTCAGCTATAACTGACCGCAACTGATATTTTAATGACAGCAACTGATATATTTCAGATCTGACAAAATATTGTCAGAACTGGAAGGGATCATCGTCAGAAGAAAATGGTGAGCTTCTGAGAGGAACTGATGGCAAGGTAGCTATGTAATGTTCATTTGAAGTTACCTTATGTGTTTATTTTAAATATTTTTACTCAGTACAGGTTCTCTTTAAGGACCAGGCACTTTTTTCCATTCAGACCACTGCAGCTTTCACGGTTTATTGCTCGGTCATACAACCTACCACCTAAATGAATTTTACCTCCTTTTCTTGTCACTAATACAGCTTTCTTTTGGTGCTATTTGATTGCTGCTGCAAGTTTTACTTTTTATTATATTCATCAAAAAAGACATGAATTTTGTCAAAAAAATGATTTTTTTTTACTTTCCGTGCTGACATTTTTCAAATAAAGTAAAATTTCTGCATACATTTTTGTCCTAATTTATTGTGCTACATGTCTTTGAAAAAAACAAAACTATTCAGTGTATATTTATTGGTTTAGGTAAAAGTTATAGCATTTACAAACTATGGTGCAAAAAGTGAATTTTCCCATTTTGAAGCATCTCTGACATTTTTGACCACCTGTCAGGTTTCATGAGGTGCTAAAATTCCAGGATAGTATAAATACCCCCCAAATGACCCCATTTTATAAAGAAGACACCCCAAAGTATTCACTGAGAGGCATGGTGAGTTCATAGAAGATTTTATTTTTTGTCACAAGTTAGCGGAAGATGACACTTTGTGACAAAAAAAATAATAGTTTCCATTTCTGCTAACTTGTGACAAAAAAAATGAAATCTGTCACGGACTCACCATGGCCCTCTCTGAATACCTTGAAGTGTCTACTTTCCAAAATGGGGTCATTTGTGGGGTGTGTTTACTGTCCTGGCATTTTGGGGGGTGCTAAATTGTAAGCACCCCTGTAAAGCCTAAAGGTGCTCATTGGACTCATTGGCTGCAAAAAAGTGCCACACATGTGGTATTGCCGTACTCAGGAGAAGTAGTATAATGTGTTTTGGGGTGTATTTTTACACATACCCATGCTGGGTGGGAGAAATATCTCTGTAAATGACAATGTTTTGATTTTTTTTTACACACAATTGTTCATTTACAGAGATATTTCTCCCACTCAGCATGGGTATCTGTAAAAATACATCCCAAAACACATTAAACTACTTCTCCTGAGTACAGCGATACCACATGTGTGGCACTTTTTTGCACCCTAACTGCGCTAAGGGGCCCAAAGTCCAATGAGTACCTTTAGGATTTCACAAGTCGTTTTGAGACATTTGGTTTCAAGACTACGCCTCACGGTTTAGGGCCCCTAAAATGCCAGGGCAGTTTAGGAACCCCACAAGTGACCCCATTTTAGAAAGACAACACGACAAGGTATTCTGTTAGGAGTGTGGTGAGTTCATAGAAGATTTTTTTTTTGTCACAAGTTAGCGGAAATTGACAGTTTGTGAAAAAAAAAACAATAAAAATTAATTTCCGCTAACTTGTGACAAAAAATAAAATCTTCTATGAACTCACCATACCCCTAACAGAATACCGTGGGGTGTCTTCTTTCTAAAATGGGGTCACTTGTGGGGTTCCTATACTGTCCTGGCATTTTAGGGGCCCTAAACCGTGAGGAGTAGTCTTAAAACCAAATTTCTAAAAAATGACCTGTGAAACCCTAAAGGTACTCATTGGACTTTAGCACATTTAGGGTGCAAAAAAGTGCCACACATGTACTCAGGAGAAGTAGTATAAAGTGTTTTGCGGTGTATTTTTACATATAACCATGCTGGGTGGGAGAAATATCTCTGTAAATGACAATTTTTTGATTTTTTTTTCTTACACACAATTGTCTATTTACAGAGATATTTCTCCCACGCAGCATGGGTATGTGTAAAAATACACCACAAAACACATTATACTACGTCTCCTGAGTATGGCGATACCACATGTGTGGCACTTTTTTGCACCCTAACTGCGCTAAGGGGCCCAACATCCTATGAGTACCTTTAGGATTTCACAGGTCATTTTGAGGCATTTGGTTTCTAGACTACTCCTCACGCTTTAGGGCCCCTAAAATGCCAGGGCAGTATAGGAACCCCACAAGTGACCCCATTTTAGAAAGAATACACCCCAAGGTATTCCGTTAGTAGTATGGTGAGTTTATAGAAGATTTTATTTTTTGTCACAAGTTAGCGGAAATTGATTTTTTTTTCCACAAAGTGTCATTTTCCGCTAACTTGTGACAAAAAAATGGGCCCCTTAGCGCACCTAGACTGCAAAAAAGTGTCACACATGTGGTATTGCCGTACTCAGGAGAAGTAGTATAATGTGTTTTGGGGTGTATTTTTACACATACCCATGCTAGGCGGGAGAAATATCTCTGTAAATGGACAATTGTGTGTAAAAAAATCAAAAAATTGTCATTTACAGAGATATTTCTGCCACCCAGCATGGGTATGTGTAAAAATACACCCCAAAACACATTATACTACTGTTCCTGAGTACGGTGATATGACATGTGTGACATTTTTTTGCAGCCTAGGTGCGCTAAGGGGCCCAACGTCCTATTCACGGGTCATTTTGAGGCATTTGGTTTCTAGACTACTCACGGTTTAGGGCCCCTTATATGCCAGGGCAGTATAGGAACCACACAAGTGACCCCATTTTAGAAAGAAGACACCCCAAGGTATTCCATTAGGTGTATGGTGAGTTCATAGAAGATTTTATTTTTTGTCACAAGTTAGTGGAAAATGACACTTTGTGAAAAAAACAATAAAAATCAATTTCCGCTAACTTTTGACAAAAAAATAAAATCTTCTATGAACTCGTCATACACCTAACGGAATACCTTGGGGTGTCTTTTTTTTCTAAAATGGGGTCAATTGTGGGGTTCCTATACTGCCCTGACATTTTAGGGGCCCAAAATCGTGAGGAGTAGTCTGGAAACCAAATGCCTCAAAATGACTGTTCAGGGGTATAAGCATCTGCCAATTTTGATGACAGGTGGTCTATGAGGGGGCGAATTTTGTGGAACCGGTCATAAGCAGGGTGGCCTCTTAGATGACAGGTTGTATTGGGCCTGATCTGATGGATAGGAGTGCTAGGAGGGTGACAGGAGGTGATTGATGGGTGTCTCAGGGGGTGATTAGAGGGGAAAATAGATGCAAACTGTAAGGAAACGCGGAAAATCAGCCGACTCTACTCAGCATGAGGCAGCTGTTTCCATGGAAGGCATGGCGGAATGCGGAAAAACCACCGCGTCTGACGCAGCGGTTAGCACGCAGTGCCCTGCTGCTGACACTTTGACCCAACGCGGGGAGGCCGCCGCCGGTGCGGATAGCGGTGCGACCAACCCCACGCATGGGTCAGCAGAGACATTGCAAGGCAGTGCGAGGGTGGCTGGGACTGATAGTCCACCTAGGTTCAGAGTGACGCGCGTGCGCGCGGAGAGGCAGAACTTTTATGACAGTCAGAGAAGGGTCAGCTGACCAGGCCGGTCAGCTGACAATCACAGCAATTTTCATTGGTCCAGCAATTAGGGGAGGTGCTGGAGAGCACTAGTGTATATATGCTGGGTGCTGAACATTCTCTGGTTGTCTGGCGTTGCGATCACAACGTGGTAGCACTCAGACCTGTCTGTATTTGTGTTCTAGCATAGTTTCCAAAGGTGTTGACGGCCAAGGATCTCACACCTTAGCGTCAGGAAATTATACTGTATTATTTGTTATGACCTTCTGCCTGCCTGACTACTCTTCTGATCTCTGATTCTGTGCCTTGCTATTTCTGATAACCTGTTGCCAAACTCTGCTTGTTCCTGGACTCTGTATCTGCCTCCTGATTCTGTACCCTGCTATTTTGATACTCCGTTGCCGAACCCTGCCTGTTCATTGGATTCCGTATCTGTCTCCTGAATCTGTACCTTATCTGTCTGTGTGTTAACGACCTGGCTTGCTCGACCTCGAGAACTAGCCTTACTGTTAGAGGCAGTTCCCAGATCTGTTAGTGACACTCCCTCTTTGGTGTCACTCACACTCTGTCCTTTCTCTCTCTGCTTAGCTCCTCCCCTGGGAGAGTCTAGGCCTCGGAAGGAACTTACTTCTGTGTGTACTCAAAGTATTACTGTTGCATCAACACTCACTCATTGCTCAGGTGTCCAGAGGTTAGAATATATATCTGATTATCGGTGATACTGCAGATCATCAATAATCGGGTATATTCTGCATTCTCGGTGATACTGCAGTTCACCGGTAATCAGACCCTCTCTGTGTTACACCGCTTGTTACACAATCAATGCACTGGGGAGGTGATCGGAAGCGGGTCTGAGGGGGATCTGAGGGTTTGGCCAAGTGATCAGGAGCCCACACGGGGCAAATTAGGGCCTGATCTGATGGGTAGGTGTGCTAGGGGGTGACAGGTGGTGACAGGAGGTGATTGATGGGTGTCTCAAGGTGTGATTAGAGGGGGGAATAGATGCAAGCAATGCACTGGCGAGGTGAACAGGGCTGGGATCTGAGGGCGTTCTGAGGTGTGGGTGGGTGATTGGGTGCCCGCAAGGGGCAGATTAGGGTCTGATCTGATGGGTAACAGTGACAGGTGGTGATAGGGGGTGATTGATGGGTAATTAGTGGGTGTTTAGAGGAGAGAACAGATGTAAACAATGCACTTGGGAGGTGATCTGACGGCTGGTCTGCAAGTGATCTGATGGTGTGGGTGGGTGATCAGATTGCCCGCAAGGTGCAGGTTAGGGGCTGATTGATGAGTGGCAGTGACAGGGGGTGATTGATGGGTGATTGACAGGTGATTGACAGGTGATCAGTGGGTTTTTACAGGGAAGAACAGATGTAAATAATGCACTGGCGAATTGATAAGGGGGGTCTGAGGGCAATCTGAGCGTTTGGGCAGTTGATTGGGTGCCCGCAAGGGGCAGATTAGCAGAGCCGGCGCTACCATTAAGGCAAAGGAGGCAGCTGCCCCAGGGCCCCAGAGCTTGTAGGGGCCCCCAGTGGCTACAAGAGGAAAAAAAAATTCAAATCGGCCTTATAGTTTTTGAGAAAATCGATTTTAAAGTTTCAAAGGAAAAAAAAACACATTTAAAAACCTGCCGAATAGCAAATCCACCTTAAATGCTAGAAACCCTAAATTTGTTAAGGAGATCATTAGGAATAAGAGGAAAAAACAATTTTTCAAAAAGACCTTATAGTTTTTGAGAAAATCGATTTTAAAGTTTAGAAGGAAAAAAGTATAGTTTTAAATGCGGTAAATATAACTTTTAGTAGCAAACCTAACGGTAGTGTAATTTTACATGCATCAAACGAAAGCGCAATAAATTTCCTGATGGGGTTTCCAGGGGGTCTATACGCAGCTGCAGCGCTTTGGCCAGGGATCGCTATACAGCCACAATATGGCTGTATGAAGATCCCTGGCATTTTTTCCTATTTTCCCAATTTTTTTTTATGTTTAGTGTGGGAATTTTTTTTAAAAAAAATTTATGTGGGGTCCCCCCGCCTAAAACTTTTTAACCCCTTGTCCCCCATGCAGGCTGGGATAGCCAGAATGTGGAGCTCTGAGCGATTGGGACTTCACACCCTGACTATACCAGCTGCAAAAAAGGTCCCCTAATGCCGATTTTTGTTCCGGGGTATATGTTGGGGGGGGGGGGGATGGGGGCCCAGGTTTATTTTGCCCTGGGGCCACATTGTTGCTTAAACCGGCCCTGCAGATTAGGGTCTAATCTGATGGGTAACAGTGACAGGTGGTGATAGGGGGTGAATGATGGGTGATTGATGGGTAATTAGTGGGTGTTTAGAGGAGAGAACAGATGTAAACAATGCACTTGGGAGGTGATCTGACTGCGGGTCTGCGGGCAATCTGATGGTGTGGGTGGGTGATCAGATTGCCCGCAAGGGGCAGGTTAGGGGCTGATTGATGGGTGATTGACAGGTGATTGACAGGTGATCAGTGGGTTATTACAGGGGGGATAGATGCATACAGTACACAGGGGGGGGGGGTCTGGGGAGAATCTGAGGGGTGGGGGGTGATCAGGAGCCCCCAGGGGGCAGTTAGGACCTAAACAAAAAAAATAGCATTGACAGATAGTGACAGGGAGTGATTTATGGGTGATTAGGGGAGTGATTGGGTGTAAACAGGGGTCTGAGGGGTGGGCAGGGGGGGGGGGTGTGAGGGGTGCTGTGGGCGATCAGAGGGAAGAAGGGGCAGGATCAGTGTGTTTGGTGCAGACTAGGGTGGCTGCAGCCTGCCCTGGTGGTCCCTCGGACACTGGGACCACCAGGGCAGGAGGCAGCCTGTATAATACGCTTTGTATGCATTACAAAGCGTATTATACGCTTTGCATGCGGCGATCGTGGGGTTAACAACGTTGTCGTTGCGGGTGGGCGGAGCCAGTTGCCGGGGGGAAGCGCACGTCACCAGTGATGCAATCGCTCCCCGATGGGTGTATTGCGGTCCTTTCGGCGTCCACTTTGCCGCCGCCCATCGGCTGTGGGCGGTCGGCAAGTGGTTAAGACTTTACCAAATCCAATGCTCCAATATGGCGAAGCTTCTCGTTTACTGTTTTTTTTGTTTTTTGTTTTTTTAAGTGTGGTGTACACTCATCTCTTCAACTACAAGAAAGGCTCAGGAGTAGTCTTAGCTACCGTAATATCTATGTTAAGGCAGGGCCCTTATTACACTTTCTCTTACAGGGCTATGTAAACCGTTTTGCTCATGCGATAAAGCGAGGTGCAAAAATGAAATCATGCCTAGCAGAGGTTGGTTTTGATCCATCAACCTCTGGGTTATAGGCCCAGCACACTTCTGCTGCACCACTCTGCAGTCTGCTTACATTTGAATACAATCTTCAAGTTTAAAGGGAACCTGAAGCGAGGAAAATTATTTTTAAATAA
This sequence comes from Hyperolius riggenbachi, assembly GCF_040937935.1. Classification (NCBI taxonomy): domain Eukaryota; kingdom Metazoa; phylum Chordata; class Amphibia; order Anura; family Hyperoliidae; genus Hyperolius; species Hyperolius riggenbachi. The sequence goes on along the minus strand of NC_090657.1, from coordinate 152,398,853 downwards.
ACACATGACGTAGCTGCAAATGAATATTATATACTAACCTCACCGTCAGTTCCTTTCAGAAGCTCACCATTTTCTGCTTAGAGTGATCCCTTCCAGTTCTGACAATATTTTGTCAGAACTGAAATATACCAGTTGCTGTCAGTTATATGTCAGCAGCTGTCAGTTACAACTGAATGTGCAAGTTAATGTCCATGTTTCCCAATGGCTCAAGTGGATGATATTACAGTTTAACAGTGTGCTGACCAGGAAGCTGTTAGGGGGTAATGGCCATTTTTAAAATGGAGGACAGAGAAATCTATTGATCACAGTGGACAAATGGGATGCAGGAGAGGAGAAATAGATTGAGTAGTAGACTACACAGGAGGTAAGTATGACCAGTGTATGGTTATTTTGACTTTTTATTTTCAGTTCAGGTTCTCTTTAAGAAGGGTACATTAGTTGAAATAGTTACACTACAATCTATGTTACAGCAAGACCCCAATGACACTTTCTCTTAAGGGGCTATGGCCGCCGATTGGCCCATGTGGTAAAGCAAGGTGTAAAAAAATAAAGTACACCTAGCAGAGGATGGTTTCAATCCATCAAGCTCTGGGTTATGGGCCCAGCACACTTCTGCTGCACCACTCTGCAGTCAGCTTACATTTGTATACTATCTAAGTGCACTCTGCTTACATTTGTATACAATCTTCAAGTTTAAGAAGGGTACATTAAATGAAATAGTTACACTACAATCTATGTTACAGCAAGGCCATAATGACACTTTCTCTTAAGGGGCTATGGCCGCCATAGCCCCTTAAGAGAAAGTGTCATTAGGGCTTTGCTGTAACATAGATTTTAGTGTAACTATTTCAACTAATGTACCCTTCTTAAACTTGAAGATTGTATACAAATGTAAGCAGAGTGCAGAGTAGTGCAGCGGAAGTGTGCTGGGCCCATAATTCAAAGGTTGATGGATCAAAACCAACCTCTGCTAGGCATGATTTCATTTTTGCACCTCACTTTATCGCATGGGCAAAACGGTTTCCATAGCCCTGTAAGAGAAAGTGTAATAAGGGCCCTGCCGTAACATAGATATTATGGTAGCTAAGTCTACTCCTGGGCCTTTCTTGTAGTTGAAGAAATGAGTGAACTGTGACACCACACTTAAAAAAAAAAAAAAAAAACCGCAGAGAAGCTTCCCCATATTGGAGCATTGGATTTGGTAAAGTCTTAAGCCAATGTGTTGTAAAAGACACAAGTAAGCTTTAGGTTAGCAGGAATGGTTGCATGGCCACCTAGCTTTTCATCCTTCCCATGCCAGCTAGGTTGACTTCAGCCTGTAGTGTTGGTGGAATAGTGGTGAGCATATGCTAGGCTGGCTTCAGCATGTAGCATTGTAGTGTGTTGTGTTGGGGGTATAATGGTTAGGATAGCAGCCTACCAAGTGGTAGGCCTGGGTTCGATTCCTGGCCAATGTAGGTGAGTTGGCTTTTGACATCCCACAAATCCCCAAGCAAGCTAATTTTTCTCTTGGATATATCACAATGGTACATGCTAGGCTGGCTTCAGCTTGTAGCATTGTAGTGTGTTGTATTGGTGGTATAATGGTTAGGATAACAGCCTACCAAATGGTAGGCCTGGGTTCGATTCCAGGCCAATGTATGTGAGTTGGCTTTTGACATCCTACAAATCCCTAAGCAAGCTCATTTTTCTGTTGGATATATCATAATGGTACATGCTAGGCTGGCTTCAGCATGTAGTGTTGGTGGTGGTATAGTGGTGAGGAGAGCTGCCTACCAAGCACTAGACCTGGGTTCGAATCCTGGCCAATGTATGTGAGCTGGCTTTTGAAATCCTACAATTCCCTGGAAGACAAGACCCTCCTCCAGAGGGGAAGGAGGGAGGACTACACTTTCTGATGTTGTAAAGCAGTGTAGGCCTGCAATTCAACATACAATGAGGTTTCTGACCTTAACCTCCTTAGCGGTAACCCCGTGTGTGACACGGGGTGTGCCGCTCAGGCCCTGCTGGGCCGATTTACATAATTTTTTTTTTCAAACACACAGCTAGCACTTTGCTAGCTGCGTGTTTGGTCTGATCGCCGCCGCCCGCCGAAGATGCGCCGCTACCCGCCGAAGATACAGGGCGCCCGGCATACCCCTTGCGCAGCCTGGCCAATCGGTGCCAGGCTGCGCTATGGGGTGGATCGGGACTCCCTGTGATGTCACCCTGTCCATGACGTCGATGACGTCACTCCGTTCGTCGCCATGGCGACGGGGAAGCCCTGAAGAAAATCCCGTTCAGAACAGGATTTCCTTATGGGCAAGCGGCGCCAGCGGCGATCGGAACATACGGGGGGATGCCGCAGGGAGGGGGGAAGCATGTAGCTAGCGCTATGCTAGCTACATGCTAAAAAAAAATAAAAGTGAGAAAAACCCTCCCGCGGCCGCGCAGCCGCGGGAATTAAACCGCTAGGGGGGTTAAAAAGTGGTTTGTATTGTAAATCTAGTTTTTTTATTGAGACTTTTGACGTGTATCCCACTCAACCATGTCTCTGTCCACTTTTTAGACCGTTTGAAACATCTTTTCCATCATTTTTCTGGCCATCATAATTTTTTCTAAATTTCTAAGTTTGCCTCTCCATTGAAGTCTATTGCGGTTCGCGAAAGTTCGCGCGAACCGAACTTTCGCAGTAGGTTCGCGAACCTAAAATCGGAGGTTCGGCCCATCTCTAAAGATGATGGCGCTAAGCATGTTACACCACCACCTCACATGTCTGAGTTAGGAGGCAGTATGGACATAAGGTGTGAGGCGTGAGGATGATGAAGTACCTGTTGTTGGTGCAGTTTTGGAGATGTCTGATACAAGCGAAGCTGTGGAGTATGATTATGATGATGACAATGATACTGCCATAGATGTCACGTGGGATCCTAATAGACATGATCACCAGGGGGACAGTTCAGAGGGGGAGTCAGAGAGGAGTAGGAGGAGACGGGTTGCTGAAAGAAGCAGGGAGAGCTCATCCTCAGAAACCGCTCGTGGCAGTGTCCGGCGGCATGTATCGCCACCTATGGACAGCCAGTCAACATTCCCTTGAAAGTCAGCTGCTGACGCCACCACCAAAGTGCCATCATCCAAGAGCTCAGCGGTGTGGAACTTTTTTTGTGTGTCTGCCTCAGATGAGAGCAATGCCATCTGTACTCTCTGCCACCAAAAATTGAGTCGTGGAAAGACCAAGACCCACGTAGTGACAACTGCCTTACGAAGGCACATGGTGAGAAAGCACAAACAGCAATGGGATGACCACCTGAGGAAAAGCAGCACACAAAAGCAAAGCCACCCTCCGCCCCCTCTTACTCTTTCAGGTGCAGCATCTTCAGCCGCTTAATTCTTTGCACCTTCACAGCCACCCTCCTCCACTCCGCCTCTCCTCTGCTCACAGCAGCAGCCAGCTGTCCGTTAGGAAATCTTTGGCAGACATTGGCTTCTTCCGCTCAGTCACCCCCTTGCCCAGCGTCTGACAGCTGGCTTGGCGGAACTGTTAGCTTGCCAGCTGTTACCATACCAGCTGGTGGATTTGTGGCGATTGGGACACTGCAGTGGAAGATACCAGGCTGCAATTATTTTTCAAAAAAGGCGATACCCAAACTGTACCGTGATGTTGAAAGGCAAGTTGAGTTATCTCTGGCACACAGCATTGGGTCAAGGGTCCATGTGACCACAGAAGCCTGGTCTGCAAAGCACGGTCAGGGCAGGTACATTACTTATATGGCACATTGGGTCAACCTGGTGACCGCTGGCAAGGAGGGAGTACGTGGCTGTGCAGCGGACCTAGTTGTGACACCTCCACGGCTTGCAGGCAGGCCTGCTGCCACCTCCTCTCCTTCTCCTCCTACTACATCCTCTTTGCTGTCATCCTCCTCCTCCTTGGTTGAGTGGCAGTGCTGCTGGTGCTGCGATCTCCTCTCCAACTACACACCCCCAGCTCCCTAGGGCCTATGCTGCATGCCAGGTACGATTGTGTCATGCCATCTTGGACATGTCTTGCCTCAAAGCCCAAAGTCACACTGGAGCATCACTTCTCGCTGCTCTGAACAAACAGGTGGATCAGTGACTGACCCCGCACTAACTGGAGATCAGCAGCATGGTGTGTGATGGCAGCAATCTCTTGTCCGCTTTGAGTTTGGGAAAGTTGACACATGTACTGCAGGGCACATGTGTTAAATCTTATAATCCAAAGATTTGTGTGTAAGTACCCAGGCTTATAGGAGGTCCTGAAGCAGTCCAGGAAGGTGTGTGGGCATTTCAGGCGTTCCTACACGGCCATGGCGTGCTTGGCCGATATTCCGCGGAGAAACAACTTGCCGGTGAGGCGCTTGATTAGCGATAGCCTGACTCACTGGAATTCAACACTCCTCATGTTTAACCGCCTGCTACAACAGGAGAAAGCCGTCAACGACTATCTGTACACCTACGGTGAAAAGTCAGGCTCTGGGGAGCTGGGGATTTTATGGGCGAAGTTCTGGACACTCATGCGTAATACCTGCAGGCTCATGCATCCGTTTGAGGAGGTGACAAACCTGGTAAGTGCAGTGAAGGCACCATCAGTGACTTGATCCCATATGCTTTCTTCCTGGAGCGTGCCGTGTGTAGAGTGGTGGATCAAGCTGTAGAGGAGCATGAACAGGAAGAGGAGAAAGAGTTGTTGAAAACGCGTACGTTAAAAAGGGGCGCTGGGAAAAAAGGGCGCGGGGTTTTAAACGATAAACATGGATAACGTTTAAAAATAAATTGTACTATATTTCGTTTAAAAATAATGTTTTATAAAGTTATAAATCATTAAATAATGTGCATGAAATCGGCAATTGTGAAAACGTTAATCTTCCGTTTAAAAAGTTAAATGTATAATAACGCTTAAAAAAAAATAGTAAGTAACCCTCCCTGTACCTACCCCTAACCCCTAGGCCCCCGTATTGGTGCCTAAACCTAAGACCCCCCCTGGTGGCACCTAAACCTAAGACTCCCTTGATGGTGCCTAAACCTAAGACCCCCCTGGTGGTGCCTAAACCTAAGACTACCCTGATGGTGCCTAAACCTAAGACCCCCCTGGTGGTGCCTAAACCTAAGACCCCCCTGGTGGTGCCTAAACCTAAGATCCCCCTGGTGGTGCCTAAACCTAAGACTCCCCTGATGGTGCCTAAACCTAAGACCCCCCTGGTGGTGCCTAAACCTAAGACCCCCCTGGTGGTGCCTAAACCTAAGACCCTCCTTAGTGATCACTGTATTGTGTGTAGAATAATGTTTTAGAAACAGTAAGGGATAAAATATATTACAATTTACGTTACGTACTGATCGCTTTATTATGTGAATAATAATGTTTTACAAACAGTAAGGGATAACATTTAAAATAATGTTTTATTGAAATAGGAAACGTAAATCATCACAAGCAGTTATAAAACATTAAAAATCTTCTCGGGCGCCCTTTTTTGCTGTTCGGCACCCAGTAAACGATATTTATTATGGGAGTGAATGGCGGCGCCCGATTTGTCCACTAGCCACCTGCGCCCTTTTTTACTGTTTCCGTTGGAAACACCACGACCAGAACCAGATTTGTCATCAACACCTGTGGCATCACAGAGGAAAGGGGAAGGAGGAGGAGTCATTTGGAAAAGAGGAGTCAGAGGAGGAAGGTGGCTTTGAGGAGGAGGTGGAAGAACAACTGCAGCAGGCGTCGCAGGGGGCTTGTGCTGCTCACCTTCCCCGTGGTATTGTTCGTGGCTGGGGGGAAGAGGAGAACTTACCTGACATCACTGAGGAAGAGCAAGACAAGATGGCTAGTAGGTTGGCATCTGACTTTGTGCAGATGGGGTATTTCATGCTGTCAAGCCTGTTGAGGGACCCCCGTATAAAAAAAAACTCAAGGTGAAAGACTTGTACTGGGTGGCAACGCTACTAGATCCTCGGTATAAGCACAAAGTGGCGGAGATGTTACCAAATTACACGAAGGCAGAAAGGATGCAGCACTTGCACAACAAGCTGACAAGTATGCTTTACAGTGCGTTTAAGGGTGATGTCACAGCACAACAGAATAAAGGTGCCACTGCCAGTAATCTTCCTCCTCCTCCCATGTCCACGCAGGCAAGGGCAGGATGCTCTAGCAATCTCATGGTGATGTCGGACACGCGGACATTCTTTAGTTCAACGCTTCGCCTTAGCCCTTCCAGATCCACCCTTCACCAATGCCTTGACCGGCAGGTAGCCGACTACCTGGCCTTAAGTGCGGATATAGACACTCTGAGCAGCGATGAACCCCTGGACTACTGGGTGTGCAGGCTTGACCTGTGGCCAGAGCGGTCACAATTTGCCATCCAACTTCTGGCTTGTCCTGCCTCAAGCATCCTGTCAGAAAGGACCTGCAGCGCAGCTGGAGGCATTGTCAGTGAGAAGAGAAGTTGCCTAGGTCAAAAAAGTGTTCAGTATCTCACCTTTATCAAAATGAATGAGGCATGGATCCCGGAGGGCTACTGCCTACCCGAAGACTAAGTCAGTCCCCACACAGAATCTCTGCCTGCCTGCCTGCCGTCCTCTGCTGCCTGCCCCAAGACTAAAGGTGCGTACACACATGCGACTATAGTCGTTTGTAACGATCGTTCCCCGATCTTTACCAACGACGATCGTTACAAAAAACGAACCAACGACTATTAAGGCAAACGACGAACGAGGCAAATCGCTACAAAACAAAGTTCTGTCTTGGCGGATTTTTACCACCGACGATCGTTAGCAAAAGTGGTATATCGTTGGAAACGATCGTTCGTACCAGGCTGGACATGCGCATTTCTCTTTTTCTCCAAGGAACTTTACAATTTTATGCGCAGGCGCATTAAGTGCTTTTACGTGGTGTAACGTTCGTTCTAACGATATGATCGTTACACACTTTTTACAACTAACTTTACTTCGGTCGTTCTTTCGTCAATTAAAAGATCGTTCGTCGTTGACAACGAACGATCGTTGTCGCATGTGTGTACGTAGCATAAGTCAGTCCCCACACAGCATCTCTGCCTGCAGGCTGCTTGACTGCCTTCTCCGCCACCACCAACAGGGTCCAGGAGTCCAGGTGGATTCATGATTTTTTAAGGCTGCTGCTAGCAGCGGCAGCTATAATAATTTTTCTGGTGCAGGTACATGCCTGCCTAATTTTTCTGGCTGCACTGCGTCTGCAACAACAAAACAAAAGGCATGTACATCTATCAATTCCCCTTCGTGATCGTTACCTTGCTGCGGTGAAGGGGCTTGCGTATCACAATGAAGCAATGACCTATATGAGTGCGTTGGGGGGCACACCCAAGAAAATAAGGTTGCTGCTTCATTGTGGACAGACCAAATTCGATCAGCTGGACAGACACTGTTGTTCTGTCATTGAGCTACCTCAGCCCGACCATATGGGCTGGAAAGCCGCCATCAACTGCACTCTCGCCAACGTGCGCACCAGCATGGCCATCTGTTTGCGGTGCATTACACAGTGAGTTTGATCCGTCAGTGTGAAGCAGTACGTTTAAGGTTCGTGAACCGAAAATTGGAGGTTCAAGCCATCTCTAATAGGGACTATTTAATCAGCAATAATATCATACCTAGTTATGACACCTAAATGAAATATATAACTTTTTTACAAGACTAACTAGGCTTTCATTGCGTGGCATTTTTTTCATTGGAAATTTTGTTTTCTATGCATTTTAATAGGCAAAAGAGGGGGGGTGGGGGAAGAAAAAAAATCTCAGTTTTACCAATTCCAGTTTAAAAATAAAAAGCGCCATTGAAGATAAAACACAAATTTTGCTTGGCTATCTCTACTGTTTACCACAAAACTTAAATTACGTTCCTGTCACAATTTATGGTAAGATATTTTATTCTGAAATTATGCTAGTGTATATTTTTCACTATGAACTGAGAAAATAAGTGTTTTTAACCACTTGCCGACCACACACTCATACCGTGCGGCGGCAAAATTGTAGCTGGAGGACCAGCGACGCACATCTGCGTCGCCAGGTGCCTCCCTAATGAATCAGGAAAGGCCGCTCGCGCGAGCGGCCGTTTTCTGTTAGATCACGGAGCGGGTCTCCGTGAATAGCCTGCGAGCCGCTGATCGCGGCTCGCAGACTAAATGTAAACGCAGGAGACGTTTGTCTCCTTTGTTTACATTGAACGGCGCTGCTGCACAGCAGCGCCGTAAGGCAGGTCGGCAATCCCCGGCCAATCAGCGGCCTGGGATCGCCGCCATGTGACAGAGGACATCCTGTCACAGGCTGCACAGGACGGATAGCGTCCTGTGCAGCCCCGATCACCAGGGGGGACAGGTAGGAGAGGGAGGGGGGAAATCTCGTAGCGGAGGGGGGCTTTGAGGTGCCCCCCCCGCAACATGCCAGCCGGCAGGAGCGATCAGACCCCCCCCTGCAGATCATCCCCATAGGGGGAAAAAAGGGGGGCGATCTGATCGCTCAGCATGCAACCTGATCTGTGCTGGGGGCTGCAGAGCCCACACAGCACAGATCACAAAAAACAGCACTGGTCCTTAAGGGGGGTAAAGGCTGGGTCCTCAAGTGGTTAATGGTAAAAAAAAAAATCTATCTTATTGGCTCAGGGAGCATATATTTGCTTTCCCCAATTAGTGCTGCAGCAGATAGTGCTGGGGGTTTTGCTGGTCGCAATGGAAAAATCTACGCTTACGGATCATTACGCGTAATTTTACGTTATTACGCATCACGCAATTACGGCGTAGGAAATTATCTACGGTTCATCACTGTAATTACGCGTTAACTTACGCAGTTACGCGTAAGGATACCGTAATGTAGGCGCTTACACTACGATGTTACGCGTTGTGCCGTAATACCCATTAATGCGCATTTTTGACGCATACGGACGATGTGTACGCAATAGCCGTCAATGTGACAGCTATTGCGTACACATCATTCGTATGCGTCAAAACGTACGCTTATATACTGAAGGGCGGGAGAAGATACTATTGGTTGCTTAGGATGTTGACTGATTGGCTACTCTTAGAAAAGGGGAGTTTTTACGTTAGTAATTACGCGTAAAATTACGCGTAAGTCTTCGTAAAATTACGCATACCTAGCAATTACGGTAGACAGCGTAATTACGATACCACTTTACTGCTTACGCGTAAATAATTACGCGTAAGACCGCAAGTTATGCGTAGCGCTTACGCGTAAATTTACATTGAATTACGATGCGTAATTACGCTCATGCGTAATTTCGGCCCAGCACTGCCCTAAACACTCAAAATGCTCTAGTGGGTTCCAGGTCTCAGACTACCTGCATCCCAGGACACCTTCAGACTACCTGCATCCCAATCCACGTGCTTCAGACTACCTGCATCCCGGGTCACCTGCTTCAAACTGCCTGTTTACCAGTCCACCTGCTTCTGAAGACCAGCATCTCAGTTCATCTGCTTTAGACTACCTACATCTTAGTCTACCTTCGTCAGACAACCTGAATGCCAGTCCACCTGCTTCATACTAGCTGCATTTAAGTCCACCTATTTCAGACTACCTGCACCCCATTCTGCCTGCATCCCAGTCCACCTACTTCTGAATACCAGCATCTCAGTTTACATGCTTTAGACTACCTGCATCTCAATCCAGTTGATTCAGACTACCTAGAATGTCCTCACTGTGTGAGAACCGATTATGTTTTAATACAGAAAACAAACAAACTTACAGTATAGGTGCCCCCCCCCAGTATAGGTAGTCAGGCATAGGTACCCCCAGTATAGGTAACCAGGCATAGGTGCTCTTAATATAGGTAGCTAGGCATATGTGCCCCCAGTACAGGTAGCCAGTAATGGGTGCCCCCAGTATAAGTTAACCAGCTATATGTGCCCACAGCATAGGATTAGTCAGGTATAGGTATTTCCTGTGTAGGTAGGCAACCCTAAGTGTTCACCGGTATAGGTAGCCTGGAGGGAGGACCAGTGGGCACACAGCTGGGAGAGGGGCCAAACTCCCCCCCCCCCCCTCAGGGCCCCACTTCAAAAATAATAGCAGATGCAGTGGGTGGGGAACTCACCTCTTCCTGCTTCCAGGTGGTGATGTAGCTCTGCATGTCACCATTTTGTATGTCTCCAACGATGCTGACAGGAAGTGAAGTCATCAGCATTGGAGACATAGAAGATGGAGGCACACAAAGCTCTGTCGCCACCTGGAACGCGGATGAGGCAAGTTCCCCAAACCGCTGCTATTATTTCAGGAAAGGGGAGCGAGGAACACTGAAGGGGGGCCCAAGGTGAGGGGACGGGGGAGTTGGGCCCCCTCTTCGCCGCTGTGTGCACACTGCCCTCCCTTCCTGCGTTGTGGCGCACTCAGGTTCACTTCTTGCAAAAGGCTTAGGTTAGGGATTGAGCAATATCTGCTTGTATTCCAATTGGGAAGGTATATCGGGCTGTTATCCACCTGTGAATGGCCAGCTTTACAAATGTTACCAGATCTACACTAAACAGACCTGTATTCACCAATGTACATTCTGTTTAGTCTGGCAGCTGAGTTTATTTTCAGTTCAGGTTCTCTTTAATAACAAAGTCAAAATAACCATACACAGGTCATACTTACCTCCTGTGTAGTCTACTCCTCAATCTCTTTCGCCTCTCCTGCATCCCATTTGTCCACTGATCAACGGAATTCTCCATCCTCAATTTTAAAAATGGCCATTACCCCATAACAGCTTCCTGGTCAGCACACTGCTAAACTGTAATATCACCCATTTGAGTCAGAGAAACATGGGCATTACCTTGCACATGCAGTTGTAACTAGAGTTGGGCCGAACCTCCGATTTTAGGTTCGCGAACTTCCGCGGAAGGTTCGGTTCGCGTTAAAGTTCGCGAACCGCAATAGACTTCAATGGGGATGCGAACTTTGAAAAAAAAATTTATGCTGGCCACAAAAGTGATGGAAAAGATGTTTCAAGGGGTCTAACACCTGGAGGGGGGCATGGCGGAGTGGGATACACGCCAAAAGTCCCCGGGAAAAATCTGGATTTGACGCAAAGCAGCGTTTTAAGGGCAGAAATCATATTGAATGCTAAATGACAGGCCTAAAGTGCTTTAAAACATCTTGCATGTGTATACATCAATCAGGGAGTGTAATTAATGTACTGCTTCATACTGACACACCAAACTGTTCATTGAACAGAACAGGTATACAGTGGCGGGTTCACTGAACAGAACAGGTATACAGTGGCGGGTTCACTGAACAGAACAGGTATGCAGTGGCGGGTTCACTGAACAGGTATGCAGTGGCGAGTTCACTGAACAGGTATGCAGTGGTGGGTTCACTGAACAGGTATGCAGTGGTGGGTTCACTGAACAGGTATGCAGTGGTGGGTTCACTGAACAGGTATGCAGTGGTGGGTTCACTGAACAGGTATGCAGTGGTGGGTTCACTGAACAGGTATGCAGCCAGGGACAATCTAAGCCTAACTAATCTTTCCCTATGAGAGAGTGTGCAGCAGCTCGCCCTACTCTCACTAATGCAGGCACACTATGCAGTGGCGGGTTCACTGAACAGGTATGCAGTGGTGGGTTCACTGAACAGGTATGCAGTGGTGGGTTCACTGAACAGGTATGCAGTGGTGGGTTCACTGAACAGGTATGCAGTGGTGGGTTCACTGAACAGGTATGCAGTGGTGGGTTCACTGAACAGGTATGCAGTGGTGGGTTCACAGAACAGGTATGCAGTGGTGGGTTCACTGAACAGGTATGCAGTGGTGGGTTCAGCAGCTCGCCCTACTCTCACTAATGCAGGCACACGAGTGACCGTAATGGTCGCCGCTGCCTGCCTTTTAGTAGGGGGGGGGGGAGGGAGGAGTGGCTCCAGGGTCTAGTGTAGCCTAATTGGCTACACTGGGCCTGCTGACTGTGATGTAGAGGGTCAAAGTTGACCCTCATGGTGCATTATGGGGCGAACCGAACTTCCGCAAAAGTTCGCCTGCGGGACGCGAACGCGAACCACGGAAGTTCGCATGGAACCGGTCGCAGGCGAACCGTTCGGCCCAACTCTAGTTGTAACTGACAGCAGCTGATATATAACTGACAGCAAGTGGTATATTTCAGTTCAGACAATATATTGTCAGAACTGGAAGGGGTCACTGTAAGAAGAAAATGGTGAGCTTCTGAGAGGAACTGATGGTGAGGTTAGTAAGTAATATTTATTTGCAGCTACATCAGGTGTTTATTTAAATAATTTTACTTGCTTCAGGTTCCCTTTAAAATATAGTGTTAGTTAAAATAAATAAAAAGCAGCAATCGTTTGAGGTAAAGGTGTTTCCTTTTAATAAATTGAAGACAAATAAATAATGAAATTATTAAATAAATAATAAATAAAAACCCCATTATTAGAGGTAACAAGCGCATACATATTGCAGACACTTGTACCCAATCAAAGTGCCACTAAAGCCCCATCTACACGATACTATTTTTTTGTGCAATTCTATTCGGATTCTATTTACGATCCGATTAAATCCAACATGTCTAATCAGGATTTGATTCAATTCAACTTGCCATTGTTTTGCAATTTTTGAATCGAATCCCGATCGGACATGTTGGATTTAATCGGATCGTAAATAGAATCGTAATCGAATCGCACAAAAAAATTGTATCGTGTAGATTGGGCTATATATGGAGGAATGTGCATTCTCTGCAAACACATCAAATAGGGACATCAACAGGAGGCTTGTCCTCGCCCTATGTACATCAGTTATTTTTGTTTTACACATGAAGGCTTGACGCCGACACTTATGCATTCAAATATTTTTTCTCACGTTCCAGTGTCTCTAGTTCATATCCACAGACCAGTCCAAGTTTATACAGTTCACTAAATGGCCATTGGGGAAAACTTGCCTCCTGAGGTGAGACACTGCCAGATGGGCCGGCTTGGGGAATCCCAGCAAGAGAGGTAGAAGCTGTGTGTCCAACATCACTGCCACAATCAAAATAATTTGCACATCCTGATTCAGTAGCAGGTGCTTCAGGAGGCCCTGTGGCCTCAGAACCAGCATAAGTTTGTGCTGGTGAGCTCACAGGACACAGCACAACCACCGGCACTACCAACATGGCAGGGGGTGAAGGATTTTCTGTTGCTGGAGCATTTGAAACAGGGCAGGTTGGTCCAACTGCAGGTTCAGGTTGTGGTCTCTCCATGGGTGCAGGCAGGTTGTTTCTGCTTTGAGTTCTATCTGCCTCATGCATCCTTTTCAGTATACGCCGACGAGCATTGATAAACCAGTTACTGATCTAAATGCAAAGAAAACAAATACCGGTAAACACTTCCTTCTATGATTTGCAGGTGCTAGTAAATCACTTTCCAACACACATTAGGCAGGTCACACTCGAAGAAAAGCAATAGTTCAAAACTGAACACTAGACTAACCCCCCAAAGCAACTGTGGGGCTGTGACATAGCAACTGAGGGCGAAGGCACGCCCAAAATAGCTGGTAGTGGATGACAGATATATCTAGACCAGGCTTTCTCAACTAGGGTTCCCTGGAACCCCAGGGTTCCTTGAGGACTCTGCAGGGGTTCCCTGGCATTTTCCCCCCATCGTGGTTGAAGTATAATAGAGCACATAATAGGGCTTACTGTAAAAAGAAGCACTAAATTGGGGCTCAGAATAATAATGAGCACAGCGTAATGAGTGGCAGTGTAATAGGAGTTAGTGAAATTAACAGCTTCACCTACTTTTAAAGACCATGCCACCGGAAAAATAAATGCATAAGTTCCTCGAGATTAAAAAATTGTTTGCAGGGGTTCCTTGAGATCCAAAAGCTATTTGCAAGGTTCCTCCAGGGTAAAAAAGGTTAAGAAAGGCTAATCTAGATTATGTGACTAAAAATAAAGAAAAAAAAATAAAAATGGCTTACCTCTAAAAGAAGGGGCAATGCCAATTTCAAACAAAAGATTTATTATACATCAGAAACTAAAAACGATAATGCGTTTTGCGGAGCAAAGTCTAATCCCTCACATCAAATCCAAAATACAGTATAAAGACAGTTTTGTATTTGATCTGAGGAAGCGGACTGTGCTCCACACAATGTGTAATCGTTTATAGTGTGATGCATAATAAAACTTGTTTGAAATTGGCATTGCCCCTTATTTATTTTTTATAATTATTTTTAGTCACATAATAAAGATCTGTCATACACTACTACCTATTTTTGGGGTGCTTTCTCCCTCCCAGTAGTTAGCACTGCTATCTGTTGGAGCCTCTCTACGACACTTCACCACCAGATGGTGCTGCAGTGGAACTCAGCACAGGAGCTGTAGGAAAGTGTATTCCTCTTTAAAAGAAACCCAAGATGCGAGACATATGGAAGCTGCCACATTTTCTTTTAAAGAGACTCTGAAGCAAACAAAAATTGCTATTTTTACTTGTTAGTTCACTTCAGAAGTCTCATTAGGTGTAAACCGACGCATGCTCTCTGCCAAACGAGCGCTTTAGACCCCCCAAATCCATGACCAACTTGGTCGTGGATTCTGCTGCCCTGAGAGGCAGAGCTTTCTGCTGTAGCTCTGCCTCTCCTGCCGTCAATTGCCGTGCGGATCCCCGCCCCTCTCTGTTAAGGAAGAGTGAGAGGGGAGAGGCAGTGATTGACATTAGGAGACACAGAGCTGCAGCTGAAAGCTCTGCCCCCCCCCCTCCCCCCCAGGGATTTTGGGGGTCTAAAGCGCTCGTTTTTCAGCGAGGATGCAGCTGTTTAGATCTAATGAGAGGACTGAAGCGAACTAGCAGGTAAAAACAGAAATTTTTTGTTCGCTTCAGTCTCTCTTTAAACAATACCAGTTTCCTAGCAGGACAGCCAGGCAATGTGCATTATTTAAAAGGAAATAAACATGTCAGCCTCCATATCCCTCTCACCTTAGGTTACTTTTAGCCTCCATTAGCGTTTATCCCAAGTTAGGCTCGGGGGGGGAAGAAAAAAAAAAACAAACCCACACACAAGCCAGGAGTGGTCATCACGTGCATGTAGCCGCTGGGAGATCCGTGCAGAGTGCTTTTAGCTCACTAGACGCCAGCAGCCATTCTCCTTCCTGTCCTTGGAGGCTCTGGATCCCTCTGGTGAGAACACGGTCATGGTGGCAGACAGCGATCTCACTACAGGGTCACAGTGCCACCCAGAAGACAAAGAGAGAGAGAGAGAACTGCAGCACTGGATCCCAGGGAGGTGAGTAACATGCAGGGGCTGCTGCAGGCTCTCTAGGAGAATTTTTCTTGGATTTTAGGGTCTAAAAGCCTGCAAAACAATTGCACCACTTTCAGACCCTAAAATCTGGAAAGAATCATACCGCAGGAGGGGGGGGGGGGGGGAATTTAAAGGGATCATCTGAGCATATAACAGAGGGTCATAAATAGTGTGAGCCATTGGGGAGCATTAAGCCCAATCTACACGAATAAATAAATAAGTGGTGGAAGGTGAGTGGTAATTGAATACACTATGCCCGCTCCCCCGCCACTGTGCCTATACTCGGGACACCTACCTAGACCTAGAAACTGCCATGGGGAAGTTAGCAGATCTCATATCAGTGCTGTGTAGTATGTTGGCGCTTTATAAATACAATAAATGATTAAATAAATAAATAAATATGGACATGAGGTCAGTTAAGTACCCCCTTCCCAAACAGCACACTTTACACTTCAGCTGACCCTAAGTATCTGTATAACCAAAACAGACATACCTGGGTCATCGTGAGACCTGTCTCCTGAGCCAGCAGAGTCTTTTCAGAAGATTTAGGGAATGGTTTGTACCGATGCATGTGAAGCCAGCTCTGCAGCAGGTTAGTGGCAGGTTTAGGTAGATTTTTCCTGCATTTCCTCACTGCTGCAGTCTTCTGTAGATGCTTTCTCTGTGACACATTCTCTGTGGACATGGAACATGCACATTAATCACACCCCTGTAATGCTAGGTACACACCATACAATTTTCTGGCAAATGTACCTGCCAGATCGATTATTTCCAACTTGCCCGATCTGAATCTTGATCGATTTTCTGTTCGATTTCTGTTCACTTTAACAGAAATTGATAGGAAAAAAAAAAAATCAATCAAAATTCAGATCGGACATGTTGGAACTTGGAAATAATCGATCTGGCATATAAATCTATCAGAAAAAAAAAAAACCTGATCCATCAAGCTGAAAACTTATGCTCTGACCAAATGGATCAGTTCAAACGAAGCAATGAGAGAGAAAAGATTCGATTAACATAGGATCATTCATATCCGCTAGGATCCTCTCCGCTTAGTTCCATTAAACAGTTTTTAATGCAAGTGTGAACCAGCCCTTGGGGTCCAGGCAAACCCCCACCTCTGTAATGTATTACAATAATTGCATAGCTCCTCCATTGATCTCCTTTGCAGAGCAGGCACCATTCAACTACACTGAATGGGACAGCATTGTGTTGCAAATAGAAATTGCATTCTGCAGTGCTTTGTCAAAACTGAGTACAGAAGTGTGCCCATCAGAGTGTAGTCTATATACACTTTCTGATGTCCCTGCATAAATACTCAACGGGATCCCTTTTTGGCACTAGGTAGAGGGGAATATAGAGGCGACCATAACATTTTATTTCACATTAATAATGCCAGCATCTCTCAAAAAAAAAAAAAACAACAAAAAAAAAAAACACCATTCTGTAAACCATTGGATCTTTCACAAAAAATGTCTGGTATCAGACGATTGCTAATGTATGGATGATAACTCCACCAATTCAGGATCACCCCCAATACTGCATCCCCGCCACCAGCAGATAAAGCTCACCTGTACAGCCTCACCCAATGCAGATTATAATGTTCCTAATCACAAGCAGTCAGCTTACTGAAATTTACCATTTCATATAAATACTTACTAGCCATGTTAGCTCTACAAAGTGTCAGACCTCTGAGACTCCAATTTGTCACTTGTTCCAAGCACAACAAAATCTGAAGAATTTACTTATATACCTCCTCATCCTGCCTACTCCAGGTGACAAGGGAGGGGCTGTGTTTAAATGGAGTCCCTGATTGGATCCAACACTGAAATGGTCAGGTTTCTGTCTTAATTTGTCTTTTCACTAATTCAATTATCTATTATCATGGAATGAACACCTACTGAATGGTGTGAGTTGGGGTAAGCCAAGCTCTAGTGATAGGGAAAAAGAGGTTGGTTAGCATATGCTATTGCCTTCTACATTTGTTGTAGGTGAGCCAATTCCTTGTAATGCTGGGAATACATTGCTAGTTTTTGAGCCATTTAGATGGCTCGATAGATAATTTCCGACATGTCCGATCTCCCGCCCAATCGTTTCACTGCTCAATTCCACATTGAACACAATGGAATAAGATAAGAAAAACGAGCAGACGATAAGAGAATCGCCTGCAGAATCGAGCAGGGAATCGATTGAGCGGGAAAATCGAGCCATGTATGCCCAGCATAAAGGGGGCACTATTAAACTATGTATGTCACTGTAAAGTCACATAGGTATAATTTTATAAAAATGTATAATATACTACAGTAGCTGATCCAAGTCTAAGTTTAAAAACGGACGCTAGGTCTGTCACTCCCGCATGACTGCCGCGTGCTCTTGCCCGCTGCGTGCACGCACACCCACCGTACATATGCACAATCCTGCCGCCCACCCGCCCCCTGGCAGGTTCTCGTCCTGTCCCAACAGCTGTCAGAGCGACACATGTGCAAAAGCACTGACAAAGGGACATGGGACGCAGAGACACTTGCCCATTATTAGGTAGGATGCAAATTGTGGCAGTTTTCCACATGTGACATTATGGACCCACATGGATGAGTTCAGTCCACATTGTGTATATAGCTTCAGTGTACCTGTAGGGGAAATGTGCCCCTAAGGGGTACTTGCCTCACGAGGGGGGAAGCCTCTGCACACTTCCTGCACTGTCTCCTCTGAAAAAACGCTAGTTGACTTCCTGGGCATGCGCAGTAGCACGGTGCCACGGACCCATTTGGGCTGCGTAAGCATGAGCTTATCAGGTCCGTGCAGTAACACGGACCTGATGGGCTGTTTTCACTGAGGACCAAGCGCATTGGGAGTTCAGCGCTGGAATGCAGGGACGGATCTAGGGGGGGGGCAAGCGGGTATCTTGCCCCAGGCGCAGTGTGTTGAATTCTTAAAAAGGCGGCAAAATGAATGGCAGTTTAGGCGCCAAAACCTGACCTTTAGGCTCCAAAACCTGACCTTGCCCCAGGCGCAACTTGGTCTTGCTCCGTCCCTGCTGGAATGGCCTGATAAGGGGAGATAGGGAAGCCTCTAGAACAGTGGTGCTCAACATTTTTTGGCCCGAGGGCCGAACTTCAAATCAAGAAAAATCTCGAGGGCCGGAACACATGCATACAAAATTTCGATGTAAAACTTTTAACGTTTTTCTAGTAACCGTTAACATGGTGTTGGAAATGGAAAGAAACGACAATATAAGAATTGTTGTACTCACCATTTGATGCATATTTTCTTAATGAGAAGTTTGCGGCTGTTTTTCAGAAACCAATTTCTGGATATTTGGCTCCAAATTGCTCCAACGTGTGGGGCTGAGGGGGCTGTCGGCTCTGTGTGGGGCTGAGGGGGCTCTCGGCTCTGTGTGGGGCTGAGGGGGCTGTCAGCTCTGTGTGGGGCTGAGGGGGCTGTCAGCTCTGTGTGGGGTTGAGGAGGCTGTCAGCTCTGTGTGGGGCTGAGGAGGCTGTCAGCTCTGTGTGGGGCTGAGGAGTAGTGTTGGGCGAACAGTGTTCGCCACTGTTCGGGTTCTGCAGAACATCACCCTGTTCGGGTGATGTTCGAGTTCGGCCGAACACCTGACGGTGCTCGGCCAAACCGTTCGGCCATATGGCCGAACTAAGAGCGCATGGCCGAACGTTCCCCGAACGTTCGGCTAGCGCTGTGATTGGCCGAACGGGTCACGTGGTTCGGACCCGAACGCGCTCTGATTGGCCGAACGGTCACGTGGTTCGGGTAAATAAATACCCGAACCACGTCATATCTCCGCCATTTGTCTGTGGGTTTAGCTTTGGGTAGGCAGGCAGGGTAGTTCGCGCTCCAGCCACGCTAGCCAGGGTCCCCCCTGTCATTGTGTCACTGCTGGGAACAGTAGTACACCGCTTGCTCAGCCACACTATATAGCATTCTGTTTACTGCCACTCTGTGTACCTCGCTCAGCCACACTATATAGCATTCTGTTTACTGCCACTCTGTGTCTGCTGGGAATAGTAGTACACCGCTTGCTCAGCCACACTATATAGCATTCTGTTTACTGCCACTCTGTGTACCTCGCTCAGCCACACTATATAGCATTCTGTTTACTGCCACTCTGTGTCTGCTGGGAATAGTGGTACACCGCTCGCTCAGCCACACTATATAGCATTCTGTTCACTGTTCTGTGTCTGCTTGGAATAGTGGTACACCGCTCGCTCAGCCACACTATATAGCATTCTGTTTACTGTTCTGTGTCTGCTGGGAATAGTGGTACACCGCTCGCTCAGCCACACTATATAGCATTCTGTTTACTGTTCTGTGTCTGCTGGGAATAGTGGTACACCGCTCGCTCAGCCACACTATATAGCATTCTGTGCACTGTTCTGTGTCTGCTGGGAATAGTGGTACACCGCTCGCTCAGCCACACTATATAGCATTCTGTTCACTGTTCTGTGTCTGCTGGGAATAGTGGTACACCGCTCGCTCAGCCACACTATATAGCATTCTGTTTACTGTTCTGTGTCTGCTGGGAATAGTGGTACACCGCTCGCTCATCCACACTATATAGCATTCTGTTCACTGTTCTGTGTCTGCTGGGAATAGTGGTACACCGCCCGCTCAGCCACACTATATAGCATTCTGTTCACTGTTCTGTGTCTGCTGGGAATAGTGGTACACCGCTCGCTCAGCCACACTATATAGCATTCTGTTCACTGTTCTGTGTCTGCTGGGAACAGTAGTACACCGCTCGCTCAGCCAGAGTATATAGCATTGTGTTTACTGCCACTCTGTGTACACCGCTCAGCCAGACTATATACCATTGTTTACTGACACTCTGTGTACACCGCTCAGCCAGACTATATACCATTGTTTACTGAAACTCTGTGTACACCGCTCAGCCAGACTATATACCATTGTTTACTGCCACTCTGATTCTGCTGGGAACAGTAGTACACCGCTCGCTCAGCCAGACTATATACCATTGTTTACTGACACTATATAGCAGACTATATAGCATTGTGTGTACACCGCTCAGCCAGACTATATACCATTGTTTACTGACACTCTGTGTACACCGCTCAGCCAGACTATATACCATTGTTTACTGCCACTCTGATTCTGCTGGGAACAGTAGTACACCGCTCGCTCAGCCAGACTATATACCATTGTTTACTGACACTCTGTGTACACCGCTCAGCCAGACTATATACCATTGTTTACTGCCACTCTGATTCTGCTGGGAACAGTAGTACACCGCTCGCTCAGCCAGACTATATACCATTGTTTACTGACACTATATAGCAGACTATATAGCATTGTGTGTACACCGCTCAGCCAGACTATATACCATTGTTTACTGACACTCTGTGTACACCGCTCAGCCAGACTATATACCATTGTTTACTGCCACTCTGATTCTGCTGGGAACAGTAGTACACCGCTCGCTCAGCCAGACTATATACCATTGTTTACTGACACTCTGTGTACACCGCTCAGCCAGACTATATACCATTGTTTACTGCCACTCTGATTCTGCTGGGAACAGTAGTACACCGCTCGCTCAGCCAGACTATATAGCATTGTGTTTACTGCCACTCTGTGTACACCGCTCAGCCACACTATATAGCATTGCGTACTCTGCCAGTCAGTGTGTATATTGCTGGGATCAGTAATACTCCACTCACCGTCAACCACTATATGAGCTCAACATGAGTTCCCCAGAGACCTCCGCTGTGAGCAGCACTCCCAACAACAGCAACAGCCAACGCCCCACGCAAGCTATAACATCCACCCCAGCAGCCAGTGGTCAGCAGCAGCCCTCCCCGGAGGAGAACGTTGTGTCCATCAGTCCGTCGCCAGAGCGATTAATGAGGGCTGCCATTGAGGAGATGATGGGGCCTGATGTGGAGGAGGAGGTCTGGCTCAGGCCAGCATCCCAAGTTAATGTTGAGGACGATGAGGGGTCTGTGTCTGGGGATGTTGGGGTGGCAGAGGTGGTGGGTGGGTCAGACTCAGGAGAAGAGTTGTATGATGAGGATGATGATCGGGACCATCTGTATGTGCCTCAGAGTCCGACCCCGGAAAACATGTTGTATCGTGTGTTTAGGTACTAAAATCTGCGTTCCCTCCCAGTAGTGTTGGGCGAACAGTGTTTGCCACTGTTCGGGTTCTGCAGAACATCACCCTGTTCGGGGTGACTATATAGCAGACTATATAGCATTGTGTTTAATGCCACTCTGTGTACACGGCTCAGCCACACTATATAGCATTGTGTTTACTTCCACTCTGTGTCTGCTGGGAACAGTAGTACACCGCTCACCCGCCACTGTATAGCATTGTGCTCTGTGTCACTGCTGACAATAGTGGTACACCGCTCACCCACCACTGTATAGCATTTCTGTACTGCCACTGTACTGCTGCCAGTCAGCGTGTACTTTAAGGATAAGTGAAATGAGGAAGAAATCCGTTGAAAGAGGGAGGGGCAAGGGAAGAGGTGTTTCCCCTGACGGTTCACGTACAGGCCACAGGGGAGCACCCAAGAAAACCCACTCAATACTGCCCATGTTGTCCAGGACAACAACCCTCACAGATCCAAAAGAACAGGACCAGATAATTACTTGGATGACCTCTCAAGCGTCCAGCAGTGGGTTAAGCAGCACCAGCACATCACGCACGAGGTCCGAGTCCTCAGCCAGTTAAAGTCTGGGCTTTCTTTGAAGACTGCACTGAGGATGTTACCATGGCGATTTGCAAGGTGTGCAAGACCCGCCTGAGCAGGGGGAAAAGTATTAACAACCTCTCCACCACCAGCATGAGCCGCCACATTCTATCCAAACATCCCACTCTGTGGGCAAACGCGGCAGGACAGGGTACCACCAGCAACACTGCCTCCCTTGGGTTCACCAGACTCACCACCAGACCCGCCTCAGCAGCAGCAGTAGCCCAGCCATTGCGTGGTTCACAACATTCACAAACATCAGACGATGCTGACACTGTCACTTTCCGGACTAGTGCTCTTGAGGTCTCCCAGTGTTCATCAAACACAACAACCAACAGCCCTTCCGTGTGCAGCGCTACGGTTGAGTTGTCTGTCTCTGAGATGTTTGAGCACAAGAGGAAATTGCCAGCAAATGACCCCCGGGCCGTGGCAGTAACAGCCAGCCAGCATAGCCAAGCTTCTGGCCTGCGAAATGCTGCCATATCGAGTGGTGGAGACAAACAGCTTCAAGGGCATGATGTCAGTGGCCATCCCACGTTACGTTGTTCCCAGCCGCTACCACTTTGCGCGCTCTGCAGTGCCTGAGTTGCATGAGCACGTGGTCAGCTAAATAACCCGAAGCTTGAAGAATGCCGTTGCCTGCAAGGTTCACCTCACCACTGACACCTGGACGAGTTCGTTCGGCCAGGGTCGATACATCTCCCTTACCGCGCACTGGGTGAACCTTGTGGAGCCTGGCAGCGATTCCTCACCTGCTACGGCGCGGGTGTTGCCCACGCCGCAAACAGCTGGATAACAACAGCAGCACCTACCTCTCTGACTCCTTCTCCTCCAACGCATCTCAAAGCTGTACCTCATCCGGAAATGCTAACCCAGCACCAGCAGCAGTAGGATCGTGGAAGCAGTGCAGCACAGCTGTTGGCATGCGTCAGCAAGCGTTGCTGAAGCTGATCTGCCTTGGGGATAAGCAGCACACAGGGGAGGAAATTTGGAGGGGAATAAAGGAACAGACGGATTTGTGGCTGGCACCGCTGGACCTGAAACCGGGCATGAAGCTAGACACCTGGCACGAACTGGCAATGTACGCAATAGAGGTGCTGGCTTGCCCGGCAGCCAGCGTTATGTCGGAACGCTGTTTCAGTGCTGCCGGAGGCATCATCACAGATCGGCGTATCCGCCTCTCCACAGAAAATGCAGACCGTCTGACTCAAATTAAAATGAATCAATCCTGGATTGGAAACGACTACGCAACACTCCTGGACCCCAACCAAGTAACCTGACCGATGAACATCTGGGATGGTTTAGCGTTTCCGGTCCCTGTTTATTGAACCTCTCATCTGTATTACATTTATGACTGCATGGCGGCAAAAAGCATTGCTGCTATATCCGCACGCTTTTTGTCCTCATGCAAGGCCTGGGTTGTTGTGTCTCACAAAGCGTGGCCTTCTCCTCCTGCGCCTCCTCCTGTTCCATCACGTGTGCTGCTGCTGCTGCTGCTGCTGCTGGGTTACCGTTGCCGGTCCCTGTTTATGGAACCTCTTATCTTTATTACATTTATGACTACATGGCGGTACAAAGCATGCTATCCGCACGCTTTTTGTCCTCATGCAAGGCCTGGGTTGTTGTGTCTCACAAAGCGTGGCCTTCTCCTCCTGCGCCTCCTCCTGTTCCATCACGTGTGCTGCTGCTGCTGCTGCTGCTGCTGGGTTACCGTTGCCGCGTGGTCCCTGTTTATTGAACCTCTTATCTTTATTACATTTATGACTACATGGCGGTACAAAGCATGCTATCCGCACGCTTTTTGTCCTCATGCAAGGCCTGGGTTGTTGTGTCTCACAAAGCGTGGCCTTCTCCTCCTGCGCCTCCTCCTGTTCCATCACGTGTGCTGCTGCTGCTGCTGCTGCTGGGTTAGCGTTGCCGCGTGGTCCCTGTTTATTGAACCTCTTATCTTTATTACATTTATGACTACATGGCGGTACAAAGCATGCTATCCGCACGCTTTTTGTCCTCATGCAAGGCCTGGGTTGTTGTGTCTCACAAAGCGTGGCCTTCTCCTCCTGCGCCTCCTCCTGTTCCATCACGTGTGCTGCTGCTGGGTTAGCGTTGCCGCGTGGTCCCTGTTTATTGAACCACTTATCTTTATTACATTTATGACTGCATGGTGGTACAAAGCATGCTATCCGCACGCTTCTTGTCCTCATGCAAGGCCTGGGTTGTTGTGTCTCAAAGCGTGGCCTTCTCCTCCTGCGCCACCCTCCTCCTGTTCCATCACGTGTGCTGCTGCTGGGTTAGCATTACCGGTCCCTTTTCCTGGAACCTCTTATATGTATTACATTTATGACTGCATGCCGACAAAAAGCATGTTACCTGTGCAAAGAAAACAGACATTTCCCGCATTTAAAAGACAGTTTTCCCTTTGAAACTTTAAAATCGATTTTCTCAAAAACTATAAGCTCTTTTTGCTAAATTTTTTTTTCCTCTTGTACCCACTCCCAAGGTGCACATACCCTGTAAATTTGGGGTATGTAGCATGTAAGGAGGCTTTACAAACCACAAAAGTTCGGGTCCCCATTGACTTCCATTATGTTCGGAGTTCGGGTCGAACACCCGAACATCGCGGCCATGTTCGGCCTGTTCGGCCCGAACCCGAACATCTAGATGTTCGCCCAACACTACTGAGGAGGCTGTCAGCTCTGTGTGGGGCTGATGGGCCTGACGGCTCTGTGTGTGCCTGAGGGGGCTGTCGGCTCTGTGTGGGCCTGAGGGGGCTGCCCGTGGTGTCCTGCGGAGGAGGAGAGGATAGGGTGGTAATAGTAATCCTAGGAATTATAGGCTGAGGACGGAGGCTGCCCGCGGAGGGAGAGGATCGGGTGGTATTGTTACAGACGGAGGCTGCCCGCGGAGGGAGAGGATCGGGTGGTATTGTTACAGATACAGACCGTTATACTCGTATTGGCACACTGCAAGTAAGTAGTCCCGCGCATACACCCGCGTGTGCTGCGTATTCAGCCCCGGGTAGCGCTGGGATAGTTAGAAAGCCTCTCTCATTGGTTACTGCAGGAACCTTCCTCCAATAGCAATCAGGCTGATTCCTATTGGAGGAAGGTTCCTGCAGTAACCAATGAGAGAGGCTTTCTAACTATCCCAGCGCTACCCGGGGCTGAATACGCAGCACACGCGGGTGTATGCGCGGGACTACTTACTTGCAGTGTGCCAATACGAGTATAACGGTCTGTATCTGTAACAATACCACCCGATCCTCTCCCTCCGCGGGCAGCCTCCGTCTGTAACAATACCACCCGATCCTCTCCCTCTGCAGGACACTGTCGCGCGGGCCGTATAAACTGGCCTCGCGGGCCACAAATGGCCCGCTGGCCGTAGGTTGGGCACAGCTGCTCTAGAAGATCCAGGAGCATCTCACTCTTTATTCATTCTCGGGGCCCCCAACTGGCCCGATTTCGTCGGGACGGTCCCGATTTTGGGGGGCCGTCCCGCTGTCCCACGCTGCCCCCTCCCCTGTCCCGGCCGCTGGGGAGAGGGGGAGAGAGGGGGAAAAACCGATCGAGGCACCAGCCCAGTATGCGGCATGGATGGCCTCCGCCATTAAGCTTCTCCCTCCCTTCCTCTCTCCTAATATGCCCCCCAGTGTCCCCTTCCCCCCGCAGAGTAAAATGAGCAGCGAAACGGGCTGTAAATCTTACCACTGCCGTACCGGGATCTCATCTGGTCTTCTCGCTTCCTGTGACGTCACGGGAAGCAAGAAGCCGAGAAGACCAGATGAGATCCCGGTACGAGAGGCAATGGTAAGATGCCCATTTTACTCTGCGGGGGGAAGGGGATACTGGGGGTCATATTAGGAGGGAGGGAGGGAGAAGGAGAAGCTTAATGGCGGCGGCCATCCATGCCGCATACCGCATCCCGGGCTGGTGCCTCGATCGTTTTTTTCCCCCCTCTCTCTGCCCACCTACGGCCACCTTCACCCTCCTCCCCACCCACTGGCACCCTCACAGCGCCTCCCCTTTCGGGAGTAATTAACATTAATTAATAATTATTTAAAAAAAACTTTTTTGTGGGGTGGGTGTGACTAGGGGGTTGGGGGTGTGGCCATGGGGTGTGGCCTAAGTGTCCCGTTTTGTAACATTAAAATGTTGGGAGGTATGCAATCTACCTTTTGCTTTGTCAATTTTTTAAGCAGTTTGAAAAGTAGATTAATCTAAAATCAACGTTTATTTTCTACAAAAACTAATCAAAAGCCATTGACTGAAAGACATCTTTGTTCATTTTTTTAAAAATTAAATCAAGTAAGTCATCAGGAGCTTACTGCACAAGCGCAGTTCAAGAAGACTTCGTACTGCGCCTGCGCAGTAAGTTCCTGATGATGCGCAGTTCTATTCGTCTAGCCAGACGAATAATTAGCAGGTTACCGGTGGCGTGAAACGGAGCATCAGAGGAGGATGACGCAGGACATTACAGCTGCAGGAGGCCGATAGAAGCCCCAGATAACCTTACTGGTAATCCTCCCAAAATTAAAACTAGAATGTACCAGAGGCAGGGTCGGTTTTCTCATGAAGCAAGGTGAAACATTTGCATCAAGCGCAGAGATTTCAGGGGAAGCTTTGTGTACCTTCCTGAGGAGGAATGGAGTGGCTGAGGGTGAGCAGTTTATTTGTCACAGACTCACAACCAGCCCGTTCTCTATGGTGTTGAGCTCCAGCATGTCATGTGAGAAAATTAAATGAAGCAGAGTAAATTGTCAGGTGCTGTGCGATCATTACAAATGGGGGAAGGGTTGGGGGGGCATCCTCACAAGTTTGCTTCCGGCAGCAAAAAGTCTTGAACCGGCTCTTGCCAGAGGTGGCCAATATGTAGGTTAATTTTAAAACAATTTAAATATTTGATTAGAAATTATCACTAAAGCCATCATTCTTATGGCAAAATGCTGCGAAGTGCTACGTGATTTTGTTCATATTCTAACAGTAATAATTATTATATAAGAAATGCACACAG
The DNA here is from genome assembly GCF_040937935.1 of Hyperolius riggenbachi. Classification (NCBI taxonomy): domain Eukaryota; kingdom Metazoa; phylum Chordata; class Amphibia; order Anura; family Hyperoliidae; genus Hyperolius; species Hyperolius riggenbachi. The sequence continues at coordinate 152,371,903 of NC_090657.1, read as the reverse complement.
CCTGACTCCCTGGGGTCAAGGATAAGTGTGGTGCTTTGCATGAATAAATGACCACAGTCACCTTTACAGACTATTATTACTACTTTTCATTTATATAGCACCACCAACATCATTATTCCACTCATGGTCACGTGATATATCACCATGTACAGAGATCCTCAGCATTCAGTGGGGACCAAAATATTTATAACCATATTAATGTTAGAGTCAAGAAAACTGGCTATTCCTGTCATTTTGCCAGGGATTATGTTTGTGTGTGGGGGGGAGGGGCTGAGGAGAGTCTACAAGGTCTGTAACTGGAGTACATATTATACCGGCGTCGGGCAGTTGGGCGCAGGGCGAGCAAAATGACGTCTCTCCCTGCTGCCGCTTAACTACCCGGCAGCGTTAAATACTATTCCCGCTCAGAGTTGTAGCAACTCGGAGGAAGATGTAATTCAGGTCTGCCAATCGCATACCTCCCAACTTTTTGAGATGAGAAAGATGGACACTTAAGCCACGCCCCTGATCATGCATACTATAAAGATTTCATAAGAAAAATGTTGTTTTATAATGCAAACCCCACTGGTCCTTTCTATCCTGGTTCATTTTCCTTCATATTAACATCATAGCTCCCAACCATCCCTCGTTTGTAGGGACAGTCCCTCTTTGGGAGCCCTGTCCCTCTTTCCTCCTCATTTTTCCCTATTTCAGGGCTCTGTCCCTCTTTCTATGTAAATATATGTATTTCTCTACTAAAAGTGTGTTTGATTGACACCTAAACTTTATTCCCATCCATAAAATTGATATATTATTGTAAAATGTTAATATGAAGGAAAATGCACCAGGATAGAAAGGATCAGTGTGGTTTGAATTATAAAACATTTTTCTTGTGAAATCTTTATGGTATTCATGACTAGGGGTGTGACGAGGGCGTGATCAGGGGTGTGGCAGGGGTGTGGCCTAAGTATCCCTCTTTCTCATCTCAAAAAGTTGGGAGACATGTTAACATTTTGAAATTAGTAATATCAATTTTACTATCTAAAGACCGCCCCACGCCAATGGGCGTGGATGCGACGGCAGCCCCAGGACCGCCTAACGCCAATTGGCGTCAGGTCCTGGAGCCGGCTACTGAAGGAGATCGCGCGCAGGGTGCGTGCGCATCTTCATCTCGGGGGGCGGAGCTCTGCCCCCTCTTCAGTCTCTGAGCGGCTATTGCCACTCGGAAGACTGTTAGACGGCATGATCGCCGTCTATTTAGACTGTGCAGTGCTGCGATAAGCAGCAGCGCTGCACTGGGGACAGCCGTGTGACACGACTGTCCCCCTGGGGGACAAGAGAGCGATCGGCTCTCATAGGCAGAAGCCTATGAGAGCCGATCGCAGGATTGGCTGGCTGGGGGGGGGGGAGAGATTTACAAACCAATAAAAAAAAGGAAGGATAGTAAAAAAAAATCACCAACAAAAATATTTATAAAAAATAAATAAATAAACACAGTAAACACAGGGGGGGGGGGGGGGGGGGCATCAGACCCCACCAACAGAGAGCTCTGTTGGTGGGGAGAAAAGGGGGGGGGTCACTCCTGTGCTGTGTTGTTCGGCCCTGCAGCTTGGCCTTAAAGCTGCAGTGGCCATTTTAGTAAAAATTAGCCTGGTCTTTAGGGGGGTTTAGCAATGTGGTCTTCAAGTGGTTAAAGGATGGGAATAAAGGTTAGAGTCAATCAAACACATTTTTTAGTAAAGAAATATATGTATTTACATAGAAAGAGGGACAAAGTCCTGAAAGAGGGACAAATGAGGACGACAGAGGGACCGGGCTCCCAAAGAGGGACTGTCCCTCCAAAAGAGGGACACTTGGGAGCTCTGCAATTGCTGGATCCACAAATCACTCTTATGCGCCCTGTGCAGCAGAACACTAGTGTTATGGCTGTGCCCAGCTTCGGTGCTCAGCACTGAACGTCGGAATGAACTGATTGGCTTTAACTGTGCTATTGGAAGTGCCAACACAGTGCTAGTTGCCTGCAGGTTGTGCCTAATGTGTTGCTGTGGCAGGTAATTGCAGACAGAAAGTTTAATGTTCATCCACAAAACCCTCCTTATGCTCGTGTTCCTATTGCTGGGAAAATAAGTGTCACAGCATTTGATTGGACTGCTGGGGACTGTACACGTTGTTGTTCCGTAGCATTCATGTAGCATCACTTTTTCAGGGTAGTGAATGCCCTAGATATAGGAGCTGCATTTTCCAGGATTAAATACTGTGACTGTATCACTGTGTGCAGTTATTTGCATGTGTCCTGAGGGGGACAGGCAAAAATGGCGCACAGCGCCAATAGTGTCAGAATGGCGCTGGCGCTGCACTTAAAACGATAGTTATCGTTTTATATGTTAATATTTTTTTTTTTGCAGGGATCGGGCTGGAGAGGCAGCGGGGGTCGGGCTGGAGAGGCAGCGGGGTCAGGGTGGAGAGGCAGCGGGCAGTGGGCTGGCAGCGGGGGTCGGGCTGGAGAGGCAGCGGGGTCAGGGTGGAGAGGCAGCGGGCAGTGGGCTGGCAGCGGGGGTCGGGCTGGAGAGGCAGCGGGGTCAGGGTGGAGAGGCAGCGGGGTCAGGGTGGAGAGGCAGCGGGCAGTGGGCTGGCAGCGGGGGTCGGGCTGGAGAGGCAGCGGGGTGGAGGGAGTAGGATTAGGTAGCATGTGTATACATTACCTCGTCCCGGCCGGCGATCGCTCCTTCACTTCATAGCTTGCACGAGTCCTGCATCCAGCCAATCATCATGCGGCTTCAGTTTCCGCATGGTGATTGGCTGGATGCAGGACTCGTGCAAGCTATGAAGTGAAGGAGCGATCGCCGGCCGGGACGAGGTAATGTATACACATGCTGCGTAATCCTCCCTCCAGCCCGACCCCCGCTGCCAGCCCACTGCCCGCTGCCTCTCCACCCTGACCCCGCTGCCTCTCCAGCCCGACCCCCGCTGCCAGCCCCCTGCCTCTCTATCCTGACCCCGCTGCCAGCCCGCTGTCTCTCCAGCCCGACCTCCGCTGCCAGCCCGACCCCCTCTGCTAGCTCCCTGCATTGTTCAATGGCACACCGTTCTGCTGTTTTATAAAACGCTATTTACCATTTTAATGTATTTACATTAAAACGGTAAATAGCGTTTTATAATCGGCAGAACGGTGCGCCATTATTTCATCCGCGCCATTTTTTACTGTATGCGTCCTGAGTCAGGCACAGATCCAAGATGGGGGAGGGTGGGCAGGTTCAAAGCCAAAGATCACCCTGGGATTGTCCTGTTGTAGTTTCACCTCAGGAAGCATGGCTTTACTGAGCTATTCTGGATGCAGCTCTGAGATTCATTTGAATTTGACTGGCCTGACAAGAGCAATGAGGCATTATGTCACCTTTCAGGCAATTACCAGAGACCACTTGATCTCTGAAGCACACCTGTTGAAACTTCATTTGTACATTTTCATTTGTAATTGGCGCCTATGCAGGGCCGGCCTTAGGTTTCACAGCGCCCTGAGCGTAACCAGATTTTGGTGCCCCCCCCACATTCATCCTCTTCGCGTGTGAGTGCACCACACACATACACTAATGGGGGGGGGGGGGGGGATGGCGGGGGATCTGCTGCCTAAATACACTAAAAGGGGATCTGCGACTGCAAGACTAGTAGCCTAAGCCTATATACACTAAAGGGGGGATCTGCCTACATATACACGACCAGATCCCCCCCTTAGTGTATATGGGCTTAGGCTACTAGTCTTGCAGTCGCAGATCCCCTTATAGTGTATTTAAGCAGCAGATCCCCCCCCCCCCCTTAGTGTAAGTGTCTAGCTACAGATCCCCCCCAGTATAGGTTAGCCAGATGAGTGCCCACAGTATAGGTAGCCAGTATATTTGTCCCAGCTATAGGTTAGATAGGTAGGTGCCCCCAGTACAGGTTAGATAGGTAGCTGCCCCCAGTGTATAGGTTAGATAGGTAGGTACCTGCAATATTGGTTAGATAGGTAGCTGCCCCAGTATAGATTAGATAGGTAACTGCCCCCAGTATAGATTAGATAGGTAGATGCCCCCAGTATAGATTAGATAGGTAGCTGCCCCCAGTATAGATTAGATAGGTAGCTGCCCCCAGTATAGATTAGTTAGGTAGCTACCCCCAGTATAGGATAGATAGGTAGCTGCCCCCAGTATAGATTAGATAGGTAGGTGCCCCCAGTATAGGTTAGATAGGTAGGTGCCCCCAGTATAGGTTAGATAGGTAGCTGCCCCCAGTATAGATTAGATAGGTAAGTGCCCCAAGTATAGGTTAGATAGGTAGCTACCCCCAGTATAGGTTAGATAGGTAGCTGCCCCCAGTATAGATTAGATAGGTAGGTGCCCCCAGTATCGGTTAGATAGGTAGCTGCCCCCAGTATAGGTTAGATCGGTAGCTGCCCCCAGTATAGGTTAGATAGGTAGCTGCCCCCAGTATAGGTTAGATAGGTAGGTGCCCCCAGTATTGGCTAGATAGGTAGGTGCCCCCAGTGTAGATTAGATAGGTAGCTGCCCCCCAGTATAGGTTAGATAGGTAGGTTCCCCCAGTATTGGCTAGACAGGTAGGTGCCTCCAGTATAGATTAGATAGGTAGCTACCCCCAGTATAGGTTAGATAGGTAGGTGCCCCCAGTATTGGCTAGATAGGTAGGTGCCCCCAGTGTAGATTAGATAGGTAGGTGCCCCCAGTATAGATTAGATAGGTAGCTGCCCCCAGTATAGATTAGGTAGGTAGGTAGGTAGGTAGGTAGGTAATACCCCCCCCCCCCAGGTAGGTAGGTAGGTAGGTAGCCCCCCCCCATAGAGGAGGGGGGAGCCGCGGGGAGGGCAGCCCGACCTCTCCCTCCCTTCCTCTCCGGGCACCCTCCGTGCTCCCCCCCCCCCTCCGATCCGATGCAGACTGCTAAGGGAACAACTCACCTTCCTGGTTCCGATCGCCGGCTCCTCTCACTTGCTGCTGGTCGCCTCTTCTACATAGCCGCTGATGCACAATAAACTTCCTGTTAAGCAGGAAGTTTATTGTGCATCAGCGGCTATGTAGAAGAGGCGACCAGCAGCAAGTGAGAGGAGCCGGCGATCGGAACCAGGAAGGTGAGTTGTTCCCTTAGCAGTCTGCATCGGATCGGAGGGGGGGAGCACGGAGGGTGCCCGGAGAGGAAGGGAGGGAGAGGTCGGGCTGCCCTCCCCGCGGCTCCCCTCTCCATCACGGCGGCCACACGGGCATGTTTGCCCCATCACCCCCAGCAGCGCACCAGGGGGTGGAGCGAGACGGACCCAGCCGGGGCCCTGCAGTTGCGGCCAGGTCAGGTGGCACGAGCGCCCCCTGGAAGCCGGCGCCCTGAGCGATCGCACCGGTCGCTCAGGTCAAAGGCCGGCCCTGCGCCTATGTACCATCCCCCACAGGAAACGCAAGAGATGGCCAGTGTATAGGAGTGATGTTACACTTCAGGTGTCCAGCAGTGGCGTAGCTAAGGAGCTGTGGGACCCGATGCAAGTTTTACAATGGGGCCCCCCAAGCACTCTATACATAACAATTGATATGGCACACCAAAATCTGCCAATGACAACTACAGTGTTAGAGGTGCAAGAAGGGGATGGGCGAGCATTTTCTGATAGATTTCTGTTCACTTTAATAGGAAATCGCTCAGAAAATGCTCAGAAATCGATCGGAAAGCAGATCGAACACACATGTTGGAAATAAATGATCTGATAGTAAATTGGCCAGAAAATCTCAGTGTGTACCCGGCATAAGAATGCTATCAGCACAGTGCTGATAGCATTCTTAGAACCCACATCGGGTTCTCTTTAAAGCAAATCTGAGCTGAAAATTAAAAGTCAAAAACACACAAGTCATGCTTAACTCCCGCATAGTCTACTCAATCTCTTTCTTCTCTCCTGCATCCTGTTTGTCCACTGTGATCAATGGAATTTCTGTCCTCTATTTTAAAAATCTGGACAGCACACTGTTAAAATGTAACATCACCCACTTGAGCCATAGGAAAACATGGACATTACCTTTCACATCAGTTGTCCTTTCAGCTATAACTGACAGCAACTGATACATAACTGACAGCAACTGATATATTACAGTTATGACAAAATCTTGTCAGAACTGGAAAAAAAAATTAAGGTGGCCATACACTGGCCCGATTCCCGGCCGTTTCGACAGCAGATTCGATCCTGGGATCGAATCTGCTGCCAATCGTTCGCGGTAAACGCCGCCGACGATCCGATTTCCTCCCGAAATCGGATCGGTCCGTCGATCGCGCCGTGCGGGAAATTACCCTCGATCGCCCGCGGTTAAGTGTGCGTCGCTAGCGGCGGCCGATCCGATGAAAAATATATTACCTGATGCGGGCTCCCGGGCGTCTTCTCTGCATCTTCTCAGCGCTGCACCCGCTCCATCCCGGCGCTTCCTGCAGTGACCCAGGAAGTTCAAATAGAGGGCGCTCTATTTGAACTTCCTGGTCACGGAGTGACACAGGAAGCGCCGGGATGGAGCGGGTGCAGCGCTGAGAAGATGCAGAGAAGACGCCCGGGAGCCCGCATCAGGTAATGTATACGGGGGGGGGGGACAGGCGGCAGGAGCAGCTGAACAGATTGTGATCGGTTTCAGGCTGAAATCGATTCACAATCTGTTTGCAGTAAAGGCAGCCATACGATCCCTATCTGATCAGATTCGATCAGATAGGGATCTGTCAGCTGGTCGATCTGATGGCACATCGACCAGTGTATGGCTGCCTTTATTGTTAGAAGGCAAGGGGAGAATATTTGTATGTCTGTGCCTATGGAATTTTAATTGGAATTCAATAAATAAGGTTTAAGGATGCCAAGTGCCTGCCTTCTACATTTGGATGGAAACAGTTGGACTGGAAAAAAATACAAGCTTCAATGATGGTGAATGGCTGCTTGGAAGTAAACAGTGTAATGATGTAATCCCTGCTCTTTGCCTATTCTCAACCATCCCCCATACAAAACAAGCAAAGTTGGCAATGACAAAAGAAAAGTCCCTTCAAGCAGCCCTCTACAGATCAAGTCACAAATAACATAGCGGTTGTCACTACTTGAAAGGTGTCAAAATAAGTGCTGAATTCAGAAAGACTCTTCCGATGCGGAAGTGACTGAATGATATGGACGCAGTGACTGGACAATTCGTGCAGATGTGGCTGTGCGATAATCTGCAGCTTGCTGCAGATTCTTGGATTGCTCTGCACGTTATGTACGCAAAGGAAACTGTTCCATTGCAGTGCATTGGGTTTAGGACACCCATGTGGCTATGTAACCGCATTGTACTGCATCTAATGGAAACAGGCTTTAACCACTTAAGCCCTCGGTCGTTTTCACTTTATGCATCCGAGCAATGTTCACCTCCCATTCATTAGCCAATAACTTTATCACTACTTATCACAATGAACTGGTCTATATCTTGTTTTTTCTGTCACCAATTAGGCTTTCCTTGGGTGGTACATTTTTCTAAGAGCTACGTTACTGTAAATGCATTTTAACAGTAAGAATAAGAAAAAAAACTGAAAAAAATTCATTATTTCTCAGTTTTCGGCCATTATAGTTTTAAAATAATACATGCCTCCATAATTAAAACCCACGTGTTGTATTTGCCCATTTGTCCCGGGTTATTTCACCATTTAAATCATGTCCCTATCACAATGTATGGCGACAATATTTTATTTGGAAATAAAAGAGCATTTTTTCCATTTTGCATCCATTTAAAAGCCTATTAAAAAAAAAAAAATCATCTCTACATAGATATTTAAAAAGTTTAGACCATTAGGTAAATATTTATGTGTTTGTTTTTTTTTTTATTGTAATTTTTTTTGTTTTATTATTAAACATTTTATGTGGGTATTTTTGCGAGGGTGGGATGTAAATAGTAATTGATTTGGGTAAATATATGTGTATTTTAATTTTTTTTTACCTTTAGATGTAGTTTTAGTTTACCTTGAGTTTGTTTATATGACGTCACTCTAAGCGTAACATGTACGCTTAGAGGGACATAGGAGTCAGAAAAATCGAAGCTTCCAAGAGAAGCTGTCGCTTTTTCTGCGGGGGAGAGGAATCAGTGATTGGGCACCATGGCCCGATTCATTGATTCCTGGGCTAACGATCCGCGGCCGGGAGTGCGCGTGCACGCGTGCGATCGGCCGCGGGAGCGCACATGTCCTCCTTGACGTAGAACTAGAAAAAAAGAAAAAAAGAAATCCCAGCATGCCCTGCAACTTCCTTTGTGCAATTTATTAAATAAGAGCCAGGGAAACTGGGGAATGTGATTTTTAACTTTTGGATTGCCCGATTAGCCTAATTACTTGTTTACAAGATAAAAATAAAGAACTGATTTTATGCCTGACAGTTACTCTTTAAAGAGATGTAAGATGGTTAGGTGCCCAATTTTCAGAAGAGAAATGACTCTCCAAATGTGCAGCATTTGATGGATAAAAATGTAACCCCAAGCAAAAGATTAACTAGAGGAGAACAGCTTCTGCGATGGCAGGAGGCGGAAGAGCGGAAGCAGGAAAAAAGGGCACATATGGCTAATGGACAAAAAGGGGAGCACCATAGGCTGCAATGCAAAAATATCGGCTATTGGGCGCCAAAGAAGAAATTAGAGCGCCCGAGAAATAGCGGTTGCAGGGATCGTGATAACAAAACTTTTTGTTTACAGAATAAGGTTTATGACAAATATCATTTACAAATTCGCTTTGACTTTCAGTTTAACTTATTTTATCATTTTTAAATTTCGCTTTCAGGAGTGTAATGAGCAAATTTTTGTTTTCACTTATTTTATTGTTTTAAAATTTGTTTTCATAAGTATATTGCTTAAATCTCATTTTCAAGCTTTTTGTACTACAAATATGTTGCTTTTGGTATTAACCTTGTTTTCAGAATTATAATGCGTAAATTATAGTTTTCAGATTTATCTTACTAATATATTGCTTTTAATATTACAGTTATTTTAATATTTTTAATGCGTACTTGATTGTAAGGCTATTTATTCTTACAAATATATAACTTTTACTATTCATAATATTTTTTAATGTGTACGTGATTGTAAGGCTATTTATTCTATTAAAAATATATAAATTATTCTATTCATGTGATTTGTACTGAAGTATTTTACAGTATCAAATATGTTATTGTTTTTAAGTGCGTAAGGGTGTTTGTGCAGTGGCAATGGTTAAGGTTAGGCACCACCAGGGGGGTGGTTATGGTTAGGCACCACCAGGGGGCTTTTAGGGTTAGGCACCACCAGGAGGGTCTTAGGGTTTGGCACCACCAGGTGGGTTTTAGAGTTAGGCACCACCAGGGGGGGGGGGGGTCTAGGAGTTAGGGATAGGTACAAGGAGGGTTCTGTGTGAGAGTATGAGAGTAGGGTCAGGTATAGTTCCAGCTCTGCCCAACTAGTTTCGTCATTCGACTCAAAAAGGGGCATGATGAGTCGAATGACAAAAGTAGTTGGGCGGAGCCTAGGGAGCAAACGAGACGCCTAGCCACATGTGGGATTTGTTTTATGCACATATTGCTCTGGAAATTAGCTGAAGAACCTGGAAGGAGAGCTGCAGGGACGTGTGGATTGACACTGGCAGAGCCAGAAAACGCATTTGTCGACTGTATTTGGTTGGCCACCTTTCAGGTGAGCGTATATAGTTTCTCATGAGGATGCTGTGAAGAGTTTATTGGAACTGTATGGAGATTTTAAAAGCTGTATATCTAGAGACTCTCTAATGCTAATCTCAGTGACTATTCCAGTTTTATATCGAGCTGTTTTAAAAAAATTGTGAATACGTTTTTCTTTTTTTTTTTGGTGTAAACCAGGCTATGAAGTAGTGTGAAACACTGTTTTATAACATTTTATTTAGCATGAGTTGTTGAGCGCATTGCCCTTTTTTACGGTTATTAACTTCGTACTGAGTACACACTCTGTTTGGCAGTTTGGTGATCCAACATATGCGGTGTATTGAGGAGGAGATATATATGTTTTTTTTTTTACTGTGAGGAGCGCATGGATAAAAGACCCCCTTTTACAGTTAGGTATAGTTGCACTAAAATACCTGTAGTATGTACAATTGTATTCCTATGCTTAATACAAGTGTAAATATCGTTTTTGTTATAGACGGTAGTTTGCCATTTCATTACTGTTCATTCAACACATTTAGCACTTATTTTTCGTTCCTGTATTATAAACGAAAATCATTGTTTTAGATAAAAACTTATAATTTCGTCTATATCCTGTGCCCTTTTTTCCCCAGACGCCTTTTTTTGCATGGATGCCCCCAGAGCTGTGGAGATCGCTTTAAGCTTTAGAACGTTTATTTAGCATAGTACTCATTTACCAGAAGTATTTTTCACAGTGACGCAGATTACGGTATATATATATTTAACAATTTATGTAACTATCTGTAGAGTGTGTAATGTATTATCACCATTGCATGTACTCAAGGTCTTTTTTGGGAGAAAGCCAAATCTACTTCATATGTGTTCAGTCTCATACACATGCCTGACTTAAGTGGCTGAGGCGGTTTGATAACAACCACCTCAGCCGATAATTAGGAGTGTGAACGGCACCAATCGACCCCAAAACTCCATCCGCGAGTGAACTGCAGAACGAATCTACCCAACCCCAGAGATGCCTAAACCCCCTGCCGATCCCATTGTTCGTGCCGCTCCCCTCCTGCCATCATGCATGCATCGCTCGTTTGTCCCTCTATCACCCCTCCTCCTGCATAGCAATACAGTTCATTGTCAGCTACACAGCTTACATGCATGTGTGCAGCCTGGCCTAGCAATGTTGCCCAAGTAGGTCAGCTCCTGAGCCCCGACGAGTGACATGCGTTGGACATGCTTATGCACCTTTCAGGACATGGGAGGAGAAGTGGAGCAAAACAATTAAACCATTGGGAGAATATACATGTGCCATGTCCTTGCTGAGATTGGAACCTGGTACTGTTGCACCAGGTTGCTGCCATTTCCCCTAACAATCTACATGATCAGAACAGCATTCTATGGTGTTAGCCATCAGTAAAAACAATAAGTTTTGAATTATGATGTTACCATTTATTGGCGAAATTAAAATACCCCTGAACTGACCTTGATATACTTTTAAATGATTTTATTACTGTTGCTGTGTGACTTTTTCACAGCACCATCCTCCCCCCGCCAGCACAGCACCAGCAATAAGGCAATATTAAAAGATTAAGGGGATGGGAGAAGAGGGTAAGGGGTACTTAAAGGGATACTGTAAGGGGGTCGGGGGAAAATGAGCTGAACTTACCCGGGGCTTCTAATGGTCCCCCGCAGACATCCTGTGCCCGCGCAGCCACTCACCAATGCTCCGGCCCTGCCTCCGGTTCACTTCTGGAATTTCTGACTTTAAAGTCAGAAAACCACTGCGCCTGCGTTGCCGTGTCCTCGATCCCGCTGATGTCATCAAGAGCGCACAGCGCAGGCCCAGTATGGTCTGTGTCATGCGCAGTACACTCCTGGTGACATCTGCGGGAGCGAGGACACGGCAACGCAGGCGCAGTGGTTTTCTGACTTTAAAGTCAGAAATTCCAGAAGTGAACCGGAGGCGGGGCCGGAGCATTGGGGAGTGGCAGCGCCAACACAGGATGTCTACGGGGGACCATTAGAAGCCCCGGGTAAGTTCAGCTCATTTTCCCCCGACCCCCCCTACAGTATTCCTTTAAAAAAAAAAAAGAGTGAGCTATAGGATAGGCACACACTAGGCAGAATCGCATATGCATTTTCCACTATGTGCTATGGGGAAAACTTATGAGATTCTGCTTAGTGTCTTCCTTCCCCTAGGCTACTCTGCCTTCATCAGACTGATTTCTGTAGGCTGACAAGATGTAGCAGCACACAGCTATATACATGCCATCAAAAGGTGACATATAGATATTTTCAGAAACATAAATACATGCCATTAAGATGCCTAACTTCCTCTCAAGACCCTATTTGGATGTTTTGTTTCAATAAAGGCATCTTAATAACATGTATTTATGTTTCCCAAAATATCTACCGTATGTATCCCCATTTGATGTTGCATTTATATAGCTGTCTGCTCCAACATCTTGTCAGCATACCGGATTTGAGTATGATGAAGTCAGAATAGCCGAAAGCTTACTCTTATTTTGTAATAATTATCATGATATAAGAAACATACACAGCCTGACTTTCTAAGGTCCAGGAAAGAATTACTACTACTATTCCTTTATATAGCACCAACATCATTAGTCGTCATATGACACCCCGTTATGTGCAGAAAGCCTCAGCTTTCAGCGGTGACCTAAATATTTGTAACTGTTAGATTAAAAACAAGAACAGCATGTTCCTGCCAATAATAAAGGCTAAATAATGTACATCCCTATAACAGTAAATATTTACAGTTTTGTTATATTTTTGTTATTAATGTGAATTATTAAGATCCTGAGCTGAGCCATGTTGCATGGAGGTAGGGGGGAAAGTTTTTACAGTAAGAAGGGGGCCTGGTCCAAACTACTTGGGGGCCCAGAGGTCTGTAGCTGCGCTAGCCACCTGCAGGTTGTGGCTGCATAATGTGTTACTGTGATAGGAAATTGTAGGCAGAAAATTTAGCACTCATTCACACAAGCCTCTTTAGGCTTGTTTTCCTATGGGAGAATATGTTCTGCTAGAAAAGAAGCGTCACAGCATTTGATTGTACTGCTCAGGAGTGCACACGCGGTGTTCTGTAGCAATATTCATTTAGCATTACATTTGTACGATAGTAAACCCCATCCACATCAGAACAGAGTTTTCCAGCAATAAATATTGTATGACTATCACTGTGTGCAGTTGTTTGCATGTATCCTGAGGGAGGCACAGAACCAAGATGGGGGAGGATGGGCAGCTTCATAGCCAAAGAGAACCCTGGGATTGTCCTGCCATAGCTTCACCTCAGGGAACATTGGCCAGTTATATTGAGCTAACCTGGATGCAGCCCTCAGATTCATTTGAATTTGACAGGCCTGACCAGAACAATGAGGCATTCTGTCACCTTTCAAGCAATTACCAGTGGCCACTTGATCTCTGAAGCAAACCTACAGTCTTCTTTTGTTATTGCCTCCTATGTACCTTCCTCCACAGGAAACTCAAGAGATGGAGGGTGTGGAGATGTGAAGTTACACTTCAGGTATCCAGTCAGGTGCAGAGAAGCTCCTGTTTGTTGCAGCCTTGTGCATCTTGATTGTTTATTTGGTCACGGTGTCCATTAATGATACAATCTTGATTTTACAATGTTACCACATCCATGCAGAAGTGTAAACTGAGTGTATATATTTTGAATGGATACTCTGGGCAGTCCCTTATATTACAAGAAATTTGTAAGATTGTATAATCGGCTTTCAAATTTTGTGGAATTCCGAGTTCTAACTTGGAAGCAGGCAATTCCAATTTCAAACATAAAAGTCAGAAATTACAAAATTCTGAATATGTAGACTAGGTTAACAGTCGTCAGTTGCATAACGTATGCAGTATAATGAGTGTGAACTGCAATGGAAGATGAGCAGAGGCTAGCACATCCGATAAACTTCCTTTATTGTTACTTGCAATGTTGAAAAGCCAATATTTCAGAACCATGCAGGTCCCTTTATCAAGGTATAAATTGCTCTAGGCAACCATCTATCCAACGCTTAAGAGTGGATTGACCTTGGTCTGATGGGAAGTTAGAGCTCCTCCTTGCACTCACTAAGCAGTGATGTGACCTCCTGAGAGTAGCTATAGCCAGTCCACCTTTGAGCAGCGGACATACTGTATGGTTGCCTAAAGCAATTTATGCCTCGATAAAGGGGTCCTGCGTGGTTCCGAAACATTGGCTTTTTAACATTGCAAGAAACAAAAAGTTTATGGGAAGTGCCAGCTTCTGCTCATCTAATGTTTTTGCGAAAGGCGTCAACCCCTTTTTTCAGCATTAGCATTCCCATCATAAAAAGTTATAATCCTTTAGTGAATGCGAGACATACACTAAGTTTAGACATGAACTGGAATGGAAACTGGACATAGCCTGTAATACAAAGCCTGCACGCAACGAGAGAATACCATGATCACTCACAATGCAGTACTGTGAACAGGCCCATAGAGTTGTATGGCAACGAGTTGACATGCAGAATTATTCTGCAATATTGAAATTTATGGCATCGACTTTAAGTTAATTGAAGAAATTTTTATAGAAAACTTGCAGTTTCTTATAAAACCAATTTAACATTTTGGCAGAAAAACAATGTGGGGTCCCTTCCTCCCAGGCGCTGTCCCCCAAATAAATGCATTAAGCTATAGCTACTGCTTAAATAATAAATGTAATTGAAAGTATAACTACAAAATGCAACAAGCGTCAGAGAAATGCCACAAAAAAAAAAAGTGTAAAGCAAACCTGAACTAAATGTTCCTTCAGTTGATCTCATGTTTGCCATGTGTTACTAATGAACATTGTCATCTTTTGCCAGCCTTACATAATGTATTGCATGTGTGTTTTGGTTTCTGCCATCTTGCTCTCTGCAAATTATGAAATTGCAAACATGTAAATAGGGCGGCAAGTAATTTTGGGTGTTGGGTGAACCCGCTATAAGGCTCCCTGCACATTGCAAATCCGTTTTCTGATTCCGATTTGTAATTCCGATTTTCCCTGAATACATTCAACAGAAAAACGGATCAAAAAATGCAGTGTGCAGTAAAGATTAAAAATCGGAATCGGAATAATAATAATAATTCTCCTTATTTACAGAAGAACATACAAATGCCTTTAACCACCCTGGCGTTCTATTAAGATCGCCAGGGCAGCTGCATGAGGGTTTTTTTTAAATAAAAAAAAAACTATTTCATGCAGCCTCCGGCGGCCAAAAGTAACACGGAAGGCCGCAATGAGCAGCCTTCCGTGTTTGGCTTCTCCTGTCGCCATGGCGAAGAGCGGAGTCCTGACGTCAGCCGCCTCCGATCCAGCCCTTAGCGCTGGCCGGAACTATTTGTTCCAGCTGCGCAGGGCTCAGGCGGCTGTGGGGACCCTCTTTCGCCGCTGCTCGCGGCGGATCGCCGCAGAGCGGCGGCGATCGGGCAGCACACGCAGCTGGCAAAGTGCCGGCTGCGTGTGCTGCTCTTTATTTGATCAAAATCGGCCCAGCAGGGCCTGAGCGGCACCCTCTGGCGGTAATGGACGAGCTGAGCTCGTCCATACCGCTAAGGTGGTTAAATACAAATTCAGAATTCTGATGCACTTTAACTCGATATGTTGAAAGAATGAATGCACATGGGAAATGTAAAAATATGTTTTCTTCAAATGCACATGCTCATTTATACTTTCCCTGTCCTGTAGCAGCCTCCGCGCGCTGTCCGTAACTTCCAGGCGGCTCTCCGTACACGCTGCTGGCACATAGCGTCTGACGTCAGATGCTATGCGCCAGTGGCTTGTACGGAAAGCCGCCCGGTGGTTACGGACACCGCACAGAGGATGCATCAGGACAAGTAACATAAATGCACACACGGGGGCACATTTGGTCGCTTTGTCTGTCATGCATGCATTCGGCGGCACAGTTTTTCATCCAATTCAATTATAATAATCAAATTGGATGGTCGATCGGCCGCCAAGTCGCCTGATGTAAGGCTACCTTAAGTCTGATGTCTTCTGCTGGTGACACCTGGTGCAGTCTGCATCTACCGCACCTTCCTAGTGACACAACTGAGGACAGACATTTGGCAGCAAAAACAATTGATCATTTTAGCCATTGGACTTATGTCTGTACAGGTATCTCTAGTCTTCTGCATTTGTCAAAATATAGGAGACAAACAATTTGTAATGCAAAACAGATTGCTTTGTCCTTGGGTTCTCCTGCCTATCCTCTAGTCTCCGTATAACAGTACATATACCCTGGCCCAGCTGAGCTTGCATGAACTCTCACTGGCTGCCAGCAGACTGCTGAGGGAATTAATGAGGAAGCAATAGTGGAAGGTCTGTAGGTGTAATGATCGCTGCTGCAGCAGCTATTACTGGAAGTAGTAGTGCTGCAGCTCAGGCAGTTCTGATCTATTTCCATGCAAGCTGCATAGCTTTGTCTGTCTTTCCCTGCTGTCAGCTTGTGACTGATTATCATTCACCTGTGTGGGAATCTGCATGTCTGCTCCCATTGGATGACCTCAGTATAAAGATCTGCTTCCTGCAGGGTTTCCTTGGGTTTTCATAGCTTCAGCTTAAGCCCGTCTTGCTGTCGCTTTAGCCCCCGATCGTGTTTCTGGTTATAAAGATACTTTGCTGGTCTTTGCATCATATATTGGTTCATTGCCAATATATATGCATACCAGCACGTTTATTATTTTCCTTGTATTTGTGTTACGTTGATACATTAGTGTCGCTGATGTATACGTACACGAACTGTTTATATCCTGTGTGCAGTTAGTCAGCTTTCCAGCACGTTTTGGTAGGTTGCGCGTACCGTGACCACCCGTGCTGAGGTAGTTACCCTGCTCCTGGTTCTGTTTGTGGATTGCGTTCATCTCTGCGAAGAGATAACGAATCCTTCTGAATCCTGTTCTGTTACTGTTTGTGGATTGCGTTCATCTCTGCGAAGAGATAACGAATCCTTCTGAATCCTGTTCCGTTACCGTTTGTGGATTGCGTTCATCTCTGCGAAGAGATAGCGAATCCTTCTGAGTCCTGTTCCCGGTATTGCTCCAGTCCTAGTCAGTGTTCCTGCTTATGTCATATATCGGTTCATTGCCGATATATACATATGTTAGTCAGACGTTACAAATAGTTTCATTGATAGCTGTAATTGTAATACGCTAGGAAAACATACTTATTGTATATTTATCTGTGTTACGTTTATCTATCTTAATCCTGCTATTTTCTGACTATCCTGTCCTGTCTTTGTGAGGCACGCCATCGCCGCAGCGCATTGGCTGCCTCATTCCAGTCTGTCTGGTTTTGGACGCTTGCTGTCGCTAAGTAGCCGCTAGCTAGCAAGCGTTCATTCTGTCTACCTGTCCTGATCTCCTCAGTTCTGGTTTGTGCGCTCAGCGCTACTTTGCGCTGAGACGTTATAACGAAAGCATTGTTTGTGGCTGTCAGATCTGCACCGGCCCTGTGCGCCACAATCTCCTATTGGAGTCAGTCCTCCCCTCCACTATACTAGGGATAGCCTGTTTCCTGGTGCTAGTGTGTGTACCTCCTCCACGCCAGCTCATGCGTTGCATGCTGACTGTGGAGAATACACCACCAAGCGTTACAGTAGGGGGTTAAGTTGAGCAGAGTGTGCCGTGGCTGCCCCACTGATTCTTAAAAAGTACCTCCATTAAAATATACCTTATAGTTAAGGCAATCCTCATTGTAGCCCATAGTCTCCTAACACAGGATTGCCAATTAACCACTTGAGGACCCACCCTTTACCCCCCCTTAAGGACCAGCGCTGTTATTTGTGATCTGTGCTGGGTGGGCTCTACAGCCCCCAGCACAGATCAGGGTGCATCCAGAGCGATCAGATCGCCCCCCTTTTTCCCCCACTATGGGGATGATGTGCTGGGGGGGTCTGATCGCTCCTGCCTGCCGGTGTTGCGGGGGGGGGCACCTCAAAGCCCCCCTCCGCGGCGAAATCCCCCCCCTCCCTCTCCTACCTGGCCCCCCTGGTGTTCCGGGCTGCACAGGACGCTATCCGTCCTGTGCAGCCAGTGACAGGACGTCCCCTGTCACATGGCGGCGATCCCCGGCCGCTGATTGGCCGGGGATCGCCGATCTGCCTTACGGCGCTGCTGCGCAGTAGTGTTGGGCGAACAGTGTTCGCCACTGTTCGGGTTCTGCAGAACATCACCCTGTTCGGGTGATGTTCGAGTTCGGCCGAACACCTGACGGTGCTCGGCCAAACCGTTCGGCCATATGGCCGAACTAAGAGCGCATGGCCGAACGTTCCCCGAACGTTCGGCTAGCGCTGTGATTGGCCGAACGGGTCACGTG
Organism: Hyperolius riggenbachi; assembly: GCF_040937935.1. Classification (NCBI taxonomy): domain Eukaryota; kingdom Metazoa; phylum Chordata; class Amphibia; order Anura; family Hyperoliidae; genus Hyperolius; species Hyperolius riggenbachi. Next base: position 152,353,937 of record NC_090657.1, on the reverse strand, counting down.
GTTCGGACCCGAACGCGCTCTGATTGGCCGAACTGTCACGTGGTTCGGGTAAATAAATACCCGAACCACGTCATATCTCCGCCATTTGTCTGTGGGTTTAGCTTTGGGTAGGCAGGCAGGGTAGTTCGCGCTCCAGCCACGCTAGCCAGGGTCCCCCCCAGTCATTGTGTGTCACTGCTGGGAACAGTAGTACACCGCTCGTTCAGCCACACTATATAGCATTCTGTGTACTGTTCTGTGTCTGCTGGGAACAGTGGTACACCGCTCGTTCAGCCACACTATATAGCATTCTGTGTACTGTTCTGTGTCTGCTGGGAACAGTAGTACACCGCTCGTTCAGCCACACTATATAGCATTCTGTGTACTGTTCTGTGTCTGCTGGGAACAGTAGTACACCGCTCGTTCAGCCACACTATATAGCATTCTGTGTACTGTTCTGTGTCTGCTGGGAACAGTGGTACACCGCTCGTTCAGCCACACTATATAGCATTCTGTGTACTGTTCTGTGTCTGCTGGGAACAGTAGTACACCGCTCGTTCAGCCACACTATATAGCATTCTGTGTACTGTTCTGTGTCTGCTGGGAACAGTAGTACACCGCTCGTTCAGCCACACTATATAGCATTCTGTGTACTGTTCTGTGTCTGCTGGGAACAGTAGTACACCGCTCGTTCAGCCACACTATATAGCATTCTGTGTACTGTTCTGTGTCTGCTGGGAACAGTAGTACACCGCTCGTTCAGCCACACTATATAGCATTCTGTGTACTGTTCTGTGTCTGCTGGGAATAGTGGTACACCGCTCGTTCAGCCACACTATATAGCATTCTGTGTACTGTTCTGTGTCTGCTGGGAACAGTAGTACACCGCTCGTTCAGCCACACTATATAGCATTCTGTGTACTGTTCTGTGTCTGCTGGGAACAGTAGTACACCGCTCGTTCAGCCACACTATATAGCATTCTGTGTACTGTTCTGTGTCTGCTGGGAATAGTGGTACACCGCTCGTTCAGCCACACTATATAGCATTCTGTGTACTGTTCTGTGTCTGCTGGGAACAGTGGTACACCGCTCGTTCAGCCACACTATATAGCATTCTGTGTACTGTTCTGTGTCTGCTGGGAACAGTAGTACACCGCTCGTTCAGCCACACTATATAGCATTCTGTGTACTGTTCTGTGTCTGCTGGGAACAGTAGTACACCGCTCGTTCAGCCACACTATATAGCATTCTGTGTACTGTTCTGTGTCTGCTGGGAACAGTAGTACACCGCTCGTTCAGCCACACTATATAGCATTCTGTGTACTGTTCTGTGTCTGCTGGGAATAGTGGTACACCGCTCGTTCAGCCACACTATATAGCATTCTGTGTACTGTTCTGTGTCTGCTGGGAATAGTGGTACACCGCTCGTTCGCCACTGTATAGCATTGTGCTCTGTGTCGCTGCTGGGAATAGTGGTACACCGCTCACCCGTCACTGTATAGCATTGTGCTCTGTGTCGCTGCTGGGAATAGTGGTACACCGCTCACCCGTCACTGTATAGCATTGTGCTCTGTGTCGCTGCTGGGAATAGTGGTACTGTATAGCATTTCTGTACTGCCACTGTACTGCTGCCAGTCAGCGTGTACTGTAAGGATAAGTGAAATGAGGAAGAAATCCGGTGAAAGAGGGAGGGGCAAGGGAAGAGGTGTTTCCCCTGACGGTTCACGTACAGGCCACAGGGGAGCACCCAAGAAAACCCACTCAATACCGCCCATGTTGTCCAGGACAACAACCCTCACAAATCCAAAAGAACAGGACCAGATAATTACTTGGATGACCTCTCAAGCGTCCAGCAGTGGGTTAAGCAGCACCAGCACATCACGCACGAGGTCCGAGTCCTCAGCCAGTTACAAGGAGCCAGTGGGCACAAAGCTGACACAACCGGCAGCGACACCACGCACACAACTGCCAGATAACCAGTCCGATGAATTACCTCAGGACACAATGGGGTATTCGCAGGAGCTATTCCCAGCCCAACAAACTTCCACCTTTCAAAGGTCAATGGAGGAACAGCCAGAAATGTTGTGCCTGGATTCACAACCGTTAACTGTGGGAAATGCACCGCGCACTGAAATACAAGGCGAGTCCGAAGAGGACTCGGAAACCCAAATCCCAGAGCAATTTGGGCAGGAGGGGTTGCAATTGCAGGAGGTCGGCCGACAAGATCTGGAAGACGACGTTGGAGTGTGCTGCGCAGAGGTTGTTGTGGGGAGCTCTACTCCACGGCGGTGGCCCACAATGACATATGACGAGTTTGAGGAGATGGAAGAGGAGGGTATGGACAATGTGGACAGAGACCCAGATTTTGTTTGTGAACGAGAACATCGCCGTCGTAGCAGCAGCACAGATGAGTCTGTTGAAGAACACACTGCTGCACGAGTTCGCCTTGTGCCACAAGGTAGGCGGCGCGCAATTTCAGGCACCACAAGCGTGGAAGTTCAAGTGAGAGGCAAAAGAGGAGCAAACAGAAATCGCCAGCAAGGAGGCAGGTGCTCCAAAGTCTGGGCTTTCTTTGAAGACTGCACTGAGGATGTTACCATGGCGATTTGCAAGGTGTGCAAGACCCGCCTGAGCAGGGGGAAAAATATTAACAACCTCTCCACCACCAGCATGAGCCGTCACATGCTATCCAAACATCCCACTCTTTGGGCAAACGCGTCAGGACAGGGTACCAGAAACAACACTGCCTCCCTTGGGTTCACCAGACTCACCACCAGACCCGCCTCAGCAGCAGCAGTAGCCCAGCCATTGCGTGGTTCACAACATTCACAAACATCAGACGACGCTGACACTGTCACTTTCCGGAGTAGTGCTCTTGAGGTCTCCCAGTGTTCATCAAACACAACAACCAACAGCCCTTCCGTGTGCAGCGCTACGGTTCAGTTGTCTGTGTCGGAGATGTTTGAGCGCAAGAGGAAATTGCCAGCAAATGACCCCCGGGCCGTGGCAGTAACAGCCAGCATAGCCAAGCTTCTGGCCTGCGAAATGCTGCCATATCGATTGGTGGAGACAAACAGCTTCAAGGGCATGATGTCAGTGGCCATCCCACGTTACGTGGTTCCCAGCCGCTACCACTTTGCACGCTCTGCAGTGCCTGAGTTGCATGAGCACGTGGTCAGCAAAATAACCCGAAGCTTGAAGAATGCCGTTGCCTGCAAGGTTCACCTCACCACTGACACCTGGACGAGTGCGTTCGGCCAGGGTCGATACATCTCCCTTACCGCGCACTGGGTGAACCTTGTGGAGCCTGGCAGCGATTCCTCACCTGCTACGGCACGGGTGTTGCCCACGCCACAAACAGCTGCACCGCCGTCCCTCCCACTGGATAACAGCAGCACCTACCTCTCTGACTCCTTCTCCTCCAACGCATCTCAAAGCTGTACCTCATCCGGAAACGCTAACCCAGCAGCAGTAGGATCGTGGAAGCAGTGCAGCACAGCTGTTGGCATGCGTCAGCAAGCGTTGCTGAAGCTAATCTGCCTTGGGGATAAGCAGCACACAGGGGAGGAAATTTGGAGGGGAATAAAGGAACAGACGGATTTGTGGCTGGCACCGCTGGACCTGAAACCGGGCATGGTTGTGTGTGATAATGGGAGTAATCTCATTCGCGCTTTAAGGTTGGCTAAGCTGACACACATCCCTTGCCTGGCGCACGTGATGAACCTAGTAGTTCAGCGGTTCCTGAGGACATACCCAGGCGTGCCCGATCTGCTGTTGAAGGTGCGTCGAGTGTCCAAACATTGTAGAAATTCCAGTACTGCTTCGGGGGCACTCGCCAAGATGCAGGAGCGCTTCAATCTCCCCCACCATCGCTTGCTGTGTGATGTCCCTACGCGCTGGAATTCTACGCTGCACATGCTAGCCCGCTTTTGCGAGCAGAAGAGTGCAGTGGTCCAGTACATGACGGCGCAGTACCGAGGCGCATCCGGCCAGCTGCCAAGCTTCTGTGGATCCGATTGGGCCAACATGTTGGACCTCTGCCAAGTCCTCCAAAATTTTGAGCAATCCACGTTGCTTGTGAGCAGTGACAACTCTTCAGTCAGCATTACCATACCACTGCTGTGTTTACTGAAGAGGTCGATGTTAAAAATCAAGGAAACAGCTGTCATGATGCAACTGGGGGAATCTGAAGGAGAAAACGATCAGCGTGATGGTACCAACATCAGGCCATCCGCCTCAGGGAACGCTGGCCCCAGCAGCTATGACGAAGAAGAGGAGGAGGAACAGCTGGAGTTGGAGCAGGAATTTCATGCCACCACTGACGAGGGCCAGAGCGGTGCACGTTGGACTTCCACAATTCAACGCGAATGGTCAGCAGAAGCAGACCAGGAGGAAGGTGACGACTATGATGCATCACAACAACTATCACAACGCTCACAAGAGGATGATGAGGATTCTGGTAGGACTCTGGCACACATGGCTCAATTCATGCTAGACTGCATTGAACGTGACCCACGCATTGTGCGCATTCTGGACAACACCAATTACTGGGTTTATACCCTTCTGGATCCACGGTACAAACACAATGTTCCAAAACTGCTTGAAGAAAGAGTCAGACAGGTCAAAATGGAAGAATACCAGCAGGCCCTTGTGGAGACTTTAGAGAGGAGATTGACATCCTCCCCCTCCTCTAGCCAGTTGTACGCAGACAGACTGACTTCCGCAAACCCAGGACGACCAGGAGGGCAGCAAACAACGCAAGCCGCAGCTAGTACCCAAAAGGGAATGGTATCGGCAGTGTCCTTGGAGTGGGAAAATTTTCTGACACCCATGCAGCCGCAGCCCACTGAACAGCAAGCGTGCAGATCCACCTCCAACACCGATCGCCTGGAGAAGATGGTCAAGGACTACATGTCAGATGGCGTAGCTGTGTCGAACCATCCATCTGCACCCTTCAACTATTGGGTATCGAAGCTAGACACCTGGCACGAACTGGCAATGTACGCAATAGAGGTGCTGGCTTGCCCGGCAGCCAGCGTTATGTCGGAACGCTGTTTCAGTGCTGCCGGAGGCATCGTCACAGATCGGCGTATCCGCCTCTCTACAGAAAATGCAGACCGTCTGACTCAAATTAAAATGAATCAATCCTGGATTGGAAATGACTACGCAACACTCCAGGACCCCAACCAAGTAACATGACCAATGAACATCTGGGATGGTGTTGCGTTTCCGGGCCCTGTTTATTGAACCTCTCATCTGTATTACATTTATGACTGCATGGCGGCAAAAAGCATTGCTGCTATATCCGCACGCTTTTTGTCCACATGCAAGGCCTGGGTTGTTGTGTCTCACAAAGCGTGGCCTTCTCCTCCTGCGCCTGCTCCTGTTCCATCACGTCTGCTGCTGCTGGGTTAGCGTTGCCGCGTGGTCCCTGTTTATTGAACCACTTATCTTTATTACATTTATGATTGCATGGCGGTACAAAGCATGCTATCCGCACGCTTCTTGCCCTCATGCAAGGCCTGGGTTGTTGTGTCTCACAAAGCGTGGCCTTCTCCTCCTGCGCCTGCTCCTGTTCCATCACGTCTGCTGCTGCTGGGTTAGCGTTGCCGCGTGGTCCCTGTTTATTGAACCACTTATCTTTATTACATTTATGACTGCATGGCGGTACAAAGCATGCTATCCGCACGCTTCTTGCCCTCATGCAAGGCCTGGGTTGTTGTGTCTCACAAAGCGTGGCCTTCTCCTCCTGCGCCTCCTCCTGTTCCATCACGTCTGCTGCTGCTGGGTTAGCGTTGCCGCGTGGTCCCTGTTTATTGAACCACTTATCTTTATTACATTTATGACTGCATGGCGGTACAAAGCATGCTATCCGCACGCTTCTTGCCCTCATGCAAGGCCTGGGTTGTTGTGTCTCACAAAGCGTGGCCTTCTCCTCCTGCGCCTCCTCCTGTTCCATCACGTCTGCTGCTGCTGGGTTAGCGTTGCCGCGTGGTCCCTGTTTATTGAACCACTTATCTTTATTACATTTATGACTGCATGGCGGTACAAAGCATGCTATCCGCACGCTTCTTGCCCTCATGCAAGGCCTGGGTTGTTGTGTCTCACAAAGCGTGGCCTTCTCCTCCTGCGCCTGCTCCTGTTCCATCACGTCTGCTGCTGCTGGGTTAGCGTTGCCGCGTGGTCCCTGTTTATTGAACCACTTATCTTTATTACATTTATGACTGCATGGCGGTACAAAGCATGCTATCCGCACGCTTCTTGCCCTCATGCAAGGCCTGGGTTGTTGTGTCTCACAAAGCGTGGCCTTCTCCTCCTGCGCCTCCTCCTGTTCCATCACGTCTGCTGCTGCTGGGTTAGCGTTGCCGCGTGGTCCCTGTTTATTGAACCACTTATCTTTATTACATTTATGACTGCATGGCGGTACAAAGCATGCTATCCGCACGCTTCTTGCCCTCATGCAAGGCCTGGGTTGTTGTGTCTCACAAAGCGTGGCCTTCTCCTCCTGCGCCTGCTCCTGTTCCATCACGTCTGCTGCTGCTGGGTTAGCGTTGCCGCGTGGTCCCTGTTTATTGAACCACTTATCTTTATTACATTTATGACTGCATGGCGGTACAAAGCCTGCTATCCGCACGCTTCTTGCCCTCATGCAAGGCCGGGGTTGTTGTGTCTCACAAAGCGTGGCCTTCTTCTCCTCCTGCGCCACCCTCCTCCTGTTCCATCACGTGTGCTGCTGCTGGGTTAGCGTTACCGGTCCCTTTTCCTGGAACCTCTTATATGTATTACATTTATGACTGCATGCCGACAAAAAACATGTTACCTGTGCAAAGAAAACAGACATTTCCCGCATTTAAAAGACAGTTTTCCCTTTGAAACTTTAAAATCGATTTTCTCAAAAACTATAAGCTCTTTTTGCTAATTTTTTTTTCCTCTTGTACCCACTCCCAAGGTGCACATACCCTGTAAATTTGGGGTATGTAGCATGCAAGGAGGCTTTACAAACCACAAAAGTTCGGGTCCCCATTGACTTCCATTATGTTCGGAGTTCGGGTCGAACACCCGAACATCGCGGCCATGTTCGGCCTGTTCGGCCCGAACCCGAACATCTAGATGTTCGCCCAACACTACTGCGCAGCAGCGCCGTACAATGTAAACAAAGCGGATTATTTCCCCTTGTGTTTACATTTAGCCTGCGAGCCGCCATCGGCGGCCCGCAGGCTATTCACGGAGCCCCCCGCCGTGATTTGACAGGAAGCAGCCGCTCGCGCGAGCGGCTGCTTCCTGATTAATCAGCCTGCAGCTGGCGACGCAATACTGCGTCGCTGGTCCTGCAGCTGCCACTTTGCCGATGCGCGGTATGAGTGCGCGGTCGGCAAGTGGTTAAATGGGTGCCTCTCAGGCCACAGCTGTAGAGCTGGGGACAGGCCTTAGCAACACAAGTGGGGTGGCTACAGAGCTATGGACTTCTCGCGAGGCTTCAGGCATAAACAGCCACAGGTGGGGTATAAGATTAATGTCTATTTCATGGTGAACAGGTGAATTATTTACCTTTAATTGCCGATTCTGTGTTAGGAGACTACAAAGATTACATTCAAGGGCGTAGGGCCCGTGGTCGCAGCGGTCGCCTTGGCGACCGGGCCCGGCTCCTGAGGAGGCGGGGGAGGGGCCCGGGGGGCCCATCTCCGTTTGGAGGGCCATGCGCCCGTTCGCGCTGGTAGGAGGGAGCCGCAGCCGCGGGGAGGGCAGCCCGACCTCTTCCTCCCTTCCTCTCCCCGGGGCCCCCCCTCAGATGCAGAGTAAGCGGCTAACGGAAGCGCTATAGGCAGAACTCACCTCCCTGCGTTCCACTCGCCGCTGATCTACTCTCTGGCTGGCTCTGCATAGATGTTGTTACACACGCAGCTTCCGGCTAAACAGGAAGCTGCGTGTGTAAGCATCTATGCAGAGCCAGCCAGAGAGGAGATCAGCGGCGATTGGAACCAGGGAAGGAGGTGAGTTCTGCCTATAGCGCTTCCTTTAGCCGCTTACTCTGCATCTGAGGGGGGCCCCGGGGAGAGGAAGGGAGGGAGAGGTCGGGCTGCCCTCCCCGCGGCCCCCCCCTCCATTATGGGGACGTGCAGCTACCTAATCTATCCTGGGGGGCAGCTACCTAATCTATCCTGGGGGGCACCTATCTAATCTAACCTATACTGGGGGGCAGCTACCTAATCTATCCTGGGGGCAGCTACCTAATCTATCCTGGGGGGCACCTACCTAATCTAACCTAATCCTGGGGGGCAGCTACCTAATCTAACCTATCCTAGGGGGCACCTACCTAATCTAACCTAATCCTGGGGGGCAGCTACCTAATCTAACCTATACTGGGGGGCACCTACCTAATCTATCCTGGGGGGCAGCTACCTAATCTATCCTGGGGGGCACCTACCTAATCTAACCTAATCCTGGGGGGCAGCTACCTAATCTAACCTATACTGGGGGGCACCTACCTAATCTATCCTGGGGGCAGCTACCTAATCTATCCTGGGGGGCACCTACCTAATCTAACCTAATCCTGGGGGGCAGCTACCTAATCTAACCTATACTGGGGGGCACCTACCTAATCTATCCTGGGGGGCAGCTACCTAATCTATTCTGGGGGGCAGCTACCTAATCTAACCTATACTGGGAGGCACCTACCTAATCTATCCTGGGGGCAGCTACCTAATCTATCCTGGGGGGCAGCTACCTAATCTAACCTAATCCTGGGGGGCAGCTACCTAATCTAACCTATACTGGGGGGCACCTACCTAATCTATCCTGGGGGCAGCTACCTAATCTATCCTGGGGGGCACCTACCTAATCTAACCTAATCCTGGGGGGCAGCTACCTAATCTATACTGGGGGGCACCTACCTAATCTATCCTGGGGGCAGCTACCTAATCTATCCTGGGGGGCACCTACCTAATCTAACCTAATCATGGGGGGCAGCTACCTAACCTAACCTATACTGGGGGGCACCTACCTAATCTATCCTGGGGGCAGCTACCTAATCTATCCTGGGGGGCACCTACCTAATCTAACCTAATCCTGGGGGGCAGCTACCTAATCTAACCTAAACTGGGGGGCACCTACCTAATCTATCCTGGGGGCAGCTACCTAATCTATCCTGGGGGGCAGCTACCTAATCTAACCTAATCCTGGGGGGCAGCTACCTAATCTATCCTGGGGGGCAGCTACCTAATCTAACCTAATCCTGGGGGGCAGCTACCTAATCTATCCTGGGGGGCACCTACCTATTCTAACCTAATCCTGGGGGGCAGCTATCTAATCTATCCTGGGGGGCAGCTACCTAATCTATCCTGGGGGGAAGCTACCTAATCTATCCTGGGGGGCAGCTACCTCATCTAACCTATACTGGGGGGCACCTACCTAATCTATCCTGGGGGCAGCTACCTAATCTATCCTGGGGGGCAGCTACCTAATCTATCCTGGGGGGCAGCTACCTAATCTAACCTATACTGGGGGGCAGCTACCTAATCTAACCTATACTAGGGGGCACCGACCTAATCTAATTTATACTGAGGGCACCTACCTATCTAACCTATACTGGGGGCACTTACTTATCTAACCTGTATTGGGGGCACCTAGCTAGCCTATACAGGTGGCAACTAAACTGGCTACCTATATTGGAGGCACCTACCTAACTAACCTATACTGGGGGCACCTACCTATCTAACCTACGCTGGGGGCAACTATTCTGGCTACCTATATTAGAGGCACCCACCTAGCTAACCTGTACTGGGGGCACCTATCTATCTAACTTATACCGGCGGCGCCTGCCTATCTCACCTATACCGGGGGCAACTATACTGGCTTACCTATGCCTGACTACCTATACTGGGGGTACCTATAGCTGGCTATAGGGATTTTGATATGTGTGTGCATCCGTCGGGTGTTGTCGGGGGAGGGGGGGCTGTTGTTGCCGGGGGGGGCCCACATCCAGATTCCGCATCGGGGCCCAGAGGTTTGTAGCTACGCCACTGATTACATTAACTATAATTTTGTAACTTTTATATATCACTGGGGGTACTCTAATGTAGGCAGGAGAGAAAATCATTTTAGAATACAGTAATATAATTTACACCAAGTGGAGGTCTTTGACATGTACACCTGAAAGCACTGACAGACAATAGTTGACACTTCCCTGCCTTCCTTCCATAATGCTGTTTCAGCAAGGAGGTTTGTGCAGTTTGGCTAAATGTTCTTTGCTTTTCTTCTGCATAAGTTTAGGGATAATTGCTATCCAAGGCACAGGTAATGAGGTTTGTGGTGTTGAGGTTAGCACCATAGGCTGTATTCTGCATGCTTACATAATCTTGTCCTTGATTGAACAATGCCTGGATAAACAATGCACATAGAAGTCATGCTGTGCACACATTTCAAAGGAGTGACTTAAGTGGACAGACAGACCAGAGGTAACTACATGTCAAGTGTCAGAGCTTATGTCACCTGTCTGATAGAAACTTATCTCCCCCCCATTCACAGCACTGAACAAATAAGATAATAACATATGCAAAGAAAGGTTATGTGGTTTCTCTCCAGGGATGAGAGGAGACTCTGCTTAATAAGTAAAAAAAAACAAAAATAGATGTAATCAGCACTGTAACATAGCAGGAAAAGAATGACTAGTCACACCTAAAACTACATAGCAATTTGCAATAACTGCCATGTGAAATGATTGCATGTGATGGCATCTAGTGAAATCATTGGAATGACCAGTGACTGTACAGAGAAACTGCTTGTTCATCAGCTGATCAGCCGGTTATGTTCTATGAAGTAGGGTGGGTAAATGACAAGTGGTGTCCTACTGCAAAGGTTAAAGCAGAGAGACAATATTAGTTGGGCAAAAGCGTTCCAATGCACCCAAATCACTAAAGAGTGGGGATGGTCAATGAAATGCACATAGTTGTTGCAGGGTTATGCAAATTCTGTATGGGAATACAAGTAACTTTAAATGGACCAATCGTATGCCACCTTGGCTTTATTCAATTGGTCCATTTTCAAGCTGCATATAAATTATACATAATCCTGCATCAACTTGGAATTCTTTGACTCGCCTCGACCATGCCACCAATCCAGCGCTAGGTTGCTTTATAATGCCAAGACGTTTCTTCTGGCCACAAGTGATCAATTGAAAAATTGATCCCTTCAACATTTTATAAAATCACACCCTATATCTGAAACAGAATGTAAGATTTCATGCAATGCCTCAATGCATAAGAGGGTACAAAGATGGCCATACACTTATTTTTCTTTATGATCGACTTAATTCTATTTTCGAACCAAATTAGGATTTAATACATACAGTGGATTGCAAAAGTATTCGGCCCCCTTGAAGTTTTCCACATTTTGTCACATTATTGCCACAAACATGAATCAATTTTATTGGAATTCCACATGAAAGACCAACACAAAGTGTTGTACACGTGAGAAGTGGAACGAAAATCATACATGATTCCAAACATTTTTTTACAAATAAATAACTGCAAAGTGGGGTGTGCATAATTATTTGGCCCCCTTTGATCTGAGTGCAGTCAGTTGCCTATAGACATTGCCTGATGAGTGCTAATGACTAAATAGAGTGCACCTGTGTGCAATCTAATGTCAGTACAAATACAGCTGCTCTGTGAGGGCCTCAGAGGTTGTCTAAGAGAATATTGGGAGCAGCAACACCATGAAGTCCAAAGAACACACAAGACAAGTCAGGGATCAAGTTATTGAGAAATTTAGACTTAGGCTACAAAAAGATTTCCAAAGCCTTGAACATCCCATGGAGCACTTTTCAAGCGATCATTCAGAAATGGAAGGAGTATGGCACAACTGTAAACCTACCAAGACAAGGCCATCCACCTAAACTCACAGGCCGAACAAGGAGAGCGCTGATCAGAAATGCAGTCAAGAAGCCCAGGGTGAATCTGCAGAGATCTACAGCTCAGGTGGGAGACTGTGGCAAGAAGAAGGCATTGTTAACAGAAAGCATAAGAAGTCCCGTTTGCAGTTTGCCACAAGCCATGTGGGGACACAGCAAACATGTGTAAGAAGGCGCTCTGGTCAGATGAGACCAAAATGGAACTTTTTGGCCAAAATGCAAAACGCTATGTGTAGCGGAAAACTAACACTGCACATTACTCTGAACACACCATCATGGCAGCATCATGCTCAGGGGGTGCATCTTTTCAGCAGGGACAGGGAAGCTGGTCAGAGTTGATGGGAAAATGGATGAAGCCAAATACAGGGCAAACTTGGAAGAAAACCTCTTGGAGACTGCAAAAGACTTGAGACTTGAGACTGGGGCGGAGGTTCACCTTCCAGCAGGACAACGACCCTAAACATAAAGCCAGGGCAACAATGGAATGGTTTAAAACAAAACATATCTATGTGTTAGAATGGCCCAGTCAAAGTCCAGATCTAAATCCAATCGAGAATCTGTGGCAAGATCTGAAAACTGCTGTTCACAAACGCTGTCCATCTAATCTGACGGAGCTGGAGCTGTTTTGCAATGAAGAATGAGCAAGGATTTCAGTCTCTAGATGTGCAAAGCTGGTAGAGACATACCCTAAAAGTCTGGCAGCTGTAATTGCAGCAAAAGGTGGTTCTACAAAGTATTGACTCAGGGGGCCCAATAATTATGCACACCCCACTTTGCAGTTATTTATTTGTAAAAATGTTTGGAATGATGTATGATTTTTCGATCCACTTCTCACATGTACACCATTTTGTATTGGTCTTTCACGTGGAATTCCAATAAAATTGATGCATGTTTGTGGCAGTAAAGTGACAAAATGTGGAAAACTTCAAGGGGGCCGAATACTTTTGCAACCCACTGTATCTTGAATGAAAGAAATAAAAAATGGTTGGCATTAGCCAGCCAGGTGATCAAAAAAAACCCTTACTCCTATAAGGTAACCAGAGCCAAACTAACTAGGAGAAATATGAGGAGCAGTTAAGTACTGCAAGCTGTCCTGATGTCCACTGCTCCCCCCCCCCCCCGTTCTCTGCCCCACTTCCTTACCTAAATGGCCCCTGACACCCTCTTCGGGGTCAGCCATTAGTGCGCAGGTGGCTGGGAGTGCACTGCGCATGTGCATGATGCCTAGGACACATGCAGCCGGGCCGATGCCTGTGCACTAATGTTCAACCGGGAAGAGGGCATTTAGGTAAGGAGGGGGACAGAGGAGTTAGTTCAGCTCTGATATACTTTCATGTTGTAAAATTTCAGTTGACTGCACAGGAATTGACTGGTGCTCTGTTGATGTAATGCCTGGTACACACAATGAGATTTTCTGGCAGAATTTCTGCCAGACAGATTATTTCCAACATGTCTGATCTGATCAATTTTCCATATTAGTGAACGGAAAATGGATTGGAAATCCGATCGGACATGTTGGAAATAAATCGATCTGGCAGAAATTCTGCCAGAAAATCTCATAGTGTGTACCAGGCATTAGATTGCCACCAATCCTGCGCTAAGGAAGCACTTCAAACAATGGATGTAGAAAACAATTTGGAGCTTGGAGTAATTCAAATGCATATAGATCTAAATTAGATATTCTGCTAAAAATTTACCAGGTATAAATTTTAATATAAATTTGTGGTGCACATTTCGATTATTTGATTGATAATCCATTTTGGATCAAATGCAAATGTCTTTTGAAGATTTGATTACACATGACTCAACTTTTCACACAGCACTTGGCAATATGATACAAGGTGTTTTTTTTTTCCTTATGTCATCTAAGGGCTTTTATATAAATTGTAATGACAATGCTACAGCGTAGAAGATGCCACATGTAAATATAATTCAATCATAGTAACAATAGACATTCAAATGCATTAAGAAGTAAACCTAATGCAACTCAATGCAACTATACCCAAAGCAAGAAACACTAATTGTCACCTGAAATATGCTTATTGGTCAGTGCTTTACATATGAAGGACTGAAGGTTTTGTAATCCAGAATGTGTTTGCATTGGTTTCAGGTGACAGACACTGTGGCAGCCTCTGTTTGTCATGTGTCATTCATGTTTGGCAGGTCTGATCTGCATATTCTGGCCTCTGGCAGGAAGAATGAGAAGAGAGGACTTCCAGCTGTGTGAAAGTACAAAAACAATGGTACAAATAATCCAATCAGCCCCTTGCTATTCACCTGGCTGAGCTATGTACACACTTCATATCTTACCTGCCTGTCTCTGGATATGTAAGCTGAAACTGATCTGTCCCATCACATCTCTACAGAGGAAACCAGGCACTTGGTGGAGAGGGGAGAAGTGTGCAGGTAGCTCCTGATATATTCCCCACCACAATCACCATATGCTATCCAGTGGTAACTTTCACACCATGTTCTTTTGCATTTTTTTTTAACCATAAACACCTTTAAAAGTGCATGGCACATAAGTAGTGCCATTCTCACTTATCCTATTCATAGCCATCAAAGTGAACTGAGCACTGTTTTTAAGGGGAAAAAATGAAAGATAGTTTATAATAGTGTGTGTGTGTCATTGGGGGAGCATCATTACTTACCTATGGGGTGCTGCTCCTCTGCCCCCAGCCTGTACCACATGCACCATCTTCTCCACCAGACCATCAGCTTCTGCTGAATTTGCCATTCCTGGTGGTGTAGCTACTAGCGTGCACGCCACAATGCATGCCAAAAGATGTAGTCTATGGATGAAAGTACAACTTGCATCCACTGACTACATCACCCAGCATGCATTGCGGCACACACAAGAGAGAAACTGCTGGGAACTTCATAATGCGGCACATGCGTCTGGGTCCAAGAAGATGATGGTGCATTCCGTAAGGGTTGAGGTACAGAGAAGCAACACCCTGTAGTGATGCTCACCACAATCCCAGCACACTTCATTATGAACCCCACTGATGGGGAGGTTCATTGTATATAAAATGGGGAAAAAAATAAACTTATAGTGCTTAATGCCCTTTAATAGGGATAAATACATACATAATTAAAAATGTATACATACACGCCGGCGGCGCACAGTGTCTGACGTCAGACGCTATGCGCCAGTAGCGTGTATGCGGAACCCGGCGAGATGGACTGAAACCGCATGGAGGCTTACACCGCATAGGTAATGTATATATGCACACACACTGCATACATTTTTACATTTTGGGGGCAGCGGCCGGGTGGACGCGGTGGCTCAACCAATTTCCTGATGATTTCATGCTGAAATCGGATGGGAATCGGCCTGTAGTGTATAGGCAGATTTGACTAGAGACAAATTTACCTCTAGAACGATTATGGGCAGATTCGACCAAGAGACAAATTTATCTCTAATCAGATTAGATTAGAGATATATTTGTCTCTTGGTCGAATCTGCCCATAATCGTTCTAAAGTATGGCCGTTACCCACCCCGTTTTAAAAGAACAGGCAAATGTTTTTGATTTCATGGGGGCAGCCATATTTTTCATGGGGGCAGCCATCTTTTTGGTTGAAAGGAGGTGACAGGGAGCATGAGACAGTTCCAACTGTCCTGTGTCCTGATCACCCCTCCCAGCTGCGCGCACTAAGCTTCAAATCTCAAATTCAAAAATGTTTTTAAAAAATTTGCACCAAAACAGCAGAATGAGAACAACATCAGGAATCCCATCATGTTTGCACAGCATCAGCAGAAAAATGCCAGGGCAGTTTTCTTCTGTGCAGCTAAAAATGAGGTTTGGGTAAGAAAAACAAAGTTCTGATGCTGTGAAACTGTTAAAGCAACACCAAGCTTTTTCAGTGCTGCTGAGTAGATTTTTAGTCTGAAGGTTCACTTTAAGATGCGAAATCACAATGCAAAATTTCCAAATTTCTCAATTTTAATTTTGCGGGTTACCGTTACTACGTTCTGTAATTTTGCTGTTAAATGCAGTTACCTGAAAATACAATAAAATAAATTACATTTTTACAATTGATTTTTCTCAAAGGCTAAAAGGCGATTTTGAAGAAAAAAAAAAAAAACAGAAAGAAAAAAAAATATTAAGACTCAGCTAAATGACATTTTGCTGCTGTATACTATAATATATACCAAGTTCCGTGTACACATTTCATACATTTTAAGAGAAACAGGCAGCATGGGATCCCCCTTACTCTTTCATCCCTTGTCACCTATGCAGGCTGGTATAGCCAGAATTTGGAGCCAGACTGCACCTTGACACTTATACCAGCCCACTGGAAAAGAGGGGTAGCAACACAGAGCCAGGACTAGGTCCTCCAGCACCCAATGAGCCAAGGATGAGACACAGCAGTGTGCCTCTCCATCCCTTCTACCCCAGCCGTCACACACTGATTGCTATTAGACTAAGAGGCACCCCAGGGCCCCTCCCCTCCAAAACACCTCAATCTCTAGTTATCTGGCTTGCAGTCACTGCCATGTATCCACTGTTCTTATTTCTCTCTGCTTCAAACAATAGGGGAATGATAGCTGAGTGACTTGTGCACCACCTCCTACAATGCGCCCTGAGGCTGGAGCCTCTCTTGCCTCGGCCAGGCCCTGTGGCAACGGCTTCCCCTCTCCCCCCAAAGCCCTTATGCATACAATACCCTGAAATAAATAAATTGAATTTGGTTTACATTATAACGTACCACAGCAAAATGTGTTTTTACAGGGTTTAAAAATAATTTTCTCTTTTTAAAATTGATTTTCTCAACGACCACAAGCTCTTTTAGAAAAACTGTTTGACTTATTCCTACTATTCTCCAATATCCCTAATCATTACAAGAAAAATTTACGACTGCCGCATTTGTGAATCCCTGTAATGTGGATTTTATAAATAGATTTCCCAAAATTAATTAATTTTCAAAATTTCAGTTGTGAACTGTTATGCAGAATTTTATGTAAGTGAAATAAGCACATTACGTTCATCACTATAAGGTGGCTTATGTTTCACACATTTCCCCCCTCCCCCCCTCCCCCCAACCTAAAAACACACACACACCATATAAACATAGTACAAAATAACCCATTTAACCGCTTCCATACTGCGCTGATTGAAATCTATGCCCTGTTTGGAACCTGTTCCTGCCAGGGTGTAGATTTCAATCATCCCTGCTGCACGCTACCACCAATCACACCACTCTCTCGCCGCTGTGTCCTTAAGGGGCCAGAGTCTGCTGGTACGGAGAGAGTTCAATATGAAAAAAAAATGTATAGGAAAGAGACCACAGAAAAGTAAAAGTAATAGTGGGCGCATGACGAGTACTGACAGTGGAATATGAGAAGCGACAGCAAGTGTATGTAGAGTGCTGATAGAGGATTGACGAGAAGCACCAATGAGTGGGTGACGAGTACTACTCACAAGAGGACTGATGAGAAGCGAGAGTGATGGCTGAGATACTGACAGTGGATGCTGAGAGGTGACAGCAAGGGGGTGATGATAACTGACAGAAGACTGAGAAGTGAAAATAAGGGAGTGAGGGATGACAAGTGCTGACAGTCTATGCTGAGAAGTTACAGGGAGTGGATGACAAGTACTGTCAACGGATAAAAAGAAGCGACAGTGAGTGGGTGATGAGTCCTGTCAGAGAACTGATGAGAAGTGTGCGTTTGTGTGTGTGTGTGTGTGTGTGTGGGGGGGGGGGGTGATAAGTACTGACCTAAGACTGATGAGAAGTGAAAGAGGAGCGAGGGGTGACAGGTAGAGTACTTAAAGTGGATGATGAGAAATGACAGTGTGTAGGTGATGGATGGGTACTGACAGAAAATTGATGAGAAAAATAGTGAGTGGTCATCAACAAGTTGAGGTAACAGAGATGGTCAATGAGATGCATATAATTCCCAGTATTATACAAATTTGGATGCAAATGTATGCAGCTTGAAAATGAACCAATAGAATTCTGTGGTAAAATTCAGCTGGTCAATTTTCAAATGCTAAATATTTGCATAATCCTTTATCAACTCAGATTATTAGCATCTTATTGACCCTCCCTGACAGAGCATCAATGAGATGTCACCGTGAACAAGTGGCAAGTATTGACAGAAGATGACGACAAGCGGCAACAAACCAGTAAAAAGCGGATTATGAGAAGAGACATTGAGTGAATGACAGGTACTGAAAGTAGATTATTATTTATATAGCGCCAACATCTTCCGCAGCGCTGTACAGAGTTTATTGTCTTGTCAGTTAACTGTCCCTCGGAGGGGCTCATAATCTAATCCCTACTAGAGATGTCGCGAACCTCCGATTTTTGGTTCGTGAATTTTCGCGGAAGGTTCGGTTCGCGCGAACTTTCGCGAACCGCAATAGACTTAAATGGGGAGGCGAACTTAAAAATTTTGAAAAATTTCTGCTAACTAGAAAAATGATAGAAACAATGTTTCAAGGGGTCTAATACCTGGAGGAAGACATGGTTGAGTGAAATACACATCAAAAGTCCCAGAAAAAAATCTGGATTTAATACTAAGCAGTGTTTTAAGGTCAGAAATATCATTGAATGTTCAATTGCAGGCCTACACTGCTTTACAACATCAGGAAGTGTAATCCCTCTCTCCCTCCTCCCTCCCTCCTTCTTCCCAGCCATGGGGGGGGGGGGGGGGGGCGAGCTGGAGGGGTAGCGGGCAGAAAGGGGGTATTTGGCCTAGTGGCGGGGAGGGGGATCGGACCCCCCACCCTCCCTCGCCTGGGTCCCCCGATCTGCGCTCCTCCTCCAGCGTTATGTACAAGCCTGCATATGATGAAGATTTGAAGAGGCAACGGGCGGGGGAATCACTCACCTCTTCCGCGTTCCATCTTGCGATCCACTGACGTCACTTCCTGCAAGGCCGTCCACTTACACTACAGTGGGCAGCGTTGCCGAAAGTGACGTCAGTGCAGCACGCGATGGAACGTGGAAAAGGTGAGTGATTCCCCCGCCCGTTGCCTCTTCATCATATGCAGGCTCGTACGGAGGAGGAGCGCAGATCGGGGGACCCAGGCGAGGGAGGGGGGGTCCGACCCCCCTCCCCGCCGCTAGGCCCAATGCCCCCTTTCTGCCCGCTACCTCTCCAGCTCGGCGGGCGGCCCCCAGCGGCAGCGTCTATGGACAGGCGGGTGCCTGCCGCCCCCCCCCAGATTTGCCGCCTGAGGCAAATGTTTCACCCCGCCTCATGAGCGGGCCGGCCCTGCCAACACTACATGCTGAAGCCAGCCTAGCATGTACCATTATGATATATCCAAGAGAAAAATGAGCTTGCTTAGGGAATTGTAGTATGTCAAAAGCCAACTCAAATTGGCCAGGAATCGAACCCAGGCTTACCGCGTGGTAGGCTGCTATCCTAACCATTATACCACCAACACAACACACTACAATGCTACATGCTGAAGCCAGCCTAGCATGAACCATTGTGATATACCCAAGAAAAAAATGGCCTCTCTCTCTAGGACTTGATGCCATTGAAGTGAATTTTCAGCTTAAAACCATCAATGGATACCGGCAGAATTTCACAGGCAATTTCAGAATTCCGTCGGATTGAAAAAGCAATTCTGTTCCGATCAAACGGAATGGAATGACCAATTTCCGCCCAAAATTGCGTAAAATACAATTCCGCGGAAAGCGGTGACCATCCCTACTAGCGAGAGAGAGAGATGAATCTACATGGCTATCTTATGGGGATGTATGTGTGTCTTTTGGAGCGAGGAAGTAAGTCTGCTCCAAGAAGTTTCAGCATGTAGTGTTGGTGGTATAATGGTTAGGACAGCAGCCTACAGAGCGGCAGGCCTGGGTTCTATTCCTGGCCAATGTAAGTTGCTTTTGACATACTACAAATCCTTAAGCAATTTTCTCTTGGATATATCATAATGGTACATGCTAGGCTGGCTTCAGCCTGTAGCATTGTAGTGTGTTGTGTTGGTGGTATAATGGTTAGGATAGCAGCCTACAGAGCGGTAGGCCTGGGTTCTATTCCTGGCCAATGAGAGTTAGCTTTTGACATACTACAAATCCTTAAACAATTTTCTCTTGGATGTATCATAATGGTACATGCTAGGCTGGCTTCAGCATGTAGCATTGTAGTGTATGGTGTTGGTGGTATAATGGTTAGGATAGCAGCCTACAGAGCGGTAGGCCTGGGTTCTATTCCTGGCCAATGTGAGTTGGATTTTGACATACTACAAACCCTTAAAGCGGTATCATCACCATAAAAATCAAATTTCAACAGCAACTGGTTTGAGTGTATTAAGTGATAAAGATGCTAATCCTGCATTCAAAACTTTCAAAACTTTTTCTGCTGTTATAATTTGGAGCACTGGCCCTTTAGTAGTCGGTGCCAAAGAATTGCATGCTGGGGCTTCTTTTTATCTATAATGTATTCCTTCTCTTTCCTTTATTTCCCTGCCAGCTGCTTATCTGAAACCTGATCCCCTGCTCACTTGTGTTTACAAGCAAGGCTGAGGCGACTCAGCGATTGGAGGAGACAAGACAAAAAGTAAAGGGCAGAAATGACATCACGAGTTAGCCTTAACTGTGGGCAAAAGACATGGCCCCCACCACTAACAGAATTCTCGTCATTTACTATATAACATTCACTAAAATCAAAACGTGGACAGTACAATACATGTGTTATGTAAGTAGATCAAGTATTTATCTACTTATATACAGTATGTGTTTTTACCCTGGCATAGTATGGCTGATCCTACTGCTTTAAGCAAGCTCATTTTTCTCTTGGATATATCATAATGGTACATGCTAGGCTGGCTTCAGCATATAGCGTTGTGGTGTGTGGTGTTGGTGGTATAATGGTTAGGATAGCAGCCTACAGAGCGGTAGGCCTGGGTTCTATTCCTGGCCATCGTGAGTTAGCTTTTGACATACTACAAATCCCTAAGCGTGCCCCGCAGCGGCGCCATACATAATGAATCTAGGCGGCATAGAAAAGCCACTGTGATCATTAACAATGTTCTTTCAACTTGCCCGTTAGCCCGCAGCTCGATTCCAGCTGACAAATGATGAGACACTTTAGCCGCTATAGCGGCAGCCCCGTTAGCCCGCAGCTCGATCCCAGCTGACAAATTACGATACACTTCACCTCAGAGGCTTCCGTACTTGCATTGTTTACTTGCGTCATCACATGACCCGTCGGGTCATGTGATGACAATGCAAGTACGGAAGCCTCTGAGGACTGCCGCTATAGCGGCTGAAGTGTATCGTAATTTGTCAGCTGGGATCGAGCTGCGGGCTAACGGGGCTGCCGCTATAGCGGCTGAAGTGTCTCATCATTTGTCAGCTGGAATCGAGCTGCGGGCTAACGGGCAAGTTGAAAGAACATTGTTAATGATTACAGCGGCTTTTCTAGAGTCATTGTGTATGGAGCCGCTGCGGGGCACGCTGGGGGGGGGGGGATTATAGATCAAAGCAAGAGCCCTGCGGATAATAACAATGCCGGGTGTATCGCTGCTGTGGGGCACGCTCGGGGGGATTATAGATCAGAGAGCACTGTGTATAATTACAGCGGCTTCTCCTATGCCGCTTACAAACAATGCCGCTCACGCTGCTGCTTCCACCCCACTGCGGACCACAAGCAAACAAGCATTCGGACAATAAGACGCAGTCACTTTTTCTCCCCACTTTTAGGGGAGAAAAAGTGCGTCTTATAGTCCGAAAAATACGGTAAGTTATGAAAAGTTAATATTGAAATTAAGTTAATCAGGAACTACTTACCAAGTGATTATTTTGCTTGTAAATGTGCTGAAAGTCTATTTTTATCAAGACAATTAGGTAATAAATAAGCAATATATGAGAAGTTTTGTGAATAGAGCCCATTATCGTCTTTTTTTTGTTTTGTTTTTGTTTTTATGTTATTGCTGTAAACTTGTGTGTGTTGTGGCTGGATAGTGTATTGGTTAAGGGCTCTGCATCTGACACAGGAGCCCCTGGTTTAAATCTCGACTTTTCCTGTTCAGTTAGCCAACACCTACTCAGTGAGGAGTCTGTGGACTAGACTCCTGAACTCTGCTACTGCCTTCTGAGCGCACCCTAGTGGCTGTAGTTCAAACGCTTTGAGTCCACCAGGAGAAAAGTGCAATCTAAATGTTATTGTATTTTGGGAGGCAAACTGCTTAGTGCCGTTAGAATCTTCTACTGAGTGCTGGACTCAATTAGATCTCTCTGGCAGCCTCCATCAAACTGTGCCAGTAGCAAAATTACATAGCATTGACTTTACAGAGTACATAGTCATGTCACAGACTGTCCTCAGAGTACCTCACAATCTAATACTGCCATCATGAGCGGTGCCAGGGGGTGCTTTGGGGTGCTGAAGCACCCCCAAAAATAGTCCAAGCACCCCTGTGCAGTGGTGCTCAGCAGAGCTCGAATATTCGAGTAGCTCGAATATTCGAGCTCTTTTTCAGCTATTCGAGCTCGGTATTCGAGCTCCGAATAGCTGGAGCTATTCGAATGGGCTATCCGAGTACACTCGAATAGCCCATTCACTATTCGAGCTATTCGAGCAACCCGGCGCTATTCGAGCTCGGTACCGAGCTCGAATAGCGTCATAGCCCAGATTGATGTCCTTAGAGCCAATCAGAGGGCTCCCAGGCCCTCTGACGGCAGCCAATCACAGAGGGGGACCCTGGCCAGCCCCTACCCTATAAATAGCGGCCGCCATGTTCCGTTTCTCCATGCTTGCCTGAGACTTGTACAGAGAGAGAGTTGCTCCTTTGTGCTTTGGCTTAGCAAGTGCTCTATTGTGATCATTTACCTAGCGTTTTTGCTCACCTACACCTGCCATATACACCTATATTGTTGTTAGTTAGATAGACATTGTATTTTAGTTAGTAGCTTGTGTGTTACATTAGAGACAGGCAGCTGCTGCAAGCTTACAGGTTTAGGCCTCAGGGGGGCCTTGCCTCTGTGGGCAGCTGTCCTCTGTTTATTTCTCTCATCTATACCAGTATTTCTGCTGTCCTTTACTAATAGTATTGTAGTTATACTGTACTAGGAGTAGGACACTCACTGACTGTCACTGTTTATAGGCTACTAGCTAGCTCCTGCGTGTGTGCACTCACTCACTGTCTGTGTGTACACACACTCTATTTCCTTCTGATTACTGATAGATTATTGTTAGTTAGTTGTACTTACTTACTACTTACTCTTACTGTACCCGTAGGGACACTCACTGTCACTGTTCATATAGGCTACTAGCTCCTGCGTGTGCGCACTGCACTCACTGTCTGAGTGTACACACACAACACACACTCTATTTCCTTCTGATCGCTGATTGATTATCGTAATTAGTTAGTTGTACTTACTGTTACTACTTACTCTTACTGTACTAGGAGTCTAGGACACTCAGTCACTGTCCATAGGCTACTAGCTCCTGCGTGCGTGCACTCACTGTCTGAGTGTACACACACCCACACTCCATTTCCTTCTGATCGCTGATTGATTATCGTAATTAGTTAGTTCTACTTACTGTTACTACTTACTCTTACTGTACTAGGAGTCTAGGACACTCAGTCACTGTGTTCATAGGCTACTAGCTCCTGCGTGCGTGCACTCACTGTCTGAGTGTACACACACCCACACTCCATTTCCTTCTGATCGCTGATTGATTATCGTAATTAGTTAGTTGTACTTACTGTTACTACTTACTCTTACTGTACTAGGAGTCTAGGACACTCAGTCACTGTCCATAGGCTACTAGCTCCTGCGTGCGTGCACTCACTGTCTGAGTGTACACACACCCACACTCCATTTCCTTCTGATCGCTGATTGATTATCGTAATTAGTTAGTTCTACTTACTGTTACTACTTACTCTTACTGTACTAGGAGTCTAGGACACTCAGTCACTGTGTTCATAGGCTACTAGCTCCTGCGTGCGTGCACTCACTGTCTGAGTGTACACACACCCACACTCCATTTCCTTCTGATCGCTGATTGATTATCGTAATTAGTTAGTTGTACTTACTGTTACTACTTACTCTTACTGTACTAGGAGTCTAGGACACTCAGTCACTGTCCATAGGCTACTAGCTCCTGCGTGCGGTCACTCACTGTCTGAGTGTACACACACCACCCACACTCTATTTCCTTCTGATCGCTGATTGATTATTGTAATTAGTTAGTTCTACTTACTGTTACTACTTACTCTTACTGTACTAGGAGTCTAGGACACTCAGTCACTGTGTTCATAGGCTTCTAGCTCCTGCGTGCGTGCACTCACTGTCTGAGTGTACACACACCCACACTCCATTTCCTTCTGATCGCTGATTGATTATTGTAATTAGTTAGTTCTACTTACTGTTACTACTTACTCTTACTGTACTAGGAGTCTAGGACACTCAGTCACTGTGTTCATAGGCTACTAGCTCCTGCGTGCGTGCACTCACTGTCTGAGTGTACACACACCCACACTCCATTTCCTTCTGATCGCTGATTGATTATTGTAATTAGTTAGTTCTACTTACTGTTACTACTTACTCTTACTGTACTAGGAGTCTAGGACACTCAGTCACTGTGTTCATAGGCTACTAGCTCCTGCGTGCGTGCACTCACTGTCTGAGTGTACACACACCCACACTCCATTTCCTTCTGATCGCTGATTGATTATCGTAATTAGTTAGTTGTACTTACTGTTACTACTTACTCTTACTGTACTAGGAGTCTAGGACACTCAGTCACTGTCCATAGGCTACTAGCTCCTGCGTGCGGTCACTCACTGTCTGAGTGTACACACACCACCCACACTCTATTTCCTTCTGATCGCTGATTGATTATTGTAATTAGTTAGTTCTACTTACTGTTACTACTTACTCTTACTGTACTAGGAGTCTAGGACACTCAGTCACTGTGTTCATAGGCTTCTAGCTCCTGCGTGCGTGCACTCACTGTCTGAGTGTACACACACCCACACTCCATTTCCTTCTGATCGCTGATTGATTATTGTAATTAGTTAGTTCTACTTACTGTTACTACTTACTCAGACTCTTACTGTACTAGGAGTCTAGGACACTCAGTCACTGTGTTCATAGGCTTCTAGCTCCTGCGTGCGTGCACTCACTGTCTGAGTGTACACACACCCACACTCCATTTCCTTCTGATCGCTGATTGATTATTGTAATTAGTTAGTTCTACTTACTGTTACTACTTACTCTTACTGTACTAGGAGTCTAGGACACTCAGTCACTGTGTTCATAGGCTACTAGCTCCTGCGTGCGTGCACTCACTGTCTGAGTGTACACACACTAAATTTACTTGTGATTACTACTGATTATTGTAACTGCTAGTTGTACTTCCTGACTGTTACTACTTACTTACTGTACTAGGGGACACTCACTCAGTCACCTCACCAACCAACCCACTCCATTAACCCCCTTGGCGGTATGAAAAATACCGCCAGGGGGAAGCGCAACAGTTTTTTTTAATTTTTTTTTTTTTTTTATCATGTAGCGAGCCGAGGGCTCGCTACATGATAGCCGCTGCTCAGCGGCATCCCCCCAGCCCCGCCGATCGCCTCCGGCGATAGGCGATCAGGAAATCCCGTTCAAAGAACGGGATTTCCTGGAGGGCTTCCCCCGTCGCCATGGCGACGGGGCGGGATGACGTCACCGACGTCAGCGACGTCGGGACGTCATTGGGAGACCCGATCCACCCCTCGGCGCTGCCTGGCACTGATTGGCCAGGCAGCGCTCGGGGTCTGGGGGGGGGGGGGCCGCGCGCCGCACCGGATAGCGGCGATCGGGCGCGCGGCGGCGGCGATCGGGGTGCTGGCGCAGCTAGCAAAGTGCTAGCTGCGTCCAGCAAAAAAAAAATTAAGCAAATCGGCCCAGCAGGGCCTGAGCGGCACCCTCCGGCGGCTTACCCCGTGTCACACACGGGGTTACCGCTAAGGAGGTTAAAGTACCCCACTTTTCACCCGCCCTTTTAAAAAACTTTTGTCTATACGCCCAAAACATTGAAGATGTCTGGAAGTGGCAGCCAGCGCGGTTTGGGCAAGGGGAAGGGCAGCAAGGGAATCAGGAGGAGAGGGAGCAGCATTGTGGCAAGCCGCGGCCGCGGGCGCGCCACCATGCACAGTTCCGCAGCAGCAGCGTCAGTGGCTAACATTCCTCCCATAGCCACTGGCCGTGGACGCCTTGGGCGCCGCCCAGCAGGAGCATCTGCAACTCACGCTGCAGAGACACAGCAGCAGCAGCGTGTAGCACCTGCTCCCATTTTCCTCCAGCCGGGTCGGAAACGTCCCATTGAGGAAAAGCATGCAGACACTGTGGTGCAACTCATGACGGAGGATGAGCAGCCCGCCATCAGCTCTGCATCTGAGGCCTCCACCCTCACCACCACCACCACCACCCCTGTTCGCAGCAGCCGCCCAGCAGGGTCTGGGGAGGAGGCCAGTTCACCGTCACTCGCCGACCTGTCATTCAGCAGTCTTTTGACCCCAGGCATCATGAGTAAATTGTCTGCTGTTGTTGGCGATCTTGAGGAGGAGATGCTGATGGGCACTTTGGGGGATGAGGGATTGGACAGCAAGACTGTGGCGACAGTCAAGCAGCCCATCCATGCATCAGGAGAGGAGTTTGGGGGGTCCTCATCCCAGCAGGACATGTTTCAGGAGGGGGAGGATGTTGATGACCCGGTGACAGACAGAGACTGGGTGCCACCACCTCCAGGGGATGTCGTCCTCAGCAGCTCTGAGGAGGAGGAGGAGGATGCTCTTGTGGGCCTTGCAAGGAGGCGCATCATTGCAAGCATTGGCAGCAGCAGTAGGCAGGTCCCACAGCCTGCTGGTGTCTCAGGCTCAGCAGCAGCAGCAGCAGCATCTGCCAGTACCACCACCAGCCGCACCCAAGCCCCCCAAGCCCCACCCCCAACCACCACAGGGAGACAGGCAGCAGCGCTTCCATGCCGTAGGGGGATGTTTCTGTCTCCAATCTGGCGCTTTTTCACCATGCCCACAGTGTACAGCAAGTACGCCACTTGCAACCACTGTCAGCGGAAGTTGAGCAGAGGTGCAGACCCCTTAAAGTTCTGCACCAGCTCGCTCATCAACCACCTTGCTGCGAAACATTTCCACCAGCATCAGGAGTTCCAGAGGCTGAAGGCATCTGGTGCTGGCAGTGGCACCACACCCATCACTGCACAGCCTTCAGCAGCAGCAGCAACAGCAGCCACCCGCCCTCCTGCTCCTCCAGCAGCACCAGCAGGAGTGCGGAAACGCACTGCTCCTCCCCCTCTGCAACTCCTGCCGCCGACACTGAGGCCTGTTCTGGCAGCCAGTCCTCAGTGGCCTCCTCCGCTGTGTCTGCTGATTCCCGTGCCAGCAAAAGGCCACGCCAGAGCCTTTTGAGCGAGTCCTTCCAGGGGGTGGTTAGGGCTCTGCCTCCCAGCAGCCGTCGCGTGCGGCAGCTGAACGGCTTGCTGGCACGGGCCATGTGCTCCCAACTCCTGCCGTACACGCTCGTGCAGGAGGGGAGCGACATTCGTGCGCTGCTTGCTTGCGCAGCCCCAGACTGGCAGCTCCCCAGCAGACACTTTTTCTCCCGCAAGGCCATTCCTGCACTGCACCGCTTTGTGATGGCCAATGTGGAGCGAGGGCTGGAGCACGCGGTTGGTGAAAGGGTCCACGTCACCATGGACTCCTGGAGCAGCCGCTTCGGGACAGGCCGCTACCTGTCCTTCACTGTCCACTGGGTCAGCTTGGTGGAAGGGGGTGAGGATGGGAGAGCAGCAGCGGGCACAGCAGCAGCAGCAACACAGTGGGTGGTGCCACCCCGCAGGGTCAGGGGAACTGCAGCAGGTTCCTCCGATCCTCTGCCATCCTCCGGCACACCTGGCCAACCCCCCCGCCTCAGCAGCAGCGTGAAGGCCCGCCACTGCCAAGCGCTGCTGCACTTGGTCAGCCTTGGGAAGACCAAGCTGACGGCAACCCATGTGTTGGCCAAACTCCAGGAGCAGGAGAGGATTTGGCTGACCCCCAGAGGCCTCAGAGTCGGAGAGGTGGTGGCCGACAATGGGGCCAATCTGGTTGCCGCAATAGACAGGGGAAACCTGACCCACATCCCCTGTCTTGCCCACGTGCTGAACCTGGTGGTGCAGAAGTTCCTGCGCACCTACCAGGGGATGGGCGAACTGCTGGAAACGGCAAGGAATGTTGTGCGTCACTTCCGGCGCTCGGCTGCAGCCTGTGCGAGCCTGGAAGACGTGCAAAAGGAGCTGGATCTGCCACGCCATCGGCTGATCCTTGACGTTCCGACTCGCTGGAACTCCACCCTGGCGATGTTGGAGCGTCTGGTTGAACAGAGGCACGCTGTCAAACAGTACCTTGCCCTGGCCACTGTTTCCGCAGCTCAGAGAAGGGACAAGACCAGCAACATCCCGTCCATCGTCCCCGATGATGACTGGAGGCACATGCAGCAGGTGTGCTTTGTGCTGGCTCCCTTCCTGCAGGCCACAAACATGGTGAGCAGGGACCATGCTATGGTCTGCGAGTGGGTGCCCCTGGTTTCTCTGCTGAACAGGGCCCTCGATGCTTTGCTGGAACAGGGAGCGGCAGCCTTGGACCAGCAGGAGCGGCAACCAGCTGCGCAGTCCACCTCTGAGGGGGAGGAGGAGGAGGACTTGGTGGAGGTCCCTGACCTGGCTGCTGATGAGGGGGATCAGCACAGCGCAGCTGAGTTGGTGCGGGGGTGGAGAGAGGATGAGGCGGCAGAGGAGGAGGATGAGGACAGCACTGACGTCGATGTGCCAGCAGACGTGGCCCGCCTCTTCCCAATGGCAGCGCACATGCTGACGTGCCTGCGCAGGGACCCCAGGGTGATCCAGATGAAGCAGAGGGAGGACATCTGGATCAGCATGATGTTGGACCCACGCCTCAAGGGGAAGTTGAGCCAGTTCCTGCCGCCTGCAGGAGGAGACCCAGCGCAACAAATAAGGAGCTTGCAGCAGGCCCTTGTTGAGCGCTTGGAGGAAGCCTTCCCCCAGCCTTCCACCCCCACTGTCCAGCAGCCAGCACAGAGGCAGCAGCAGGTGCCTGCATCCAGCAGCAGCAAGCGCCCCACAGACCTGCTGTCTCTCAGCCACGAGCTCTACAGGACTGTAGAGGCTCCGGCAGCAGTGACTAGAGAGGAGATGCATGCAGCAGCATCCTCCTCCGGTCACAGCCAGCGCCTGACCCGCATGGTGGCTGACTACATGGGGTCGTACAGCGGGCTTGACAGCGATGCCCCTGTTGATCCCATGGAGTATTGGGTCAAGCGCATGGAGATCTGGAGCGAGCTGGCGCAGTACGCCCTGGAAGTGCTGTCCTTCCCCCCTTCCAGCGTGCTGTCCGAGCGCTGCTTCAGTGCAGCTGGTGGCGTGGTCACCGAGAAACGCTCACGTCTGTCTCACAAGTCTGTGGACAGACTGACGTTTCTCAAGATGAACCAGGCGTGGGTGGAAGGCGAGTTCCTGGCCCCTGTTGTCGGCGAGAGGGGGACATGAACTGGCTGCCGGAACCATCGTTAATGTGCCTTACCACCCTTTACCACCTCCTGGCTCCTGCTCACTAAGCCAGCCTGGTTCACTTTGACTATTACGTCGCCTGCAGCCACACATTTTACACCTACAGTGGGCTGCTGTGTACTGCCCTTCTGCTGTCTGTCTGTGTTTCCCACTGCCAGGGTACACAGAATTACCTTCTTCTGCTGCCACTCTGCCACCAGCTATTACGTCAAACAATAGCTATATTGGTTGTAAAACCAAAAACCAAAAAACCATTAAAAAAAAAAAAAGGTTTAATTTTTCTGAGGTGCCCGGGTTGAAAACTGTGTTGTCCCAGTTGTGTATTGGACACAATGTGGGCTGCACGACCGCTGTCTGGGACCTCCTGTTGTGTTTATTTACAGCCCTGGTATCACCGCTAGGTACCAGGGCTATTATGTCACGCTGCCTACCTGCTGCCACACTCACACTACTCCTCCATACCTCCTCCTGCTGCTGCTGCTGCTGTCTGTCTGTGTTTCCCACTGCCAGGGTACACTACACAGATGATTTACCTTCTGCTGCCACTCTGCCACCAGCTATTACGTCAAACAATAGCTGCTCACATTACTCCTCCATTCCTTCTGCTGCTGTTGCTGTCTGTCTGTGTTTCCCACTGCCAGGGTACACAGAATTACCTTCTGCTGCCACTCTGCCACCAGCTATTACGTCAAACAATAGCTATATTGGTTGCAAAACCAAAACCAAACAAACCATTAAAAAAAAAAAAAGGTTTAATTTTTCTGAGGTGCCCGGGTTGAAAACTGTGTTGTCCCAGTTGTGTATTGGACACAATGTGGGCTGCACGACCGCTGTCTGGGACCTCCTGTTGTGTTTATTTACAGCCCTGGTATCACCGCTAGGTACCAGGGCTATTATGTCACGCTGCCTACCTGCTGCCACACTCACACTACTCCTCCATACCTCCTCCTGCTGCTGCTGCTGCTGTCTGTCTGTGTTTCCCACTGCCAGGGTACACTACACAGATGATTTACCTTCTGCTGCCACTCTGCCACCAGCTATTACGTCAAACAATAGCTATATTGGTTGCAAAACCAAAACCAAACAAACCATTAAAAAAAAAAAAAAAGGTTTAATTTTTCTGAGGTGCCCGGGTTGAAAACTGTGTTGTCCCAGTTGTGTATTGGACACAATGTGGGCTGCACGACCGCTGTCTGGGACCTCCTGTTGTGTTTATTTACAGCCCTGGTATCACCGCTAGGTACCAGGGCTATTATGCCACGCTGCCTACCTGCTGCCACACTCACACTACTCCTCCACACCTCCTCCTGCTGCTGCTGCTGCTGTCTGTCTGTGTTTCCCACTGCCAGGGTACACTACACAGATGATTTACCTTCTGCTGCCACTCTGCCACCAGCTATTACGTCAAACAATAGCTGCTCACATTACTCCTCCATTCCTCCTGCTGCTGTTGCTGTCTGTCTGTGTTTCCCACTGCCAGGGTACACAGAATTACCTTCTGCTGCCACTCTGCCACCAGCTATTACGTCAAACAATAGCTATATTGGTTGCAAAACCAAAACCAAACAAACCATTAAAAAAAAAAAAAAAGGTTTAATTTTTCTGAGGTGCCCGGGTTGAAAACTGTGTTGTCCCAGTTGTGTATTGGACACAATGT
The DNA here is from genome assembly GCF_040937935.1 of Hyperolius riggenbachi. NCBI lineage: Eukaryota > Metazoa > Chordata > Amphibia > Anura > Hyperoliidae > Hyperolius > Hyperolius riggenbachi. Next base: position 152,322,847 of record NC_090657.1, on the reverse strand, counting down.
GGGCTGCACGACCGCTGTCTGGGACCTCCTGTTGTGTTTATTTACAGCCCTGGTATCACCGCTAGGTACCAGGGCTATTATGTCACGGCGAGCTGCCTGCCTCATTGACTGCCTGCTGCCACACACTCATCCTCCTCCTCCTGCTGCTGAATTTACCTCCTGCTGTCTTTGTGTTTCCACTGGCAGGGAGCACATACAATGGCGCTTCCAACATGCGTGCGCCCACCAGCTATTTGTTACGCTCAAAAATAGCTGCATTTCTGTAAAAAAAAAATTGAAAAGAGAAATACGTGAAGAAGAAGAAGACGATATTGAAAAAGAAGGAGAAGGAGAAGATGAAGATGAAGAAGAAGATGAAGAAGAAGATGAAGAAGATGATGAAGAAGAAGATGAAAAAGAAGAAGAAGATGAAGAAGATGAAGAAGAAGAAGATGAAGAAGAAGAAGAAGAAGAAGAAGATGAAGAAGAAGAAGAAGAAGAAGAAGAAGAAGAAGAAGAAGAAGAAGAAGAAGAAGAAGAAGAAGAAGAAGAAGAAGAAGAAGAAGAAGAAGAAGAAGAAGAAGAAGAAGATGAAGAAGAAGAAGATGAAGAAGATGAAGATGAAGAAGATGAAGATGAAGAAGAAGAAGAAGATGAAGTTGATGAAGAAGAAGAAGAAGAAGAAGAAGATGATGAAGAAGAAGAAGAAGAAGATGAAGAAGAAGAAGAAGAAGAAGACAATATAGAAGAAGAAGAAGAAGATATAGAAGAAGAAGATCTAGAAGAAGAAGAAGAAAGATAAAGAAGAAGAAGAACAAGTATATACAGTAACACTACTGAACAAAATTAAGGACACAACTTCTCTTTCCACATTTTTTTTTAAAGGAACATCCCCACATAATCACTTGCTGTTGTTACTTGGAAAAAAAGATGTTTCTTGCATCATTCACCCTCAAACCAAGTGTTGGAAGCTATTTAAGGCCAATTCGAATAGTCAGCTCGAATAGTGAGCTCGAATACCGACTCGAATAGTGAGCTCGAAGTCCGAGGTCGAATCGAATAGTAAAAATTATTCGACTCGAATATTCGACTGACCTCGAATAATTTACTATTCGAATTCGACCAAACTCGAATTTTAAAAAGGGGTATTTGAGCATCACTACCCCTGTGTCGCCGCCCTGCTCTGTAATTAGAGCAGTGCTACAAGAAAATGGCCACAAATGCGGACATCGGCGGCCATTTTCTTGTAGCTATCTAACTACAGAGGGAGGGGAGGCAGGGAGCGCCTGTGACGCAGTAGAGGTGGCGGCAGTGGGAACGTTCATAAAGGTAGCGGCCGCCAGATCTACTGCCCATGCTGGGGCAGCCATATTACCTATACATGCCCACTTTCTAGCAGTGCCTTTTCAAAATCCGGATTGAATTCGGATCCGGATACCAGATTTCCGGATCCGGATCAGATATCCGAATTCAAAATTTTCCGATCCGAATCGGATATCTGACCTCAGTATCTGGGGTATCCAGGCGCAGGCCAGTAAAAAAGGGCGCACATGGCTAGTGGACAAAAAGGGCGCCGCCATAGACTGCAATGCAAAATATCGGCTATTGGGCGCCCAACAGGAAAAAGGGCGCCCGAGAAATATCGGTTGCAGGGATCGTGTTAACAAAAGTTTTCATTTACAGAATAAGGTTTATAACAAATATAGTTTACAAGTTCATTTTGACTTTGTGTTATACTTCTTTTTCGTTTTTAAATTTCACTTATAGGAGCTTTTACTTATTTTCCCATTTTTTAAATTTCGCTTACAGGACTGTAACAAGTACATTTTCGTTTACACTTATTTTGTCATTTAAAATTCGTTTTCATAATATCTGTTGCAGGGATTGTAAGGTTATATATTGTATTATATATACACTGTGTATCTATCTGTCTATCTCTCTCTCTCTCTATATCTATATATAGCTATATATATCTATATCTATATCTATCTATCTATCTATCTATCTATCTATCAATCAATCAATCAATCAATCAATCAATCAATCAATGAATCAATCAATCAATCTATCTATCTATCTATCTATCTATCTATCTATCTATCTATCTATCTATCTATCTATCTATATATATATATATATATACATATCTATATATATATATATATATATATATATATATATATATATATATATATATATATATATATATATCTATATCTATATCTATATATATATATATATATATATATATATATATATACCAGGGGGTGGTTAAGGTTAAGCACCACCGGGGGGGGTGGGGGGGGTCTTAGGGTTAGGCACCACCAGGGGAGTTTTAGGGTTAGGCACCACCAGGGGGGTCTTAGGGTTAGGCACCACCAGGGAGGTCTTAGGGTTAGGGATAGGTACAGGGAGGGTTCTGTGTGAGAGTAGGGTTAGGTATAGTTACAGTACAATATACACCACCAGGGGGGTGGTTAGGGTTAGGCACCACCAGGGGGGTCTAGGGGTTAGGGATAGGTACAGGGAGGGTTCTGTGTGAGAATAGGGTTAGGTATAGTTACAGCACAATATACACCACCAGGGGGGTGGTTAGGGTTAGGGATAGGTACAGGGAGTGTTCTGTGTGAGAGAGTAGGGTTAGGTATAGTTACAGCACAATATATGTAATATATACAATTTATTAAATTAAGTATATTTAAACAGAGGGGGTCTAGGGGTTAGGGATAGGGAGAGATCTGTGTGAGCCTACAGTTAGGTATAATTGCAGTAAAATATCTGTAAAATCTACCATTGTATTTACTATGCTTAATACAAGTGTAAATATTGTTTTTTGTTATAGATGCTAATTGACATTTCATTTCAGAATTCGTTTGTTGTTATAGACGGTATTTTGCCATTTAATTTCCGTTTATTTAACCTATTTAGCACTACATTTTCGTTCACAAGCTATAAACAAAAATTATTGTTTTACATTACAACCTATAATTTTGGCTATATCCCGCGCCCTTTTTTCCAGGCGCCCTTTTTTGATACACTTATCTGGGCGGATTCGGATATCCGCATAGAAAACCGGAAGTGGCCTTTAACCTATTTAGGTTCCTGGACGTAGAAAATACATCCAGGAACCATGCGCGCTACCGCGCGCTCCCGCGGCCGATCGCGCGCGTGCACGCGCACTCCTGGCCGTGGATTCGGTAGCCAAGGAATCAATGTATCGGGCTATGGTGCCCGATCACTGATTCCTCTCCCCCGCTGAAAAAGCGACAGGTTCTCTCGGAAGCTGTGCTTTTTCTGGCCGTTCCCTCCCCAATGAGTCGCTCTAAGCGTGTGTTACGCTTAGAGTGACGTCATGTAAACAAACTCATGGCCGCCATCTTGTGGCCAAAAAGTAAAACTACAAATAAAATTTAAAAAAAAATAAAAAATAACACACAATTATAAAACTATACTTTACATCCCACCCTCCCAAAAATACCCAAATAAAATGTTTAATATAAAAAAAAAAAAAACATTACAATAATAAAAAAAAACAAACATGTAAATATTTACCTAAGGGTCTAAACTTTTTAAATATCAATATAAAGATGAAATATTTCTATATTTTTTTATTTTAAACTTGTAAATAGTGATAGATGCAAAACGGAAAAAATGCACCTTTATTTCCAAATAAAATATTGTCGCCATACATTGTGATAGGGACATAATTTTAACGGTGTAATAACCGGGACATATGGGCAAATACAATACGTGAGTTTTAATTATGGAGGCATGTATTATTTTAAAACTATAATGGCTGAAAACTGAGAAATAATGATTTTTTTCAGTTTTTTTCTTATTCTTCCTGTTAAAATGCATTTACAGTAAAGTGGCTCTTAGCAAAATGTACCCCCCAAAGAAAGCCTAATTGATGGCGGAAAAAACAAGATATAGATCAGTTCATTGTGATAAGTAGTGATAAAGTTATAGGCTAATGAATGGGAGGTGAACATTTCTCAAGTGAAAACGACGGAACGCGAATGGGTTAAATTGCTTTTAAAACTTTTTTTAGGGTAAATGAGGCATGTAGCGCCATGTTTTTTTTAAAGGGAGACACTAATTGATGATGTGGGGACTTAAAATCCCCCACCCCAAAAAAATGGCTGTCAATTAACATTGTCAATTGGCACTTGGCTCTTTGCACTTGGCACTTTGCATTTGGCACTTTGCACTTGCCAAGTGACTGTCAGACAGCAGAGGAGAAGACACTAGTACACACTTATCGTCACATTGGCACTGCTCAGCAGCACAGCAGTTCTGTAGTAAGCTAACACAGTAGTACTATTACTCTAACAACTAACTAGCACTGACTGCAGTACTACAGTACTAACTACACAATAACACAGTAATCCTATTCCCTAACCTATACTGTAGCTAAGGCTAGCAGGCCAGCAGGCAGCAGCTGGCCTGGTCTGTGCACAGCACAGACACATAGCAGCTGCCTGCAGCAGCCCTGCAGCACACACTCTGTCACTGAATGAAATCAAGCTAGCTACCTAACAATACAATAGTGAAGGGGTTAATCACTGAACAGCTTTAGGTATATCACTGTATACAGCACTTGCTAGGCCAGTAGCACTGGAGCATGTCTCTCAGTGAGCAGTCACACAAGCAAGGACAGCATTTCTCATGGCAGCCCTAATTATACAGGGGGCTGGCCAGGGTTCCCTTCTGTGATTGGGTGCCAGGGCTTAGGCTGGGAGCCCTCTGATTGGCTCAATTAGGTCAGGTGGGGCTGGCCAGGGTTCCCTTCTGTGATTGGTTGCTAGGGCTTCTGCTAGGAGCCCTCTGATTGGCTCAATGACATCCTGGACGTCATCTACTTAGTTACAGTATCTCAAGATCCAGATATCCGCCGGATATATGCCGGATATCCACGGATATCTGGGTTTCCAGCCAACTATCCGCAGATAGCTATCCGGATTTGGGCCAAGGTATCTGGAATCCGAATCCGGTCAGATAGCTGAAAAAAGGTTGGATATCCGGGTTATCTGGATATTTGGAATCCGGATGAGCACCACTGATTTCCAGTGCATAGACACGCCCTTTTTGGCCACACCCCCTGTAGTTCACAGCTACCCCTAATTGAGATCCAGCTCCTGCATAGCACCCCCTAAAAAATTTCATGGAGCTGACTGCCAAAGTCCTAATATTATGTCCTACCATATTATTATGTATTTCTATAGCACCGCCACCTTCTGCAGCACTTTACAAAGTACATAGTCATGTCACTGACTCTCCTCTGAGGAGCTCACAATCTAATCCTGGCATAGTCTAATGTCCTACCATATTATTATACACTTATATAGCACTGACTGACATCTTCTGCAGTACTTTACAGAGTATATAGTGATTGGCTGTGCCCAGAGTGGCTATCAATCTAATCCCTACTATAGTCAAAGTCTAATGTGCTACCATATCATTATAAATTTACCAGTATACAGCACTGACATCTTCTGAAGCACTTTACAGAGTACAAAGTTGTTACTGACTGTCCTCAGAGGAGCTCACAATCTAATACCTACCACCATTTTGAGGGAGTGAACAGTGGCTAATGTGTGTTAATGGTGGGAACACTTCAGACTTACTCGTTTACAGGACACTTTACCATTTTTGCTCGAATACCGACGACCACGAATTCAAGTAAATCTGGCCACAGCAGTATCAAAATCCAGATACGCCGTGATCGTGATCTGGTTTTGAAATGGAATTCCAAATTCGACTCGGATTTTAGCTGTGTTTGCATGTAGAATTTGACTTTAACGTTAATAGCAAAGCCCCCATACAGATCAGAAAAGTGCTACAAAAGTGCCAAGTGTGAACCAGCCCTGAATGGTTCCTGGTCCATCTACATAGAGGGGAAGTGACATCTGTGCACATTTGTCAACTTATCAGGAGAAATATCAATTAAATATTTAACTGGCTTGGTGTTAATTACCTGGAATGTCTCCAGTGGTTGCCAAAGTGGTTTGAAAGTAGTTTCACAGTCCCATTTGCTCATGGCTGAGCTCTGAAAACTGCTATGTAAATGCTTAGCATTGCAAACTGCTCTCTGGCTACATGAAAAACCAACGGAAGCCTTGTACACACAAAAGTCATTTGAAACATCAGAAGAAAAACAGATTTTGCTATATTGAACAATAGTATTAAAAAATGTAGCCAGATGACATCAAACGACAATGCAGGGGCGTAACTAAGAGCCACCAGGCCCCCCTGCAGTAATTCTGAGCAGCCCCCCCCCCCCCCCCCGGGGCCCGCTCGTGGACGTTTTGGGGAGCTGGAGGGGTCGCAGCATGAGGGGAAAGCTATGGCCACACTCGGCGGGGAGTCCCCCCCTCCCTCACCTTGGGCTTTCCCCTCTGCGCTCCCCTCCAGCTTCAATAGCTATATAAGTGAAGCGCAGCGGCAGGCAAATATTATTATTATTATTATTTATTGTATTTATAAATCGCCAACATATTACGCAGCACTGCGTAATATTACTTCTCGCTCTAGTGACTGACGCGACTTCCTGTTTTATACAGGAAGTCGCATCAGTCACTAGAGCGAGAAGTGCTCACGCTGGAACGCATGGAAGGTATATTTGCCTGCCGCTGCGCTTCACTTATATAGCTATTGAAGCTGGAGGGGAAAGCCCAAGGTGAGGGAGGGGGAGACTCCCCGCCGAGTGTGGCCATAGCTTTCCCCTCATGCTGCGACCACTCCAGCCCCCCAAAACAGCCAAGAGCGGGCCAGGGGGGGGGGGGGGGCGGGCCCCCCACGGCTGCATGGGCTGCATCCCCTATTGTTACGCCCATGCGACAATGACAACTGACCAATTTTGGGCATCATGCCCAATCCAACTGGCAGATAAATTCATAAGAAAAGTAGATCAGTGCATCATTAGCCCGCCTCTGATTGTGTACCAACATAGATGCGCTGATGAGCCCTCCAGAGACAACAAATGCACCTGTCGGCGAGATACAGAGAGTGCACTTCTCACTTGAGCAGACTGGCCGAAGTTACGGGACACAGTACCGGCAATACAGAAGGCTGAGGACGTTGGCATGGGAGTGATCTATCATGCGCATGGGGCTGGAGGAAGCCCCAGGTATGCATAAAATGTATTTTCTATCGTCTATGGTTTCCTTTAAAGCTAAGCATTCCCAATGGGTGTGGTTAACTTTGAGCAGATAAGTTCTTGCCCATAAAACATAGGCCCAAAAAAAAAAAAAAAAGGATAAGCCCACACACGGGACACACCGCAGCACCTGCTTAGGCCTTCCCAGCACCCTAGGCTCCAGTCTATGCAGCCTGCCCTCAAATACAGCCCTGAATGGTCCATTTTTTAAGCTGCATATAATTTACATGGAATTTGAATGCCAAGAGACAATCAGAAAATCTTCCTGTCAATTTTTATTGGTCAAAGTTCAAGGGATGGTCAATGATCTGCGAAATAATTTCAAGTTGATGTAGAATTTTGTATGCAAACTGAAAATAAAGCAACCAAATTCCACCTTGTCAGCATTTGATTAATCCATTTGAAAGCTGCATACAAAATTGGCAGACTATTGCATAAACTCAGAATAGCGTTTGATGGGAAATATTTCCTAAACAAGCGGAAAATATGGCAATTACAAAATGTGCCTCTAGAACATTCAAGATGGCCTGGCACCATTCCCAATTCAGTAGATATAAGCTCTTGTATTGCATGTGCAGCAAAGCCATAGCAATGGACTGATGCTGTTTCGGGCAAGGCCCTTTCTCAAATTGCCAAGCCATGACTGCCTCTAAATGTAGGCATACACTGGTCGATTTGCCATTAGATCGACCAACTGACAGATCGCTATCTGATCGAATCTGATCAGAGAGGGATCGTATGGCTTCCTTTACTGCAAACAGATTGTGAATCGATTTCAGCCTGAAACCGATCACAATCTGTTGAGCTGCTCCTGCCGCCTGCCCCCCCCTCCCCTCGTATACATTACCTGAAGCTGGCTCCGGGTCCTCTTCTCCGCACTGCACTGCATCCCAGCATCCCAGCGTACACTGTGTCACTCCGTGACCAGGAAGTTGAAATAGAGCGCCCTATTTGAACTTCCTGGTCACTGGAGTGACACAGGAAGTTAATGTACGCTGGGATGGAGCAGGAACAGAGCAGTGCAGCGTGAAGAAGATGCCCGGGAGCCAGCGTCAGGTAATGTATACCTGTATCGGATCGGCGGCCACCGCTAGCGACGCGCTCCCTACCCGCAGGAGATCGACGGTAATTTCCCGCACCGCGCGATCGACGGACCGATCCGATTTCGGGAGGAAATCGGATCGGCGGGTGCATTTAGCGCGAACGATTGGCAGCAGATTCGATCCCAGTGATCGAATCTGCTGTCGAATGGTGGCAAAAAGGGGCAGTGTATGGCCAGCTTAACACTTTTATTTTAATTGTGACAGGTCCACTTGCCATTATCTCAGGACTCACTGCCTTGCACGAGGGGACTTTACTTCTGTCAACAGTGACAATTGGTTCTACTTCCAAGACTCTTGGATTTTGCATTCCATTTGGATAAGTGAAGATAAGTGACTGGTTGTGTCACCCAAAAAGTAAACAATGATTAAAATTAGATCTACTGTGTCCCTTTCAACCCACTCAGGGATTATAGCACCTTTTGTTATATTGACATCCAAGTGGAGTTTAATTTGATTAGATTTTGGTGGCCTTATGCTGGGCACACACTAGAGAGATAAACAACTTCTATTTATCTGATACCGATCATCTACAGCTTGCCGTGTTCCAGTGAGATCAGATCTCAGCAGAGATGTGATCTAAAGCCAATCATACACACATCAATTTTCTATAGTTCAATTTTGATTACATTTGTGGCAAAAAGTTGCACTGGCTGGCAATCTATGCATGTATGGTTGGTTCTTTTGCTACTCTTGTCCATGTCTCCCCAACCCTACACACATACAGATGCACCCACCCATACCTCTACACACACACTGTACAAACCACCCTGCCACCAACCTACCCCTATACACAATGTACGTGTGTATAGACCACCCTGCAGATCCGCCGCCGTGTGAGCAGGAGGGGAGGCAGCGCAGAGAAGGGGGAACCGTGGGCACAAAGGCGGGGAAGGGGCATGTCTCCCCCCTCCTTGATTCCCCCTCCAAAACTAAGCATTGTGGCAGCAGGCGGGAACTTACCTCTGCCTTGTTCCAAGCGCCCGGAGGAAGTTCTGTGTGGGCTGCTCTAGTCTAGAGTCTAGACCAGACCAGACTAGACTAGCGGCAACGCAGAGCTTCCTCTCGCGCCTGGGGGAAGACAGAGGTAAGTTCCCGTCCACTGCCACAATGCTTAGTTCTAGAGGGGGGAGCGAGGAAGGGGGAGCCTCAGGTGAGGGAAGGGGGGGGATGATCCCCCCCCTTCCTTGCCACTGTGCCCACCGCTCCCCCTTCTCTGCGCTGCCTCCCCATTGCGCTGCGTGTTACAACCAGGACTAAAGGATATGATGTCCAAAGTGAATCAGTTCTCCAATGCCAGTGTCAGACAATGAAAGGAGGAAAGGTAGTATCCAGTGCAGCTCTCTCAGTAGTGGGATTTGACAAGTGCTTGTATCAGAAAAAGGAGAGAGAAGAGAGCACATCTATGGCGCAATACCTTTAATTCAGTTTGCAAATTGCAAAAGAAATGCATGTACAAGATCGCATACATTTGCAAGCATATCTCACATGCTCAATGTTCCATTTCTTGGACCTCAACCGTGGCCAGCGGGTGACATCAACAAGGGTCCGTGGTAGGTCTGGAGTCCAGGCAAGCTCCGTGTGCTGGGTTATAATGAAGATGTGTTTCGACATGCCAGTGTGCCTGTCAAGTCAGGAACTGGTGTGTCGAAACGCATCGTAATTATAACCCGGCACCATAGATGGAGACATCTATACACCTAGCTACCTATTCTGGGAACACCTATAGACCTGGCTACGTATACAGAGGGCACCTTTTTTTGGGAGAACTGCTGCCAGATTATGCTCAGAAGCTCAGATGGATAGACATCAGACATTCGTTAGGTCCAATAAAGAGCGTGATCCAAATGCTGTATCTTTCATCACAGGTTTAATCAACAGTACGGGAAATTGAGAAAATAAATTAAACGTCATTGGGGCATCCTGAGGGCTGATGCCCAATTAACTGATAAAACCCAGTCCATCTATAGAAAACCTAACAACCTGAAAGCCATATTGGCCCCTAGCTGTGTGAACCCACCTGCCAGATCAAGCGACCCCTGGAAGCAAGATGGTTTTTATCCATGCAGAATCTGTCAGGCAGGCCTAACAAAGAGATCCACCACCATCATTTCCAAAACTAACGGATGTGAAATTAAGATTAAAGGGTTTATAACATGCTCAACGAAATTCATGGTTTATTGCTTGACCTGTATGCGTGGCAAGCAGTATGTAGGACGGACAAGTAGAGAGTTAAAAGCACGATTGGGCGAACACTATCATAAAATAGAAAAAAAAGACTTACTAACCACAGTGTCCCAAGGCATTTCATTAATAACCAGTCTTGTAAATGACACGAAAATGCAAATGATTGGTATTGAAAAGCTAAAACCCTCATGGAGAGGATGTAATAAAATTAGAGAACGGTCAAAACTGGAAACAAATCATATTTTTGAAATGGATACACTTGAACCTTCAGGGCTGAATATTGAAATACATCTGAATTGTTTTTTGAGCAATTCCTAATGTTAATGGGTACATTAGTCATGATGCTTAGCCTATCTGTAAAGTATGAATGGGACTCAATATGTGTGCCTTGCTGAGTTGGGACAAGCAGAGCTAAATCAGCCCGGAGCCTAATTAGGCATGTCAATTACCGTAATTGTCGCTAGTGATCAGGTCCGCCATCAGAAATATTGGGGCCCCTCACACATCAGGCCTGGGCCCACCCACTGGTTGCTGGGCCCACCCACTAGCCACCCCACCCCAGTGTCCGTGCGTGAAGTGTGCATGGCTCTGACACTAAAGAAAGCAGCATGCACAGTGTCATGCAGCAAAAATTTGGCGTGACTGTGGCATGTTGTGGGTGGAGCCAAATACTAGCAAAATACAGGTAGTCAGCAGTTAACAAATGAGATAGGGACTTGTAGGTCCGTTCTTATCCTTTATCCTTTCTCTTTCATCCCCCAATTTTCTTCCTGTGCCTGTGTTGTCCCCCTCTGTCTCACCTCTTTTATGTCCCTTTGTGTGACTTCATGTTATAGTCTCATCTCCTTTCTCCCTATGCCTCTTTTGTCTGCCTCTGTTCCTGCTGTGCCTCTTTTGTCCACCTGTTACCTCTTGTCCTTCAGTCTCAGCTTGTCCCCCTGCTATAGCCAGGTATAGGTTCCCCCAGTATAGGTATCCAGGCATTGGTGCTCCCAGTATAGGTAGCCAGGTATAGGTTCCATGTGTGTTGGGGGTAGTGTTGGGCGAACAGTGTTCGCCACTGTTTGGGTTCTGCAGAACATCACCCTGTTCGGGTGATGTTCGAGTTTGGCTATATGGCCGAACTAAAAGCACATGTCCGAACGTTCCCCGAACGTTCGGCTAGCACTGTGATTGGCCGAACGGGTCACGTGGAACGTTCGGCTAGCGCTGTGATTGGCCGAACGGGTCACGTGGTTCGGACCCGAACGCGCTCTGATTGGCCGAACGGGTCACGTGGTTCGGGTAAATAAATACCCGATCCATGTCATTTCTCCGCCATTTGTCTGTGGGTTTAGCTTTGGGTAGGCAGGCAGGGTAGTTCTCTCTCCAGCCAGGCTAGCCAGGATCCCCCCAGTCATGACACTGCTGGGAACAGTAGTACACCGCTCGCCCACACTATATAGCATTGTGTTTACTGCCACTCTGTGTCTCTGCTGGGAACAGTAGTACACCGCTCACCCTGTATAGCATTGTGCTCTGTGTCGCTGCTGGGAATAGTAGTACCCCGCTCACCCACCACTGTATAGCATTGAGTTTACTGCCACTCTGTGTCGCTGCTGGGAACAGTAGTACACCGCTCACCCACCACTGTATAGCATTTTGCTCTGTGTCGCTGCTGGGAATAGTAGTACACCGCTCAGCCTCCACTGTATAGCATTGTGTTTACTGCCACTCTGTGTCTCTGCTGGGAACAGTAGTACACCGCTCACCCACCACTGTATAGCATTGTGCTCTGTATCGCTGCTGGGAACAGTAGTACACCACTCACCCACCACTGTATACCATTGTGCTCTGTGTCGCTGCTGGGAACAGTAGTACACCGCTCACCCACCACTGTATAGCATTGTGCTCTGTGTCGCTGCTGGGAACAGTAGTACACCGCTCAGCCTCCAATGTATAGCATTGTGTTTACTGCCACTCTGTGTCTCTGCTGGGAACAGTAGTACACCGCTCAGCCACCACTGTATAGCATTGTGCTCTGTGTCACTGCTGGGAACAGTAGTACACCGCTCACCCACCCACCACTGTATAGCATTGTGCTCTGTGTCGCTGCTGGGAACAGTAGTACACCGCTCAGCCACCACTGTATAGCATTGTGTTTACTGCCACTCTGTGTCTCTGCTGGGAACAGTAGTACACCGCTCACCCACCACTGCATAGCATTGTGCTCTGTGTCGCTGCTGGGAACAGTAGTACACCGCTCACCCACACTATATAGCATTGTGTTTACTGCCACTCTGTGTCTCTGCTGGGAACAGTAGTACACCGCTCAGCCACCACTGTATAGCATTGTGTTTACTGCCACTCTGTGTCTCTGCTGGAAACAGTAGTACACCGCTCACCCACCACTGTATAGCATTGTGCTCTGTATCGCTGCTGGGAACAGTAGTACACCACTCACCCACCACTGTATACCATTGTGCTCTGTGTCGCTGCTGGGAACAGTAGTACACCACTCAGCCACCACTGTATAGCATTGTGTTTACTGCCACTCTGTGTCTCTGCTGGGAACAGTAGTACACCGCTCACCAACCACTGTATAGCATTTTGCTCTGTATCGCTGCTGGGAACAGTAGTACACCACTCACCCACCACTGTATACCATTGTGCTCTGTGTCGCTGCTGGGAACAGTAGTACACCGCTCAGCCACCACTGTATAGCATTGTGTTTACTGCCACTCTGTGTCTCTGCTGGGAACAGTAGTACACCGCTCACCCACCACTGTATAGCATTGTGCTCTGTGTCGCTGCTGGGAACAGTAGTACACCGCTCACCCACACTATATAGCATTTTGTTTACTGCCACTCTGTGTCTCTGCTGGGAACAGTAGTACACCGCTCACCCACCACTGTATAGCATTGTGCTCTGTGTCGCTGCTGGGAACAGTAGTACACCGCTCAGCCACACTATATAGCATTGTGTGTACTGCCACTCTGTGTCTCTGCTGGGAACAGTAGTACACCGCTCACCCACCACTGTATAGCATTGTGCTCTGTGTCGCTGCTGGGAACAGTAGTACACCGCTCACCCACCACTGTATAGCATTGTGCTCTGTATCGCTGCTGGGAACAGTAGTACACCACTCACCCACCACTGTATACCATTGTGCACTGTGTCGCTGCTGGGAACAGTAGTACACCGCTCAGCCACCACTGTATAGCATTGTGTTTACTGACACTCTGTGTCTCTGCTGGGAACAGTAGTACACCGCTCACCCACCACTGTATAGCATTGTGCTCTGTGTCGCTGCTGGGAACAGTAGTACACCGCTCACCCACACTATATAGCATTTTGTTTACTGCCACTCTGTGTCTCTGCTGGAAACAGTAGTACACCGCTCACCCACCACTGTATAGCATTGTGCTCTGTGTCGCTGCTGGGAACAGTAGTACACCGCTCAGCCACACTATATAGCATTGTGTTTACTGCCACTCTGTCTCTGCTGGGAACAGTAGTACACCGCTCACCCACCACTGTATAGCATTGTGCTCTGTATCGCTGCTGGGAACAGTAGTACACCACTCACCCACCACTGTATACCATTGTGCTCTGTGTCACTGCTGGGAACAGTAGTACACCGCTCAGCCACCACTGTATAGCATTGTGTTTACTGCCGCTCTGTGTCTCTGCTGGGAACAGTAGTACACCGCTCACCCACCACTGTATAGCATTGTGCTTTGTGTCGCTGCTGGGAACAGTAGTACACCGCTCACCCACCCTATATAGCATTGTGTTTACTGCCACTCTGTTTCTCTGCTGGGAACAGTAGTACACCGTTTACCCACCACTGTATAGCATTGTGCTCTGTATCACTGCTGGGAACAGTAGTACACCACTCATCCACCACTGTATACCATTGTGCTCTGTGTCGCTGCTGGGAATAGTAGTACACCGCTCAGCCTCCACTGTATAGCATTGTGTTTACTGCCACTCTGTGTCTCTGCTGGGAACAGTAGTACACCGCTCAGCCACCACTGTATAGCATTGTGCTCTGAGTCGCTGCTGGGAACAGTAGTACACGGCTCAGCCACCACTGTATAGCATTGTGTTTACTGCCACTCCGTGTCTCTGCTGGGAACAGTAGTACACCGCTCACCCACCACTGTATAGCATTGTGCTCTGTGTCGCTGCTGGGAACAGTAGTACACCCCTCAGCCACACTATATAGCATTGTGTTTACTGCCACTCTGTGTCTCTGCTGGGAACAGTAGTACACCGCTCACCCACCACTGTATAGCATTGTGCTCTGTGTCGCTGCTGGGAACAGTAGTACACCGCTCAGCCACCACTGTATAGCATTGTGTTTACTGCCACTCTGTGTCTCTGCTGGGAACAGTAGTACACCGCTCACCCACCACTGTATAGCATTGTGCTCTGTGTCGCTGCTGGGAACAGTAGTACACCGCTCACCCACACTATATAGCATTGTGTTTACTGCCACTCTGTGTCTCTGCTGGGAACAGTAGTACACCGCTCAGCCACCACTGTATAGCATTGTGTTTACTGCCACTGTGTCTCTGCTGGGAACAGTAGTACACCACTCACCCACCACTGTATACCATTGTGCTCTGTGTCACTGCTGGGAACAGTAGTACACCGCTCAGCCACCACTATATAGCATTTTGTTTACTGCCACTCTGTGTCTCTGCTGGGAACAGTAGTACACCGCTCACCCACCACTGTATAGCATTGTGCTCTGTGTCGCTGCTGGGAACAGTAGTACACCGCTCAGCCACACTATATAGCATTGTGTTTACTGCCACTCTGTGTCTCTGCTGGGAACAGTAGTACACCGCTCACCCACCACTGTATAGCATTGTGCTCTGTGTCGCTGCTGGGAACAGTAGTACACCGCTCACCCACCACTGTATAGCATTGTGCTCTGTATCGCTGCTGGGAACAGTAGTACACCACTCACCCACCACTGTATACCATTGTGCACTGTGTCGCTGCTGGGAACAGTAGTACACCGCTCAGCCACCACTGTATAGCATTGTGTTTACTGCCACTCTGTGTCTCTGCTGGGAACAGTAGTACACCGCTCACCCACCACTGTATAGCATTGTGCTCTGTGTCGCTGCTGGGAACAGTAGTACACCGCTCACCCACACTATATAGCATTTTGTTTACTGCCACTCTGTGTCTCTGCTGGAAACAGTAGTACACCGCTCACCCACCACTGTATAGCATTGTGCTCTGTGTCGCTGCTGGGAACAGTAGTACACCGCTCAGCCACACTATATAGCATTGTGTTTACTGCCACTCTGTCTCTGCTGGGAACAGTAGTACACCGCTCACCCACCACTGTATAGCATTGTGCTCTGTATCGCTGCTGGGAACAGTAGTACACCACTCACCCACCACTGTATACCATTGTGCTCTGTGTCACTGCTGGGAACAGTAGTACACCGCTCAGCCACCACTGTATAGCATTGTGTTTACTGCCGCTCTGTGTCTTTGCTGGGAACAGTAGTACACCGCTCACCCACCACTGTATAGCATTGTGCTTTGTGTCGCTGCTGGGAACAGTAGTACACCGCTCACCCACCCTATATAGCATTGTGTTTACTGCCACTCTGTTTCTCTGCTGGGAACAGTAGTACACCGTTTACCCACCACTGTATAGCATTGTGCTCTGTATCACTGCTGGGAACAGTAGTACACCACTCATCCACCACTGTATACCATTGTGCTCTGTGTCGCTGCTGGGAATAGTAGTACACCGCTCAGCCTCCACTGTATAGCATTGTGTTTACTGCCACTCTGTGTCTCTGCTGGGAACAGTAGTACACCGCTCAGCCACCACTGTATAGCATTGTGCTCTGTGTCGCTGCTGGGAACAGTAGTACACGGCTCAGCCACAACTGTATAGCATTGTGTTTACTGCCACTCCGTGTCTCTGCTGGGAACAGTAGTACACCGCTCACCCACCACTGTATAGCATTGTGCTCTGTGTCGCTGCTGGGAACAGTAGTACACCCCTCAGCCACACTATATAGCATTGTGTTTACTGCCACTCTGTGTCTCTGCTGGGAACAGTAGTACACCGCTCACCCACCACTGTATAGCATTGTGCTCTGTGTCGCTGCTGGGAACAGTAGTACACCGCTCAGCCACCACTGTATAGCATTGTGTTTACTGCCACTCTGTGTCTCTGCTGGGAACAGTAGTACACCGCTCACCCACCACTGTATAGCATTGTGCTCTGTGTCGCTGCTGGGAACAGTAGTACACCGCTCACCCACACTATATAGCATTGTGTTTACTGCCACTCTGTGTCTCTGCTGGGAACAGTAGTACACCGCTCAGCCACCACTGTATAGCATTGTGTTTACTGCCACTGTGTCTCTGCTGGGAACAGAGGTACACCACTCACCCACCACTGTATACCATTGTGCTCTGTGTCACTGCTGGGAACAGTAGTACACCGCTCAGCCACCACTGTATAGCATTGTGTTTACTGCCACTCTGTGTCTCTGCTGGGAACAGTAGTACACCGCTCACCCACCACTGTATAGCATTGTGCTCTGTATCGCTGCTGGGAACAGTAGTACACCACTCACCCACCACTGTATACCATTGTGCTCTGCGTCGCTGCTGGGAACAGTAGTACATCGCTCAGCCACCACTGTATAGCATTGTTTTTACTACCACTCTGTGTCTCTGCTGGGAACAGTAGTACACCGCTCACCCACCACTGTATAGCATTGTGCTCTGTGTCGCTGCTGGGAACAGTAGTACACCGCTCACCCACACTATATAGCATTTTGTTTACTGCCACTCTGTGTCTCTGCTGGGAACAGTAGTACACTGCTCACCCACCACTGTATAGCATTGTGCTCTGTGTCGCTGCTGGGAACAGTAGTACACCGCTCAGCCACACTATATAGCATTGTGTTTACTGCCACTCTGTGTCTCTGCTGGGAACAGTAGTACACCGCTCAGCCACCACTGAATAGCATTGTGTTTACTGCCACTCTGTGTCTCTGCTGGGAACAGTAGTACACCGCTCACCCACCACTGTATAGCATTGTGCTCTGTATCGCTGCTGGGAACAGTAGTACACCACTCACCCACCACTGTATACCATTGTGCTCTGTGTCGCTGCTGGGAACAGTAGTACACCGCTCACCCACCACTGTATAGCATTGTGCTCTGTGTCGCTGCTGGGAACAGTAGTACACCGCTCAGCCTCCAATGTATAGCATTGTGTTTACTGCCACTCTGTGTCTCTGCTGGGAACAGTAGTACACCGCTCAGCCACCACTGTATACCATTGTGCTCTGTGTCGCTGCTGGGAACAGTAGTACACCACTCACCCACCACTGTATACCATTGTGCTCTGTGTCGCTGCTGGGAACAGTAGTACACCGCTCACCCACCACTGTATAGCATTGTGCTCTGTGTCGCTGCTGGGAACAGTAGTACACCGCTCAGCCTCCAATGTATAGCATTGTGTTTACTGCCACTCTGTGTCTCTGCTGGGAACAGTAGTACACCGCTCAGCCACCACTGTATAGCATTGTGCTCTGTGTCGCTGCTGGGAACAGTAGTACACCGCTCAGCCACCACTGTATAGCATTGTGTTTACTGCCACTCTGTGTCTCTGCTGGCAACAGTAGTACACCGCTCACCCACCACTGTATAGCATTGTGCTCTGTGTCGCTGCTGGGAACAGTAGTACACCGCTCACCCACACTATATAGCATTGTGTTTACTGCCACTCTGTGTCTCTGCTGGGAACAGTAGTACACCGCTCAGCCACCACTGTATAGCATTGTGTTTACTGCCACTCTGTGTCTCTGCTGGGAACAGTAGTACACCGCTCACCCACCACTGTATAGCATTGTGCTCTGTATCGCTGCTGGGAACAGTAGTACACCACTCACCCACCACTGTATACCATTGTGCTCTGTGTCGCTGCTGGGAACAGTAGTACACCACTCAGCCACCACTGTATAGCATTGTGTTTACTGCCACTCTGTGTCTCTGCTGGGAACAGTAGTACACCGCTCACCCACCACTGTATAGCATTGTTCTCTGTATCGCTGCTGGGAACAGTAGTACACCACTCACCCACCACTGTATACCATTGTGCTCTGTGTCGCTGCTGGGAACAGTAGTACACCGCTCAGCCACCACTGTATAGCATTGTGTTTACTGCCACTCTGTGTCTCTGCTGGGAACAGTAGTACACCGCTCACCCACCACTGTATAGCATTGTGCTCTGTGTCGCTGCTGGGAACAGTAGTACACCGCTCACCCACACTATATAGCATTTTGTTTACTGCCACTCTGTGTCTCTGCTGGGAACAGTAGTACACCGCTCACCCACCACTGTATAGCATTGTGCTCTGTGTCGCTGCTGGGAACAGTAATACACCGCTCAGCCACACTATATAGCATTGTGTTTACTGCCACTCTGTGTCTTTGCTGGGAACAGTAGTACACCGCTCACCCACCACTGTATAGCATTGTGCTCTGTATCGCTGCTGGGAACAGTAGTACACCACTCACCCACCACTGTATACCATTGTGCTCTGTGTCACTGCTGGGAACAGTAGTACACCGCTCAGCCACCACTGTATAGCATTGTGTTTACTGCCACTCTGTGTCTCTGCTGGGAACAGTAGTACACCGCTCACCCACCACTGTATAACATTGTGCTCTGTGTCGCTGCTGGGAACAGTAGTACACCGCTCACCCACCACTGTATAGCATTGTGCTCTGTATCGCTGCTGGGAACAGTAGTACACCACTCACCCACCACTGTATACCATTGTGCACTGTGTCGCTGCTGGGAACAGTAGTACACCGCTCAGCCACCACTGTATAGCATTGTGTTTACTGCCACTCTGTGTCTCTGCTGGGAACAGTAGTACACCGCTCACCCTTCACTGTATAGCATTGTGCTCTGTGTCGCTGCTGGGAACAGTAGTACACCGCTCACCCACACTATATAGCATTTTGTTTACTGCCACTCTGTGTCTCTGCTGGAAACAGTAGTACACCGCTCACCCACCACTGTATAGCATTGTGCTCTGTGTCGCTGCTGGGAACAGTAGTACACCGCTCAGCCACACTATATAGCATTGTGTTTACTGCCACTCTGTCTCTGCTGGGAACAGTAGTACACCGCTCACCCACCACTGTATAGCATTGTGCTCTGTATCGCTGCTGGGAACAGTAGTACACCACTCACCCACCACTGTATACGATTGTGCTCTGTGTCACTGCTGGGAACAGTAGTACACCGCTCAGCCACCACTGTATAGCATTGTGTTTACTGCCACTCTGTGTCTCTGCTGGGAACAGTAGTACACCGCTCACCCACCACTGTATAGCATTGTGCTTTGTGTCGCTGCTAGGAACAGTAGTACACCGCTCACCCACACTATATAGCATTGTGTTTACTGCCACTCTGTGTCTCTGCTGGGAACAGTAGTACACCGTTTACCCACCACTGTATAGCATTGTGCTCTGTATCACTGCTGGGAACAGTAGTACACCACTCATCCACCACTGTATACCATTGTGCTCTGTGTCGCTGCTGGGAACAGTAGTACACCGCTCAGCCTCCACTGTATAGCATTGTGCTCTGTGTCACTGCTGGGAACAGTAGTACACCGCTCACCCACCCACCGCTGTATAGCATTGTGCTCTGTGTCGCTGCTGGGAACAGTAGTACACGGCTCAGCCACCACTGTATAGCATTGTGTTTACTGCCACTCTGTGTCTCTGCTGGGAACAGTAGTACACCGCTCACCCACCACTGTATAGCATTGTGCTCTGTGTCGCTGCTGGGAACAGTAGTACACCCCTCAGCCACACTATATAGCATTGTGTTTACTGCCACTCTGTGTCTCTGCTGGGAACAGTAGTACACCGCTCACCCACCACTGTATAGCATTGTGCTCTGTGTCGCTGCTGGGAACAGTAGTACACCGCTCACCCACACTATATAGCATTGTGTTTACTGCCACTCTGTGTCTCTGCTGGGAACAGTAGTACACCGCTCAGCCACCACTGTATAGCATTGTGTTTACTGCCACTCTGTGTCTCTGCTGGGAACAGTAGTACACCACTCACCCACCACTGTATACCATTGTGCTCTGTGTCGCTGCTGGGAACAGTAGTACACCGCTCAGCCACCACTGTATAGCATTGTGTTTACTGCCACTCTGTGTCTCTGCTGGGAACAGTAGTACACCGCTCACCCACCACTGTATAGCATTGTGCTCTGTATCGCTGCTGGGAACAGTAGTACACCACTCACCCACCACTGTATAGCATTGTGCTCTGTGTCGCTGCTGGGAACAGTAGTACACCCCTCAGCCACACTATATAGCATTGTGTTTACTGCCACTCTGTGTCTCTGCTGGGAACAGTAGTACACCGCTCACCCACCACTGTATAGCATTGTGCTCTGTGTCGCTGCTGGGAACAGTAGTACACCGCTCAGCCACCACTGTATAGCATTGTGTTTACTGCCACTCTGTGTCTCTGCTGGGAACAGTAGTACACCGCTCACCCACCACTGTATAGCATTGTGCTCTGTGTCGCTGCTGGGAACAGTAGTACACCGCTCACCCACACTATATAGCATTGTGTTTACTGCCACTCTGTGTCTCTGCTGGGAACAGTAGTACACCACTCACCCACCACTGTATTGCATTGTGCTCTGTGTCGCTGCTGGGAACAGTAGTACACCGCTCACCCACCACTGTATAGCATTGTGCTCTGTGTCGCTGCTGGGAACAGTAGTACACTGCTCACCCACACTATATAGCATTGTGTTTACTGCCACTCTGTGTCTCTGCTGGGAACAGTAGTACACCGTTTACCCACCACTGTATAGCATTGTGCTCTGTATCACTGCTGGGAACAGTAGTACACCACTCATCCACCACTGTATACCATTGTGCTCTGTGTCGCTGCTGGGAATAGTAGTACACCGCTCAGCCTCCACTGTATAGCATTGTGCTCTGTGTCACTGCTGGGAACAGTAGTACACCGCTCACCCACCCACCGCTGTATAGCATTGTGCTCTGTGTCGCTGCTGGGAACAGTAGTACACGGCTCAGCCACCACTGTATAGCATTGTGTTTACTGCCACTCTGTGTCTCTGCTGGGAACAGTAGTACACCGCTCACCCACCACTGTATAGCATTGTGCTCTGTGTCGCTGCTGGGAACAGTAGTACACCCCTCAGCCACACTATATAGCATTGTGTTTACTGCCACTCTGTGTCTCTGCTGGGAACAGTAGTACACCGCTCACCCACCACTGTATAGCATTGTGCTCTGTGTCGCTGCTGGGAACAGTAGTACACCGCTCAGCCACCACTGTATAGCATTGTGTTTACTGCCACTCTGTGTCTCTGCTGGGAACAGTAGTACACCGCTCACCCACCACTGTATAGCATTGTGCTCTGTGTCGCTGCTGGCAACAGTAGTACACCGCTCACCCACACTATATAGCATTGTGTTTACTGCCACTCTGTGTCTCTGCTGGGAACAGTAGTACACCGCTCAGCCACCACTGTATAGCATTGTGTTTACTGCCACTCTGTGTCTCTGCTGGGAACAGTAGTACACCACTCACCCACCACTGTATACCATTGTGCTCTGTGTCGCTGCTGGGAACAGTAGTACACCGCTCAGCCACCACTGTATAGCATTGTGTTTACTGCCACTCTGTGTCTCTGCTGGGAACAGTAGTACACCGCTCACCCACCACTGTATAGCATTGTGCTCTGTATCGCTGCTGGGAACAGTAGTACACCACTCACCCACCACTGTATACCATTGTGCTCTGTGTCGCTGCTGGGAACAGTAGTACATCGCTCAGCCACCACTGTATAGCATTGTGTTTACTACCACTCTGTGTCGCTGCTGGGAACAGTAGTACACCGCTCACCCACCACTGTATAGCATTGTGCTCTGTGTCGCTGCTGGTAACAGTAGTACACCGCTCACCCACACTATATAGCATTTTGTTTACTGCCACTCTGTGTCTCTGCTGGGAACAGTAGTACACCGCTCACCCACCACTGTATAGCATTGTGCTCTGTGTCTCTGCTGGGAACAGTAGTACACCGCTCAGCCACACTATATAGCATTGTGTTTACTGCCACTCTGTGTCTCTGCTGGGAACAGTAGTACACCACTCACCCACCACTGTATTGCATTGTGCTCTGTGTCGCTGCTGGGAACAGTAGTACACCGCTCAGCCACACTATATAGCATTGTGTTTACTGCCACTCTGTGTCTCTGCTGGGAACAGTAGTACACCGCTCACCCAACACTGTATAGCATTGTGCTCTGTATCGCTGCTGGGAACAGTAGTACACCACTCACCCACCACTGTATACCATTGTGCTGTGTCGCTGCTGGGAACAGTAGTACACCACTCAGCCACCACTGTATAGCATTGTGTTTACTGCCACTCTGTGTCTCTGCTGGGAACAGTAGTACACCGCTCACCCACCACTGTATAGCATTGTGCTCTGTGTCGCTGCTGGGAACAGTAGTACACCGCTCACCCACACTATATAGCATTGTGTTTACTGCCACTCTGTGTCTCTGCTAGGAACAGTAGTACACCGCTCAGCCACCACTGTATAGCATTGTGTTTACTGTCACTCTGTGTCGCTGCTGGGAACAGTAGTACACCGCTCACCCACCACTGTATAGCATTGTGCTCTGTGTCACTGCTGGGAATAGTAGTACACCGCTCACCTGCCACTGTATAGCATTTCTGTACTTCCACTGTACTGCTGCCAGTCAGCGTGTACTTTAAGGATAAGTGAAATGAAAAAGAAATCCTGTGAAAGAGGGAGGGGCAAGGCAAGAGGTGTTTCCCCTGACGGTTCACGTACAGGCCACAGTGGAGCACCAAAGAAAACCCACTCAATACCGCCCATGTTGTCCAGGAAATCAACCCTCACAAATCCAAAAGAACAGGACCAGATAATTAATTGGATGACCTCTCAAGCGTCCAGCAGTGGGTTAAGCAGCACCAGCACATCACGCACGAGGTCCGAGTCCTCAGCCAGTTACAAGGAGCCAGTGGGCACAAAGCTGACACAACCGGCAGCGACACCACGCACACAACTGCCAGATAACCAGTCCGAAGAATTTCCTCAGGACACAATGGGGTATTCGCAGGAGCTATTCCCAGCCCAACAAACTTCCACCTTTCAAAGGTCAATCTAACAGCCAGAAATTTTGTGCCCGGATTCACAACCATTTAGTGTTGGAAATGCACCGCGCACTGAAATGCAAGGCGAGTCCGAGGACTTTGAAACCCAAATCCCAGAGCAAGTTGGGCAGGAGGGGATTCAATTGCAGGAGGTTGGCCGAGAAGATCTGGAAGACGACGTTGGAGTGAGCTGCGCAGAGGTTGTTCTGGGGAGCTCTACTCCACGGCGGCGGCCCACAATCATCACAATCAGCAGCAGCAGTAGCTCAGCCATTGCGTGGTTCACAATAACATTCACAAACATCAGACGACGCTGACACTGTCACTTTCCGGAATAGTGCTCTTGAGGTCTCCCAGTCTTCATCAAACACAACAACCAACAGCCGTTCAGTGTGCAGCCCTACAGTTTAGTTGTCTGTCTCGGAGATGCTTGAGCGCAAGAGGAAATTGCCAGCAAATGACCCCCTGGCCGTGGCACTAACAACCAGCATAGCCAAGCTTCTGGCCTGCGAAATGCTGCCATATCGAGTGGTGGAGACAAACAGCTTCAAGGGCATGATGTCAGTGGCCATTCCACGTTACGTGGTTCCCAGCCTCTACCACTTTGCGCGCTCTGCAGTGCCTGAGTTGCATGAGCACGTGGTCAGCAAAATAACCCGAAGCTTGAAGAATGCCGTTGCCTGCAAGGTTCACCTCACCACTGACACCTGGACGAGTGCGTTCGGCCAGGGTCGATACTTCTCCCTTACCGCGCACTGGGTGAACCTTGTGGAGCCTGGTAGCGATTCCTCACCTGCTACGGCGCGGGTGTTGCCCACGCCGCAAACAGCTGCACCGCCGTCCCTCCCACTGGATAACAGCAGCACCTACCTCTCTGACTCCTTCTCCTCCAACGCATCTCAAAGCTGTACCTCATCCGGAAACGCTAACCCAGCAGCAGTAGGATCGTGGAAGCAGTGCAGCACAGCTGTTGGCATGCGTCAGCAAGCGTTGCTGAAGCTGATCTGCCTTGGGGATAAGCAGCACATAGGGGAGGAAATTTGGAAGGGAATAAAGGAACAGACGGATTTGTGGCTGGCACCGCTGGACCTGAAACCGGGCATGGTTGTGTGTGATAATGGGAGTAATCTCATTCGCGCTTTAAGGTTGGCTAAGCTGACACACATCCCTTGCCTGGCGCACGTGATGAACCTAGTAGTTCAGCGGTTCCTGAGGACATACCCAGGCGTGGCCGATCTTCTGTTGAAGGTGTGACGAGTGGCCAAACATTGTAGAAATTCCAGTACTGCTTCGGGGGCACTCGCCAAGATGCAGGAGCGCTTCAATCTCCCCCACCATCGCTTGCTGTGTGATGTCCCTACGCACTAGAATTCTACGATGCACATGCTAGCCCGCTTTTGCGAGCAGAAGAGTGCAGTGGTCCAGTACATGACGGCGCAGTACCGAGGCGCATCCGGACAGCTGCCAAGCTTCTGTGGATCCGATTGGGCCAACATGTTGGACCTCTGCCAAGTCCTCCAAAATTTTGAGCAATCCACGTTGCTTGTGAGCAGTGACAACTCTTCAGTCAGCATTACCATACCACTGCTATGTTTACTGAAGAAGTCAATGTTGAAAATCAAGGAAACAGCTGTCATGATGCAACTGGGGGAATCTGAAGGAGAAAACGATCAGCGTGATGATACCAACATCAGGCCATCTGCCTCAGGAAACGCTGGCCCCAGCAGCTATGACGAAGAAGAGGAGGAGGAACAGCTGGAGTTGGAGCAGGAATTTCATGCCACCACTGACGAGGGCCAGAGCGGTGCACGTTGGACTTCCACAATTCAGCGCGAATGGTCAGCAGAAGCAGACCCGGAAGAAGGTGACGACTATGATGCATCACAACTATCACAACGCTCACAAGACGATGATGAGGATTCTGGCAGGACTCTGGCACACATGGTTCAATTCATGCTAGACTGCATTGAACGCGACCCACGCATTGTGCGCATTCTGGACAACACCAATTACTGGGTTTATACCCTTCTGGAACCACGGTACAAACACAATGTTCCAAAACTGCTTGAAGAAAGAGTCAGACAGGTCAAAATGGAAGAATACCAGCAGGCCCTTGTGGAGACTTTAGAGAGGAGATTGACATCCTCCCCCTCCTCTAGCCAGTTGTACGCCGACAGACTGACTTCCGCAAACCCAGGACGACCAGGAGGGCAGCAAACAACACAAGCCGCAGCTAGTGCCCAAAAGGGAATGGTATTGGCAGTGTCCTTGGAGTGGGAAAATTTTCTGACACCCATGCAGCAGCCCACAGAACAGCAAGCGTGCAGATCCACCTCCAACACCGATCGCCTGGAGAAGATGGTCAAGGACTACATGTCAGATGGCGTAGCTGTGTCGAACAATCCATCTGCACCCTTCAACTATTGGGTATCGAAGCTAGACACCTGGCACGAACTGGCAATGTACGCAATAGAGGTGCTGGCTTGCCCGGCAGCCAGCGTTATGTCGGAACGCTGTTTCAGTGCTGCCGGAGGCATCGTCACAGATCGGCGTATCCGCCTCTTCACAGAAAATGCAGACCGTCTGACTCAAATTAAAATGAATCAATCCTGGATTGGAAACGACTATGCAACACTCCCGGACCCCAACCAAGTAACATGAACAATGAACATCTGTGATGGGTTAGTGTTTCCGGTCCATGTTTATTGAACCTATCATCTGTATTACATTTATGACTGCATGGCGACAAAAAGCAAATTGCTATCCGCACGCTTCTTGTCCGCATGCAAGGCCTGAGTTGTTGGTCTCAAAGCGTGGCCTTCTCCTCCTGCGCCACCCTCCTCCTGTTCCATCACGTGTGCTGCTGCTGGGTTAGCGTTACCGGTCCCTTTTCCTGGAACCTCTCATCTGTATTACATTTATGACTGCATGCCGACAAAAAGCAAATTGCTATCCGCACGCTTTTTGTCCGCATGCAAGGCCTGGGTTGTTGTGTCTCAAAGCGTGGCCTTCTCCTCCTGCGCCGCCCTCCTCCTGTTCCATCACGTGTGCTGCTGCTGGGTTAGCGTTACCGGTCCCTTTTCCTGGAACCTCTCATCTGTATTACATTTATGACTGCATGCCGACAAAAAGCAAATTGCTATCCGCACGCTTCTTGTCCGCATGCAAGGCCTGGGTTGTTGTGTCTCAAAGCGTGGCCTTCTCCTCCTGCGCCGCCCTCCTCCTGTTCCATCACGTGTGCTGCTGCTGGGTTAGCGTTACCGGTCCCTTTTCCTGGAACCTCTCATCTGTATTACATTTATGACTGCATGCCGACAAAAAGCAAATTGCTATCTGCACGCTTCTTGTCCGCATGCAAGGCCTGGGTTGTTGTGTCTCAAAGCGTGGCCTTCTCCTCCTGCGCCGCCCTCCTCCTGTTCCATCACGTGTGCTGCTCCTGGGTTAGCGTTACCGGTCCCTTTTCCTGGAACCTCTCATCTGTATTACATTTATGACTGCATGCCGACAAAAAGCAAATTGCTATCCGCTCGCTTCTTGTCCGCATGCAAGGCCTGGGTTGTTGTGTCTCAAAGCGTGGCTTTCTCCTCCTGCGCCGCTCTCCTCCTGTTACATCACGTGTGCTGCTGCTGGGTTAGCGTTACCGGTCCCTTTTCCTGGAACCTCTCATCTGTATTACATTTATGACTGCATGCCGACAAAAAGCAAATTGCTATCCGCACGCTTCTTGTCCGCATGCAAGGCCTGGGTTGTTGTGTCTCAAAGCGTGGCCTTCTCCTCCTGCGCCGCCCTCCTCCTGTTCCATCACGTGTGCTGCTGCTGGGTTAGCGTTACTGGTCCCTTTTCCTGGAACCTCTCATCTGTATTACATTTATGACTGCATGCCGACAAAAAGCAAATTGCTATCCGCACGCTTCTTGTCCGCATGCAAGGCCTGGGTTGTTGTGTCTCAAAGCGTGGCCTTCTCATCCTGCGCCGCCCTCCTCCTGTTCCATCACGTGTGCTGCTGCTGGGTTAGCGTTACCGGTCCCTTTTCCTGGAACCTCTCATCTGTATTACATTTATGACTGCATGCCGACAAAAAGCAAATTGCTATCCGCACGCTTCTTGTCCGCATGCAAGGCCTGGGTTGTTGTGTCTCAAAGCGTGGCCTTCTCCTCCTGCGCCGCCCTCCTCCTGTTCCATCACGTGTGCTGCTGCTGGGTTAGCGTTACTGGTCCCTTTTCCTGGAACCTCTCATCTGAATTACATTTATGACTGCATGCCGACAAAAAGCAAATTGCTATCCGCACGCTTCTTGTCCGCATGCAAGGCCTGGGTTGTTGTGTC
This sequence comes from Hyperolius riggenbachi, assembly GCF_040937935.1. Lineage (NCBI taxonomy): Eukaryota > Metazoa > Chordata > Amphibia > Anura > Hyperoliidae > Hyperolius > Hyperolius riggenbachi. The sequence continues at coordinate 152,294,850 of NC_090657.1, read as the reverse complement.
TCAAAGCGTGGCCTTCTCATCCTGCGCCGCCCTCCTCCTGTTCCATCACGTGTGCTGCTGCTGGGTTAGCGTTACCGGTCCCTTTTCCTGGAACCTCTCATCTGTATTACATTTATGACTGCATGCCGACAAAAAGCAAATTGCTATCCGCACGCTTCTTGTCCGCATGCAAGGCCTGGGTTGTTGTGTCTCAAAGCGTGGCCTTCTCCTCCTGCGCCGCCCTCCTCCTGTTCCATCACGTGTGCTGCTCCTGGGTTAGCGTTACCGGTCCCTTTTCCTGGAACCTCTCATCTGTATTACATTTATGACTGCATGCCGACAAAAAGCAAATTGCTATCCGCATGCTTCTTGTCCGCATGCAAGGCCTGGGTTGTTGTGTCTCAAAGCGTGGCCTTCTCCTCCTGCGCCGCCCTCCTCCTGTTCCATCACGTGTGCTGCTGCTGGGTTAGCATTACCGGTCCCTTTTCCTGGAACCTCTCATCTGTATTACATTTATGACTGCATGCCGACAAAAAGCAAATTGCTATCCGCACGCTTCTTGTCTGCATGCAAGGCCTGGGTTGTTGTGTCTCAAAGCGTGGCCTTCTCCTCCTGCGCCACCCTCCTCCTGTTCCATCACGTGTGCTGCTGCTGGGTTAGCGTTACCGGTTCCTTTTCCTGGAACCTCTCATCTGTATTACATTTATGACTGCATGCCGACAAAAAGCAAATTGCTATCCGCACGCTTCTTGTCCGCATGCAAGGCCTGGGTTGTTGTGTCTCAAAGCGTGGCCTTCTCCTCCTGCCTCGCCCTCCTCCTGTTCCATCACGTGTGCTGCTGCTGGGTTAGCGTTACCGGTCCCTTTTCCTGGAACCTCTCATCTGTATTACATTTATGACTGCATGCCGACAAAAAGCAAATTGCTATCCGCACGCTTCTTGTCCGCATGCAAGGCCTGGGTTGTTGTGTCTCAAAGCGTGGCCTTCTCCTCCTGCCTCGCCCTCCTCCTGTTCCATCACGTGTGCTGCTGCTGCTGGGTTAGCGTTACCGGTCCCTTTTCCTGGAACCTCTCATCTGTATTACATTTATGACTGCATGCCGACAAAAAGCAAATTGCTATCCGCACGCTTCTTGTCCGCATGCAAGGCCTGGGTTGTTGTGTCCCAAAGCGTGGCCTTCTCCTCCTGCCTCGCCCTCGTCCTGTTCCATCACGTGTGCTGCTGCTGGGTTAGCGTTACCGGTCCCTTTTCCTGGAACCTCTCATCTGTATTACATTTATGACTGCATGCCGACAAAAAGCAAATTGCTATCCGCACGCTTCTTGTCCTCATGCAAGGCCTGGGTTGTTGTGTCTCAAAGCGTGGCCTTCTCCTCCTGCCCCGCCCTCCTCCTGTTCCATCACGTGTGCTGCTGCTGGGTTAGCGTTACCGGTCCCTTTTCCTGGAACCTCTCATCTGTATTACATTTATGACTGCATGCCGACAAAAAGCAAATTGCTATCCGCACGCTTCTTGTCCTCATGCAAGGCCTGGGTTGTTGTGTCTCAAAGCGTGGCCTTCTCCTCCTGCCCCGCCCTCCTCCTGTTCCATCACGTGTGCTGCTGTTGGGTTAGCGTTACCGGTCCCTTTTCCTGGAACCTCTCATCTGTATTACATTTATGACTGCAATGCCGACAAAAAGCATGTTACCTGTGCAAAGAAAACAGACATTTCCCACATTTAAAAGACAGTTTTCCCTTTGAAACTTTAAAATCAATTTTCTCAAAAATTATAAGCTCTTTTTGCTAATTTTTTTTCCTCTTGTACCCACTCCCAAGGTGCACATACCCTGTAAATTTGGGGTATGTAGCATGTAAGGAGGCTTTACAAAGCACGAAAGTTCGGGTCCCCATTGACTTCCATTATGTTCGGAGTTCGGCTCGAACACCCGAACATCGCGGCCATGTTCGGCCCGAACCCAAACATCTAGATGTTCGCCCAACACTACTTGGGGGGCACACCCAAGATAATAAGGTCGTTGCTTCATTGTGGACAGACCAAATTCGATCAGCTGGACAGTCACTGTTCTGTCATTGAGCTACCTCAGCCCAACCATATGGGCTTGAAAACCACCATCGCCTGCACTCTCGCCATCGTGTTCACCATTGCAGCATGGCCATCACTACACAAACAGCTGTTTGCGGTGCGTTGCACAGTGAGTTTGGTCTGTCAGTGTGATGCAGTACACTACACTACTTACACTACCTCCTGACCCAAGTATACACACACAAGCAGCCCCGCCATCAGGGGGGGACAGCCATCACATCAGTGATGGGCCCCATGCTCTGAGGGAACTACAGGGGGGCCTGGGGCCCCCGGATTTCCGCATTACTGTCTGAGCACTAGGAGAGCTGGGGTTGCTGCCTCTGTCCCCAGTCTCTCCAGCGAGCGTGGTGCACGGCAGACAGAGATGAGAGAGCCGTCCCTCCTCTCCTCTCTGACACTGAGGGGAGACGAGCCGAGATTTGAGCCCAGGAGGAAGGAGGAGGAAGAAGTTTGAAGACTGGCAGCGCTGAGGAATCCTGAGGATGGGAGACTAGGAGACTGAGGATCAAGGAGACTAGGAGAGAGTGCATTGTGTGTAGAGCAGAAGGTATTTTGCACACACTTGCAGCACCCTGCCTGGTCCTCAGCTGCTGTGCTGCAGATTCAGTGACTAGCTGTCTCCCCCTTATTTCTCTCCCCCAGCCTGAGCAGGCATCTAAAGCTGCTGAAACAGGGCTGCCTGGCTTTCCCCTCCTGACCTGTCAGCTGCTTGGCTCCTATCACTTGTCTTATGTCAGGTTTGCCCTCTCTGACACATCAAGTGTTCCCCTTCTCCTCCCCCCACCCCACACAGTCATTTCCCTTCATTCCCTAAAGGTAGCCATACATCTAGCAATTTATGGACAGATTCCACCAAGAGACAGATCTCTCTCTAATCAAATCTGATAAGAGGGAGATCTGTCAGCTGCCCATACACCCCAGGCCAATTCTCCATCAATTTCATGCTGAAATCGATATGGAATCAGCCTTGTGCGCCGCCTCGCTGCCCTGACGCTGTCCCCCTAATGTAAATGTCCCCCCGGTGCCCTGCGGAAAGTATACATTACCTGTCCATGACCTGCGCTTGTCCCCCATTGCCCCTGGGATATCTGCTCTGCAAACATGCGTGTCCCACGTGTTTCACTAGTAAAGGCGTGTGTTGATGTCACACGCACCCCTACTAGGAAACCACATGGGGTATGTGTGTATGGAGAGGAGAATGTGCTCAGAGCAGCAGAGGGACAAGCGCAGGCCACGGACAGGTAATGTATACTTTACACAGGGCACCGGGGGGACATTCTTCATTAGTGGGGGACAGCGCCGGGGGTTTCGACGTGTTCGTCAATTGTCAGGAAGTTGCACGCCATTCCCGCTGCACACTCAATAGAGCAAGTCGCCCAACATCTTGCAGCATGCACAATCAAGAATGCGACCAATTTTCATCCCGAAATTGATCGCATTGTTGGTCGGACATGCACTTGGCAGCATAGATTTTTATCTAATTCAATTATAATAATCGGATGGTCGATCAGCCACCAAATCGCCTGATGTATGGTCACCTTTACTCTGCTATTTACACATGGGGTGTTCCTTTTGTTATTCCTGCCATAGTCATAGTAATGTCCTACCGTATTATTATGTTTTGCAGCACTATACAGAGTACATAGTCATGTCACTGACTGTCCTCAGAGGGGCTCACATTCTAATCCTACCATAGTCCTAGTCTAATGTCCAACCATATTATTATTATGTATTTATATAGCACTGACATCTTCTGCAGCACATTACAAAGTACATAGTCATGTCACTGACTGTCCTCAGAGGGGCTCACAATCTAATCCTATCATAGTCCTAGTCTAATGTCCTACCATATTATTATTATTATGTATTTATATAGCACTGACATCTTCTGCAGCACATTTCAGAGTACATAGTCATGTCACTGACTGTTCTCAGTCAATTTAATCACCCTAATCTTGTGATCAGTAACCTTAACTTGAAAATGGGCTTTGGGCGGTAAAAAAGTACACATCTGGCCCTGCCAACGTGCTGGCATTAAATAGAATACCTTAGTGGAAAAGAATATGAAAAAACAGGGGGAGCAGGCATGTGTAGTGGGCTCTCCACATGGCCACCGATCACCCCGTTCTCCTCCGTCCTCCTCCGCTAGTCAGTAGCGACCCCCCGAACTCACTTCCAGGTCGGGGTGGTGATGGTTTACTGCACAGGCACTGCCCTGCGAAGCGTATCCTTGTATGCGCTCACGCAGCCAGGTGGGAGTGCTCTGTGCAAGTGCACTATGTAGTTGTAATGTCACAGTTACATAGTGCGCATGTGCAGAGTGCTTCCATCCATGTAAATGCGTACAAGGATATGCTTCACTGGGCATCACCTGCACAGTAAGCCGCCACCACCTGACCCAGAAGTCCTGGGGGTCGCTACTGACTAACGGAGGGGGACGGAGGAGAACGGGGGAAGTGGTGGCCATAAGGAGAGCCCACTACACATGCCTGCTCCCCCCGTTTTTTCATATTGTTTTCCACTAAAATATCCTTAATCCTAGCCTATGAAAGCAGTTAATGGTGGGCACGGGGTGGGGGGGCGGGCACAGTAGCCAGTGGGGGGGCCCGGGGGGCCCAGTCCTGGTGTGAGGGGCCCCAACATTTCTGATGGCAGCCCTGCACACAAGATGTTTTAAAGCACTTTATGCCTCCAATTTAGGAATGCAAGGTGATTTCTGCCCTTTAGGGATTATAACCCTGCTGTGCGTCAAATCCATAATTTTCCCCGGGACTTTTGAAGTGTATCCCACTCCGCCATGCCCCTCTCCATGTGTTAGACCCCTTGAAACAGTGTTTGTAGTTTTTCAAGTTCGCCTGCACATTGAAGTCTATTGCGGTTCGCCTTGTTCACAAGAACTCGAACTTTTGCGGAAGTTCGCATCGAGGTTCGCGAACCCAAAATCGGAGGTTCGAGCCATCTCTAACACTAACACACACACACACACACACACACACACACACACACACACACACACACACACACACACACACACACACACACACACACACACACACACACACAGTAAGCTATCAGAAAAGGATTACTATGAAATGGGGCCTTAGGCATAATAACACTTAACCTTCCACCGATGGTCACCTGTATTGTTTAGTTAGATTTGGTGGGGGCTTGCATCCACCAGGCCCCTAGACTCTCTCCAGACCCTAGGCAGCTGCCTAGTTTTTCCTTGTGGATGATCCAGCTTCATAAAGCACCTGCTGCCAATATGCACACCAAATAAATCCGGACACACACTTCAAGTCTCGACATGTCCCCACAGAACAACTCAAGGTATGTCCTCAGGGCCAGATTTGTACGCTCTACTGCCCAAGGCCACTGTCACCAGCCGCCCTCCTCTAGTATATAGGTAACTTGATGACCCCACCCCCCAGTATAGGTAGCCAGATGACCCCTCCCCTATTTCCCTCCAGTATAGGTAGCCAGCTTCTCTTCACACCACAGCAGCAATTCGTGTCACTAATTTCTCCGCTCGTCTCCAGCGCAGAAGTTTCCTCTTCCTCTGTCTCCTAAGTCTATAGACGACAACCACAATGCAAACATGCACAGAGAGCAAGGTGACTGTTTATCCTGCTGCTTTGGTGCCCTTGCTCCTGTGGTGCCCTAGGCCATGGCCTAGGTGGCCTTAGTCTAAATCCGGCCCTGAATGTACTTTAGATTGCAGGATCATATCATCAAGCAAGACAGCCTTCATTTCAGAACACTTTTTTTCATAAACATGGCATATGCACATTTGTTACTGCCTGTTAGGATAGGAATGGAGTAGGTATGTCATGACACTGGGCTCTGTTCACAATACACATGCGGTAAAACAAATTTTTAAAGAGAAATTACGAAAACCAGGTAAATAAAAAGCTAACCATTGTAGGTAAATTCATAAGACACTGCAAAATTACTCAACTTCTGAGTTTGTTAAAGAGAATCTGTACTGTCCGATTTGTACAATAAAAAACATACCAATCGAGTCACTGATCTGGATCCCGCTTAGCTGTTTCCGCCACGATCCTAGCATTTAATCGCCAGTTTTAGGCAGTGTGTGTTCTTGCTCTCTCTCACAAAGCACACACACAGAGCCTGCAGGGGGCGTGTAAGGGGCATGCATAACTTAATGAGACAGTGCGTTCCTCTCTGGGTCGACAAAGTTTGACAAAGCAAAGAAGATTGGATATATTACAGAGACAGTGCAACTAGAAAAGGCTGCAGTAATCCAGATCACTCTCATAGAAACCATACCACAAAATCGTTCAAACTCCTTTGATCTGCTAAAAAAGCGAGACATGTTCTGGATACAGATGTTGAAAACGTTAGCTCCAGAGGGTCTGAATGAACAGCTGGAAAAAAATCCACTAATATCTAACTACTAACAGCGTATTTTAATCATCCTCTCTTAACCTCCTTGCCGGTCTAATTCCCCCGGCAAGGAGGCAGGGCAGAACTTTTTTTGTATTTTTTGCTTTTTAAATCATGTAGCGAGCCTAGGGCTCGCTACATGATAGCCGCTGAGCAGCGGCAGCTGTGCAGCCACTCCGATCGCTTCCGGCGATCAGAGTAAGCAGGAAATCCCGTTCAGAACGGGATTTCCTGCTGGGCTTCCCCAGTCGCCATGGCGACGGGGCGGGATGATGTCACCGATGTCGGGACGTCATAGGTATTCCCGATCCACCCCTCATCGCTGCCTGGCCCTGATTGGTCAGGCTGCGCAGGGGTCTGGGGAAGGGGGGGGGGCGGCTCGGCGCGGCGGATTCCGGCTGATCGGCGGCGATCGGAAGTTACAAGCAGCTAGCAAAGTGCTAGCTGCTTGTAACAAAAAAAAAAATGATGCAAATTGGCCCAGTGGGGCCTGAGAAATCCTCCTGCGCAGGTTACCCCGAGCTGAGCTCAGGATAACCGGCAAGGAGGTTAAGCAGATTTTAGTATAATTTTAGAATAATTGTATAACTTCTTATAATTTTTCATATTTTTATATTTTATTCATAATTGTATGTCTTCTTCTACTTTTTAAAACAATGTCCTTTTTCATACGATCTCGAACATATGCTATACATACCATTCAAAACAAAGGTGATCAATGCACTGTGTAAACTGTTTTGTGAATCATGTGAATAGCTCTACAAATGCTTGCTTCAGTAGTCTGTCAAATGGACACTAGATGGCAGCAATATGCACCCAAAATGGAACATTGACAAACTTCGCCTATTTATTTATATTTATACATATTTTTATGAATTTCGTTTTTTATGTTGATTGTATTAACTTATTATGGTCCAAGTGTTTATATTTTGTGTTATTTACCAATGTGCAACAACACAGGTACATTGTTTTCATACTATGTCTAAATATAGATTCCCCTTTCTTTTCCCAACACAAACATGGCCGTACACGTCCACGGGTTAATACAGCGCTTGCGCCCGCGACCTTCCTCATCCCATTTGCACGCGACGCTCTACACGCGTCCGCGCATGTGCAAAGCTTCAGGCGTCACTATGGACGCGTTGCTCACATGATGAAACGTAGGCGGTGTGCAGGGACGGATCAAGACCAAGTTGCGCCTGGGGCAAGGTCAGGTTTTGGCGCCTAAAGGTCAGGTTTTGGCGCCTAAACTGCCATTCATTTTGCCGCCTTTTTAGGAATTCAACATACTGCGCCTGGGGCAAGATACCCGCTTGCCCCCCCCTAGATCCGTCCCTGGCGGTGTGACGTTATCGTCGCACTGCTCATGGGTTAAAAGAAGGCTAACTAGTGGTGTGACGCTTTTGTCGCACCACACATGGGTTAAAAGAAGGCGGTGCGACGTTACAAGCGCACCGCCCATACACTCTTATGTAACAGAGTACTCATAATAGGATTAGCCTACTTTTTCCTACATAACCCCTCCCCTGGTTCCCATTGGCCCAGAGATACGCCCCCTCTTCCACACTTCCATCACCCACATAGTTTAGCCACCTGTCCTTTACAGAGTTCCCACCCCCCACACTGGCCATAAGATTGGGTAGTGTACACCTACACAGGTATTTAAACAGCCATTTTAAGGCTTACCAGTACAGAGGCGCTTATCGTAACCTAGTAACCTAGGTGTCTTTCTAAAATGGGGTTACTTGTGGGGTTCCTATACTGCCCTGGCATTTTAGGGGGCCTAAACCGTGAGGAGTAGTCTAGACACCAAATGCCCCAAAATGACCTGTGAATAGGACGTTGGGCCCCTTAGCGCACCTAGGCTGCAAAAAAGTGTCACACATGTGGTATCACCGTACTCAGGAGAAGTAGTATAATGTGTTTTGGGGTGTATTTTTACACATATCCATGCTGTGTGGGAGAAATATCTCTGTAAATGAGATTTTGATTTTTTTTTTTTACACACAATTGTCCATTTACAGAGATATTTCTCCCACCTAGCATGGGTATGTGTAAAAATACACCCCAAAACACATTATACTATTTCTCCTGAGTATGGCGATACCACATGTGACACTTTTTTGCAGCCTAGGTGCTCTAAGGGGCCCAAAGTCCTATGAGCACCTTTAGGCTTTACAGGAGTGCTTACAATTTAGCACCCCCCAAAATGCCAGGACAGTAAACACACCCTACAAATGACCCCATTTTGGAAAGTAGACATCCCAAAGTATTAAGAGAGGGGCATGGTGAGTCCGTGACAGATTTCTTTTGTTTGTCACTAGAGTTGGGCCGAACCTCCGATTTTAGGTTCGCGAACCGGGTTCGCGAACTTTCGCGGAAGGTTCGGTTCGCGTTAAAGTTCGCGAACCGCAATAGACTTCAATGGGGATGCGAACTTTGAAAAAAAAAAAAAATTATGCTGGCCACAAAAGTGATGGAAAAGATGTTTCAAGGGGTCTAACACCTGGAGGGGGGCATGGCGGAGTGGGATACACGCCAAAAGTCACCGGGAAAAATCTGGATTTGACGCAAAGCAGCGTTTTAAGGGCAGAAATCACATTGAATGCTAAATGACAGGCCTAAAGTGCTTTAAAACATCTTGCATGTGTATACATCAATCAGGGAGTGTAATTAAGGTACTGCTTCACACTGACACACCAAACTCCACTGAACAGAACAGGTATGCAGTGGCGGGTTCACTGAACAGAACAGGTATGCAGTGGCGGGTCCACTGAACAGGTATACAGTGGCGGGTCCACTGAACAGAACAGGTATGCAGTGGCGGGTTCACTAAACAGGTATACAGTGGCGGGTCCACTGAACAGAACAGGTATGCAGTGGTGGGTTCACAGAACAGGTATGCAGTGGCAGGATCAATGAACAGGTATGCAGTGGCAGGATCACTGAACAGGTATGCAGTGGCAGGATCAATGAACAGGTATGCAGTGGCAGGATCAATGAACAGGTATGCAGTGGCAGGATCAATGAACAGGTATGCAGTGGCAGGATCAATGAACAGGTATGCAGTGGCAGGATCAATGAACAGGTATGCAGTGGCAGGATCAATGAACAGGTATGCAGTGGCAGGATCACTGAACAGGTATGCAGTGGCAGGATCAATGAACAGGTATGCAGTGGCAGGATCAATGAACAGGTATGCAGTGGCAGGATCAATGAACAGGTATGCAGTGGCAGGATCAATGAACAGGTATGCAGTGGCAGGATCAATGAACAGGTATGCAGTGGCAGGATCAATGAACAGGTATGCAGTGGCAGGATCACTGAACAGGTATGCAGTGGCAGGATCAATGAACAGGTATGCAGTGGCAGGATCAATGAACAGGTATGCAGTGGCAGGATCAATGAACAGGTATGCAGTGGCAGGATCAATGAACAGGTATGCAGCCAGGGACAAGCTAAGGCTAACTAATCTTTCCCTATGAGAGACTGCAGTAGCTCGCCCTACTCTAACTAATGCAGGCACACGAGTGGCCACGGCCGCCGCTGCCTGCCTATATAAGGGGGGGTGGGGCTCCAGGGGCTAGTGTAGCCTAATTGGCTACACTGGGCCTGCTGACTGTGATGTAGAGGGTCAAAGTTGACCCTCAGTGCATTATGGGGCGAACCGCAATGGGGCGAACTTTTCCGCAATAAAGTTCGCGTGCGGTACCCGCACGCGAACCACCTAGGTTCGCGCGAACCAGGTTCGCCGGCGAACCGTTCGGCCCAACTCTATTTGTCACAAGTTAGCAGAAATGGAAACTTTTCTTTAATTTATTTTTTTTGTCACAAAGTGTCATTTTCCGCTAACTTGTGACAAACAAAACCTGCTATGAACTCACCATGCCTCTTAGTGAATACTTTGGGATGTCTTCTTTCCCAAATGGGGTCATTTGGGGGGGAATTTATACTATCCTGGAATTCTAGCACCTCATGAAACCTGACAGGTGCTCAGAAAAGTCAGAGATGCTTCAAAATGGGAAAATTCACTTTTTGCACCATAGTTTGTAAACGCTATAACTTTTACCCAGACCAATAAATATACACTTATTGTTTTTTTTTTTTTTTTTTTTTATCAAAGACATGTAGCACAATAAATTTGGACAAAAATATATATAGAAATTTTACTTTATTTGAAAAATGTCAGCACAGAAAGTAAAAAAAAATTTTTCCCCAAAATTCATGTCTTTTTTGACGAATATAATAAAAAATAAAAATCAGAGCAGCAATCAAATAGCACCAAAAGAAAGCCGCATTAGTGACAAGAAAAGGATGTAAAATTCATTTAGATGGTAGGTTGTTTGACCGAGCAATAAACCTTTAAATCTGCAGTGGTCTGAATGGAAAAAAGTGCCTGGTCCTTAAGGGGTTTTATGACTGCAGTCCTTAGGGCCCTTTTCCACCAGCGCGTTTGCGCTGGCTGAATCGAAAAGTCGCAAACCGCTAGCGATTTTACAATCGCTACGGTTTGCTTTTTAACATAGGAATCGCGGTAGGACATTTCCACTACCGCGATTCATTTTTTTCAGGAACGCGAACGCGCGGCGGAGCGATATTTGCCGCGATTTTGCTATGCAGTGAATAGCATAGCAAAATCGCAGCCGCAAACGTCGGGGAATCGCCGGTAATTGCGATTCAGCAATCGCTAGCGTTCAGCGTGAACGCTAGCGACTGCTAGTGGAAAAGGGCCCTTAAAGAGACTCTGTAACAAAAATTTTAGCATTATTTCTCCTATCCTACAAGTTCCTAAGGCTGCTCCATTGTGCCCTGGCTTACTACAGCACTTTCTACTTGCACCGTCTCTGTAATAAATCAGCTTATCTTTCCCCTGTCGGACTTGTCGCCTGTGTCTAGAAGGCTGCCAACTCTTCAGTACTGTGAACAAGTTAACCCCTTCCACGCCCCTCCAGTGCTCGTGTGATGTTTTGTTCCTTGCAAACAACCTCCCTGCTCTCACTGTCAGCTTGTCTGCTATCTGTGAGGCTGATAAACACAGACTGATAAACTGAACAAAGAATAGCTAGCTGAGGAGGAAGCTGCCTGTCAGGCTGACACGAGTGCAGAGCCAAGACACAGCTTGTCATGCTTCATTGACTCAGAGCTCTTTCAAAACTTGCACATAACCTCTGGAGACTGAATTCAATGTGTAACTCAATGAATTATCTGTGTACTCACTGTGTATTAACTGAGTTCACTGCTCTGCTGATGTACTTCCTGTTTTGGTGGCCATCTTTTCTGTTTACAAAACAGTTTATAAAACAGTTTTTTTTACCCTCTTTATTAAGCTGAGAGCAGCGAAAATATTACAGAGGGGGCTAGGAGATGACCCCCAAACAGGCAGGGATGTTTGTTTTTACTTCATTTTGTGAATACAGATTTTCTTTAAGTGGTTAAAAATGGAAAAATAAGTTAACCACACAGTTAAAATAAACTTGTAAATGATATTTGTAATAAACCTTACTCTGTAAATGAAAACTTTTGATAACACGATCCCTGCAACTGCTATTTCTCGGGCGCCCAATTTTCCTATCAGGCGCCCAATAGCCGATATTTTGCATTTCAGTCTATGGCGGCGCCCTTTTTGTCCACTAGCCATATGCGCCCTTTTTTTACTGCTTCCCCCATCCATCACCTACACACTGTCATTTCTCATCATCCACTTTTAGTACTCCACTGTTATCCACTGCCAGTACCTGTCACCCCTCACTCCCTCTTTCAAATTTTCATCAGTCTTATGTCAGTAATTATCACCCCTCCATCCACCCCCACTCCTCAACTTCTCATCAGTTCTCTGTCAGAACTCATCACCCACTCACTGTCACTTCTTTTTATCCATTGACAGTACTTGTCGTCCACTCCCTGTAACTTCACAGCATAGATTGTCAGCACTTGTCACTCCTCACTCCCTTATTTTCACTTCTCAGTCTTCTGTCAGTTATCATCACCCCCTTGCTGTCACCTCAGCATCCACTGTCAGTATCTCAGCCATCACTCTCGCTTCTCATCAGTCCTCTTGTGAGTAGTACTCGTCACCCACTTATTGGCGCTTCTCGTCAATCCTCTATCAGCACTCTACATACACTTGCTGTCACTTCTCATATTCCACTGTCAGTACTCATGTGTCCACTATTACTTTTACTTTTCTGTGGTCTCTTTCCTATACAATTTTGTTTTGATGTTGAACCCTCTCCGTACTAGCAGACTCTGGCCCCTTAACCACTTTACCACCAGCGAAGCGGATATCTCCGTCCCTTTTTCCGCCTTGTCAACATCAGGGACGGAGATATCCGCACCTCCCGCCGCTCCCTCATGCGCGCGCCCCCGCGCACGCCGCCGCCCACCCGGAGATCAATTAATGGGAAAAACCATTCCCGTTCGTTGATCTAAGCCCTCGCAATGATTGGCTGCTTCTATAAGAAGCAGCGCGATCATTGTGAAAAAAAAAAAAGTTTCCCAGCCTCATACCACTTCCTGCAAGCGTACTTCCTACGCTTGCAGGTCACATAAACAAAAAGTTACTGTGGCCATCTTGTGGCCAAATAGTAAAACTACATCCTAAAGCATTTTTCATATACAAATACATTAGTTTGACACTAAAAATTAACTCATTACCTCCCACACTCCCCAATTTTATTTTTTTTTAATTAAAAAAAAAATTACAATAAAAAAAAATACATAAATAGTTACCTTAGGGACTGAACTTTTTAAATATTTATGTCAGGAGGGTATAACACTGTTACTTTATAAACTATGGGCTTGTAATTAGGGATGGACGCAAAACTGAAAAAAATGCACCTTTATTTCCAAATAAAATATTGGCGCCAAACATTGTGATAGGGACATAATTTAAATGGTTTTATAACTGGGACAAATGGGTAAATAAATGTATGGGTTTTAATTACAGTAGCATGCATTATTTAAAAAGTATAATTGCCGAAAACTGAAAAATAATGCATTTTTTCCCACATTTTTTCCTATTTCCCATTAAAACACATTTAGAATAAAATAATTCTTGGCATAATGTCCCACCTAAAGAAAGCCTAATTGGTGGCGAAAAAAACAAGATATAGTTCATTTCATTGTGATAAGTAATGATAAAGTTATAGACGAATGAATGGAAGGAGCGCTGAAAGGTGAAAATTGCTCTGGTGCTCAAGGAGTAAAACCCCTCAGTTGTGAAGTGGTACAGGATGCAGTGGCAATAGAGTTAAAAACAAGGAACACCAAGAGCCCCAATAGTGTAATATGTACTAGTAAATGGTTACTAGATAGAGTAAATATTAATACTCACAAACCAGGGTTACCATTAGGCAACCACTGTAAAGGCAGGTGGGGAGATTTTCCTGACCCCACTCAGGAATAAGAAGTCGCTCTCTGTAGATGAGAAAAAGGGGGTTCAACCCTCCACCCAGGGTGGACTTAATATTATGCAGGAGAACAGAGGCGCCAAAAGGATAAAAGGAAGCTAAATGAGCTTAAAAACCAAATTCTTTGTAAATAGAGGAGGCAGTGGTGGACTTACCTCCTCCAAGCAGACACACAACGACTGTAGTAAACACAGTCAATATATTTTATTTATGAACTCCAAATATGCAACGCGTTTCGCAGGTTTGATCCCGTTTCATCAGGCAATAACAACGGAGCAATAGCATATGTGGTCAGTAGAAGAGCCAGGCTCTTCTACTGACCACATATGCTATTGCTTAAAATGTTTAATATATACCAAGTTCCTTGTACATATTTCATAGTATAAAGCAACAAAATGTCATTTAGCTGAGTCTTAATATTTTTTTTTACTTTGGGGACAAGTGAATTTTTTTTCCCCAAAAACACCTTTTAGCCTTTGAGAAAAATCAATTTTAAAAATTAAATTTATTTTATTTTTTTGCATTTTCATGCAATTGCATTTAACAGCAAAATTACACAACGTAATAACGGGTACCCGCAAAATTAGATTAGAAATTTGGAAATTTTGCATTGTGATTTTGCATCTTAAAGTGAACTTCCAGACTAAAACTCTACTCAGCAGCACTGAAAAGTCTTGGTGTTTCTTTAACAGTTTCACAGCAACAGAATTTAAGCTTAGCGCACGCAGCTGGGAGGGGTGATCAGGACGCAGGACAGTTGGAACTGTGTCTCATGCTTCCCGTCACCTCCTTTCAACCAAAAAGATGGCTGCCCCCATGAAATAAAAAACATTTGCCTGTTCTTTTAAAATGGGATGGGTAAGAAATTTTATTGCCTATATATTTTGATTAACATGGCTAATGTAACTTAATGACAGTATGTTTGTTTAGCTCAACACTAGTTACCTTGCCTGAGGCACAAAACAGGTCATAAATGGCTATACATATATACATTTTAACCACTTCAGCACCACAGGGTTTTTTGCTTAAAAACCAGAGCAATTTTCACATTTCAGCACTCCTCCCATTCATTCACCAATAACTTTATTGCTACTCATCAGATGTAAATGATCTATATCTTGTTTTTTTTGCCACAAATTATGCTTTGTGAGGGTGATATTTGCTTTTAGTAATTATGCTATTATATGTGCATTTTAAAGGGAAAAATGAGAGAAAAAAAGAAAAAATACACTATTTCTCCATTTCCATGCACTATAGTTTTCAAATAAACAATGTTACCATAGGTAAAACCCACACATTGTATTTGCTAATTTGTCCTGGTTATCTCAACATTTAAATAATGTTCCTAGTACAATGTATGGCGATAATATATTAGTTTCTGGTTTGTGTTTTTTGTTTTCTCATTGTACTCTATCAGTAATTAAAAGCCCTTATCTTCATGATTAACAGTAATACACTCTCATTGGAATACATATTTTAAAAGCTAAGTCCCTGGGGTAACTATGTATTCTCTTTTCAATGCTGTCACTTTTGTTTTTTTTTTACAAGTATTTATTTAGGGGTATAGAGTACATGAAAATAACAGTTTTATTGCTTTTCATTCAGTTTTCCGGTAAAAAAAATCACATGACTTATCCCTCAGTTGTCAAACAACACAAAATCTATTCTCTTACTTGTCACGGTTAAAATGATACCCTATATACATAATCAGATAGCTTATTGGGTATACAGCACACTGTTTACCACAAGTACGCCTATCTACTCCCCTGAGCTTCAAGTAAAGTTTTGTGGGGAGTAGATAAGCGTAGCAAGGGAGGTGAAGTGGTTAAATTATGTATGTATTTTTTCCCTATTAAAAGGTCACTAAGCACCACAAGTTTTTTTTTTTTCCTCCATTTAATATACAATGAACCTCCCCATCAGGGGGGTTCAATCATAATGAAGTGTGATGGGATTGTGGTGAGCCTCACTACAGGGTACTGCTTCTCTGTACCCCAGCCCTTACAGAATGCACCATCATCTTCTTGGACCCGGACGCATGTGCCGCATTATGAAGTTTCCCAGCAGTTTCTCTCTTGTGTGTGCTGCAATGCATGCTGGGTGATGTAGTCAGTGGATGCAAGTTGTACTTTCATCCATAGACTACATCTTCTGGCATGCATTGTGGCGTGCACGCTAGACCACCAGGAATGGCAAATTCAGCAGAAGCTGATGGTCTGGTGGAGAAGATGGTGCATGTGGTACAGGCTGGGGGCAGAGGAGCAGCACCCCATAGGTAAGTAATGATGCACCCCCAACGACACACACACTATTATAAAAACTTTCTTTCATCTCTTTTTTCCCCTTAAAAACAGTGCTCAGTTCACTTTGATGGCTATGAATAGGATAAGTGAGAATGGCACTACTTATGTGCCATGCACTTTTAAAGGTGTTTATGCTTTAAAAAAAAGCAAAAGAACATGTTGTGAAAGTTACCACTGGATAGCATATGGTGATTGTGGTGGGGAATATATCAGGAGCTACCTGCACACTTCTCCCCCCTCCACCAAGTGCCTGGTTTCCTCTGTAGGGATGTGATGGGACAGATCAGTTTCAGCTTAAGGTAGCCATACACTGGTCGATTTGCCATCAGATTCGACCAACAGATAGATCCCTCTCTGATCGAATCTGATCAGAGAGGGATCGTATGGCCACCTTTACTGCAAACAGATTGTGAATCGATTTTTAGCCTGAAACCGATCACAATCTGTGGAGCTGCCCCCCCCCCCCTGCATACATTACCTGCTCCGCCGGCGCGACTCCCCTGGTCCCCGCTGTCTTCTTCTCCGCTCCGGGCTCCGGACCGTTCCTGCAGCTACTGAACTTCCTGTCCAGGGGAAGTTTAAACAGTAGAGGACGCTCTACTGTTTAAACTTCCTGCCGGGACAGAAAGTCCTGTGTAGCTGCAGCGGTCCGGAACCCAGCACGGAAAGAAGACAGCGGGGACCAGGGGATTCGCACCGGCCGGAGCAGGAAATGTATACCCGCTGTATTGCGTCGGTCGTCGGGCATTCGAACGCCGCTATCGACGCACTCCTGACCCGCCGGCGATCTAGAAAAATCTTCCGCACGGACGGATCGACGGGAATTGACGGGAACGATAGATTTCAGGTGGAAATCGATCGTTCTGTCAGCGGTGTGCGCGGCGATTTCACAGCCAATTCGATCACTGTGATCAAATCGGCTGTATATCGGCGGGAAAATCGTTAGGTGTATGGGCCCCTTTACATGACCAGAGACAGGCAGGTAAGATATGAAGATGTGTACATAGCTCAGCCAGGTGAATAGCAAGGGGCTGATTAGATTATTTGTACCATTGTTTTTGTATTTTCACACAGCTGGAAGTCCTCCCTTCTCATTCTTCCTGCCAGAGGCCAGAATATGCAGATCAGACCTGCCAAACATGAATGACACATGACAAACAGAGGCTGCCACAGTGTCTGTCACCTGAAACCTGGATTACAAAACCTACAGTCCTTCAGATGTAAAGCACTGACCAATGAGCATATTTCAGGTGACAGTTAGTGTCTCTTGCCTTTGGTATAGTTGCATTGAGTTGCAATAGGTTTCCTCCTCAATGCATTTGAATGTCTATTGTTACGATGATTGAATTATATTCAAAAGTGGCATATTCTAGGCTATAGCATTGTCATTACAATTTATACAAAACCCCTTAGATGACATAAGAAAAAAAAAGAAAAGACCACCTTGTATCACATTGCCAAGTGCTGTTTGAAACCATTGTTTAGCTTGGCTATGCACCAATTGAGTCAGGTGTAATCAAATCTTCAAAAGACATTTGCATTTGATCCAAATGGATTATCAATCAAATAATAATCGAAATGTGCACCGCACATTTATATTAAAATTTATACCTGGTAAATTTTTACTAATTTAGATCTATATGCATTTGAATTACTCCATATTGTTTCCTACATCCATTGGTTGAGGTGCTTCCTTAAGCCTCATCTACACGCAGCGATCCGGTGGCTCGATTAGCCGTCGGATCGCCTCTTTAGCATCCCCGCGCCTACTCGCCGCATCCCCGCTCACCACGCGTGCGTCGGATTCGATCTGCCCTCGTCCCCGCCCGGCGCCGCTTATCTTCCGCTCGATTCCCTGCCATTGTCCCCTCGTGGGGAACGAGCAGGGAATCGGCGGTGGCAAGATCCGACCTGTCGGATCTTATCAATCGAGCCGCATCAGCGGCTCGATTGATAAGTAACATCGTTGCGTGTAGATGAGGCTTAAGTGCTGGATTGGTGGCAATCTAATGCCTGGTACACACTATGAGATTTCCTGGCAGAATTTCTGCCTGATCGATTTCCAACATGTCCGATCAGATTTCCGATCCTTTTTCTGTTCACTAATATGGAAAATCGATCAGATCGGACATGTTTTAAATAATCGATCTGAAATTCTGGCAGAAATTCTGCCAGAAAATCTCATTGTGTGTACCAGGCATTACATCCAACAGAGCACCAGTTAATTCCAGTGCAGTCAACTGAAATTTTACAACATTAAAGTATATCAGAGCTGAACTAACTCCTCTGTCCCCCTCCTTACCTAAATGCCCTTTTCTGGGTTAAACATTAGTGCACAAGCATCGGCCCGGCTGCATGTGTCCTAGGCATCACGCACATGCGCAGTGCACTCCCAGGCCACCTGCGCACTAATGGCCAGGGGCGTTTCTAGGGTCCTTGGAGATCGGGGGCACCTGTGGGCACCAGGTGGGGAGGTATATGCGGCGCCGCGGCAAAAATGGGCGTGGCCATTAGGTGGGTGGGTGTGGCCATGGGTGGGGACAAATGTACATGAACTTAGCAGCGGTGTAAGCTACAGATAACAGGCCTGCCCATCGAAATATTGGATGGAGCCCCCTGTCCTTTATTTAGATAATTTACAATCAGTATAGGCATAGATCAAAGATGTATACGCACATACAATTTTGATTGGTCAATCACTGACCCCCAATTTTACCACCCCCATGCAGTAAGTGGGCCAACAGACAATGAATTTTATGAACAGAGCTAAAATTGGCTAATCAAAATTGTATGCGTGTACCAGGCTTTACAGCTAATACTGTACATACTGAAAGTAGCAGGGATCAGCATACAATATAGCTGGTTTACAATCAGTAAAGGCACAGAGTAACACCTTACACTGTACACACTGGAGGTATATCACAGCACACAGTGCAGGCACTAGAGAACAGCGTATACTGTACATACTGTAGGCAGCAGAGTTCAGCACACTGCAGCTAGCGTGCCAAAAATATGAGGATCACGTTGTGCTGCGTGCTTATCGCGCCGCACCGAAAAATGGGTGGGCCATGGACCAGAATATAGGTGTGGTAACGGGTGGAGACAAATTTACATGAACCTAGCAATGGTGGGACATTAGATTATGACAGTGGTGGCGAACCTTTTGGAGGCCGAGTGCCCAAACTGCAACCCAAAAGTCACTTATCTATCGCAAAGTGGCAACAGCAATTTAAACTAAATACTGTACAAACGTTTTAACTCATACATGAACATTATGGAAAATCCAAGTTGAAAATAAACTGTGAAGATAAACAATTTCATCCATCCTACTCCTGAAAAATGTATTCAATTTTTTAGAACCTCCCAGTTTTATTTTCTGTTTTAAAAAGCTAAAAAGAAGTAGGTTTAATGCTATTGCCTCATATGAAGATGATTCAGCTTTTCCCATAGTCTCGCAGTTAGCAATCATGTGACCCCCAACAAGACAAATTCAGCAATCATGAGGCCCCCAACAAATCATGAGGCCCCCAACAAGACAAATTCAGCAATCATGAGGCCTCCAACAAATCATGAGGCCCCCAACAAAACAAATTCAGCAATCTTGAGGCCCCCAACAAATCACAAGGCTCCCAACAAGACAAATTCAGCAGTCATGAGGCACATAAATAGACAGCATTTCACATCAATAGGCAGAATGCCCCCTTAATATGGTAGCCCCCTAAGTTAGGTAGTGAGTGACAGGGACCCCCAGGTTAGCTAGTGAGTGACAGGCACCACCAGTTAGCTAGTGAGTGACAGGCACCACCAGTTAGGTAGTGAGTGACAGGGACCCCGATAGTGAGTGACAGGGAGCCCTTTTAGGTAGTGAGTGAGTGCCAGGGAGCCCCTTTAGGTAGTGAGTGAGTGACAGGGAGCCCCTTTAGGCAGTGAGTGAGTGACAGGGAGCCCCTTTAGGCAGTGAGTGAGTGACAGGGAGCCCCTTTAGGCAGTGAGTGAGTGACAGGGAGCCCCTTTAGGTAGTGAGTGAGTGACAGGGAGCCCCTTTAGGCAGTGAGTGAGTGACAGGAAGCCCCTTTAGGCAGTGAGTAAGTGCCAGGGAGCCCCTTTAGGCAGTGAGTGACAGGGAGCCACTTTAGTTAGCGAGTGAGTGCCAGGGAGCCCCTTTAGGCAGTGAGTGAGTGACAGGGAGCTCCTTTAGGTAGTGAGTGAGTGCCAGGGAGCCCCTTTAGGAAGTGAGTGAGTGACAGGGAGCCCCATTAGGGAGTGAGTGCCAGGGAGCCCCTTTAGGCAGTGAGTGAGTGACAGGGAGCCCCTTTAGGCAGTGAGTGAGTGCCAGGGAGCCCTTTTAGGTAGTGAGTGAGTGCCAGGGAGCCCGTTTAGGCAGTGAGTGAGTGACAGGGAGCCCCTTTAGGCAGTGAGTGAGTGACAGGGAGCCCCTTTAGGTAGTGAGTAAGTGACAGGGAGCCCCTTTAGGCAGTGAGTGCCAGGGAGCCCCTTTAGGCAGTGAGTGAGTGACAGGGAGCCCCTTTAGGCAGTGAGTGAGTGACAGGAAGCCCCTTTAGGCAGTGAGTGAGTGACAGGGAGCCCCTTTAGGCAGTGAGTGAGTGACAGGGAGCCCCTTTAGGCAGTGAGTGAGTGACAGGAAGCCCCTTTAGGCAGTGAGTGAGTGACAGAGAGCCACTTTAGGTAGTGAGTGAGTGACAGGGAGCCCCTTTAGGCAGTGAGTGAGTGACAGGGAGCTCCTTTAGGTAGTGAGTGAGTGCCAGGGAGCCCCTTTAGGTAGTGAGTGAGTGACAGGGAGCCCCATTAGGGAGTGAGTGAGTGCCAGGGAGCCCCTTTAGGAAGTGAGTGAGTGACAGGGAGCCCCATTAGGGAGTGAGTGAGTGCCAGGGAGCCCCTTTAGGCAGCGAGTGCCAGGGAGCCCCTTTAGGCAGTGAGTGAGTGCCAGGGAGCCCCTTTAGGCAGTGAGTGAGTGACAGGGAGCCCCTTTAGGTAGTGAGTGAGTGCCAGGGAGCCCCTTTAGGAAGTGAGTGACAGGGAGCCCCATTAGGCAGTGAGTGAGTGCCAGGGAGCCCCTTTAGGCAGTGAGTGAGTGCCAGGGAGCCCCTTTAGGCAGTGAGTGAGTGACAGGGAGCCCCTTTAGGCAGTGAGTGAGTGACAGGGAGCCCATTAGGTAGTGAGTGAGTGAGTGACAGGGAGCCCCTTTAGGTAGTGAGTGACAGGGAGCCCCTTTAGGTAGTGAGTGAGTGACAGGGAGCCCATTAGGTAGTGAGTGAGTGACAGGGAGCCGCCACCACTCCCCCCCCCCCCCCCCTTACCTCGCAGTCAGCAGACCTCAGGATCAGCGGCGACCCGACCAGTAGTACGAGCGGGCGCCAGAAGCACCCGCTCTATATGCGGAAGTGATGTCACTTCCGCATATCAGTGCGGGCGCTGGGTCCTAGCGCCCGCACGATTGGTCGCCGCCTGATCGAGGTCTGAGTGACGCGGCGGCGGCTGCCGGCTGGAGGGAGCCGCTAACAGAGGGGGTGAGCGGTGGCCGGGCGGAGATCCGTGGCACCCCAGGACAGATTGGGGGCACGTGCCCCCCCCAAAATAGGGCTAGCGACGCCCCTGCTAATGGCTGACCCCGAAGAGGCTGCCGGGGTGCATTTAGGTAAGGAAGGGGGGCAGAGAATGGGGGAGCAGTGGGCATCAGGACAGCTTGCAGTGCATGACTTCTCCCCACATTTCTCCTAGTTAGTTTGGCTCTGGTTACCTTTTAGGAGTAAGAGTTTTTTGATCACCTGACTAATACCAACCATTTTTGATTTCTTTCATTCAATATTTGTATCAAATCCTAATTTGGTTCGAAAATAGAATTAAGTCGATCATAAAGAAAAATAAGTGTATGGCCATCTTTGTACCCTCTTATGCATTGAGGCATTGCATGAAATCTTACATTCTGTTTCAGATATAGGGTGTGATTTTATGTTGAAGGGATCAATTTTTCAATTGATCACTTGTGGCCAGAAGAAACTTACTGGCATTATAAAGCAACCTAGCGCTGGATTGCTGGTATGGTCAGTGAGTCAAATAATTCCAAGTTGATGCAGGATTATGAATATTCTAAATGCAGCTTAAAAATGGACCAAATGAATACAGCCAGGGTGGCATAAGATTGGTCCATTTAAAGTCACTTGTATTCCCATACAGAATTTGCATAACCCTGCAACAACTCATTGCATTGGAACACTGTTCCCCAACTAATATTGTCTCTCTGCTTTAACCTTCACAGTAGGGACACCACTTGTCATTTACCCACCCTACTTCAACAGTGTTCCCCAACCCTGTCCTAAAGGCCCACCAACAGTGCATGTTTTGTGGAAATCCACAAAGGTGGTTAATCAGCTCTGCTGAGACACTAATTACCTCGCCTGTGAATTTTTGTGGTTTTCTGCAAAACATGTACTGTTGGTGGGCCTTGAGGACAGGGTTGGGGAACAACAGACTGATCAGCTAATGAACAAGCAGTTTCTCTGTACAGTCACTGGTCATTCCAATGATTTCACTAGATGCTATCATATGCAATACTTTCACATGGCAGTTATTGCAAATTGGTATGTAGTTTTAGGTGTGACTAGTCATTCTTTTCCTGCTATGTTACAGTGCTGATTACATCTATTTTTGCTTTTGTTTTACTTATTAAGCAGTCTACTCTCATCCCTGGAGAGAAACCACATAACCTTGCTTTGCATATAGTATCTTATTTGTTCAGTGCTGTGAATGGGGGGAGATAAGTTTCTATCAGACAGGTGACATAAGCTCTGACACTTGACATGTAATTACCTTTGGTCTGCCCACTTAAGTCACTCCTTTGAAATGTGTGCACAGTGTCATGCTATCCAAGGCACAGGTAATGAGGTTTGTGGTGTTGAGGTTAGCGCCATAGGCTGTATTTTGCATGCTTACAGTCTTGTCCTTCATTGAACAATGCCTGGATAAACAATGCACATAGAAGTCATTTCTATGTGCATTGTTTATCCAGGCATTGTTCAATCAAGGTAAAGATTATGTGAGCATGCAGAATACAGCCTATGGCGCTAACCTCAACACCACAAACCTCATTACCTGTGCCTTGGATAGCAATTATCCATAATCTTATGCAGAAGAAAAGCAAAGAAAGTATAGCCAAGCAGCACAAACCTCCTTGCAGAAACAGCATTAATGAAGGAAGGAAGGAAGGAAGGAACGGAAGTGTCAACTATTGTCTGTCAGTGCTTTCAGGTGTACATGTCAAAGACCTCCACTTGGTGTTAATTATTACTGTATTCTAAAATGATTTTATCTCCTGCCTACATTAGAGTACTCCCAGTGATATATAAACGTTACAAAATTATAGTTAATGTAATCTTTGTAGTCTCCTAACACAGAATCGGCAATTAAAAGGTAAATAATACACCCGTTCGCCATGAAATAGACATTAATCTTAAACCCCACCTGTGGCTGTTTATGCCTGAAGCCTCACGTGAAGTCCATAGCTCTGTAGCCACCCCACTTGTGTTGCTAAGGCCTCTCCCCAGCTCTACAGCTGTGGCCTGAGAGGCACCCATTTAATTGTCAAACCTGTGTTAGGAGACTACAGGCTACAATGAGGATTGCCTTAACTATAAGGTATATTTTACTAGAGGTACTTCTTAAGAATCAGTGGGCAGCCACGGCACACTCTGCTCAACCTAACCCCCTACAGACCTTCCACAATTGCTTCATCATCAATTCCCTCAGCAGTCTGCTGGCAACCAGTGAGAGCTCATGCAGTGCTGAGTGTAATGGAAAAAGCTACGCTTACGGATCATTACGCGTAATTTTACGCTATTACGCATTACGGAATTACGCTTACGGCGTAGACATTGAATTACGGTACATGTCTGTAATTACGCATAGCCCTTACGCAATTACGCGTAAGAATACCGTAATTCAGGTTGTTACGTTATAGGCTTACGCGTAAAATTCTACTAGCAATTAATGCGTAAGGTCATGCTGCCAAGCGGAAAAGTTGACGCATGGATCAATGTTAGGTAGCCGCCGACTTTAAGTGTTAATAGCAAAGCCACCTTAAGTGCTAAGAGCCTCAAATTTGGAGAATATATTAAGGAGATCAGAAGGAATAAGAGGAAAATTTTTTTTTTTCAAAAAACCTTATAGTTTTTGAGAAAATCGATGTTAAAGTTTCAAAGGAAAAATGTATACATTTAAAAACCCGCCGACTTTAACGGTTAATAGCAAAGCCTGCTTAAAATTTAGGAACACCAAATTCACAGGATATATTAAGGGGATCAGTGGGAATAAGAGGAAATTTTTTTTTTCAAAAAGACCTTATAGTTTTTGAGAAAATCGATTTTTAAGTTTCAAGGGCAAAAATGTATACATTTAAAAACCCGCCGACTTTAACGGTTAATAGCAAAGCCTGCTTAAAATTTAGGAACACCAAATTCACAGGATATATTAAGGGGATCAGTGGGAATAAGAGGAAAATTTTTTTTTCAAAAAGACCTTATAGTTTTTGAGAAAATCGATTTTTAAGTTTCAAGGGCAAAAATGTCTTTTAATTGCGGAAAATGTCCGTTTTTTTTTCCACAGGTAACAATAGTGTTTTATTTTCATAGATTCCCCCAAGTGGGAAGAGTTTTACTTACTTCGTTCTGAGTGTGGGAAATATTAAAAAAAAACGACGTGGGGTCCCCCCTCCCAGACCTCTTTAACCCCTTGTCCCCCATGCAGACTGGGATAGCCAGAATGCGGAGCACCGGCCGCGTGCACCCTGACTATACCAGCCCGCATGGTCCATGGATTGGGGGGGGGTCTCGGAAGGGGAGGGTCAGCCAAGCTTTCCCCTCCCCCTCCGAGCCCTTGTCCAATCCAAGGACAAGGGGCTCTTCTCCACCTCCGATGGGCGGTGGAGGTGGAGGCCGCGATTTCCTGGGGGGGTTCATGGTGGCATCTGGGAGTCCCCTTTAAAAAGGGGTCCCCCAGATGCCCACCCCCCCTCCCAGGAGAAATGAGTATAGAGGTACTTGTACCCCTTACCCATTTCCTTTAAGAGTTAAAAGTAAATAAACACACAAACACATAGAAAAAGTATTTTAATTGAACAAAAAACATAACCACGAAAAAAGTCCTTTAATATTCTTAATTAACCATTAACCACTTCTCTACCACAGGTTTTTTCCCCTTCAAAAGCTCTTCCCATTCATTCGGTAATAACTTTATCACTAATTATAACACTGAAATGATCTATACATTATTTTTTATGGGAAAAACTAGGCTTTCTTTTGGCAGTACTTTATGCTAAGAATTATATTATTTTATACTGATTTGACAGGGAAGAAGAAGAAAAAAATGAAAAAAATCACCATTTCACAGCTTTCAGCCATTGTAGTTTAAAAATAAATTGTGCTATTGTAGATAAAACAGACACATTTTATTTGCCAATTTGTCCCGGTTTTTACAATGTTTAACTTGTGTCCCTAGTACAAAGTATGGCGATAATATTTTATTTTGGGTGAGGGGTGAAGGAGTTTCAAAAATAATGAAAATGTGCTTAATGTTCCTATGGTAAATGAATAATGGTGTATTTGGAAGTAGTTTTACTTTTTGGCCACAAGATGGTGCTATACGTACTCAGTTTTCTAAAAATAGACAGCAGAACCAAATATTTATATGTGTTTATAGGTGTTTGTAAATAAGGACGTAGAAAAGCGTGGCAGAAGTTGCTAAGTGGTTAATACTTACCTGTCCCTTTAAATAAATGATCCCTCGAAATAGCCTCGGAAATGTTCTATCAGTTACAATGTAACAAAGTTATTACAATGTAACAACTTTGTTACATTGTAACTACGCCGCACCCGACGTCACTCGCCGCCGCCGCATACGCGTCTGCGCTGCACGGACCCGACAGAGCTCTGAGCTATATAGCTCAGAGCTCTCTAAAGCATCTTTGTATTTTGGCTCCAAGGAGCCCCATTGGTCCTTAGCAGACCAATGGGGTTCCTTCAAATCAGAAGGAACCCCATTGGTCTGCTAAGGACCAATGGGGCTCCTTGGAGCCCAAATACAAAGATGCTTTCGAGAGCTCTGAGCTATATAGCTCAGAGCTCTGTCGGGTTTAGGACGCTAAGTCCTCGCCGGCTCCGCTGCCCTCCCCGCCTCTCCCACATGTCACCTATATACATGCTGGCACCCATGGGTGCCAGCATGTATATGGGTGACACGTGTGGTCGGGGTGGACGGCGGGAGCCGGCGGGAACTTAGCGTAAGTGTATGCGGCGGCCGGCGGGTGAGCGGCGAGTGACGTCGGGTGCGGTGGTGTTACAAAGTAACAAAGTTGTTACATTGTAACTGATTAGTATATTTCCGAGGATATTGCGTGGGAACTGGCTTTTAAAGGGACAGGTAAGTATTAATGGTTAATTAAGAATATTAAAGGACTTTTTTCGTGGTTATGTTTTTTGTTCAATTAAAATACTTTTTCTATGTGTTTGTGTGTTTATTTACTTTTAACTCTTAAAGGAAATGGGTAAGGGGTACAAGTACCTCTATACTCATTTCTCCTGGGAGGGGGGTGGGCATCTGGGGGACCCCTTTTTAAAGGGGACTCCCAGATGCCACCATGAACCCCCCCCCCCAGGAAATCGCGGCCTCCACCTCCACCGCCCATCGGAGGTGGAGAAGAGCCCCTTGTCCTTGGATTGGACAAGGGCTCGGAGGGGGAGGGGAATGCTTGGCTGCCCCTCCCCTTCCGAGACCCCCCAATCCATGGACCATGCGGGCTGGTATAGTCAGGGTGCGGAGCTCCACGCGGCCGGTGCTCCGCATTCTGGCTATCCCAGTCTGCATGGGGGACAAGGGGTTAAAGAGGTCTGGGAGGGGGGACCCCACGTCTTTTTTTAATATTTCCCACACTCAGAACGAAGTAAGTAAAACTCTTCCCACTTGGGGGAATCTATGAAAATAAAACACTATTGTTACCTGTGCAAAAAAAACTGACATTTTCCGCATTTAAAAGACATTTTTGCCCTTGAAACTTAAAAATCGATTTTCTCAAAAACTATAAGGTCTTTTTGAAAAAAATTTTTTTCCTCTTATTCCCACTGATCCCCTTAATATACCCTGTGAATTTGGTGTTCCTAAATTTTAAGCAGGCTTTGCTATTAACCGTTAAAGTCGGCGGGTTTTTAAATGTATATATTTTTCCTTTGAAACTTTAACATCGATTTTCTCAAAAACTATAAGGTCTTTTTGAAAAAAAAAATTTTCCTCTTATTCCTTCTGATCTCCTTAATATATTTTCCAAATTTGAGGCTCTTAGCACTTAAGGGGGCTTTGCTATTAACCCTTAAAGTCGGCGGCTTTTTTATATTATACGGGAGCGTAATATTACGCGATTACGGCAGACTGTGTAATTTCAATGGGAGTTTACTGTCTTACGCGTAATTTGTTACGCGTAATAACGTAACCTACGGTCTACGCGTAATTAATTACGCGTAATACCGTAACCTTACACGTAACGCTTACGGTGCATTTGTAGTGAATTACGATGCGTAATTACGCTAATGCGTAATTTCGACCCAGCACTGAGTTCATGCAAGCTCAGCTGGGCCAGGGTATATGTACTGTTATATGGAGACTAGAGGATAGGCACGAGGCCAC
The DNA here is from genome assembly GCF_040937935.1 of Hyperolius riggenbachi. Lineage (NCBI taxonomy): Eukaryota > Metazoa > Chordata > Amphibia > Anura > Hyperoliidae > Hyperolius > Hyperolius riggenbachi. Next base: position 152,266,979 of record NC_090657.1, on the reverse strand, counting down.
CTCTCACCCAGGGACAAAGCAATCTGTTTTGCATTACAAATTGTTTGTCAGAAGACTAGAGATACCTGTACAGACATAAGTCCAATGGCTAAAATTATCAATTGTTTTTGCTGCCAAATGTCTGTCCTCAATGGTGTCACTAGGAGCGCACAGTAGATGCAGACTGCACCAGGTGTCACCAGCAGAAGATATCAGACTTAAGGTGGCCATACACTGGTCGATTTGCCATCAGATCGACCAACAGATAGATCCCTCTCTGATCGAATCTGATCAGAGAGGGATCAAATGGCTGCCTTCACTGCAAACAGATTGTGAATAGATTTCACTATGAAACCGATTCACCATCTGTGGAGCTCCCGCTGACATCATGTAAACAAACTCATGGTTGCCATCTTATGGCCAAAAAGTAAAACCACAACTAAATGTTAAAAAAAAAAAAAAAATCAACACATATTGACATAAAAAAAAAATTACTGTTTACATCCCATCCTCCCAAAAATACCCAAATAAAATGTTTAATATAAAAAAAAACAAAAAACAGGAAAATATTTACATTTTTTTATTGTACTAAGGGTCTAAACTTTTTAAATATCAGTGTAAAGATGAAATATTTCAATTTTTTTTAAACTTGTAAATAGTGATGGATGCAAAACAGAAAAAATGCACCTTTATTTCCAAATAAAATATTGTCGCCATACATTGTGATAGGGACATAATTTAAACGGTGTAATAACCGGGACAAATGGGCAAATACAATACGTGAGTTTTAATTAAGGAGGCATGTATTATTTTAAAACTATAATGGCTGAAAACTGAGAAATAATGAATTTCAGTTTTTTTCTTATTCTTCCTGTTAAAATGCATTTACAGTAAAGTGGCTCTTAGCAAAATGTACCACCCAAAGAAAGCCTAATTAGTGGCGGAAAAAACAAGATATAGATCAGTTCATTGTGATAAGTAGTGATAAAGTTATAGGCTAATGAATGAGAGGTGATAATTGCTCGGATGCACAAGACAAGACAAATAACTTTTATATCGCGCTTTTCTCCTGGCGGACTCAAAGCGCCAGAGCAGCAGCCACTAGGGCGCGCTCTTTAGGCAGTAGCAGTGTTCGGAAGACTTGCCTAAGGTCTCCTACTGAATAGGTGCTGGCTTACTGAACAGGCAGAGCCGAGATTCGAACCCTGGTCTCCTGTGTCAGAGGCAGAGCCCTTAACCTTTACACCATCCAGCCACCATAAAGTGAAAACGACTGAAGGCTGAAGTGGTTAAACAGTAGAGGGCACTCAACTGTTTAAACTTCCAGCCGGGACAGGAAGAAGTGAAGCCTGCCGAAACCCAGCGTGGAGAAGGGACAGCGGAGACCAGGGGACTCGCGCCGGTGGAACAGATAATGTATTGCCGCTAGAGTCGGTCGATGGACATACGAACGCCACTATCAACACACTCCCGACCCGCCGGCGATCGAGCAAAATCTTCCGCAGAGACGGATCAAAGGTAACAATTGATTTCGGATGGAAATTGATTGTTCGTTCAGCGTTTGCGCAATGATTTCACAGCAGATTCGATCACATAGGTGATTGGGGGAGGGTCAGCAGCCAGCTCTTGGGCCCAGAAGGAAAATTTGGCTGCAACAAAGGGCCTCTGACGCTTTTTGGTTGGGGGTGTCTGTTGGGGGGCCCCCAGGCTAATTTTGCCCTAGGGCCCAATTGTTACTTGAACCGGCCATGCCGGGCGGCTCTCCGTACACACCACTGGCGCATAGCGTCTGACGTCAGACGATATGCACCAGTAGCATATACGGAGAGCCGCCTGTAAGTTACGGATAGTTACGGAGGCTGCTACAGGACAGGTAGAGTATAAATGCACACATTAAGGGGGGACATTTATACATTGGGGCAGCGGCAGTGCTGAGTTAGCCAGCAGACAGTAATCGGCCTGTAGTACATGGGCAGAATCTACAAAAAGACACATTTATCTCTAATCAGATTCAATTAGAGATAAATTTGTTTTTGTCAAATCTGCCCATAATCGTTAGGTCTATGGGCACCTTTATGCCTTTTACACACCATGCAATTTCCCACCAAATAGATGGGTCAAATCGATTCTTCTGGTCTTCTGGTCCACCGCCGCCAACTAGTTACGTTATCGCGGACAGGGAGTTGGCTGACTTTCTGAGCCTGCGCAGGCCTGGCCACGCGCATCCTTATCCATGTTCCCATCCTCAATAGCTTCCTACACAGGTGCAGGATGCTATTATGAATGGGAACTTGAAGAAAAATACGCGTGGCCAGGCCTGTCAGGCCAGTCAGCGAAAATGAAACTAGTTGTGACTGCGAGGGCACGGGATGGCTGCAGGGGGGCTGATAGAAGCCCCAGGAAAGTACAACTGATTGGGTACCACCTTGACCACCTCAGCCGATAATCAAGCATGTGTACAGTGGCCCCCAACCCACAGGTGATCCCACAGCGGAACAACTCACCCCCCCCCCCCCCCCACAAAGGCCGATCCCATTTTCTGCGCTGCTCAACCGCCAGCTTTGTGATGTCATGCTCCACTGTTCCTCCACCTCCCCACATAGCAACACAGTGTGTCCTCAAATACACAGCTTACTCACATCTGTGCAGCCTGGCCCAGCGATGTTGCCCAAAGAGATCTGGTCCGGATCCCCAACGGTGTACACTCAACTTTAGATGGAGAAATTAGCTGTTAAGGGTCAGAAAAGTGTCAAGTACAGTTTATATAATCTCATGAGGCAGGTAATTTAGGAGATGCCATAGACTGAAATGAGGCTACAGCAGTGCCGGTCTATAATTTGGCTGCCGGACATAGCTAAAGCCCAAATTTACACAAGGAAGGGACAGGTACAGTTTACAGTAGGGCTAGATTTATAAGTTGGACGTAAAGAGGAGGTAGAATCCTTGGTAGAATATTGGTAGTATTGCCAACATGGGCGTCGCTAGCCCTATTTTAGGGGGGCCCTGGGCCCCCAATTTTCAGGGGTGCCCGCCGCTAGGACCTGGAGGAATTACAGCATGAGGGGAGAGCTTGGTAGCACGTCGGCGGGGATGGGGGACGGTCCCCCCCCTCTCCCTCACCTCGGGCTCTCCCCTCCAGCACTGAATAGTGAGTATGCAGGTGGCGGGGCAGCGGCAGATACATACCTTCCTTGCCTTCCAGCGCGGAGGCTTCTCCCTCTAGTGTCTGACGCTACTTCCTGTTTATACAGGAAGTCATGTCAGAAGCTAGAGAGAGGAGCATCCGTGGAACAAAAGGAAGGTATGTATCTGCCGCTGTCCCGCCGCCTGCCTACCCACTATTCAATGCTGGAGGGGAGTGCAGAGGGGTGAGCCCGAGGTGAGGGAGGAGGGACCGTCCCCCCTCCCCATCGACGTGCTACCAAGCTCTCCCCTCATTCTGCGACCCCTCCAGCCCCCCAAAACGGCCCTGAGCGGGCCCGGGGGGGAGGGGGCGCCTGTCACTACCTAACTGGGGGTCCCTGTCGCTACCTAACCTGGTGTGCGCCTGTCGCTACCTAACCTGGGGGTCCCTGTCACTCACTACCTAAACTGGGGGTCCCTGTCACTACCTAAACTGGGGGTCCCTGTCACTACCTAAACTGGGGGGCACCTGTCACTCACTACCTAAACTGGGGGTTCCTGTCACTACATACACTGGGGGGTCCCTGTCACTACCTGAACTGGGGGGCACCTGTCACTAAATGAGCTGGGGGGCACCTGTCACTGCCTGAACTGGGGGGCTCCTGTCACTACCTAAACTGGGGGGCTCCTGTCACTACCTTAACTAGGGGGCACCTGTCACTACCTAAACTATCCAGGCCAGCCAGCCCAGCATCACCACCAGCCAACCAGCCCAGAATCACTGTCAAAAAGGCCACAGCATCACCACCAGTCAGGCCAGCATTTACTTCAACCAGCCAAGCATTACTTCCAGCCAGGTCACAGCATCACCGCCAGCCAACCTAGCCACATCGGCCACAGCATCACCACCAGCCAACCCGGCCACAGCATCACTGCCAGCCAGGCCACAGCATCACTGCCAGGCCTTTCAGCCCACACATCATCCCCAATCCAACCAAAAACAGTATTGCCAGGCCAGCCAGGCACAGCAGCCAGTAGAGGAGAATTCAGAAGCCAGGTGAGAGGTGTCTACCATATTAAGGGGGCATTCTGCCTATTTATGTGAAATTCTGTCTATGTGCCTCATGACTGCTGAATTTGTCTTGTTGGGGGCCTCAGGATTGCTGAATTTGTCTTGTTGGGGGCCTCAGGATTGCTGAATTTGTCATGTTGGGGGCTTTATGATTGCTGAATTTGTCTTGTTGGGAGTCACATGATTGCTAACTGCGAGACTATGGGAAAAGCTAAATCATCTTCATATGAGACAATAGCATTAAACCTACTTTTTTAGCTTTTTAAAACAGAAAATAAAACTGGGAGGTTCTAAAAAAAATGAATACATTTTTTCAGGAGTAGGATGGATGAAATTGTTTATCTTCACAGTTTATTTTCAACTTGGATTTTCCATAATGTTCATGTAGGAGTTAAAATGTTTGTACAGTATTTAGTTTAAATTGCTGTTGCCACTTTGCGATAGATAAGTGACTTTTGGGTTGCAGTTTGGGCACTCGGCCTCCAAAAGAGTTGCCACCACTGTCCTAATCTAATGTCCCACCATTGCTAAGTTCATGTAAATTTGTCTCCACCCGTGACCACACCCACATTCTGGTCCATGGCTACACCCATTTTTCGGCGCTACATGCGCCGCACAATGTAATCCTCAGATTTTTCGGCGCACTAGCTGCAGTGTGCTGATCTCTGCTGCCTACAGTATGTACAGTATAAGCTGTTCTCTAGTGCCTGCACTGTGTGCTGATCAACCTCCAGTGTGTACAGTATAAGGTGTTACTCTGTTACTCTGTGCGTTTACTGATTTTAAACCAGCTGGTTGAACTCGATGGACGTATGTCTTTTTTCAACCAAATAACTATGCAACTATGTATTGTATGCTGATCCCTGCTACTTTCAGTATGTACAGTATTAGCTGTAAAGCCTGGTACACACATACAATTTCGATTAGCCAATTTTAGCTCTGTTCATCAAATGCATTGTCTGTTGGCCCACTTACTGCATTGGGGTGGTAAAATTGGTCAGTGATTGAGCAATCAAAATTGTATGTGCGTATCCATCTTTGATCTATGCCTATACTGATTGTAAGCTGTCTAAATAAAGGACAGGGGGCTCCATCCAATATTTTGATGGGCAGGCTCGTTATCTGTAGCTTACACCGCTGCTAAGTTCATGCACATTTGGCCCCACCCATGGCCATGCCCACTCACCATATGACCACACCCATTGCGCGCGCCGCATCCACCCCCCACCTACTGCCCACAGGTGCCCCCGATCTCCAAGGACCCTAGGAATGCCTCTGATTGCCAATATTCTAGCGGTTCACCCAACACCCAAAATTACTTGCCACTCTATTTACATGTTTGCAATTTCACAATTTGCAGAGCGCAAGATGGCAGCAACCAAAACACACAGGCAATACATTATGTAAGGCTGGCAAGAGATGGCAATGTTCATTAGTAACATTTATTTGTTAGGTACACAGAAAATGGCAAACATGAGATCAACTGAAGGAACATTTAGTTCAGGTTTGCTTTTCACTTTTTCTGGCATTTCTCTGACGCCTGTTAATTTTGTGGTTATATTTTCAATTACTTTTATTATTTAAACAGTAGCTATAGATTAATGCATTTATTTGGGGGACAGTGCCTGGGAGGAATGGACCCTACGTTGTCAGTATTTTTTAATTATAGGAAATTTGTGGAAATTCAGCATTTCAAGGGGTTTAAAAGTACTTTTTTTTCTGCCAAAATGTTAAATTGGTTTTATAAGAAACTGCAAGTTTTCTGTACAAATTTCTTCAATTAACTTAAAGTCTATGCCATAAATTTCAATATTTCAGAATAATTCTGCATGTCAACTCGCTGCCATACAATTCTACTGCGTTGTGAGTGATCATGATGTTCTCTCATTGCGTGCAGGCTTTGTAGTAAAGGCTAGGTCCAGTTTCCACTCTAGTTCCATTCCAGTTCATGTCTAAACTTAGTGTATGTCTTGATTAGAACTTTTTATGATGGGAATGCTAATGCTGAAGAAAAAAAAAAAGTTGATACCTCTCGTGAAAAACAGATGAGCAGAAGCTGGCATTTCCCATAAACTTTATTACTTGCAATCTTAAAAATCCAATCTTTTGGAACCACGTAGGACCCCTTTATCGGGGCATAAATTGCTATATGCAACATATGTCCGTCGCTCAAGGGTGGAGCACACATCACTGCTTAGTGAGTGCAAGGAGGAGCTCTAACTCCATCAGACCAAGGTCAATCCACTCTTGAGCGTGGGATAGATGGTTGCCTATACCAATTTATGCCTGATAAAGCGGCCCCTGCATAGTTTCCGAAACATTGGCTTTTCAACATTGCAAGTAATAAACGTTTATGGGATGTGCTAGCCTCTGCTCATCTTCCATTGCAGTTTACACTCATACTGTGTACGTTATGCAACTGAGGACTGTTACTAGAGATGGCCCGATGCTCCGATTTTAGGTTCACGAACCTACCGCTAACTTGGAAATTTTGCAATTATGGTGGCCAGAAAAATGATGGAAAAAATGTTTCAAACCGTCTACAACCTGGACAGAGACATGGTTGAGTGGGATACATGTCAAAAGTCTCAATAAAAATCCTACATTTGATACAAACCACTATTTTAAGGTCAGAAATCTCATTGAATGTTGAATTGCAGGCCTACACTGCTTTACAACATCAGGAAGTGTAATCCTTCCCTCCTTCTCCAGAGGAGGGTCTTGTCTTTAGTGTTGGGCGAACACCTAGATGTTCGGGTTCGCGAACGTTCGCCGAACATCGCCGCGATGTTCGGGTGTTCGCGCCGAACTCCGAACATAATGGAAGTCAATGGGGACCCGAACTTTCGTGCTTTGTAAAGCTTCCTTACATGCTACATACCCCAAATTTGCAGGGTATGTGCACCTTGGGAGTGGGTACAAGAGGAAAAAAAATATTTGAAAAAGAGCTTATAGTTTTTGAGAAAATTGATTGTAAAGTTTCAAAGGAAAAACAGCGTGTACACAGAGTGGCAGTAAACAGAATGCTATATAGTGTGGCTGAGCGAGCGGTGTACTACTATTCCCAGCAGACACAGAGTGGCAGTAAACAGAATGCTATATAGTGTGGCTGAACGAGGTGCACAGAGTGGCAGTAAAAACAATGCTATATAGTGTGGCTGAGCGAGCGGTGTACTACTATTCCCAGCAGACACAAAGTGGCAGTAAACACAATGCTATATAGTGTGGCTGAGCGAGGTACACAGAGTGGCAGTAAACAGAATGCTATATAGTGTGGCTGAGCGAGCGGTGTACTACTATTCCCAGCAGACACAGAGTGGCAGTAAACAGAATGCTATATAGTGTGGCTGAGCGAGGTACACAGAGTGGCAGTAAACAGAATGCTATATAGTGTGGCTGAGCGAGCGGTGTACTACTATTCCCAGCAGACACAGAGTGGCAGTAAACACAATGCTATATAGTGTGGCTGAGCAAGGTACACAGAGTGGCAGTAAACAGAATGCTATATAGTGTGGCTGAGCGAGCGGTGTACTACTATTCCCAGCAGACACAGAGTGGCAGTAAACACAATGCTATATAGTGTGGCTGAGCGAGGTACACAGAGTGGCAGTAAACACAATGCTATATAGTGTGGCTGAGCGAGCGGTGTACTACTATTCCCAGCAGCGACACAATGACTGGGGGGACCCTGGCTAGCGTGGCTGGAGCGCGAACTACCCTGCCTGCCTACCCAAAGCTAAACCCACAGACAAATGGCGGAGATATGACGTGGTTCGGGTAATTATTTACCTGAACCACGTGACAGTTCGGCCAATCAGAGCGCGTTCGGGTCCGAACCACGTGACCCGTTCGGCCAATCACAGCGCTAGCCGAACGTTCGGCCATGCGCTCTTAGTTCGGCCATGTGGCCGAACTCGAACATCACCCGAACAGGGTGATGTTCTGCAGAACCCGAACAGTGGCGAACACTGTTCGCCCAACACTACTTGTCTTCCAGGGAATTGTAGGATTTCAAAAGCCAGCTCACATACATTGGCCGGGAATTGAACCCAGGTCTAGTGCTTGGTAGGCAGCTCTCCTCACCACTATACCACCACTACATGCTGAAGCCAGCGTAACATGTACCATTATGATATATCCAAGAGAAAAATGAGCTTGCTTAGGGATTTGTAGGATGTCAAAAGCCAACTCACATACATTGGCCAGGGATCGAACCCAGGTCAACTGCTTGGAGGGCAGCTATGCTCACCACTATTCTACCAACACTACAGGCTGAAGTCAGCCTAGCTGGCCTGGGAAGGATGAAAAGCTGGGTGGCATTGCAACCATTTCTGCTAACCTAAAGCTTACTCATGTCTTTTTCAACACATTGGCTTAAGACTTTACCCTGACTTCAGCCTGTAGTGTTGGTGGAATAGTGGTGAGCATAGCTGCCCTCCAAGCAGTTGACCTGGGTTCGATTCCTGGCCAATGTATGCGAGTTGGCTTTTGACATCCTACAAATCCCTAAGCAAGCTCATTTTTCTCTTGGATATATCATAATGGTACATGCCAGGCTGGCTTCAGTATGTAGTGTTGGTGGTGGTATAGTGGTGAGGAGAGCTGCCTACCAAGCACTAGACCTGAGTTCAATTCCCGGCCAATGTATGTGAGCTGGCTTTTGAAATCCTACAATTCCCAGGAAGACAAGACCCTCCGGAGGAGGAGGAGGAGGAGGAGGAGGAGGGAGGAGGCTGTTGTGGAGTGCTATATAAGGAATAACAATCAGCCAGGAGATAGCTAACAAGCCTACAAGAGCCTAACTAAAAACTTTCCCTAGAAGAGTCTGTCAGCAGCTGTCCCTTAATTACTGTAGGCAGACGACTTAGTAAAACGGCTGGAGAACCTTGCCTTTTATAAGGGGGGGGGGGGCTGTTGGAGTGAGTGTAGTCTGATTGGGGACAATTTGCCTGCTGACTGTGGTAGAGGGTGAAAGTTGACTCTAATGGAGCATTATGTGGGCGAATCGAACTTCCGGAAAAGTTCACCTCTGACAGCCCTGAATCTTCTCTGAACCTGTCTATTAGTCTTTCTAAACAATCTATGTAATTGCCACAACTTAGAAAAATTTCAAGAAACTTTACACATGCAGGCTTTCTGAAGTGAAATATATTTGAAAACAGGTACTCAAGAGGTTAAAAACACAGCCTGGGTATTCCTGGATGCCTTGTTTGTTCTGCTCTTACTGCTGATGCCTGGGGGAGATCTGTCCCCATTACCTTTCAGGCTTATCGCTTCTTCAGCTGGCTTATCGCCACTTCAAAGCAGGCGGCATTTCTTCGTGTCAATACGGCTGCTCTTATCTTTATGAATTGACACTTATTAAATTTTTACGATATGTGCTGGAGGTGTTCACCGCACAAGGCGGTAATTTATCTCCCTGCTCAGGAATGTCAGCTTTTCATGCGGAAACAGCTTTTATGAATGGACACTTTGTTAAGTGCTCGGGAAAGTCTGCTGTTTTCAGCATTACCACATGTGGTAATGCTTTATGAATGATAGCCATTGGATACATTGGACCCGCCATGCCCCCTTTCTTCCCGGCTGCTTTTGAAAGTTCTAAGCAGCATGTTGCGAGTTCACAGGCCAGGCTGCTAGAGGGTGAGTTTACAGCTTGCCAGGGGTGCAGGGGTCTGCTTTCAGGAAGGACCCACCTATTAGAGAGCATATACTACCGAGTGTTCTTATCTATATAGGCAATGGGACCTGCTACAGAGTGTGTCTTCTCCAGACACTGCAGAGAGTATCGGATTTCATCATGTCCAGTGACTGCTGCAGCATGTGATACCACATACTATCTGTATTGCACCCAGTCATGGATATTGAGGACTGCCCATACGTGGAGACTGGTGACTGCAGGAGTCCTGATGCCTATTTAGATAAGTTGATTTGCCAGAGTTGCATCCAGCTAGATGCTATTTGTGCCGCGGACACCCCATGTGATTGCTGTATTCATCTCTCCTCTCCCCTTCCTCTTGTTTTTTTTCCCCCTAGTGCAGGCTGTCTGTGCCTGCTGTGTGTCTGACATGACCCTGCTGCTCCTGCACAGTACAGCTGACAAACTGAATTCATGTTGCTGCTGCTAACTTTCTCTCACCTGCCTCCCCACCACAATCCTCTCCAGGGCCAGATTACCGACCAGGCAACAGAAGCAGTCGCTTGGGGCCCCCATTCAGAGTCAAAGGGGCCCCATCAGCACATAATCCAGCCATCCTGTCAAAGGACGCAGCCCACTGCTGACTGTCTTTAGAGCCGGGCTCTCCTCCTGGGTCCCTCTCCTGCTACTGTACGCTCTGCTGCTGCCCGCTCCACCCTCCCTTCCCACAGAGAACCACATCTACAGTGGGCAGGAATGATAGCAGCAGATGACAAACGCCCACTCACCTATCCGTGATACAAGCGATAGAGGTCCCATCATCCGAAACCCATCTGTCTCCTCTACAGTGCCGCTACTTGCTCTGAACTTCCTGATTCTCAGATCTGACAGGAAGTAGGAAGTAGTAATAGTAGTAGTAACAGAGCAGCAGCACTATATAGCAGTGTTCCCCAACCCTGTCCTCAACGCCCTCCAACAGTGCATGTTTTGTGGAAATCCACAAAGGTAGTTAATCAGCTCTGCTGAGATGCTAATTACCCCACCTGTGCATGTTTGTGGTTTTCTGCAAAACATGCACTGTTGGTGGGCCTTGAGGACAGGGTTGGGGTGCTCTGCTCTATAGGAGACAGATTGTTTTCGGATGATGGGACCTCTATTGTTTGGATCGCAATAGGTGAATGCGAGTCATCTGGTGCTGTTATTCTCCCCGCTGCGGCTGCCCTTCTCTGCAGGACTACCGTATTCACGTGGGTGGAGGCTGCATGGTGAATGTGGCTGTCTAGTTTGGGAGGAAATTGGTGGTGGGGAGGGGGGTTATGTAATTATGTCTGGGGGCGGCTTTCGGGTTGGTGGTGTGCAGAGCTTTCTGTTATTGCCAGGCTGGAGATGCAGGGGGTAAAGTGCTGCCACTGTGATATCTGGCACCCTCTTTACAGGAGTGTCCCGAGTGACAACATCCCAGCCATTCATCTCTCCCTCTGCATGTTGGCACTGCTATTCTGTGCATTGTGCATCCGCAGAGGAAAGCGGGCTGTTGCCCATAACAACCAGTAGAGCAGCTGCCCCGGTGTGTCCGGCATGTTGCTGTTCACACAGCAGCTGCATCTTCTCATTCTATTATTGGGGGGGGGGGGGGGGCCCAAATCAGTTACTTTGCTTAGGGCCCCATTTAGCCTTAATCCGGCTCTGATCCGCTCTCCCAATACTCTCTTTTTGTCCTCCCTTCTCTTAAGATTTTCTACCCTCCCTCTTTCCCTGTCCTCTCTTTTGCATAGCTCTGTGTGTCTCCTTTCAACTCATCTTTTACTTTCTCCTTTCTTATCCTCCCTCACTCTTTTCCGCCTTTCTGCCACACAGTCACTCTCCCCTTTACATTCTCTGCTTTCCTCTGATCTCTATTTGCCATCTCCTTTCCATCCTCCCACAATCTAAACGGGTTTAGGTCAGCTAAATTATACATTTTTATCAAATTATATCTATGTGACTTTACAGTGACAGACAGTTTAATAGTGCCCCCTATAGACAGGTGTAATGCTGGGTACACACGATGAGATTTCCAGTTCGATCGACTATTTCCAGCATGTTCGATCGGGTCTCGTCAATTTTCTCATGTTAAGTATGCAAAATCGATGGCTGTATCAATCGAAACCCTATCGAACATGTCGGAAATAATCGATCGATCCCGCCGATCGAGCGGGAAATCGCATCATGTGTACCCAGCATTACAAGGAATTGGCTCACCTACAACTGTAGAAGGCAATGGCATATGCTAACCAACCTCTTTTCCATAGCACTAGAGCTTGGCTTACCCCAACTCACACCATTCAATAGGGGTTCGTTCATTCCATAATAGATAATTGAATTAGTTAAAAGAAATTAAAGGTGCCCATACACTAGAACAAATATGGGCAGATTCGACCAAGAGAAAATGTATCTCTAAGCGAATCTGCCCATACACTACAGGCAGATTCTCATCCGATTTCAGCATGAAATTATCTGGGAATCGGCTGAGCCGCCACTGTCCGCCCTGCCGCTGCCCCCAAAATGCATAAACGTATGTAAATTATGTAGTGCATTTATACATTACCTGCCCTGAAGCAGCTTCATGGGTCCATCCGTCCAGCACGCCGGGTAAGCTGCATACACGCTAGCGGCGCACAGCGTCTGACGTCAGCCACTATGCGCCTTCGTGACAGCGGAGCGCCGCCGGCCTGTATGCGGAACCCGGCGAGACTGATGGAAACCAAACCGCGTGGAAGCTGACACCGGACAGGTAATGTATAAATGCACTACACACTGCATACATTTATACATTGCGGTGGGGGAGGATAAGGAAGCGCCCGCGGGAACGCGGCGGGAGTCGATCCGGCGGCTAATCGAGCCGCCGGATCTAACCATGTATGCTCAGCATAAGAATCTGCAGTGGGTGAGGCTGTACAGGTAAGCTTTATCTGCTGGTAGTGGGGATGCAGTCTTCCAGGGAATTGTGGGGATGCAGTATTGGGGTGATCCTGTATTGGTGGTGTTATCTATACATCAGTAATCATCTGATACCAGACATGTTTTGAGAAAGATCCAATGGATTACAGAATGGTGTGTTTTTTTTAGAGAGATGCTGGCATGAATGGGAAATAAAATGTTATGGTCACATCTATATTCCCCTCTACCTAGTGCCAAAAAGGGATCCTGTTGAGTATTATGCAGGGACATCAGAAAGTGTCTAGACTACACTCTGATGGGCACCTTTCTGTACTCAGTTTTGACAAAGCACTGCAGAATGCAATTTCTATTTGCAACACAACACTTCCCATTCAGTGTAGTTGAATGGTGCCTGCTCTGCAAAGGAGATCAGTGGAGGAGAGAGGTGTGTAGGGGTGTAGGTGTGTGTAGGCAGTGGCGCCGCGAGGCATAAAGCAAACCAAGTGGCCGCTTGGGGCCTCAAGATCGTAGGGGCCTCGGCGGCTCAGTGACGTCGGTGTGACGTCACTGTTTTCCCACAGCCCCGCGGGGCTGGCAGAGCAGAGCAGGGCAGCAGGGCTACGGGAAGATGGCCGCCGCCGAAGCCCTGCTCTGGAGACTATTTATGTCTCCAGTACAGGGCTTCGGGTGGCCATCTTCCCGTAGCCCTGCATTCAATCAGCGCGGGAGATTGGAGGAGGGAGGGAGCTCCGGTGGGAACTGCATGCCTGAGGAGCCGGCCGGGAGACGGGGAGAGAAGACTTATGCCAGTGCCAGGTGAGTAAATTCTTTTCTTTTTGCAGCCCTTATCTGCTGAAAATGTGCCCTAATTGCATTTGATATCTGCTGAACTGTGCCCTAATTGCGTTTGATTTCTGCTGAACTGTGCCCTAATTGCATTTGATTTAGCTGAAAATGTGGCCCTAATTGCGTTTGATTTCTGCTGAACTGTGCCCTAATTGCGTTTGATTTCTGCTGAGAATGTGCCTTATTGCGTTTGATTTCTGCTGAAAATGTGCCCTAATTGAGTTTGATTTCTGCTGAAAATGTGCCCTAATTGCGTTTGATTTCTGCTGAAAATGTGTACTAATTGCATTTGATTTCTGCTGAAAATGGGCCCAAATTGCGTTTGATTTCTGCTGAAATGTGGCCCAAATTGCGTTTTTATTTTCTGGTGTCTGTGGTAACTGTTGCTGCATTTATTATTTAATGGTCATAGTTGGCTATATTTGCTGTGCTACGGTTAAGCTCCGCCCATACAATGTCATGGCCACGCCCATTTTTCGGCGCGGTGCTGCGCGCCTCAATCGCTCCCCACATCCATTTTTCCCCGCAAACAGCCCCGCCCCAATCCGCTCCACCCACATGTCATGGCAACGCCCACTTATGCGGGATAGCCACACCCATGCTTCGCGCGCCGCAGGATACGGCCGCTTACTACAGTCCGCTTGGGGCCACAAAAACCTTAGCTGCACCCGTGTGTGTGTGTGTGTGTGTGTGTGTGTGTGTGTGTGTGTGTATCTCCAGTTCAGTATGTTGCAATGCCATAGTGTGTGTCTTATGCTAGGTACACACCATACAATTTTCTGGTAGATCAGAAAATTGATCAAGATTCAAATCGGACATGTTGGAAATAATCGATCTGGCAGGTACATCTGCCAGAAAAAATTGTATGGTGTGTACCTAGCATTACAGGGGTGTGATTAATGTGCATGCTCCATGTCCACAGAGAATGTGTCACAAACAGGAAGCATCTACAGAAGACTTCAGCAGTGAAGAAATGCAGGAAAAATCTACCTAAATTTGGCATTAACCTGCTGCAGAGCTGGCTTCACATGCATCAGTACAACCCATTCCCTGAATCTTCTGAAAAGACTTTGCTGGCTCAGGAGTAGGGATGGTCGCTGGATTCCGCAGAATTAAAATTTCTGCGATTCCGGATGGAATTTGGTGATTCCGGTTCCGTTGCAATGTAACGGAATTGCTATAGCGCTATGGCGGAATTTCCGTGGAAAAATATGGAATTCTGCGGAATGCTAATTTTTTTTGCCAAACGGATTTCTGCCTAAAAATAAGATTTACTGCTCTCCAGACTTAGAATTTCCACACAAACCTTCCCACCCTCCTGGGGATCCACCGCACAGCGGCAGTGGATCAGGCATAGTGCATTTACCACTCACCTTCCACCACCAATTCCACCGATCCCCTGCAGCTGCTATCTCCTTCCTGCCCCGACATCTGTCACATTACTCTCTAGGGGCACTTGTTTCCCTTCAGGTACACTTTAAGAACTTCCAGAGCCACAACACAGGCCAGAAGATGTAGTTCTTAAATGTGTTAGGATATGTACTCAAATTGAAGGACTAAACCTCCTGGTATGCACTACAGCAGACAGGGCCACGCCCTATTGCCACAGGCACTTCAGGCAACAGCTGCGGCAAGGATGTTGAAGATGGAGGACAGCATATACATGGGGGGGGGGGGGGGGATATTGGGGCTAGAAAGCCTGATGCACCCAATGGCTTACACTATTTATGACCCTCTGGTAAACAATACATGGTCAGGTCCCTTTAAAGTCCCCCCATTCTTGCGGTATGATTCTTTCCAAGTTTTAGGGTCTGAAAGAGGTACAGTTGCTTTGAAGGCTTTTAGACCCTATAATCCATGAAAAATGCTGATAGAGAGCCTGCAGCAGCCCCTGCACGTTACTTACCACATATTTTTTTTCATTATTTTTAGTCACATAATCTACATATATCTGTCATCCACTACCAGCTATTTTGGGGGTGCCTTCGCCCTCACAGTTGCTACGTCATTGCCCCCCAGCTGCTTTGGGGGTTAGTCCAGTGTTCAGTTTTGAAGTATTGCTTTTTTTCGAGTGTGACCCACCTAATGTGTGTTGGAAAGTGATTTACTAGCACATGCAATTGATAGCACTAGCACATGCAATTTATAGAAGGAAGTACTTAGCGGTATCTGTTTAATTGGTATGCTTGCTGATTCCTTGCAAAAGTCTGCCTTACAATTTGGGACTGCAATCGTTATCTTCCCGTTTAATTGGTATGCTTGCTGATTCCTTGCAAAAGTCTGCCTTACAATTTGGGACTGCAATCGTTATCTTCCCGTTTAATTGGTATGCTTGCTGATTCCTTGCAAAAGTCTGCCTTACAATTTGGGACTGCAATCGTTATCTTCCCGTTTAATTGGTATGCTTGCTGATTCCTTGCAAAAGTCTGCCTTACAATTTGGGACTGCAATCGTTATCTTCCCGTTTAATTGGTATGCTTGCTGCATACATTGCTACTAAGATTGTTTAATATAAATTTAAGTAGTTCAGCAGTGTTTGTAAATTCCCATATTACATCCTGTAAATCCTTGTGCTCCAGCCCAGTGACCACCAATTATTTATTACAGGCCTGTTTTTTTGGTAGCCACTCCCATCCCCAGCTGAACTGTTTTCTCAATTTCTAATTGAGAATCGCTTCCATTTCAGCCATGGCAGCTATCATACCTATTTAAACGCTGCAAGAAGGTCACTTGTGGCCTAGGTCATTTGGTGCCATTTAATTCCTAAGTGCCATTTATTACAAAGTGCTTTGCAACAACTTACCAAGAATTTACCAAGAATTTACCAAGAATTTACCAATAATTCACCCAGGAATCAACAGCCAAAGGACTCTGCTGGAAACTACTACTCTGCATCCACAACTGCCTCCAATGCTGTTGCTCAAAATGCCACTGCTGGACATATGTTGCACTACCAAGTATACTCTTTATGTACACAGGTTTGCTTGCACTAACGGCATACTCATATAAACTGTTTAGGAGTTGGAAATTTCCTGCTGATAATCATTGACACTTACCATGTTTACTGCACTTTTTCTTATGTTCTGCCTGTCTGCAAACATCTACAAGTTGCATTGCAATATGCATCCTCCCAGTGTACCTCACTCCATATTCATTTCATCTGCTCTGCTTTGCTCACCTTACTCAGCTTCTCATGAACTGTTAGCTCTCCTGAAATCTCTCTCTCCCTCCAGCAGCTCAAAAACCTCACAAACATTTAAATCCCATTCACATTTGCTTACTCTCTCCCTCCTACTCTTACTTGCTGCTGGTGATATATCGCCTAACCCTGGGCCACAGCCTGCTGCCAGACAAGCATCCCCTGCTGACCCGCTTCACAGCTCTCTGTCCACAAATAACTTCAACACCCATCCTCGCCCCAACCTCATTTCCATCCATCCCACTCACAAGCACATGCTCCCCCTACCCTGCGGTCTCTGGAATGCCAGATTCGTCCGCAATAAACTTACAGAGGTCCACAACCTCTTCCTCTCCAAATCCCTCACCATCCTCGCACTCACTGAGACATGGCTCACCCCCTCTAACTCTGCCGCAGAGGCTGCCCTCTCATACGGGGGGCTTCACCTCAGTCACACCCCCCAGACCAGACAACAGGACCAGGGGAGGGGTGGGTCTGCTCCTCTCCCCATCCTGCACATTCCGTGTCCTCACTCCACCTTCCTCCCTACAATTCACATCATTTGAGGCCCACACTATCCGCCTCTACAATCCCCTCCAAGCCATTGTTGCAGTCTTATACCGCCCTCCGGGCTCCACACGACAATTTCTCGACAACCTTGCCTCCTGGCTCCCACACATCCTCTCCTCTGACCTCCCCACCATCATCCTCTGGGATTTCAATATACCCATCAATGAACCCAAGAACTCTGTTGCGACCCGGCTACTCACCATAGCCAACTCACATGGCCTAGTACAACACATCAACGCCCCCACTCACACTGCACGTCACACTCTCGACCTTATATTCACTAAATCCACCACCATTGCAGACCTCGACATCGCACCATTTCCACCCTCAGACCATTACCTTCTCGCCTTCAACCTCCTCACGGAAGGCACCTCCAAACTACCCGCCCACCCACCTGGTCGATGGCAGCGAGACCTACGCAAGCTCAACCCTGGCGTCCTTGCTGACTCCCTCCATGGCCTATCCTCCACTCTCCCCACCCTAACCTGTCCTAATCTTGCTGCAGCTCAGTATCACCAAATTCTCTCATCAGCCCTAGAGAAAGCTGCTCCACCAATATTCCGCCGCAACCGACCCCCTAACCCCCAGCCCTGGCGCACTACCCATACTCGCAACCTCCAGAGGGAAACACGCGCCACTGAACGAAAATGGCGGAAAACTCGACTAAACCAGGATTTCCTACAGTACAAGACTAACCTGCAGCAGTTCCACACTGCCCTTGCTCATGCGAAGCAGGAATACTTTACCAAGCTCATCGGAGCACAAGCTTCCAATCCCCGGCATCTTTTTAGCACCTTCAACTCCCTGCTTAAACCCACCCCCCCACCTTCTGTTTCCTCCCTCTCTGCCACAGATTTAGCCACCCACTTCACCAACAAAATAGTCTCCATCCGTCAGGAAATATCCAATCTTCAATCTTCACCTCCCACCTGCTCACAACCTACTCCTTCTCCACCCTATCCCCCCCTCACCTCCTTCACTCCTACTACCACTGAGGAGGTCAACCACCTACTGCAGACTTCCCATACCACTACCTCCCCCCTTGACCCTATCCCTTCTGATCTACTTCAGCCTCACTTCACGGATCTGGCCCCAGTCCTCACTACCATGTTTAACCTCTCCCTATCCACAGGCACCTTCCCCTCAGACTTCAAGCAGGCCACTGTACTGCCTCTGCTCAAGAAACCCTCCCTCGACCCCTCGCTACCCTCCAACTACCGCCCGATCTCCCTCCTCCCCTTCGCCTCGAAACTCCTTGAGCGTCTGGTTCACAAACGCCTGACCCAGTACCTCAATGCCAACTCACTACTAGACCCACTGCAATCTGGATTTCGGCCTGCCCACTCAACCGAAACGGCTCTCACCAAAGCGGTCAATGACCTTGCCTTAGCTAAAGCTGAAGGTAAATACACCATTCTCCTCCTCCTTGACCTTTCAGCAGCTTTTGATACAGTAGATCATCCCCTACTCCTCCAGTCCCTCCAATCCATGGGCATTCACGATCTCGCCCTGACCTGGCTTTCATCCTACCTCTCCAACCGCTCCTTCACGACCTCCTTCAATGAGTCCTCGTCCACCCCCAACCACCTCTCAGTGGGAGTCCCCCAAGGCTCGGTCCTTGGCCCCCTACTGTTCTCCCTATACACATCCTCCATTGGCAAATTTATCTCCTCCATGGGTTTTAACTATCATCTGTATGCAGATGACACCTAAATCTATCTCCACACCCCTGACATATCCACCACTACCATGGACAAGGTCTCCTCCTGCCTATCTGCCATCTCCTCCTGGATGTCCGCTAGGTTCCTAAAACTAAATCTAGACAAAACGGAATTTATGATCTTCCCACCCCGGTCATCCCTGGACCTCCCAGATGTGCAGGTCACTGTTAATCACACTACTATTCACCCTACCTCTCAAGCCCGCTGTCTGGGTGTCACCCTGGACTCCGCACTCTCCTTCACTCCCCACATCCAAAACCTCACAAAGTCCTGCAACTTCCACCTTCGTAACATCTGTAAGATTCGCCCTTTCCTGACCCCTGCCACCACCAAACTCCTCATCCATGCCCTCATAATTTCCCGCCTCGACTACTGCAATGCCCTTCTGTCTGGACTCCCTAAGACCCGAATAGCCCCACTGCAGTCCATCATGAATGCGGCTGCCAGAATTATCCACTCCTCCCATCGCTCCACCAGGGCGGCTCCCCTCCGTGAATCCCTCCACTGGCTTCCTATCCAGTCCAGAATCAAATTCAAGATATTGTGTCTGACCTACAAATCCATCCACAAAACCTGTCCAACCTACATTTCTGATCTTACTCAGAGATACACACCAAGCCGCTCACTCCGCTCCCAGGGGCGTCGCTAGCCCTGTTTTAGGGGGGCACGTGCCCCCAATCTTTCCTGGGGTGCCACGGATCTCCCGGCCGCCGCTGCCCCCTCTGTCAGCGGCTCCCTCCAGCCGCCGCCGCCGCGTCTCAGACCTCAGGATCAGGCGGCGAGCCGGCGACCAATCGTGCGGGCGCTAGGACCCAGCGCCCGCACTGATATGCGGAAGTGACATCACTTCCGCATATCGAGCGGGTGCGTCCAGCGCCCGCTCGTACATCTGGTCGGGTCGCCGCTGATCCTGAGGTCTGCTGAGAGGTAGGGTGGGGAGCGGCGGCGGCTAGAGAGGGGGCCTCCCTGTCACTCACTCACTCACTCACTCACTAAAGGGGCTCCCTGGCACTCACTCACTCCCTAAAGGGGCTCCCTGGCACTCACTCACTCCCTAAAGGGGCTCCCTGGCACTCACTCACTCCCTAAAGGGGCTCCCTGGCACGCACTCACTCCCTAAAGGGGCTCCCTGTCACTCACTCACTCCCTAAAGGGGCTCCCTGTCACTCACTCACTCACTCCCTAAAGGGGCTCCCTGTCACTCACTCACTCCCTAAAGGGGCTCCCTGGCACGCACTCACTCCCTAAAGGGGCTCCCTGTCACTCACTCACTCCCTAAAGGGGCTCCCTGTCACTCACTCACTCCCTAAAGGGGCTCCCTGTCACTCACTCACTCCCTAAAGGGGCTCCCTGTCACTCACTCACTCCCTAAAGGGGCTCCCTGTCACTCACTCACTCCCTAAAGGGGCTCCCTGGCACGCACTCACTCCCTAAAGGGGCTCCCTGGCACTCACTCACTCCCTAAAGGGGCTCCCTGGCACTCACTCACTCCCTAAAGGGGCTCCCTGGCACTCACTCACTCCCTAAAGGGGCTCCCTGGAACTCACTCACTCCCTAAAGGGGCTCCCTGTCACTCACTCACTCCCTAAAGGGGCTCCCTGTCACTCACTCACTCCCTAAAGGGGCTCCCTGTCACTCACTCACTCCCTAAAGGGGCTCCCCTGGCACTCACTCACTCCCTAAAGGGGCTCCCCTGGCACTCACTCACTCCCTAAAGGGGCTCCCCTGGCACTCACTCAAGGGGCTCCCCTGGCACGCACCCACTCCCTAAAGGGGCTCCCTGGCACGCACCCACTGCCTAAAGGGGCTCCCTGGCACGCACCCACTCCCTAAAGGGTCTCCCTGGCACGCACCCACTCCCTAAAGGGGCTCCCTGTCACTCACTCACTCCCTAAAGGGGCTCCCTGTCACTCACTCACTCCCTAAAGGGGCTCCCCTGGCACTCACTCACTCCCTAAAGGGGCTCCCCTGGCACTCACTCACTCCCTAAAGGGGCTCCCCTGGCACTCACTCACTCCCTAAAGGGGCTCCCCTGGCACTCACTCACTCCCTAAAGGGGCTCCCCTGGCACGCACCCACTCCCTAAAGGGGCTCCCTGGCACGCACCCACTCCCTAAAGGGGCTCCCTGGCACGCACCCACTCCCTAAAGGGGCTCCCTGGCACGCACTCACTCACTAAAGGGGCTCCCTGGCACGCACTCACTCACTAAAGGGGCTTCCTGGCACGCACTCACTCACTAAAGGGGCTCCCTGGCACTCACTCACTCACTAAAGGGCCTCCCTGTCACTCACTCACTCCCTAAAGGGCCTCCCTGTCACTCACTCACTCCCTAAAGGGCCTCCCTGTCACTCACTCACTCCCTAAAGGGGCTCCCTGTCACTCACTCACTGCCTAAAGGGGCTCCCTGTCACTCACTCACTGCCTAAAGGGGCTCCCTGTCACTCACTCACTGCCTAAAGGGGCTCCCTGTCACTCACTCACTGCCTAAAGGGGCTCCCTGTCACTCACTCACTGCCTAAAGGGGCTTCCTGTCACTCACTCACTGCCTAAAGGGGCTTCCTGTCACTCACTCACTGCCTAAAGGGGCTCCCTGGCACTCACTCACTGCCTAAAGGGGCTTCCTGGCACTCACTCACTGCCTAAAGGGGCTTCCTGGCACTCACTCACTGCCTAAAGGGGCTTCCTGGCACTCACTCACTGCCTAAAGGGGCTTCCTGGCACTCACTCACTGCCTAAAGGGGCTTCCTGGCACTCACTCACTGCCTAAAGGGGCTCCCTGGCACTCACTCACTACCTATAGGTGCTCCCTGTCACTCACTATCGGGGTCCCTGTCACTCACTACCTAACTGGAGGCGCCTGTCACTCACTAGCTAACCTGGGGGTCCCTGTCACTCACTACCTAACTTGGGGGGGCTACCATATTAAGGGGGCATTCTGCCTATTTATGTGAAATGCTGTCTATTTATGTGCCTCATGACTGCTGAATGTGTCTTGTTGGGAGCCTTATGATTTGTTGGGGGCCTCATGATTGCTGAATTTGTCTTGTTGGGGGCCTCATGATTTGTTGGGGGCCTCATGATTGCTGAATTTGTCTTGTTGGGGGCCTCATGATTGCTGAATTTGTCTTGTTGGGGGCCTCATGATTTGTTGGAGGCCTCATGATTGCTGAATTTGTCTTGTTGGGGGCCTCCTGATTTGTTGGGGGCCTCATGATTGCTGAATATGTCTTGTTGGGGGTCACATGATTGCTAACTGCGAGACTATGGGAAAAGCTGAATCCTTATCATATGAGACAATAGCATTAAACCTACTTTTTTAGCGTTTTAAAACAGAAAATAAAACTGGGAGGTTCTAAAAAATTGAATACATTTTTCAGGAGTAGGATGGATGAAATTGTTTATCTTCACAGTTTATTTTCAACTTGGATTTTCCATAATGTTCATGTATGAGTTAAAACGTTTGTACAGTATTTAGTTTAAATTGCTGTTGCCACTTTGCGATAGATACCGGTAAGTGACTTTTGGGTTGCAGTTTGGGCACTCGGCCTCCAAAAGGTTCGCCACCACTGTCCTAATCTGATGTCCCACCATTGCTAGGTTCATGTAAATTTGTCTCCACCCGTTACCACACCTATATTCTGGTCCATGGCCCACCCATTTTTTGGTACGGCGCGATAAGCACGCCACACAACGTGATCGTCATATTTTTGGCACGCTAGCTGCAGTGTGCTGAATTCTGCTGCCTACAGTATGTACAGTATACGCTGTTCTCTAGTGCTTGCACTGTGTGCTGATTTACCTCCAGTGTGTACAGTGTAAGGTGTTACTCTGTGCCTTTATTGATTGTAAACCAGCTGTATTGTATGCTGATCCCTGCTACTTTCAGTATGTACAGTATTAGCTGTAAAGCCTGGTACACACATACAATTTTGATTAGCCAATTTTAGCTCTGTTCATAAAATTCATTGTCTGTTGGCCCACTTACTGCACGGGGGTGGGAAATTGGGGGTCAGTGATTGACCAATCAAAATTGTATGTGCGTATACATCTTTGATCTATGCCTATATTGATTGTAAATGATCGAAATAAAGGACAGGGGCTCCGTCCAATATTTCGATGGGCAGGCCCGTTATCCGTAGCTTACACCGCTGCTAAGTTCATGTACATTTGGCCCCACCCATGGCCACGCCCACTCACCGCATGGCCACGCCCATTTTTTGCCGTACCTCCCCTCCTGGTGCCCACAGGTGCCACTGATCTCCAGGGACCCTAGAAACGCCCCTGTCCGCTCCTCCAATGAACTTCGCCTGACCGTCCCCCGCATCACCCAGTCCCATGCACGCCTCCAAGACTTCTCAAGAGCCGCTCCGACACTATGGAACTCCCTACCTCCACCCATTAGGGCAGCCCCCTCCTTCAACACCTTCAAGAAGGCCCTCAAAACTCACCTTTTCACTCTTGCCTACCACCCCTCACAATTGCTCTAAACCCACAGCCGAACTCTGGTCCCCTACCTCTCGTGTCCCTACCTCTCCCTCTAGATTGTAAGCCTTTGGGCAGGGTCCTCACTCCTTTTGTGTCCTACCTGATCATGCACCTCTATTACTGTGCACCCATGCTATGCATTTGAGTGAACCTAACTTGCCTAACTCCATGCTCCCATCCAGTGACTGACTAAGCATTACCTTGTACTCATACTGTGCTGTGTGATCTGGTTTTCTTGTATTCCTGTACTGTCATATTGCTGTTTGTCACCCCTAAATATTGTCTGTAACCTAAATTAATGTCCAGCGCTGCGTAATATGTTGGCGCTTTATAAATACAACACATAAATAAATAAATATTTGTTTTCTTTGCATTTAGATCAGTAACTGGTTTATCAATGCTCGCCGGCATATACTGAGAAGGATGCGCGAGGCAGATAGAACTCAAAGCAGAAACAACCTCCCTGCACCCATGGAGAGACCACAACCTGAACCTGCAGGTGGACCAACTTGCCCTGTTTCAAACGCTCCAGCAACAGAAAAGCCTTCACCCCCTGCCATGTTGGTAGTGCCGGTGGTTGTGCTGTGTCCTGTGAATTCACCAGCACAAACTTATGCTGGTTCTGAGGCCACAGGGCCTCCTGAAGCACCTGCTACTGAATCAGGATGTGCAAATTATTCTGATTGTAGCAGTGATGTTGGACACCGCAGATTCTACCTCTTGCTGGGATTCCCCAAGCCGGCCCATCTGGCAGTGTCTCACCTCAGGAGTCAAGTGTTACCCAAGGGCCATTTAGTGAACTGTATAAACTTGGACTGGTCTGTGGATATGAAGTGGACACTGGAACGCGAGAAAAAAATATTGAAATGCGTAAGTGTCAACATCAAGCCTACATGTGTAAAACAAAAATAACTGAAGTACATTGGGAGAGGACAAGCCTCCTGTTGATGCCCCCATTTGATGTGTGTGCAGATAATGCACATTCCTCCATTTATGTGGCACTTTAGGTACTCTGACACATCAGGGTGGCTCTATGTGTACACCACATTCTTCCCCAACTGCAAACACATTACAGTTTCCTTTTGGGGTTTTACTCCCTCCCCCACAATTATTTCAAAAGCAGCTTTGAAACTAAAGCTGTAACACTCACATGGGTAATTCCAAGACTCATCCCTATGGGTAAAAGAAAAAAAAATGTTTGGAGCAAGTTTCCATTTTTATATTCTTACAATTTTTTTTTTAATATGTATAAGCAGATTTAGATAAGTGTAGCATAAGCAATATGTAAGCGCTTGTTACCTCTAATAATGGGGTTTTTAATTTATTAAATAGAATTTTTTATTTCTCTTAAATTTATTAAAAGGAAACACCTTTACCTCAAGTACTGTTTTTTTTTATTTTTCAATAGAAGAGAAATTTGAAAAATATACGATTACCATTTATTTTTTACTAACTACTTATAAATGTATCTACTTAACACCCAGCTGTCATACTAAACAGATGTACATTGGTGAATACAGGTCTGTTTAGTGTAGATCTGGTAACATTTCTAAAGCTGGTCATACACAGGTGGATAACAGCCCGATATGCCTCCCCTACTGGAATACAAGCAGATAGTGATCAATCCCTAACCTAATCACATGGCAAGAAATTTATGGAACGTGTGTCCAACTTAAAGTGAACCTGAGGTGGCGCAATGCAGGAAGGTAGAGCAGTGTGCACAGCAACAAAGAGGGGGCCCAACTGCGTACGTTAAAAAAGGGCGCCGGGAAAAAAGGGCGCAGGGTTTTAAAAGATAATCATGAATAACGTTTAAAAAAAATTGTGTTATATTTCGTTTAAAAATAATGTTTTATAAAGTTATAAATCATTAAATAATGTGTATAAAATCGGCAATTTTAAAAACGTTAATCTTCCCTGTTTAAAAATTGAAATTTATAATAACGTTTTATAAAACATTAATAAGAATTTTACTAAAGCTATACCTAACCCTACTCTCACACAGAACCCTCCCTGTACCTATCCCTAACCCCTAGACCCCCCTGTTGGTGCCTAACCCTAAGACCCCCCTGTTGGTGCCTAACCCTAAGACCCCCCTGGTGGTGCCTACACCTAAGACCCCCCTGGTGGTGCCTACACCTAAGACCCCCCTGTTGGTGCCTAACCCTAAGACCCCCCTGTTGGTGCCTAACCCTAAGACCCCCCTGTTGGTGCCTAACCCTAAGACCCCCCTGTTGGTGCCTAACCCTAAGACCCCCCTGTTGGTGCCTAACCCTAAGACCCCCCTGTTGGTGCCTAAACCTAAGACCCCCCTGTGATAAGCATTAATAACGTTTTAAAAAAATATGGTGCGGTTTTTCGTTTAAAAATGAAAAAAAAAAAATTTGTACGGTTTTTCGTTTAAAAGTAATGTTTTAAAAAATATTGTACTGTTTTTCGTTTAAAAATAATGTTTTAAAAATTATAAATCATTAAATAATGTGTAATCATGAGAAACAGTTATAAAACATTAAAAGTCTCCGGGCGCCGCTTTTAAAACGTTGTTTTTCTCCGGCGCCCTTTTTTCCTGTTAGGCGCCGATTTAAACGATATTTATTATGGGAGTGAATGGCGGCGCCCTTTTTGTCCACCTGCCTCATGCGCCCAAATTTCCTGCTTCCGCCCAACTCCCCCGTCCCATCACCATGGACCCCCCTTCAGTGTTCCCAGCTCCCCTTTCCTGAAATAATAGCAGCGATTTGGGGAACTAGCCTCTTCCGTGTTCCAGGCGGCGACAGAGCTTTGTGTGCCTCCACCCAGGGCCGGCCCGCTCATGAGGCAGGGTGAAACTTTTGCCTCAGGCGGCAACTTTCTAGGGGCGGCATCCGCCCGTCGGTGGGTGCGGGGAGCCGGCCGCCCAGCTGGAGGGGTAGCGGGCAGGACGGGGGTATTGGGCCTAGCGGCGGGGAGAGGGGGTCGGACCCCCCCCCCCTCCCTCGCCTGGGTCCCCCGTCCTCCGCTCCCCTCCAGCCTTAAATACATCAGAAGCGCAACTCGTAAGAGGCAGTGGGCGGGGAGGACTCACCTCTTCCTCGATCCAGCGTGCGCTCCACTGACGTCACTTCCTGCAACGCCGCCCACTGTATTGTAAATGGACGGTGCTGCAGGAAGGGACGTCAGTTGGAGCGCACGCTGGATCGAGCGAGGAAGAGGTGAGTCCTCCCCGCCCACTGCCTCTTACGAGAGTTGCGCTTCTGATGTATTTAAGGCAGCAATAATTTTTTCAAAATTTGCCTCAGGCGGCAGAAAGTCTAGGGCCGGCCCTGCCTCCACCTTCTATGTCTCCAACGCCAATTACTTCACTTCCTGTCAGCAGCGTTGGAGACATACAAGACGGCGGCATGCAGAGCTACGTCACCACCTGGAAGCAGGAAGAGGAGAGGTCCCCGCCCACTGCAGCTGCTATTATTTTTAGAGGGGGGGGGACATCTGGTAAGCAGTAGAAGATTTAAAGCCATGCTTGCTCCTGAGTGTTACTGATGGGTCTGAGGGTGAGAAAAGTGACTGAGTTACTAGAGGAGGGTAGCACTCCTTGGAAGGTCCCAAGTGGGGCACTTTCATGGGTGGATAAAAGTGCTCTGTTTGCTCATAGTCTACCCCTATTCCCAAACAGCCCACAGGGAGTGAAAGAGTGGATGACAAGCAAAAGCAGTTGAAAGCCATCAGTGACATGGAATCTCCTAGTCAGGCAAGTGTGGGTGCTGGGATGGACACTTCCGCCTTACCCGTGATGGCGACCCAGAAGTGTGATGGTGGTGCTCAGCTCCCTATCCCAAAAACACTTATGCTACGTACACACATGCGACAACGATCGTTCGTTGAGAACGACAAACGAACTTTTAATTGACGAAAGAACGACCTAAGTAAAGTTAGTTTTAAAAGGTGTGTAACGATCTGATCGTTAGAACGAACGTTACATCACGTAAAGCAACTATTGCGCCTGCGCATAAAAATGAGAAGTTTCATGGAGAAATAGCGAAATGCGCATGTCAAGCCTAGTAAGAACGACAGTTTCCAACGATGTACTACTTTTGCAAACGATCGTCGTTGGTAAAAATCCGCCGAGACAGAACTTTCTTTTGTAGCGATTTGGCTTGTTCGTTGTTTGCCTTAATAGTCAGTGGTTCGTTTTTTGTAACGATCGTCGTTGGTAAAGATCGGGGAACGATCGTTACAAACGACTATAGTCGCATGTGTGTACGCACCTTTAGGCGATTGGTAGTGGCACCGAGATTCAAAGTATCACTGTGGGCCCTGGTGTGAATGTGGATTGTGCGGGGAGTGTGGGTGATGTAGCCACTGATAGCATGACCAAAAAGCTGCAGTACCTGTGGAATAGAAAGGGAGCTGCCCTGTGCCTGCTGCGGGCATGAAGATCCAAAATGTGATGCAGCTGAGAGTGTAGGAAGAGACGCTATATTCACGAGGCACTCACCGAGAGTACGCCCCAACAAACTGGATGTACTTCAAAATGACCCAGAAGTGCTAGGCGGCAATCGATTTACGCGTAGCGGTAATTTGGAAGTGCTACGCGGAAATCCATGGCGGAGGGCTGGACAACAGCAATGCTTTTCCTGATGCTGCTGGAGTGCAGAGGAAAGGATTACAGCCTGCCTTTGATGGCGAAGGGGATGTCTTTATTGAAGTTCAGCTGTGGAATAGCAGAGATGACTGTGTGCAGCATCGACTCTGAACCTTCTGATGACGTAAAGAGAATGTGTAAGGAGAAGTACAAAGAATCAGAGGAATTTGCTACTCCAAGCGGAAAAAAAATAATTACAAAAAAATAGTGAGTTTTTCCCCAGTTCCAACATCTAGAAAAATGGAGGAACAAAAGGGACATCGCAACTGGCAAAAACAAGATGGCAGTGGCGTTCCTAATAGTGTCCCATGTGTTCAGGTGGGAAAGGGTGAAGCTAACAGTAGCCATGCTTAAACCATCTGGTGGTGATGAGAAGGCTAGTAAGCCCATCCCTGAGGCAGATATCAATGCTTGAGTGGACACTGAGGGCAATAACGGCAGAGAAGAAAGATGCCAGGGGTGGTGAGACAATGCTAAATCTAATATGACTTTTCCAGATGGGGATATCCAGGTATCTAGAAAACTGTGGGGGAAGTCAGTGGGGTGGTGGTTCTATTTTCAGAGAAGGAGCAGTTTGTTATTACTGATGGGCACTCGGGGACGTGACTGTTCTTGAATTAGAACCTGGAGGCAATTTTTTAAAATATCCACAAACTGAGCTGGAGAGGTCAATTGTGGCTTCCAAGAGGAGTTCAGAGTGGGTGGCAAGAGATTTCTTGTTAAAAGTGAATTTTTTTTTTAAGTCAAAATTTAATTTTTAAACAGGAAAACAGCAACAGGTGGCTCCCAGTTACAACATTCTGGGGCTGACCTGGAAAAACATAACTTAAAACCCACAAACCAGTGAGCTGTCGACGGGTGTGGTCCTCACCATGAGAGAGTTAAAGATCATCAGGGTATAGTGGAAAAAATAAATAATATCCACCTTAGTCAAGTGAAAGGTTAGTGTTTAAAGAGTAACTGTCGGGCATACAATCAAAAATCAATTCTTTATTTTTATCTGGTAAACAAATAAGGATGCTAGTCAGGCAATCCAAAAGTTAAAATCACTTTTCTTGTTGATAAATTATCATTCCCCAGTTTACATGACTTATTTGGTACGCAGAAAATTTGGTACACAAAAGAGAAGTTGCAGGGCATGCTTGGCTGTCTTTTTGCTTCTCTACTTCCCCTCAGACTTAACTAATGCAGCCTGATTGGCTGAAGCCTCTTTTCCTCCTGTTTTCCCCTCCCACAGCTCTGTTCCTCTCGGATTGACCAAACTTTCTCAGGCTGAAACAATGCACTTTCTATAGGGAAGGGCGAGCAAATCAGGCAGAGGAGACTAAGGGCGGATATTACATCACGACTGGCTTCAAAATAGCCACAGTAAATATGGAAACTGTTCAGAATAGGATTCTCTACTTTTCCTTTCTAGAATTCACAGGAATCATAACATGGACAGTGCAATACATATGTTATGTAAGTAGAGCAAGTATTTATCTACTTATATATTTTTTTTTTTTCCTGAGATAGTGTGGCTGACAGCTCCTCTTTAAGCCATTTAGTCCATACCTTATTAAACTTTTTAGGTATTTTCCTTTGTTCATATACCTGTTTTAGTACCAGAAGATATTTTCTAATCAGAAATTCCAATTCCTGTATTGTAGGAGGAGCACTTTGGTTCGATTAATTGCATAATATGATAGGTTTCCAAAGAGTAATCTTGTTGGTTCTGTTTTAAATTTTGTCATTAACACCCAATATGTAGTGTCTAGGACCGTTCAGAATCGTGTGCATAGGAAACCTTTTCTGTGTCAGGGAATGCACTTGGGACCAAAAGGGCAACAACAGAGGACAAAGCCATAGTGTATGGAAAAAATCGGCACCACCTTGGTTACACCTAGGACAAGCAGAGGAGGTTTCACTCTTGATTTTATGCGTTCGGGTAGGAGTGTAATACGCCCTATGGATTATTTGAGCATTATAAGTTTGTCTCTGGCTGAGATCCTAGCTTTAATTGAAAAAGTGGGAGCCTCTTCCCATTATTCTTGATTGCGATCTAAGGGCTCGATATAGGGCAGATAAGGCTTTAGGCAAGTCCCCGGTGGCTGCTGTTAGTTCTACCTGTGTTGATTCAAGCTTAATTTGTTTCACGATTCCCTCAAATTGGGCAGAGAAGGTGTGCCGAATTTGGAGGAATCTGAAAAAAACTTTTTAGTGATTCCGTACAGCTCCTTCATTTGATCAAGAGATACTAAAAATCCTCCCTTAACCAGATCACAGAGTCTAGTAACTCCCAGTCCCACCCAGAATCCAGGGTCTGGAACTGTGAGGAAGTGTGAGAGTGCCTTATTATTCCAGAGTGAAGTGAAGGATGAACACTGCTGTGCACGGGATTGGGACTTTTGTGCCATCTCCCATACGTGTATAACTGTTCATTGGAATAGTAAGTTTGGGAGAACAGCTCTGGCCTCGGAAAGGAAGACTGGCTAAAGCATTTGGGGAACCAATTATTGCGGCTTCAATTCTATTAGATGGATTTACAATGGATTGAGAGAACTACCTCCTCGAGGTTACCAACGCCGCCGCTCCCAATAGTAGAGTTTAAAATTAGTTAAGGCAATCCCACCTTCATCCTTGGGAAAGTGAAGGCCTATTTAGATATGGCTTCTCCAGGAAACAGGGAACATATTGTATTGGTCTGGGTAAGAATGCTCCTGAGGCCATTCATAATCATTCAAAATTGCCTCCTAATGGTTTAAGCACAGATACTGTGCCAAGTGAAGTTATTGACAGGGGTGAGCCTGGGGTGCCTGGCACCTGGGTGCAAGATTTTTTCTGGCGCCTATGGGAGTGGTTAAATTAACCGCGCCCAACCACATAACCACACCCATGTCCTGCCTAATCACACCCACACCTTCCACCTCTTTACGCATGCATGTGATACCCCATTCTTACCCCTCTTCCATGAGCTTGCTCCTGGCTGGCTTTGGCTGCCTGCGAGTCTGCTAGTCCCTGGACTGACTCAGGCTGAGAGGCTCTGCGAGTGCAACGCAGTCACACACTGCGTACTTCTGGCTGCCTGCGGCCACCCTACTTCCGCTCGCTGTTGGCACCTCCCCCCACCAAGCCCAAGTGTGAGGTGGGCTGCCTGTATCTTTCCCGTTGCGCCGCCAGCCAGTGTTGCCAACCTTTCACGTTATTTTTTTACTGACAAATACCTAAAAATTTACTGAGAAAAGATTTTTTACTGACAAAATTTCCACACTAAATGCACATAAGAGACAGCGTTTCACCAGTAAATGCACGTAATGACAGACAGCCTTTCATCAGTAAATGCACATGAGAGACAGCTTTTTCCCCAGTAAATGCACATAATAAGAGACCGCTTTTCCCTAGTAAATGCACATAAAAAGACCGCTTTTCCCTAGTAAATGCACATAAAAAGACCGCTTTTCCCTAGTAAATGCACATAAAAAGACCGCTTTTCCCTAGTAAATGCACATAAAAAGACTGCTTTTCCCTAGTAAATGCACATAAAAAGACCGCTTTTCCCTAGTAAATGCACATAAAAAGACCGCTTTTCACCAGTAAATGCACATAAAAAGACCGCTTTTCACCAGCAAATGCACATAAGAGACAGCTTTTCACCAGTAAATGCACATAATGACAAACAGCCAGTGTCCCCAGTATATGTAGCCAGCCTGGAGACCCGTTAGTGAGCGAGTGACAGGGAGACCCGTTAGTGAGCGAGTGACAGGGAGACCCGTTAGTGAGCGAGTGACAGGGAGACCCGTTAGTGAGCGAGTGACAGGGAGACCCGTTAGTGAGCGAGTGACAGGGAGACCCGTTAGTGAGCGAGTGACAGGGAGACCCGTTAGTGAGCGAGTGACAGGGAGACCCGTTAGTGAGCGAGTGACAGGGAGACCCGTTAGTGAGCGAGTGACAGGGAGACCCGTTAGTGAGCGAGTGACAGTGAGCCCCGTTAGTGAGCGAGTGACAGGGAGCCCCGTTAGTGAGCGAGTGACAGGGAGCCCCATTAGTGAGTGAGTGACAGGGAGCCCCATTAGTGAGTGAGTGACAGGGAGCCCCGTTAGTGAGTGACAGGGAGCCCCGTTAGTGAGTGACAGGGAGCCCCATTAGTGAGTGACAGGGAGCCCCATTAGTGAGTGACAGGGAGCCCCAATGGTGAGCGAGTGACAGGGAGCCCCATTGGGGAGCGAGTGACAGGGAGCGCCATTAGTGAGCGAGTGACAGGGAGCCCCATTAGTGAGTGAGTGACAGGGAGACCCGTTAGTGAGCGAGTGACAGGGAGACCCGTTAGTGAGCGAGTGACAGGGAGACCCGTTAGTGAGCGAGTGACAGGGAGACCCGTTAGTGAGCGAGTGACAGGGAGACCCGTTAGTGAGCGAGTGACAGGGAAACCCGTTAGTGAGCGAGTGACAGGGAGACCCGTTAGTAAGCGAGTGACAGGGAGACCCGTTAGTGAGCGAGTGACAGGGAGACCCGTTAGTGAGCGAGTGACAGGGAGACCCGTTAGTGAGCGAGTGACAGGGAGACCCGTTAGTGAGCGAGTGACAGGGAGACCCGTTAGTGAGCGAGTGACAGGGAGACCCGTTAGTGAGCGAGTGACAGGGAGACCCGTTAGTGAGCGAGTGACAGGGAGACCCGTTAGTGAGCGAGTGACAGGGAGCGCCATTAGTGAGTGAGTGACAGGGAGCCCCATTAGTGAGTGAGTGACAGGGAGCCCCATTAGTGAGTGAGTGACAGGGAGACCCGTTAGTGAGTGACAGGGAGCCCCATTAGTGAGTGACAGGGAGCCCTATTAGTGAGTGACAGGGAGCCCCATTGGTGAGCGAGTGACAGGGAGCCCCATTGGTGAGCGAGTGACAGGGAGCGCCATTAGTGAGCGAGTGACAGGGAGCCCCATTAGTGAGTGAGTGACAGGGAGCCCCATTAGTGAGCGAGTGACAGGGAGCCCCATTAGTTAGCGAGTGACAGGGAGCCCCATTGGTGAGCGAGTGACAGGGAGTCCCATTGGTGAGCGAGTGACAGGGAGCGCCATTAGTGAGCGAGTGACCAGTGGTGCTCACCGCCAGGTCGTGATCACGCTTACGCGTGGATTCACGACCATTTTGACGCATTCCGCCTCGGACACGAAAATCCGTGAATAGATTTTCAACCACGAAAATCTACTTCGGCTTCGCGTGAATGCGGACAGAAATCCGCATTCACGCTCGTGAAACCCGGGGCTGAAGTCGTGGTTTGCGGAAATGCGTCAAACTATGCGGAAGTGACACATTGCAGGCCAATCAGAGTGCCCCAGCCAGGCCCTAGCAACCAATCACAGGAGGGGAGCTATGCCCTCCCCTCCTGAATATAAAGCGGCGGCCATGATGGAAAAGCTCTGTCCTTGCCACTAGACTGTGGTGCTGAGAGGATTATCTCCAGGCCATTGTTGTTTGAGTGAATGCATTTATTGTGTTAAAAACAAAGCGTTTTTTTGCTAACACTGTTCTTATACTGTACACAGTTAGCTAGTCAGTGAGTGATTGCTGTAGTTAGTTGAAGTCAGTGTAGTGTAGTGGGAGTGTGGGAGTCTAGTGATTATTTAACTGTGTGTAGTGCTGTGCAGGCAGGTTCAGTGCTGCAGTGTAGTGGGAGTGGGGATTATCTGTGTGTAGAGTGCAGGCAGGCAGGTTAGTGCAGCTGCAGTGTTCACTTGTATATTCCAGTGACAGTTTATACACTTGTACTATTTGCAGGCAGCCAGTCACACCGCCGGCGCCGCCACTCTCTGCCAGCGCTGTTCATTCATTCTGTCAGTGACCTTGTGCCGTGCACAGTGCCCACTGCTCGCTCGCTCGCTCGCTGGCATATGAGCATCTCATTACACAGTGTGACATCCTTGTGTGCCCACTGCATCCTTCAGTGACCTAGTTGTATATCCAGTGCCCACTGCTGTGCCCACTGCATCCTTCAGTGACCTTGTACTGTGGCCACTGCATCCTTCAGTGACCTAGTTGTATATCCAGTGCCCACTGCTGTGCCCACTGCATCCTTCAGTGACCTTGTACTGTGGCCACTGCATCCTTCAGTGACCTTGTACTGTGCCCACTGCATCCTTCAGTGACCTTGTACTGTGCCCACTGCATCCAGTGATTCATTACTAGCAACATGTCTGGCAGGGTTTCACGGGGTGAGAGGAAAGGGAGTTCAATTGCCTCAGCCACTTCTGGGACTGCTCCACGTCCAGGGAGAGGACGCCCAGCTGTACGTGGTCGTGATGCAGCAGAAAAGGGGGCAGCAAAGCCTGGGCCGAGTCAGCGGACGCCATTGTCCAAATATTTTAAAGTTTCTGGTCCCCGTGTGGTGGTTGAGCAAATGGAACCTGACGTACTCATGGACATCATGACTTCCTCCCAGACCTCTACTGTGAGCACCACTCCAAGCAGTAGCAGCAGCAGCCAACATCCCACGCTTGTTGTGACATCCACCCCAGCACCCACTGGTCAGCAGCCCTCCCAGGATGACAGCGTTCTGTCCCTCAGTCCGGCATCTGGGAACCTGCTGATGCAAGAAGCACAGGACTTACTGGGGACTGATGTGGCAGAGATTGAGATCGGGCCACAATCACAAGCGTTGTTGAGTTCTGGTGATGAAGAAGAGGGGTCTGTGTCTGGGGATGTAGGGACAGAAGAGGAGGCGGGGGAGTCAGAGGAAGAGCTGGATTATGATGATGCTGCTGATGATGACGTTGTGGACCCTAACTATGTGCAGCCTGCTGAGTCCGTGGAAGAATGGTTAGAGCAGGATGACGAGTCACCTCGGCCTAGGCAAGGATATCGCCATATGTCAGGCAGGGGCAGGGGCATCGGCAGCAGTGGGCGTGGAGGAAGTAGACAGGACACTGCTTCAGCCGGCACCACCACCATGCAACCCCCGGCAACTACTACCACACATTGCTCCGCTGCACCCTCTGCTAGTGGGGGCCGCAGTAAATTAAAGTCACCAGTGTGGGATTGCTTTGAGGAATGTACTGATGACAAAAGGTATGCGGTGTGCAGGTTATGCAGCAAAAGATTGAGCCGTGGGAAAAGTCTGAGCAAGATGGGTACCTCATCCCTCCAGGGCCACCTGAGAAGCCGCCACTGCCGCGAGTATGCGGACTTTAAGAGGAAGCAGGCACTGCTGGCAGGGGTTCCTGAGAGCAGAAGGCCCACCAGCGAAGCAGCATCCTCCCTCCCTCAGGGTCGTGAATCCCCCACAGCAGCAGCAGCAGTAGTAGCACGCAAGCGCTCTTCCACCTCGGCTGCTCAGGACACAGACATTGAGGCTGGCAGCCAGTGTTCATCTCTCTCCTCTGTCTCCCCTGCATCCCAGCGTCGTCAGACCCTGCTGAGCGACACCTTTCAGGGTCTGACTAAGCCTCTGCCTCCAAGCCACAGGCGGATCCGCAAACTAAATGGCTTGCTGGCCCGGGCCATGGCATCACAGCTGCTTCCCTACTCCCTGGTGCAGGAGGGGAGCGCCATGCGGACGCTGCTCCAATTTGGCATCCCCGAGTGGCAAGTCCCCAGTCGCCACTATTTCAGCAGGAGCGCGATCCCAGCACTCCACAAGTTTGCGGAGGAAAACGTGGCCCGTTCCCTGGACTACACTGTGGGCAAGCGGGTCCACGTGACCATGGACTCGTGGAGTAGCAGATTTGGGACAGGTCGCTACCTGTCCTTTACGGCCCACTGGGTGACACTGATGGAAGGGAGGGAGGACAAGAGCGCATCAGCCCAGCTAGTGGTGCTAGTGTTGGGCGAACAGTGTTCGCCACTGTTCGGGTTCTGCAGAACATCACCCTGTTCGGGTGATGTTCGAGTTCGGCCGAACACCTGACGGTGCTCGGCCAAACCGTTCGGCCATATGGCCGAACTAAGAGCGCATGGCCGAACGTTCCCCGAACGTTCGGCTAGCGCTGTGATTGGCCGAACGGGTCACGTGGTTCGGACCCGAACGCGCTCTGATTGGCCGAACTGTCACGTGGTTCGGGTAAATAAATACCCGAACCACGTCATATCTCCGCCATTTGTCTGTGGGTTTAGCTTTGGGTAGGCAGGCAGGGTAGTTCGCGCTCCAGCCACGCTAGCCAGGGTCCCCCCCAGTCATTGTGTGTCGCTGCTGGGAATAGTAGTACACCGCTCGCTCAGCATTCTGTTTACTGCCACTCTGTGTACCTCGCTCAGCCACACTATATAGCATTCTGTTTACTGCCACTCTGTGTCTGCTGGGAATAGTAGTACACCGCTTGCACAGCCACACTATATAGCATTCTGTTTACTGCCACTCTGTGTACCTCGCTCAGCCACACTATATAGCATTCTGTTTACTGCCACTCTGTGTCTGCTGGGAATAGTGGTACACCGCTCGCTCAGCCACACTATATAGCATTCTGTTCACTGTTCTGTGTCTGCTTGGAATAGTGGTACACCGCTCGTTCAGCCACACTATATAGCATTCTGTGTACTGTTCTGTGTCTGCTGGGAACAGTAGTACACCGCTCGTTCAGCCACACTATATAGCATTCTGTGTACTGTTCTGTGTCTGCTGGGAACAGTAGTACACCGCTCGCTCAGCCACACTATATAGCATTCTGTTCACTGTTCTGTGTCTGCTGGGAATAGTGGTACACCGCTCGCTCAGCCACACTATATAGCATTCTGTTCACTGTTCTGTGTCTGCTGGGAATAGTGGTACACCGCTCGCTCAGCCACACTATATAGCATTCTGTTTACTGTTCTGTGTCTGCTGGGAATAGTGGTACACCGCTCGCTCATCCACACTATATAGCATTCTGTTCACTGTTCTGTGTCTGCTGGGAATAGTGGTACACCGCTCGCTCAGCCACACTATATAGCATTCTGTTCACTGTTCTGTGTCTGCTGGGAATAGTGGTACACCGCTCGCTCAGCCACACTATATAGCATTCTGTTTACTGCCACTCTGTGTACCTCGCTCAGCCACACTATATAGCATTGCGTACTCTGCCAGTCAGTGTGTATATTGCTGGGATCAGTAATACTCCACTCACCGTCAACCACTATATGAGCTCAACATGAGTTCCCCAGAGACCTCCGCTGTGAGCAGCACTCCCAACAACAGCAACAGCCAACGCCCCACGCAAGCTATAACATCCACCCCAGCAGCCAGTGGTCAGCAGCAGCCCTCCCCGGAGGAGAACGTTGTGTCCATCAGTCCGTCGCCAGAGCGATTAATGAGGGCTGCCATTGAGGAGATGATGGGGCCTGATGTGGAGGAGGAGGTCTGGCTCAGGCCAGCATCCCAAGTTAATGTTGAGGACGATGAGGGGTCTGTGTCTGGGGATGTTGGGGTGGCAGAGGTGGTGGGTGGGTCAGACTCAGGAGAAGAGTTGTATGATGAGGATGATGATCGGGACCATCTGTATGTGCCTCAGAGTCCGACCCCGGAAAACATGTTGTATCGTGTGTTTAGGTACTAAAATCTGCGTTCCCTCCCAGTAGTGTTGGGCGAACAGTGTTTGCCACTGTTCGGGTTCTGCAGAACATCACCCTGTTCGGGGTGACTATATAGCAGACTATATAGCATTGTGTTTAATGCCACTCTGTGTACACGGCTCAGCCACACTATATAGCATTGTGTTTACTTCCACTCTGTGTCTGCTGGGAACAGTAGTACACCGCTCACCCGCCACTGTATAGCATTGTGCTCTGTGTCACTGCTGACAATAGTGGTACACCGCTCACCCACCACTGTATAGCATTTCTGTACTGCCACTGTACTGCTGCCAGTCAGCGTGTACTTTAAGGATAAGTGAAATGAGGAAGAAATCCGGTGAAAGAGGGAGGGGCAAGGGAAGAGGTGTTTCCCCTGACGGTTCACGTACAGGCCACAGGGGAGCACCCAAGAAAACCCACTCAATACTGCCCATGTTGTCCAGGACAACAACCCTCACAGATCCAAAAGAACAGGACCAGATAATTACTTGGATGACCTCTCAAGCGTCCAGCAGTGGGTTAAGCAGCACCAGCACATCACGCACGAGGTCCGAGTCCTCAGCCAGTTAAAGTCTGGGCTTTCTTTGAAGACTGCACTGAGGATGTTACCATGGCGATTTGCAAGGTGTGCAAGACCCGCCTGAGCAGGGGGAAAAGTATTAACAACCTCTCCACCACCAGCATGAGCCGCCACATTCTATCCAAACATCCCACTCTGTGGGCAAACGCGGCAGGACAGGGTACCACCAGCAACACTGCCTCCCTTGGGTTCACCAGACTCACCACCAGACCCGCCTCAGCAGCAGCAGTAGCCCAGCCATTGCGTGGTTCACAACATTCACAAACATCAGACGATGCTGACACTGTCACTTTCCGGACTAGTGCTCTTGAGGTCTCCCAGTGTTCATCAAACACAACAACCAACAGCCCTTCGGTGTGCAGCGCTACGGTTGAGTTGTCTGTTTCTGAGATGTTTGAGCACAAGAGGAAATTGCCAGCAAATGACCCCCGGGCCGTGGCAGTAACAGCCAGCCAGCATAGCCAAGCTTCTGGCCTGCGAAATGCTGCCATATCGAGTGGTGGAGACAAACAGCTTCAAGGGCATGATGTCAGTGGCCATCCCACGTTACGTGGTTCCCAGCCGCTACCACTTTGCGCGCTCTGCAGTGCCTGAGTTGCATGAGCACGTGGTCAGCTAAATAACCCGAAGCTTGAAGAATGCCGTTGCCTGCAAGGTTCACCTCACCACTGACACCTGGACGAGTGCGTTCGGCCAGGGTCGATACATCTCCCTTACCGCGCACTGGGTGAACCTTGTGGAGCCTGGCAGCGATTCCTCACCTGCTACGGCGCGGGTGTTGCCCACGCCGCAAACAGCTGGATAACAACAGCAGCACCTACCTCTCTGACTCCTTCTCCTCCAACGCATCTCAAAGCTGTACCTCATCCGGAAATGCTAACCCAGCACCAGCAGCAGTAGGATCGTGGAAGCAGTGCAGCACAGCTGTTGGCATGCGTCAGCAAGCGTTGCTGAAGCTGATCTGCCTTGGGGATAAGCAGCACACAGGGGAGGAAATTTGGAGGGGAATAAAGGAACAGACGGATTTGTGGCTGGCACCGCTGGACCTGAAACCGGGCATGAAGCTAGACACCTGGCACGAACTGGCAATGTACGCAATAGAGGTGCTGGCTTGCCCGGCAGCCAGCGTTATGTCGGAACGCTGTTTCAGTGCTGCCGGAGGCATCATCACAGATCGGCGTATCCGCCTCTCCACAGAAAATGCAGACCGTCTGACTCAAATTAAAATGAATCAATCCTGGATTGGAAACGACTACGCAACACTCCTGGACCCCAACCAAGTAACATGACCGATGAACATCTGGGATGGTTTAGCGTTTCCGGTCCCTGTTTATTGAACCTCTCATCTGTATTACATTTATGACTGCATGGCGGCAAAAAGCATTGCTGCTATATCCGCACGCTTTTTGTCCTCATGCAAGGCCTGGGTTGTTGTGTCTCACAAAGCGTGGCCTTCTCCTCCTGCGCCTCCTCCTGTTCCATCACGTGTGCTGCTGCTGCTGCTGCTGCTGGGTTAGCGTTGCCGCGTGGTCCCT
Organism: Hyperolius riggenbachi; assembly: GCF_040937935.1. Classification (NCBI taxonomy): domain Eukaryota; kingdom Metazoa; phylum Chordata; class Amphibia; order Anura; family Hyperoliidae; genus Hyperolius; species Hyperolius riggenbachi. The sequence continues at coordinate 152,227,205 of NC_090657.1, read as the reverse complement.
GTTTATTGAACCTCTTATCTTTATTACATTTATGACTACATGGCGGTACAAAGCATGCTATCCGCACGCTTTTTGTCCTCATGCAAGGCCTGGGTTGTTGTGTCTCACAAAGCGTGGCCTTCTCCTCCTGCGCCTCCTCCTGTTCCATCACGTGTGCTGCTGCTGGGTTAGCGTTGCCGCGTGGTCCCTGTTTATTGAACCACTTATCTTTATTACATTTATGACTGCATGGTGGTACAAAGCATGCTATCCGCACGCTTCTTGTCCTCATGCAAGGCCTGGGTTGTTGTGTCTCAAAGCGTGGCCTTCTCCTCCTGCGCCACCCTCCTCCTGTTCCATCACGTGTGCTGCTGCTGGGTTAGCATTACCGGTCCCTTTTCCTGGAACCTCTTATATGTATTACATTTATGACTGCATGCCGACAAAAAGCATGTTACCTGTGCAAAGAAAACAGACATTTCCCGCATTTAAAAGACAGTTTTCCCTTTGAAACTTTAAAATCGATTTTCTCAAAAACTATAAGCTCTTTTTGCTAAATTTTTTTTTCCTCTTGTACCCACTCCCAAGGTGCACATACCCTGTAAATTTGGGGTATGTAGCATATAAGGAGGCTTTACAAAGCACAAAAGTTCGGGTCCCCATTGACTTCCATTATGTTCGGAGTTCGGGTCGAACACCCGAACATCGCGGCCATGTTCGGCCTGTTCGGCCCGAACCCGAACATCTAGATGTTCGCCCAACACTAAGTGGTGCCACCACGCGGGATCAGGGGGGATGCAGAAGGGTCCTGTCACGACACTCCTTCAGCACCCGGAAAGCAAGCCCGCCTCGGCAGCAGCAGCGCCAAGCCTCGGCACTGCCAAGTCCTTTTAAAATTGGTGACCCTGGGGAAGGAGAGGCTTACGGCCACCAACGTCCTGGCCGCCCTCAGGAAGCAGGAGCGGAGGTGGCTGACCCCCAGAGGCCTGGAAGTGGGGTATGTGGCAGCCGATAACGGGGCCAACCTGGTGGCAGCAGTGCAGCAGGGAAACCTCCAGCACATCCCCTGCTTGGCCCACGTGCTCAATCTTGTGGTGCAGCGCTTCTTGCGCACCTACCAGGGGATGAGCGAGCTGCTGCAGGATGCCCGGGCGGTGGTACGCTTTTTCCGCCTGTCAGCCACTGCCTCTGCACTCTTGTCCACCTTACAGCAGCAGTATGGAAGGCCACAACACCGGATGATCATCGACATGCCAGTTCGCTGGAATTCGACTCTGGCCATGTTGGAGCGGCTGTGTCAGCACAGGCTGGCTCTTAGGGCCTACATGCTAGACCCAAGTGTCCCCAGCAACCAGCAAGTCCCCATGATTACTGCCACTCAGTGGACACTGATGCAGCAAGTATGCCTGGTGCTGAGTCCCTTCCTGGAGGCAACCAAGATGGTCAGTGAGGAGCGGGCCTCTGTGTGCCAGTGGGTGCCCTTGGTTTGTCTACTGGAGCAGGCAATGGACAATTTAATTGAGCGTGGGGATGAAGCCCTGAGGCAGTTGGAAGAACAGGAGCAGATGGCAGCACAGTCCAGCTCAGAGGAGGGCTCACAGCAGGTAGTGGAAGAGTTGGAGGTCCCTAACCTGAATGAGGAGGAGGAGGAGGAGCAGAGTGCAGCAGGCGTTGTACGTGGATGGCGGTTTGAGGAGGACAACGACATGGCACAGGAAGAGGACAGGCATGCGTTATGGGACAATGGCGAGGACGAGGAAGATCTTGCTGGCAGGGCCCACTTGTTTCCCATGGCTGTGCACATGTTGCGCTGCCTTCGCAGGGACCCCCGGGTGATCCAGATGCGTTCAAGGGAGGACATCTGGATTACCTTGATGCTTGATCCCCATCTGAAGGGGAAGCTGGGAGACTTAATGACGCCATCCACCACCGAGCAACGCACAAGGGAGTTGGAGGCCCTTGTGCGCAGACTACTGGAAGCATTCCCCCAGCCTTCCACCCCCACTGTAACTGCTCTGCCAAGCCAGCAAGAGGTGCCTGCCATTGCCACTAGCAGCACAACAACAACCACCAGCAGCAGCAGCAGCAGCAGCAACTGGCGCCCCGGAGACCTGAAGAGCCTAAGCAAGAGCCTGTATGCAGTGCAGCAGCCCAGAACAGAGGTGCCCGCCACAGCATCCACCACCAACCAGCACAAGCAACGACTGACCACCATGGTGTCTGACTATATGGGGTCATCCAGCGGGCTCAATGACACCGACAGCCCCGTGGACCCCTTGGAGTACTGGGTCAAGAGACTGGACATCTGGAGCGAGCTTTCCCAGTACGCCCTGGAACTCCTATCCTGCCCTCCTTCCAGTGTCCTCTCAGAGAGATGCTTTAGTGCGGCCGGTGGCGTGGTCACAGAGAAGCGCTCTCGGCTCTCCCACGCCTCTGTGGACAAACTCACCTTCCTGAAAATCAACCAGGCTTGGGTGGAAGGTGAGTTCCTGGCCCTTATTGTCGGACACAGGGGGACATGAAGTGGCTGCTGCATGTGCTGTTGTTAACTATGCCTGCCTTTATAAAGACATTTACTACCTGCCTAGTGCCTACCTTGGTTAATTTTTTGGTGTTATGGTACTACTACCAGTAAGTTGCCATGGTCCTCCTTCTGAGCTGCTGAACTGACCGCCCGCTTTGTCCTCCTGACTCAGTCGCTACTACACTCTGCCTTCACACTGCCCGGGTCGCCGGGTGCATTTAATTTTTTGGCCAGCACTATGACGCTGTGCTACTACTACTGTGCTGCTGCTGCTGAACTGCCTACCGGCTTTGTCCTCCTGACTCAGTCGCTACTACACTCTGCGTTCACACTGCCCGGGTCATCGGGTGCATTTAATTTTTTGGCCAGCACTATGACACTGTGCTGCTACTACTACCACCAGTATGTTGCCGTGGTCCTTCTGTGCTGCTGAACTGACCGCCCGCATAGTCCTTCTCCTGACTCAGTCGCTACCACCACTGCACTCTGCGTTCACACTGCCCGTGTCCACTGACAACTCTGCTGCGATGTCATTGCTAATTGCTGCAAAAAAAAAAAATGTACAAAAACCTCTCTGGAGCCTTTTTGCCGTCAGCCACTCATCCTCCTCCAGCGGTACCTTCGCCGCCAAGTGCCATTGGAACTCGCCTTCACCTATTTGACTGCTTAACGCGTATATCCCTTTTTGAAACCACTTATTACCAATTAATAGCCCCATTTAAAGTGTTGATTTCACTTTAAAATCCATTTTCTCTAGAAAAAAAAATTTTGGGGGAATTTTTTATGTTGAAGTTATGTTGCCCCTTATCACCTCGATAATCCATGCTATTTGGGGGACTGTAGCATGTATGGGGGCTTTGTTATTAACGTTAAAAGACAATCCGCCTCCGGGCGTGAATCCGCGCGTGATTACGCCATTCACGGGAAAAAATCCGCGTGGTTGCGTGGACGCGGAGGAAAATCCGCATGCGGCGGGGCCGAAGGCGGATTTTTTTTTGCAACCACGCGGATTTCCGAATTCGTGGATGAGGCACATCCGAGCATCCCTGCGAGTGACAGGGAGCCCCATTAGTGAGTGAGTGACAGGGAGCCCCATTAGTGAGCGAGTGACTGGGAGCCCCATTAGTGAGTGAGTGACAGGGAGACCCGTTAGTGAGTGACAGGAAGCCCCATTAGTGAGTGACAGGGAGCCCCATTAGTGAGTGAGTGACAGGGAGACCCGTTAGTGAGTGACAGGGAGCCCCATTAGTGAGTGACAGGGAGCCCCATTAGTGAGTGACAGGGAGCCCCATTGGTGAGCGAGTGACAGGGAGCCCCATTGGTGAGCGAGTGACAGAGAGCGCCATTAATGAGCGAGTGACAGGGAGCCCCATTAATGAGCGAGTGACAGGGAGCCCCATTAGTGAGTGACAGGGAGCCCCATTAGTGAGTGAGTGACAGGGAGCCCCATTAGTGAGTGAGTGACAGGGAGCCCCATTAGTGAGTGAGTGACAGGGAGCCCCATTAGTGAGTGACAGGGAGACCCGTTAGTGAGTGAGTGACAGGGAGACCCGTTAGTGAGTGACAGGGAGCCCCATTGGTGAGCGAGTGACAGGGAGCCCCATTGGTGAGCGAGTGACAGGGAGCGCCATTAGTGAGTGAGTGACAGGGAGACCCGTTAGTGAGTGACAGGGAGCCCCATTAGTGAGTGACAGGGAGCCCCATTAGTGAGCGAGTGACAGGGAGCCCCATTAGTGAGCGAGTGACAGGGAGCCCCATTAGTGAGTGAGTGACAGGGAGCCCCATTAGTGAGCGAGTGACAGGGAGCCCCATTAGTTAGCGAGTGACAGGGAGCCCCATTAGTGAGTGACAGGGAGCCCCATTGGTGAGCGAGTGACAGGGAGCCCCATTGGTGAGCGAGTGACAGGGAGCGCCATTAGTGAGCGAGTGACAGGGAGCCCCATTAGTGAGTGAGTGACAGGGAGACCCGTTAGTGAGTGACAGGAAGCCCCATTATTGAGTGACAGGGAGCACCATTAGTGAGCGAGTGACAGGGAGGCCCATTAGTCAGTGAGTGATAGGGAGCCCCATTAGTGAGTGAGTGATAGGGAGCCCCATTAGTAAATGACAGGGAGCCCCATTAGTGAGTGACAGGGAGCCCCATTAGTGAGTGACAGGGAGCCCCATTGGTGAGCGAGTGACAGGGAGCCCCCCTCTAGCCGCCGCCGCTCCCCCCCTTACCTGGCAGTCAGTCAGCCAGCACTCAGCAGACCTCAAGATCAGCGGCGACCCGACTAGTAAGTGCGGGCGCCGGACGCACCCGCTCTATATGCGGAAGTGATGTCACTTCCGCATATCAGTGCGGGCGCTGGGTCCTAGCGCCCGCACTATTGGTCGCCGCCTGATCGAGGTCTGACGCAGCGGCGGCGGCGGCTACAGGGAGGGAGGAAGGGAGGGAGAGAGCGGCGGCCAGATGGGGTGAGCGGAGGCTGGGCGGCGCCTGTCGGAGACAGGCGCCTGGGTGCGATGCACCCGCAGCACCCGCCCAGGCTCGGCCCTGGTTATTGAAACTGTGGAGGTAGTGGAACCTGAGGCACGGGGGATTCCGGAGTTGGATTTTGTCACCAGGTGTGCGGAAGGAGTTCCCTCATCCGGGGGCATAGTCCAATCCGGGAGCCATTGCTTCTACCAGTGCTCAGGCTCCAAGCGCACAGCCCATGTCGTATGCTCGCGCTGCTCTTAGTGCACCTACTGGAAGGAGGGTCTTTGCTTCCCTGGAGTCAGATTCAAAGGAGAAATGTGGTTCGCCTTAAATGGGAAGGCGAATAGATTCCATAAAATAAATAAATAAATAAATAAATAAGTTTGTGGGTCTCCTCTTGGGAGTTAATGCTCAGGTTTTATTCGCAATTCTGGCTCAGAGGACACCCCCCCCCCCCCCCCCAACGTACTAGGACATGAGCTTTCTAACGAAGCACAATCATTTGATTTAGATTTATTCAATAAACTTGATTTAATTAAAAAAAAAATTGAACAAAAGATTTTTCTTTCAGTCAATGGCTTTTGTAGAAAATGAACTCTTTTTAGCAGTTTGAAAAGCAGTTTAATCTAAAATCCAAGAAAATGGTAGATTGAATAAAGAGTGGGATGCCCCTGGATCTTCTAGAGGCTTCCCTGTCTCCTTTCATCAGGCCATTCCAGCACTGAACTCCCAATGCGCTTGGTCGTTGGTGAAAAAAGCCAAGCGCTATCAGGTCCATGCTACTGCACAGGTGGCTCATGCTTGCGCAGCCCAAGTGGGTCCGTGCCACTGCGCATGCCCGGGAGTTCAACAAGTATTTTTTCAGAGGAGACAGTGCAAGAAGTGTGCAGAGGCTTTCTCCCTCGTGAGGCAAGTACCCCTTAGGGGCACATTTTCCCACCAGGTACACTGAAGCTATATACACAATGTGGACTTAACTCAGCCATGTGGGTCCATAAAGTCACATGTGGAAAACTGCCACAATTCGCATCTTACCCAATAGGCAAACGTGTCTGCGTTCCATGTCCCTGTGTCAGTGCTTTTGCGTTACTGCGCATGTGCCGCACTGACAGCCATTGGGAAAGGACGAGGACCTGCCAGGTGGGCGGGCTAGCGTGCACGCGGCGGGCATGTGGGAGTGACTGACCTAAACCCATTTAAAAACGGGCTCTAGGTCTGCTAGTGTAGTATATTATACATTTTTATCAAATTATACAGTGACAGTTTAATAGTGCCCCCTTTAGACAGGTGTAATGCTGGATACACACGGTGCGATTTCCCACTCAATTTCCCATTCGATCGACTATTTCAGACATGTTCAATCGGGTCTCAAACGATAAAGCCATTGATTTTCTCATGTTAAGTATGCAAAATCGATGGCTGTATCGATCGAAAATGTCAAAAATAATCGATCGATACTGCCGATCGAGCAGGAAATCGCATGGTGTGTACCCAGCATTACAAAGAATTTGCTCACCTACCACTGTAGAAGGCAATGGCATATGCTAACCAACCTCTTTTCCATAGCAATAGAGCATGGCTTACCCCAACTCACACCATTCAATTAGGTGTTCGTTCATTCCATGATAGATAATTGAATTAGAACGAATATGGGCAGATTTGACCAAGAGACAAAATGTATCTCTAATCGAATCTGATTAGAGATAAATATGTCTCTAATCGAATCTGCCCATACACTGCAGGCCGATTCCCGTCCAATTTCAACCTGAAATCATCCGGGAATCGGCTGAGCCGCCACTGTCCCCAAAATGTATAAATGTAAATTATGTAGTGCATTTATACATTACCTGTCCTGAAACAGCTCACCGGGTCCAACCCTGCATTGCGCCGGGTAAGCCGCATACACGCTAGCGGCACATAGCGTCAGATGTCAACCGTTCTGCGTCTTCAGGACATTAGAGCGCCGCGGGCGTGTATGCGGAACCCGGCAAGATGGACGGAAACTGTGTGGAGGCTGACAACGGACAGGTAAGGTATAAATGCACTACACACTGAATACATTTATACATTGCAGCAGGGGTTTCATTGTCTCGACACTTGTTCACAATTCGGCCACCATACCGCCGAAACCTCGGCCCAAAATTTTAGCAGCATGTGTGATCGACCGTGCGGCCAATTTCTGTCCTGAAAATTGGTCGCTTTGTCGGGCATGCACTTGGCAGCACCAATTTTCATCCAATTTGATTATAATAATCGAATTGGATGGTCGATTGCTGGGTTGCCTAGTGTATCGCCCCCTTAAGACACAAACCTGACCATTTCAGTGTTTGATCTAATCAGGGACTCCATTTAAACACAGCCCCTCCCTTGTCACCTGGAGTAGGCAGGATGAGGAGGTATATAGGTAATTCAGATTTTTAGTACTTGGAACAAGTGACAAATAGGAGTCTCATAGGTCTCACACTTTCTAGAGCCAACATGGCTAGTATGTAAAAGGATATTACAAAATATACTGATCTCCCAATACCAACACACTTTTGTTTACCCGTTTGCTAAAGAATGTTTCTCCTCTGTATGTCAGTGTATATGAGCTGTGTTTTTCAGTTTTGGTCACAAACCACTCCGACGAAGGCTTTTTATAAGCCGAAAGCTCACTGTTTACTCATCTCTAAGTTAGCCAATAAATGGTATCATCCTGATTCAAAACTCCTTGCTTTTACTGATGGCTAACATGATACAACACTGTACTGCTTCTACTATGCTGAAAGATACCGCAATATACTGCACATTCCTGGAACTAAAAAAAAAGACCTAAAGAAACTTGCACAGCTAGACAGCGACATCTGTTTCTTGACTACATGCAAAAAGGAGAACCTTGTACCACAAGGACTGAATCCCACTCTACATACAATAGAAGGTTTGCAGAACAAATCTGCAGCAGGAGCTCAGAGAGAGTACCAAACAACCTAATAAAAATCTGCTATAACCTGAAGAGGATTGTGAAGGACAATATACAATGTCTGAAATCATCTTTAACTGATGACCCCATAGGAGCATGGGAACAGCTACAGACCTTTTATAGGAAATTGCAGAGGATCTTAAAAACAAGAAAAAACTTCAGAGACTCAGAATAAAGAGTGGACACCTGGATACAGAAGCAGCAGAGAAAGAGAAACCCACAGGTGTCATTAACCTTTCCTCTCATCAGGCCACTGAAGCTGAAATGGCAGTACTGTCCAAAGGCCTGTGATTTTGCCCTGCAAAGCCCATAGACAAGATTGCACTCTGTGGTGATATGGAACAATTCTTCAGGAAGCTACGACTCAAGGAACACTACTATGACAAGGAATCTTGCAACACTACTGATAATGAGCCATCACACACCAGATCCACAAAAACGTGGATGGAGCTCTAGAGCTGGAAAAAATCCTACCCTGGACAAATGCATCAACAAATTTATACGCCAAATCTCAGGGTTCTGAATAAAAGAAAAACCCTGGCTCAAAACCTAACATTGCAAGAGCGACAGGCTATCACATCCCTGAAGGAGAATAAGGACATTATTATTAAACCAGCGGATAAAGGGGGTGCCATAGTCATGAACACCAATGACTATATCCAGGAGGCACAAAGACAGTTGTATAACACCATGCACAAGAAATTGCCCGTGGACACCAGGCTTCATGTACAGACCCTTATCCTGGAAAAGCCGAGAACAGCCTGCTTTTACATGCTTCCCAAAATCCACAAAGAGGGAACCCAGGCAGGCCCATAATCTCAGGGAATGGAACTCACAGAGAAGGGTGGTTGGAAAACATTTTGAAACCTCTAGTCTGTAAAAGACCAAGCTACATACAAGATACTACACACCACCTGAACCAACTGGCAGCCATCGGCCCAGTGCCTGGACACACCACTCTTGCCACTATGGATGTAGAGTCTCTGCACACCAACATTCCCTATAATGATGGTATTGCAGCCTGTCTCAAATATCTTCAAGGTTTGGGCACACCTATAAAGCCAATTGCTGGACTGATGAGATTCGTTCTCACCCACAATTATTTCACTTTTGGAGAGGACCTCTATTTACAGCAAATGGGAATGGCAATGGGCTCACAGTTTGCACCGCAGTACGCAAATCTCTTCATGGCAAAGATTGAAGAAGAATACCTGTCATAAAACCCATGGCCTACTTCCGCTTTATAGACGATATCTTGATCTGGTCTGCAATTGAGGAGGATCTTCTCCAATTTCACAGGAACTTCAATGCCTTTCATCCCACAATCAAACTGAAACTGAGCTACTCTCACAGGGAGATTAACTTTGACACCACCATATACATCAGACAGAACAGCCTACAAACATCCATGTACTGCAAACAGACGGTTTGTCCCACATACCTCAGGTATGACAGTTTCCACCCCAAACAAAGAATTCCATAATTCACAGCCAGGCAATAAGATGCAATCGGATCTGTTCTGACAGGGCTGACAGAGAGTAACACCTGGGTTACCTGAAGAAGAATTTAATTAAACAGGGATACAATCCTCTAGTGGTTGAGACCCAAATCAAGAAAGCTAACAACATCCCTAGGACTCAGCTCCTGGAGTACAAGCAGAACCAGGAAGAGAGCAGAGTCCCACTGGTGGTCACCTACAACCCACGCCTGGAAATCTTAAGAAAGATAGCAAAAGAACTTCATCCTGTTCTACACAAGGATAAGAGACTGAAAAAAGATATTCCCTGAACCTCCCCTCCTAGCGTTCCGACAGCCACCCAATCTTAAGCACATGATAGTCAGGAGTGCCTTAAATAGGCCAGAACAGAATGGAACATTCCCTTCTGAGGGAAAAAAAAGTGTGGGACCTGTGAACACATCCATTCCACAGACAGGATACTAATACCAGGTACACAACAGGAATACAAAGTACAAGGTACCTTTTCCTGCGACTCATCTAATGTGGTATACCTGATCATGTGTGCAAAATGCCCCAAAGGAATTTATGTGGGAGAAACAAGTCAACCACTGCGTGATCGCATGACACAACAGGTTTACTATTAACAGCAGAAAAAAAGGATATTACAAAATATACTGATCTCCCAATACCTACACACTTGTTTACCTGGACAGTTTACACGATTTTCGCATCACTTTATTAATGGGTTACAATTTGAACTCGGAATTTACGATGTCTCCCCATCACCAGAGTCTACTTTATGTTATGTTGAGGGAACTGTTGATCTTATCAATTTAGCCAGGATGCCTGGGAAAGCTTCTTGAGTAACAGTTAAGGCATCTAATTACATTTATGTTTGCTAAAGAATATTTCTCCTCTGTATGTCAGTGTACATAAGCTGTGTTTTTCAGTTTTGGTCAGGAACCAGTCCGACGAAGGCTTTTTATTAAGGCACGTACACACACACGACAGCAGCCAACGACGGGTCCGTCGGCACCTCCCGCTGGGTGAGTTTTCAGCAAACTGTAATGCGTGTGTACGCACTGTCGGCAGACTGATAAGGCTGTCTTCCGTTCAGGAACAGCCTTATCAGTCCGCCGACAGTGTGTACACACATACTACAGTCTGCTGAAAAGGGAGGTGCCGATGGACCAGTCGTTGGCCGCTGTCGTGCATGTGTACGCACCTTAAGCCGAAAGCTCACTGTTTACTCATCTCTAAGTTAGCCAATAAATGGTATCATCCTGATTCAAAAACTCCTTGCTTTTACTGATGGCTAACACGGTACAACACTACTGCTTCTTTCATGTATTTATATGAAATGGTAAATTTCAGTAAGCTGACTGCTTGTGATTAGGAACATTAGAATCTGCATTGGGTGAGGCTGTACAGGTGAGGTTTATCTGCTGGTGGTGGGGATGCAGTATTGGGGGTGATCCTGTATTGGTGGTGTTATCTATACATCAGCAATTATCTGATACCAGACATGTTTTGTGAAAGATCCAATGGTTTGGTTTTTTTTTTTTTTAGAGAGATGCTGGCATAAATGTGAAATAAAATGTTATGGTCGCATCTATAGTCCCCTCTACCTAGTGCCAAAAAGGGATCCTGAGTATTTATGCAGGGACATCAGAAAGTGTATAGACTACACTCTGATGGGCACACTTCTGTACTCAGTTTTGACAAAGCACTGCAGAATGCAATTTCTATTTGCAACACAACGCTGTCCCATTCAGTGTAGTTGAATGGTGTCAGCTCTGCAAAGGAGATCAATGGAGGAGCTATGCATTATTGTAATACATTACAGAGTAACACAAGAGTTTGCCTAGACCCTAAGGGCTTATTCACTCGGACATTAAAAACTAAAATGGACAGGATCCTAGCAGATATGAAAGCTCCTATGTTAATCAATATGATCTTTTCTCATTGCTCCATTTGAATGGATCCATTTGGTCGGAGCATAAGTTTTCAGCTTGATGGATCAGGGTGTGGGTGTGTGTGTGTGTGACAGGAGGAAGCATCTACAGAAGACTGCAGCAGTGAAGGAATGCAGGAAAAATCTACCTAAATTTGCCACCAACATGCTGCAGAGCTGGTTTCACATGCATCGGTACAAACCATTCCCTGAACCTTCTGAAAAGACTTTCCATATGTGTCAATGGCAGCACAATAGGGTTAAGCCCCGCCTACTTTAACCCCTCTAGGACCTTTAACTATAAATTGCTCCCTAATACTCCACCCCCTAGTCTTTTGTCCTCGCCATTACCTCTCTGGACCTAGGTGTAATGTGATACTCGTACCTACAAGATGCCGTACAGGTTCATGCTCTCCTGTATGAAGGCCAGCGCTAGTCTAAATGACAGGACTGGCAGTTCCGTGTTGGTCCGGAACATTAAACGTTACCCATGACTTGAGCAATGCTCAGATAAACTGCCTTACCTGTGGGCTTAGGGTATGGAGGCCGTGTGTGGCTAAATGCCGCTGAAGACAGCGTCCGGTAAGCCTGTTCCATGCTTCTGTTTTCTTTGTTATTAGCTATCTCGCTGAACTTCCGGTGGACGGCTCGGCGTGCGCTCCATTGTGCGTTCCGGCGCGTGTTACGCGCGGACCAATGGGGTGCCGGACTAAGGTCCGTCCTCCTCTCCCCTCATTGGCCAGGCTGGTCTGCCCTCCTATTGGCTGTTGAGCGGAGCGCAGGTATTTAAGCGTGGCAGCGCAATTCGCCGCTGTCACGCTGATCAGAGGGACGGTGGAGGTTCTAGCAAGCGGTTGATCATGGAGGACTGTAAGATTTGCCAGACTAAACTGCATAATGTTATTTGATTTCTTTTAAGGCTAAAGTACACAGGTTAAATTACTCCACATCTTATTACAGCAGGATCAGATTGCATGGAGCAGGAGACGCTGGGCTGTGACCAAATTCCTTTAGAGGATGAACTACAAATTGTTAGGTATGAGTACACATGCTAGAATTAGGGTAAGTTTTTTAGGTTTATAGGAAAAGAGCTAATCTGATTGACATCTGTCTTTCAGATCACAAGAACAGGAAAGAAGCTGGTCACAGGCGCCTAGACAGAGGCCATACGTTGATGAACATTATTACTATAAAAGGCGTTCGCCCTGCGGATACAGATCACGCTCAAGAGAACGGTCCAGAACACGTGACCACAGTAGATCACCTAATCGGCATAGATCTCAGAATACACGTACTCCAAAGAAGAAATGTTGGGCATGTGGCAGCAGTGTGATACCAGGAAAATTAGTATGCCAGGACTGTTTCTCCAGCATGTCTAGAGAGCTGGAACAACCAAAAGACATTTCGAAAATGATTAAAGAAGCGGTACAGGAGACAATGACCGAGTACATTGCTAACCTGCCAAAAGCGGCCGCAGTTCAGCCTTCAGAACTGCCCGGGCCTCCTCAGGAGTCAGACACAGAACAGGAAAATCCGGAAGTCGGCTTCAACTTCAATCTTGTACAACCATTCATTACTTCAATTCGGGAGGCCATGGAGTGGCAAGAGGAGCACACAGAAGAAGAGCCAGGCACAAGCCGAAAAGAGTATTTCTCGCACCTAAAAAAATCAACTAAACCGTTTCCACTAATCAAACCCATAGAAGATTTATTCAAAGAGGAATGGAAAAAGGTAGACAAGAAAGTTACAGTAACTAACAAATTTAACAAGCTATATCCCATGGAGGAAACTAAGCTATCATCACTAAACGACCCTCCAAAAGTGGATGCATCGGTAATTGGTCTAGCAAAACACGTGACATTACCAAAAGAGGATTCAGTAGGCTTCAAGGACCCTCTTGAAAAGAAAATGGATTCGGAATTGAAGAAAAGTTATCTTTCAGCAGGGGCAGCCTGCAAACCGGCTATAGCTCTCACAACAGTATCGGAGGCATTGAGGACATGGGTGCATAACATAGAGGAAGCAATTAAGACGGATGCAGACAAAGAAGTTATTATTTCTGCACTGGATGACATAAAGCTAACAGCAGATTTTGTGGGGGAGGCCTCAGTTGATGTAATCAGATGCTCCGCTAGATCGATGCTTCACTCAGTAGTGACAAAACGTGCGTTATGGCTGAAGAACTGTTCCGCTGACCCGTCCTCAAAGCAACAATGGTGCCAAATCCCATACGACGGCAAGACGCTGTTTGGAGATGAAATGGATACTGCTATTCAACGGGTAACGGGAGGAAGATCTGGCATGATCCCTCAGGACCGTAGAAATAAAAGACCAAGCTTCCTTCCGAGAAATTCATTCCAACAGAACCGCTATAGAAATACTACTTATAGACCTGGAAGAGAATATAGAAGGACATGGCAAAGTTCTCAATCAACTCTCCAGAAATTGAATAAACAAAAGAAAAATCCACAGGCGTCTACGTCTCAAAAGAGCTTTTGATGGTCACTCTGTCCAGACACTACCAGTGGGGGGAAGACTGCAGTCTTTCAGCAGAGTCTGGGCGGAAGAGATCAGGGATCACTGGGTGACACAGACCGTGGCGGAAGGACATCAATGGAAGTTCACAAAAAGACCTCCGGACTTTTTCAAAATAACGACCATACCAAAATCAGATCACAAACGACAAGTTCTAACGAACTATATACAGGATTTGCTGTCAAAGAATGCAATAGAGGAAGTGCCAGTGGAAGAAAGAGGACGAGGAGTATACTCTTACCTGTTCTTTGTCAAAAAGAAGACGGGAGACCTGCGTCCAGTAATGGACCTCAGGAATCTCAACGCATATATAGACCTCGAAAGATTCAAGATGGAGACACTACAAACTATCACCAGAGTAGTCATGGTAGGGGATTGGGCCATTTCGGTAGATCTCGAGGATGCCTACCTTCATATACTAATACATCCAGCATTCAGGAAATATCTGAGGTTTGCAGTAGGGGAGTTGCACCTTCAGTTCCGATGCTTGCCCTTCGGAATTTGTACAGCTCCGCGCACTTTCACGAAAGTACTTGTAGCTCTAGTAGAACGTCTAAGGCTAAGTGGACTCAGACTACACCACTACTTAGACGATCTTCTGTTATTACACCATCAGGAACAAGACATTCTAGCACACAAACACATTCTCTTGAAGGAACTACAAAGGTTCGGGTGGAAAGTGAACAGCTCCAAGAGTCAGCTGACCCCATCCAAACAATTCATATTCTTGGGAGCGAGTTTTCAAACAGACCAGAATACGGTGGGACTCCCTCTAGACAAACAGACCAAAATACAAAATTTATCACGAGCTATGATTTGTGTCACATCACTAACAGCAAGGCAATGCCTCAGCTTTCTGGGAACTCTAACTGCAACCATTCCGATGGTAAAGTGGGCACAGTGGCATTGTCGACCCTGGCAGACTGCATTCCTTGCACAATGGAACACCAAAAAGATGGAGCAGCAGATACTAATATCACCAGCTATGAAAGACAGTATCTATTGGTGGACGGAGATGGAGAACCTCAACAATCCTCTACCCATCCAAATCCATCGTCAGAGCATGGTTACTACAGATGCCAGCCAAAGAGGATGGGGAGCGGTGATGCAATCTCACTCTGTTCAGGACAGGTGGAGCTCCCCACAGATAGGTATACCATCAAACATCCTGGAAATAAGAGCTGCCAAGCTAGCCTTACACAGCTTCAAACCTCTATTACAAGGCAGGGATGTGATGCTACGTATGGACAACTGCACAGCGGTGGCTTACATCAAACATCAAGGGGGAACGAGATCCAGGAGACTACTTCAGGAGATAGAACCAATTTTCACCTTAGCGGAGAAAACATTCAACACATTAACAGCAACCTACATTCCGGGGCCGGAGAATTTGAAAGCGGACTTCTTGAGCAGGCGCGACATCGACAACAACGAATGGTGCCTGAACAACGAAGTTTTCCAGCTAATATGCCAACAAATGGGGTACCCCCAACTAGATCTGATGGCGACTGCACGCAACACACGGTGCAAGGATTTTTTCTCCAGGAAATATACACCGGCAGCCCTAGCAACGGATGCTTTGATAGCGGACTGGACATTCGACATAGCTTATGTATTCCCGCCTATTCCTCTAATACACAAATTGCTGATGAGACTCAGCAGAGAGAAAATCATTCTCATAGCAGTAATTCCGTATTGGCCAAGGAGGCCTTGGTTTCCGTTACTGTGGCAGATGAAACTCCAGCAGCCACTAATGCTGCCGACGATTCCAGAATTATTAATGCAGGGCCCAATTTCTCATCCCAATCCGACCAGTTTAAGACTAGCGGCCTGGAAATTGAAAGGCGGAAGTTGGAGTCACTAGGTTTTTCGAATGAAGTCATAGACACTATACTAAAGGCTAGGAAACCATCTACAAATAATTCCTATCAGAGAATATGGGCAAGGTTTGTAGAGTTTGCTGGAAAGAATAACTTTGAGCCGCTAAAACCGGACATTACACAATTACTACAATTCCTACAGACAGGAATGGATAAGGGATTAGGCTTCCATTCACTTAAAGTTCAAGTATCAGCAATCTCCGCATTAACAGACAAAAGATGGGCATTACATCCACTAGTAATTCAATTTATAAGAGGAGTAATGAAACAAAGACCCCCCCGGAAAACTATATTCCCGAAATGGGACCTACCACTAGTCCTTGATAGCTTGTCGAAACCACCATACTCACCTACCGAAAACTGTAAATTGGTACAACTCACACACAAAGCTGTATTCTTAATTGCAATGTCATCTGCAAGAAGAATTTCCGAAATTCAGGCGCTAGGTTGGCAAGAGCCATTCTTGACATTTTTCCCAGACAGAGTAATACTCAGACCGATCCAGCATTTTATCCCTAAGGTGTCATCCCTCTTTCACTTCAATCCAGAATGGACATTACCCACACTGATGGGAAATGAACAACCTATCCCTCATCCCCTGGACGTGGGGGATGTTTTGAAAAATTATGTGGAACAGACCAGAGACTTGAGACAAACAGAGAGATTATTTATTATTCCCTCGGGATACAGGAAGGGACAGCCTGCATCCTCAAGAACAATAGCCAATTGGATTGTATCAATCATTCAAACTGCTTACAGATCTAATAAAATGATTCCTCCGCAGCAAATATCGGCACACTCCACTAGGGGTGTGGCGGCATCATGGGCTGCATACACTAAAGTCTCACCAGAGAAAGTATGTCAGGCGGCCAGTTGGTCTTCTGTTAACACGTTTATGAAACATTACAGGGTTGACCCTGCAGCTAATTCTACTAAGCAATTTGGTCAAAATGTATTAAGTGTGCATTATTGAGTGTGTATAAATAAATTGTCAGCATTACACCTCATCCCTCCCTGTATCTTCTTGCTAGTTAACTCCCTATTGTGCTGCCATTGACACATATGGAAAACGGAAAATTGAATACTTACCTGCCGGTAATTTTCCTTTCCAGATGTGTCCATGGCAGCACAACGCTCCCACCCTAGATTCGGTAATGCCGAGTTAAAGACTAGGGGGTGGAGTATTAGGGAGCAATTTATAGTTAAAGGTCCTAGAGGGGTTAAAGTAGGCGGGGCTTAACCCTATTGTGCTGCCATGGACACATCTGGAAAGGAAAATTACCGGCAGGTAAGTATTCAATTTTCCGTTTTGCTGGCTTAGGAGACAGGTGTCACGAAGACCCAGGTAGGTCTGTTTTGCTTTTACAGATACTTAGGGTCAGCTGAAGCATGTGAAGTGTGCTGTTTGGGAAGGGGGTACTTAACCCTATGTCCATATTTATTTATAAAGTTCCAACATATTATACAGCACTGATATGAGTTTTGCAAACTTCCCCATGGCAGTTTCTAGGCTAAAATCGCACGCAAATCGGGCTAGCGTAACAATTGTGCCCCCCCATGGAGCCATATATAGGTGTCAGCAGTACTCCCTAGGGGCACTTGTTTCCCTTCAGGTACACTTTATGAACTTCCAGAGCCACAACACAGGCCAGAAGATGTAGTTATTCAATGTGTTGGGATATGTACTCAAATTGAAGGACTAAATCTCCTACTGCCACGGGCTCTTCAAGCAACAGCTGCGGCACGGATGTTGAAGATGGAGGACAGCATATAGATGGGGGGGGGGTGATATTGGGGCTAGAAAGCCTGTTGCTCCCCAATGGCTCACACTATTTATGACCCTCTGTTAAAACAATACATGCTCAGATCCCTGTGAAGTCCCCCCCCCCCCTCCTGCGGTATGATTCTTTCCAAGTTTTAGGGTCTGAAAGAGGTGCAATTGCTTTGACGGCTTTTAGACCCTATAATCCATGAAAAATGCTGATAGAGAGCCTGCAGCAGCCCCTGCACGTTACCACATACTATTTTTTCATTATTTTAGTCACATAATCTACATATATCTGTCATCCACTACCAGCTATTTTGGGAGTGCCTTCGCCCTCACAGTTGCTACATCATAGCCCCCCAGCTGCTTTGGGGGTTAGCCCAGAGTTCAGTTTTGACGTATTGTTTTTTTTTCCAAGTGTGACCCGCCTAATGTGTGTTGGAAAGTGATTTACTAGCACATGCAATTTATAGAAGGAAAAACTTAGCGGTATTTGTTTTCTTTGCATTTAGATCAGTAACTGGTTTATCAATGCTCGCCGGCATATACTGAGAAGGATGCGCGAGGCAGATAGAACTCAAAGCAGAAACAACCTCCCTGCACCCATGGAGAGACCACAACCTGAACCTGCAGTTGGACCAACCTGCCCCGTTTCAAATGCTCCAGCAACAGAAAATCCTTCACCGCCCGCCATGTTGGTAGTGCCGGTGGTTGTGCTGTGTCCTGTGAATTCACCAGCACAAACTTATGCTGGTTCTGAGGCCACAGGGCCTCCTGAAGCACCTGCTACTGAATCAGGATGTGCAAATTATTCTGATTGTAGCAGTGATGTTGGACACAGCAGATACTACCTCTCTTGCTGGGATTCCCCAAGGCGGCCCATCTGGCAGTGTCTCACCTCAGGAGTAAAGTGTTACCCAAGGGCCATTTAGTGAACTGTATAAACTTGGACTGGTCTGTGGATATGAACTGGACACCGGAGCGTGAGAAAAATATATTGAAATGTGTGAGCGTCAGCGTCAAGCCTTCATGTGTAAAACAAGAATAACTGAAGTACATTGGGAGGGGACAAGCCTCCTGTTGATGCCCCCATTTGATGTGTTTGCTGAAAATGCACATTCCTCCATTTATGTGGCACTTTGTGTAATCTGACACATCAGGGTGGCTCTATGTGTACACCACATTCTTCCCCAACTGCAAACACATTACAGTTACATTTTGGGGTTTTATCCCCTCCCCCACAATCATTTCAAAAGCAGCTTTGAAACTAAAGCTGTAACACCCACATGGGTAATTCCAAGACTCATCCCTATGGATACAAAAACAAAAATGTTTGGAGTAAGTTTCCATTTTTATATGCTTACAATTTTTTTTAATATGTATAGCAGTTTTAGATAAGTGTCTTCAATATGTAAGCGCTTCTTACCTCTAATAATGGGGTTTTAATTTAATATTTTTTTTATTTCTCTCAAATTTATTAAAAGGAAACACCGTTACCTCAATTACTTTTTTTTACATTTTTCAATAGAAGGGAAATATAAAAAATATACGGTTACCAATTTTTTTTTACTAACTATAAATGAAGCTGCTTAATAACACCCAGCTGTCATACTAAACAGATGTACAATGGTGAATACAGGTCTGTTTAGTGTAGATCTGGTAACATTTCTAATGCTGGCCATACACAGGTGGATAACAGCCCGATATGCCTCCCCTACTGGAATACAAGCAGATAGTAATCAATCCCTAACCTAAGCACATGGCAAGAAATTTATGGAACATGTGTGTGTCCAACTTAAAGTGAACCGGAGGTGGCCGCAATGCAGGAAGGTAGGGCAGTGTGCACAGCGGCAAAGAGGTGGCCCAACTCACCCCGTCCCATCACCTCGGATGCCCCTTCAGTGTTCCCAGCTCCCCTTTTCTGAAATAATAGTGGTTTGGGGAACTCGCCTCTTCCGTGTTCCAGGCGGCGACAGAGCTTTGTGTGCCTCCATCTTCTAGGTCACTAACGCCAATTACTTCACTTCCTGTCAGCAGCGTTGGAGACATACAAGACGGCGGCATGCAGAGCTACGTCACCACCTGGAAGCAGGAAGATGAGAGTTCCCCGCCCACTGCAGCTGCTTTTATTTTTGGAGGGGGGAGGGGTCGGGAGCGCTGAGTGGGGGCCTGAGGTGAGGGGGGTCCCTCTTCCAGCTGCTGTGTGCCCACTAGTCCTCTCGCCAGGCTACCTATACTGGGGGACACTTACTTAGGGAGCACCTGACTAACCTATGCTGGGGGCACATAGCTAGCTAACTTATACTGGGGGCACCTATTACTGGCTACCTACACTGGGGGCACCTATGCTTGGCTACCTATACTGGGGTCCCCCATGGCAGGCTACCTATACTGGGGTCCCCCATGGCAGGCTACCTATACTGGGGGCCCCCATGGCAGGCTACCTATACTGGGGGCCCCATGGCAGGCTACCTATACTGGGGCCCCTATGTCAGGCTACCTATACTGGGGGGCCCTATAGCTGGCTAAGCTATACTGGGGGCACATGCCTAGCTACCTATATTAAGGGCACCTATGCCTATGTGCGCCTTTTATTTGTCTTTTTTAGGATACTGTCTATATTACTGGGAGTAAGCTGGACTATTGGAAGCACAGTTTTATCTAATCTATGCATATATCAAAAGTGTGGTGTCTACTCTGCCTGGGGCACATCCGGGACACCCCAGAATAGATCCGGTGCATGTGCCACTGATCTTTGGAGCTAGCAACATCCCTGCTTGAATGTGTTTTCCCCATGCAGTGCATGGCATCCTCATCGTCTCAGCACCATGACCCCCTTGTGAGTTCTACGAACTTGCTGCAGGAAGGGGTTAAAGATTTTAAGTCATCTGGGGGCTTACCCCTTTTAAAACTGTATGAAGGGTCAGGATTGGTGGGCGGCAGTTAGTGGAGGGGACCCCTCCTCTTCCTCCCTTCCCTTTCCTGTGAGGTAGCAGCAGTTACCTCTTTGCAGCCAGAGTGTCTGCTGTGTGTGCCCGTAGTTCCCCCCCCCCCCTTCGCGGCAGGCCAGGATGGAGGACACGGAGATGGCGGCGATGAGTCGCCGCATCCACGAGGAGGCGGGTCGGTGAGGCGACGGGTGGCTGCAGGAGGCTATGGCAGCCACCCCGCAAGCAGGCACTTCAGCTGACGTCACGGTGAGTGCACGCGGCGTGAAACCACGAGGCTGTCCCCACCACCTGCCGCCCGACAAAAGAAGTCAGTGCCCAAGTGAAAAGGGGCCAGCGGGGGTAATAAGCTGCCGAATGTGCCTGAAGCATGCTGGGCGGGGGAGGGGGGGCAGTGCTAGTGGCTCCGGCGGCCATTACATGCCTTCACAGTCCGGGGGGGGGGGGGGGGGGTGTCGAGCAGGCAGAGCGCCCAGGATGTTCAAGACTGCGGGGTTTCAGGGCCAGTGAGTTCAGGGGCAGCAACGCAGAATCAGGCAGCCGGGGATCAGGGCAGGGGAGACTCCCAGTGGACGGGGATGACAGGAGCAGGGCTGTTTATTGGGGGGGGCCCATTGGCTGGGGGTGTAGAGACTTCTGGGGATAGCACCCCTCATTTGGATCTGCCACAGGTTAGTGGGGGTCGGAGCAGCGATTTTAGTGGCCCTTGGTGGGCATCTGGGGGATATCAGGGTTGGCAGGGCATGCCTGCAGGTGGCGGTTGGTGACCAGGGCCCATGCCGATAGGCTTCCCATGGTGTTGGGGTTACCCAGGTTTTGGTTCCCCCCAGCGAGCAGCGGCACAGGGAGCTGGCCGATGGATGGGCCAGGGAGCACTCACGGGTCTGTTCGAGATGGGCAAATGTGGTGGGGTCATCCATCTCCCCATCATGTTGTGCCTCCGCAGACGTCGGTTTCAAGGTTACCAGCCAGGAGGTTGGACACCCTCCATGCTGATGTCGCGTCCCGGGCAGCATGGATAGACGCTGCCGGGCACAACCGTAGCTGACAGGACTTCGAATCAGGAGGTGAGGGACAAGATTTGGCGCAGGGAGTACATGGATATTTTCACGTTACTTCCACTGGAGCGTTTTAACATCGAGAGGTGTACAAAGGGGCAAGGAGCACAGGAAGGAGGAGGATGACTGGAGGCGGTTTCGGTTAAACCTGCAGGCCTTCACGATGGCTGCAGGCCTTTACGATTTTGGGGAGCATTATTGGGATGAAGTTTCCTGACAAATGTTCAACTTTGTTTTGCTATCTGGATTCTATTTGGGAGGCACATAGGACTTACGAGGCTTAGCTTGGCTCCGCTACGACGAGCAATTTTGTCAGCAGATATCGGTCAAACCAGATCTTGACTGGAGCCATACGGACATTGGCATATGGCTCAGAGTCATGAATACGAAGGGAGGGGTTTACTCCAATTCATCGGGACAGTCGTTTCCGAGCGGCATCACCTCCACAACTGTGGGGGCCCCGACCGGTGGGAAGAAAGGTTTGTGTTGGGCCTTTAACGAGTCCCAGTGTAAGTGGTGGAGCAACTGCAAATTTCGTCATGAGCCCTCCGGATGTTCCGTCTCTCATCCGGCGTCAATGTTTCAAGCGGGGAAAAGGAGGTCCAGCTTTTAAGAGGGCAGGGGATAATTTTGGAAAGAGGGACGACGCCGGTGAGGGTAGAGGTGATGGGCCCATGGCTCGACAGATATAAGAAGCAGGACGAAGCCGAGTTTGAGGGAGGGTTTTACAGACGGTTTTTTGATACCCTCTTCTGCTGTTTTCAAGACACTAGGTAAGAAAAATTTTAAGTCGGTTCGTGAACACGTCGGCATGGTACGGGAGAAGTTGAACAAAGGTGGAATTGGGCAGAATGGCGGGCCCCTTTCGGGAGCCTCCTATTGGGGGGGGGGGGGGGTTGATCGTTTAGCTGCTTGAGGTGGTTGCAAAGAAAGAGGTGGGTAAGTTTCGGCTGATTCACCACCTGTCTTATCCGAAAGGGGGTTCAGTGAACAACGGCATCGGGAGGGATCTAGCTTCGGTTCATTATGCATCATTCGATTTGGCTCTGGACATTGTTCGGACGGCGGGGGCTGGTGCATTGATGGCCAAGACCAATATGGAATCGGCATTTTGACTACTACCAGTCCACCCTGACAGTATGCATCTGTTAGGATGCTACTTTGAGGGGAGTTATTACCTGGACAGGTGCCTCCCAATGGGTTGTTCGATTTCATGGGCGCACTTTGAGAAGTTCAGTTCCTTGAGTGGGTGGTGGTGAGTGGGTGGTGAGAACGCGCTCAGGAGTGGAGTCCATTACACACTACTTGGATGACTTCTGTGTTGGTCCGGCGGGTTCCAGGATCTGTGAGCTCCCGTTGGAAACGATGGTTCAGGTTTTCACAGAATTCGGGGTTCCAGTGACGGCGGAAAAAACGAAGGGACCAGGGTGAGTGATGAAATTCTTGGGGATTGAAATAGATTCGGTCAGGCAGGTGTCGGATACCTGATGACAAATTGCTTGATCTTTTGTCGTTTGTTACGGAGTTGGGGAAAGCGAGGAAAGTTCAGCTTGTACAATTACAATCAGAGTTGCTCAGTCAGCAGGACCCCGAATGCGAAGTTCCCCCGAAAAATTTGGGTGTTTTTTGGGTTTGCCGCATGCGAACCCGAACGCTGCGATCCGAGCCGAACCAGAATACGAAGCCTGCCGAATGTGCGCGCTCGAATTCGGCCGGATGGAGCTGTGGGTTCGGTTTTGGCTTTGGGATTCGGGGATAACGTGATTGGGCCAATCAGAAGTCCTCCTGCCGAGGACCTGGCAACCAGAGGAGGGGAGCCTGGCCCTCCCCTCTATATAAGGCGGCGGCCATGTTGCAGAGCCACGCACTTGTGTGACTGCTGCTGGTACTGAGAGATTCTCCAGTGCTGTGCTGTGTCTGAGCAAGTGCTTTTCACTGCTAAACCTAGCGTTTTGCTTCCTAAACACCTCCTAAAAACATTTATTGTTGTCTTATATAGTTAGCTAGTATTTTGATTGTTTTTAGTCAGCTAGTGTATAGTGTATACTGTGCAGGGATGCTCGGATGTGCCTCATCCACGAATTCGGCAATCCGCGTGGTTGCAAAAAAAAAATCCGCATTCGGCCCCGCCGCATGCGGATTTTCGTCCGCGTCCACACAACCACGCGGATTTTTTCCCGTGAATGGCATAATTCACGCCCGGAGGCGAATTTTCTTTTAACGTTAATAACAAAGCCCCCATACATGCTACAGTCCCCCAAATAGCATGGATTATCGAGGTGATAAGGGGCAACATAACTTCAACATAAAAAAATTCCCAAAAACATTTTTTTTCTAGAGAAAATGGATTTTAAAGTGAAATCAACACTTTAAATGGGGCTATTAATTGGTAATAAGTGGTTTTAAAAAGGGATATACGCGTTAAGCAGTCAAAGAGGTGAAGGCGAGTTCCAATGGCACTTGGCGGCGAAGGTACCGCTGGAGGAGGATGAGTGGCTGACGGCAAAAAGGCTCCAGAGAGGTTTTTGTAATTTTTGTTTTTGTTTTTTTTGCAGCAATTAGCAATGACATCGCAGCAGAGTTGTCAGTGGACACGGGCAGTGTGAACGCAGAGTGCAGTGGTGGTAGCGACTGAGTCAGGAGAAGGACTATGCGGGCGGTCAGTTCAGCAGCACAGAAGGACCACGGCAACATACTGGTGGTAGTAGTAGCGACTGAGTCAGGAGGACAAAGCGGGCGGTCAGTTCAGCAGCAGCAGCACAGTAGTAGTAGCACAGCGTCATAGTGCTGGCCAAAAAATTAAATGCACCCGGCGACCCGGGCAGTGTGAACGCAGAGTGTAGTAGCGACTGAGTCAGGAGGACAAAGCGGGCGGTCAGTTCAGCAGCAGCAGCACAGTAGTAGTAGCACAGCGTCATAGTGCTGGCCAAAAAATTAAATGCACCCGGCGACCCGGGCAGTGTGAACGCAGAGTGTAGTAGCGACTGAGTCAGGAGGACAAAGCGGGGCGGTCAGTTCAGCAGCAGCAGCACAGTAGTAGTAGCACAGCGTCATAGTGCTGGCCAAAAAATTAAATGCACCCGGCAACCCGGGCAGTGTGAACGCAGAGTGTAGTAGCGACTGAGTCAGGAGGACAAAGCGGGCGGTCAGTTCAGCAGCAGCAGCACAGTAGTAGTAGCACAGCGTCATAGTGCTGGCCAAAAAATTAAATGCACCCGGCGACCCGGGCAGTGTGAACGCAGAGTGTAGTAGCGACTGAGTCAGGAGGACAAAGCGGGCGGTCAGTTCAGCAGCAGCAGCACAGTAGTAGTAGCACAGCGTCATAGTGCTGGCCAAAAAATTAAATGCACCCGGCGACCCGGGCAGTGTGAACGCAGAGTGTAGTAGCGACTGAGTCAGGAGGACAAAGCGGGCGGTCAGTTCAGCAGCAGCAGCACAGTAGTAGTAGCACAGCGTCATAGTGCTGGCCAAAAAATTAAATGCAGCCGGCGACCCGGGCAGTGTGAACGCAGAGTGTAGTAGCGACTGAGTCAGGAGGACAAAGCGGGCGGTCAGTTCAGCAGCAGCAGCACAGTAGTAGTAGCACAGCGTCATAGTGCTGGCCAAAAAATTAAATGCACCCGGCGACCCGGGCAGTGTGAACGCAGAGTGTAGTAGCGACTGAGTCAGGAGGACAAAGCGGGCGGTCAGTTCAGCAGCAGCAGCACAGTAGTAGTAGCACAGCGTCATAGTGCTGGCCAAAAAATTAAATGCACCCGGCGACCCGGGCAGTGTGAACGCAGAGTGTAGTAGCGACTGAGTCAGGAGGACAAAGCGGGCGGTCAGTTCAGCAGCAGCAGCACAGTAGTAGTAGCACAGCATCATAGTGCTGGCCAAAAAATTAAATGCACCCGGCGACCCGGGCAGTGTGAACGCAGAGTGTAGTAGCGACTGAGTCAGGAGGACAAAGCGGGCGGTCAGTTCAGCAGCAGCAGCACAGTAGTAGTAGCACAGCGTCATAGTGCTGGCCAAAAAATTAAATGCACCCGGCAACCCGGGCAGTGTGAACGCAGAGTGTAGTAGCGACTGAGTCAGGAGGACAAAGCGGGCGGTCAGTTCAGCAGCAGCAGCACAGTAGTAGTAGCACAGCGTCATAGTGCTGGCCAAAAAATTAAATGCACCCGGCGACCCGGGCAGTGTGAACGCAGAGTGTAGTAGCGACTGAGTCAGGAGGACAAAGCGGGCGGTCAGTTCAGCAGCAGCAGCACAGTAGTAGTAGCACAGCGTCATAGTGCTGGCCAAAAAATTAAATGCAGCCGGCGACCCGGGCAGTGTGAACGCAGAGTGTAGTAGCGACTGAGTCAGGAGGACAAAGCGGGCGGTCAGTTCAGCAGCAGCAGCACAGTAGTAGTAGCACAGCGTCATAGTGCTGGCCAAAAAATTAAATGCACCCGGCGACCCGGGCAGTGTGAACGCAGAGTGTAGTAGCGACTGAGTCAGGAGGACAAAGCGGGCGGTCAGTTCAGCAGCAGCAGCACAGTAGTAGTAGCACAGCGTCATAGTGCTGGCCAAAAAATTAAATGCACCCGGCGACCCGGGCAGTGTGAACGCAGAGTGTAGTAGCGACTGAGTCAGGAGGACAAAGCGGGCGGTCAGTTCAGCAGCAGCAGCACAGTAGTAGTAGCACAGCGTCATAGTGCTGGCCAAAAAATTAAATGCACCCGGCGACCCGGGCAGTGTGAACGCAGAGTGTAGTAGCGACTGAGTCAGGAGGACAAAGCGGGCGGTCAGTTCAGCAGCAGCAGCACAGTAGTAGTAGCACAGCGTCATAGTGCTGGCCAAAAAATTAAATGCATGAAGAGAGAGGGCAAAGCCAGCACTGCAGTTGGGGTTCTTTTATTGATGAAAGTTCAAACACTCACAGTTGTGTGATAGCCAGGTGTCAAAGCAGGTTGAGTGGGCGCCAGGTCTGAGATTCCCTGCGGACGACCGTTTCGCGCTGGATGCGCTTGTTCACCGCTTTCCCATAGCGGTGAACAAGCGCGTCCAGCGCGAAACGGTCGTCCGCAGGGAATCTCAGACCTGGCGCCCACTCAACCTGCTTTGACACCTGGCTATCACACAACTGTGAGTGTTTGAACTTTCATCAATAAAAGAACCCCAACTGCAGTGCTGGCTTTGCCCTCTCTCTTCATGCTTACAAGTATACTGCTTTTTCCTTGCCGGAGCACGCAACCTAGAGGGACTCACTTCTTCACAGTTTGCAGTACAGCATAGCCTAGCCCAGCCTCCTGTTGCATCTCCCGCTGAGTGCTGGAACTTTGCTTTTCTTTGCCCGCTTTAAAAAATTAAATGCACCCGGCGACCCGGGCAGTGTGAACGCAGAGTGTAGTAGCGACTGAGTCAGGAGGACAAAGCGGGCGGTCAGTTCAGCAGCTCAGAAGGAGGACCATGGCAACTTACTGGTAGTAGTACCATAACACCCAAAAATTAACCAAGGTAGGCACTAGGCAGGTAGTAAATGTCTTTATAAAGGCAGGCATAGTTAACAACAGCACATGCAGCAGCCACTTCATGTCCCCCTGTGTCCGACAATAGGGGCCAGGAACTCACCTTCCACCCAAGCCTGGTTGATTTTCAGGAAGGTGAGTTTGTCCACAGAGGCGTGGGAGAGCCGAGAGCGCTTCTCTGTGACCACGCCACCGGCCGCACTAAAGCATCTCTCTGAGAGGACACTGGAAGGAGGGCAGGATAGGAGTTCCAGGGCGTACTGGGAAAGCTCGCTCCAGATGTCCAGTTTCTTGACCCAGTACTCCAAGGGGTCCACGGGGCTGTCGGTGTCATTGAGCCCGCTGGATGACCCCATATAGTCAGACACCATGGTGGTCAGTCGTTGCTTGTGCTGGTTGGTGGTGGATGCTGTGGCAGGCACCTCTGTTCTGGGCTGCTGCACTGCATACAGGCTCTTGCTTAGGCTCTTCAGGTCTCCGGGGCGCCAGTTGCTGCTGCTGCTGCTGGTGGTTGTTGTTGTGCTGCTAGTGGCAATGGCAGGCACCTCTTGCTGGCTTGGCAGAGCAGTTACAGTGGGGGTGGAAGGCTGGGGGAATGCTTCCAGTAGTCTGCGCACAAGGGCCTCCTTCAACTCCCTTGTGCGTTGCTCGGTGGTGGATGGCGTCATTAAGTCTCCCAGCTTCCCCTTCAGACGGGGATCAAGCATCAAGGTAATCCAGATGTTCTCCCTTGAACGCATCTGGATCACCCGGGTCTCCCTTGCGAAGGCAGCCCAACATGTGCACAGCCATGGGAAACAAGTGGGCCCTGCCAGCAAGATCTTCCTCGTCCTCGCCATTGTCCCATAACGCATGCCTGTCCTCTTCCTGTGCCATGTCGTTGTCCTCCTCAAACCGCCATCCACGTACAACGCCTGCTGCACTCTGCTCCTCCTCCTCCTCCTCATTCAGGTTAGGGACCTCCAACTCTTCCACTACCTGCTGTGAGCCCTCCTCTGAGCTGGACTGTGCTGCCATCTGCTCCTGTTCTTCCAACTGCCTCAGGGCTTCATCCCCACGCTCAATTAAATTGTCCATTGCCTGCTCCAGTAGACAAACCAAGGGCACCCACTGGCACACAGAGGCCCGCTCCTCACTGACCATCTTGGTTGCCTCCAGGAAGGGACTCAGCACCAGGCATACTTGCTGCATCAGTGTCCACTGAGTGGCAGTAATCATGGGGACTTGCTGGTTGCTGGGGACACTTGGGTCTAGCATGTAGGCCCTAAGAGCCAGCCTGTGCTGACACAGCCGCTCCAACATGGCCAGAGTCGAATTCCAGCGAACTGGCATGTCGATGATCATCCGGTGTTGTGGCCTTCCATACTGCTGCTGTAAGGTGGACAAGAGTGCAGAGGCAGTGGCTGACAGGCGGAAAAAGCGTACCACCGCCCGGGCATCCTGCAGCAGTTTGCTCATCCCCTGGTAGGTGCGCAAGAAGCGCTGCACCACAAGATTGAGCACGTGGGCCAAGCAGGGGATGTGCTGGAGGTTTCCCTGCTGCACTGCTGCCACCAGGTTGGCCCCGTTATCGGCTGCCACATACCCCACTTCCAGGCCTCTGGGGGTCAGCCACCTCCGCTCCTGCTTCCTGAGGGCGGCCAGGACGTTGGTGGCCGTAAGCCTCTCCTTCCCCAGGGTCACCAATTTTAAAAGGGCTTGGCAGTGCCGTGGCTTGGCGCTGCTGCTGCCGCCGAGGCGGGCTTGCTTTCCGGGTGCTGAGGGAGTGTCGTGACAGGACCCTTCTGCGTCCCCCCTGATCCCGCGTGGTGGCCCCACTAGCTGGGCTGATGCGCTCGTCCTCCCTCCCTTCCATCAGTGTCACCCAGTGGGCCGTAAAGGACAGGTAGCGACCTGTCCCAAATCTGCTACTCCACGAGTCCATGGTCACGTGGACCCGCTTGCCCACAGAGTAGTCCAGGGAACGGGCCACGTTTTCCACCTCAAACTTGTGGAGTGCTGGGATCGCGCTCCTGCTGAAATAGTGGCGACTGGGGACTTGCCACTCGGGGATGCCAAATTGGAGCAGCGTCCGCATGGCGCTCCCCTCCTGCACCAGGGAGTAGGGAAGCAGCTGTGATGCCATGGCCCGGGCCAGCAAGCCATTTAGTTTGCGGATCCGCCTGTGGCTTGGAGGCAGAGGCTTGGTCAGACCCTGAAAGGTGTCGCTCAGCAGGGTCTGACGACGCTGGGATGCAGGGGAGACAGAGGAGAGAGACGAACACTGGCTGCCAGCCTCAATGTCTGTGTCCTGAGTAGCCGAGGTGGAAGAGCGCTTGCGTGCTACTACTGCTGCTGCTGTGGGGGATTCACGACCCTGAGGGAGGGATGATGCTGCTGCGCTGGTGGGCCTTCTGCTCTCAGGAACCCCTGCCAGCAGTGCCTGCTTCCTCTTAAACTCCGCATACTCGCGGCAGTGGCGGCTTCTCAGGTGGCCCTGGAGGGATTAGGTACCCATCTTGCTCAGACTTTTCCCACGGCTCAATCTTTTGCTGCATAACCTGCACACAGCATACCTTTTGTCATCAGTACATTCCTCAAAGCAATCCCACACTGGTGACTTTAATTTACTGCGGCCCCCACTAGCAGAGGGTGCAGCGGAACAATGTGTGGTAGTAGTTGCCGGGGGTTGCATGGTGGTGGTGCCGGCTGAAGCAGTGTCCTGTCTACTTCCTCCACGCCCACTGCTGCCGATGCCCCTGCCCCTGCCTGACATATGGCGATATCCTTGCCTAGGCCGAGGTGACTCGTCATCCTGCTCTGCCTCTGACCATTCTTCCACGGACTCAGCAGGCTGCACATAGTTAGGGTCCACAACGTCGTCATCATCAGCAGCATCATCATAATCCAGCTCTTCCTCTGACTCCCCCGCCTCCTCTTCTGTCCCTACATCCCCAGACACAGACCCCTCTTCTTCATCACCAGAACTCAACAACGCTTGTGATTGTGGCCCGATCTCAATCTCTGCCACATCAGTCCCCAGTAAGTCCTGAGCTTCTTGCATCAGCAGGTTCCCAGAAGCCGGACTGAGGGACAGAACGCTGTCATCCTGGGAGGGCTGCTGACCAGTGGGTGCTGGGGTGGATGTCACAACAAGCGTGGGACGTTGGCTGCTGCTGCTGCTTGGAGTGGTGCTCACAGTAGAGGTCTGGGAGGAAGTCATGATGTCCATGAGTACGTCAGGTTCCATTTGCTCAACCACCACACGGGGACCAGAAACTTTAAAATATTTGGACAATGGCGTCCGCTGACTCGGCCCAGGCTTTGCTGCCCCCCTTTCTGCTGCATCACGACCATGTACAGCTGGGCGTCCTCTCCCTGGACGTAGAGCTGTCCCAGAAGTGGCTGAGGCAATTGAACTCCCTTTCCTCTCACCCCGCGAAACCCTGCCAGACATGTTGCTAGTAATGATTCACTGGATGCAGTGGGCACAGTACAAGGTCACTGAAGGATGCAGTGGGCACAGCAGTGGGCACTGGATATACAACTAGGTCACTGAAGGATGCAATGGGCACAGTACAAGGTCACTGAAGGATGCAGTGGGCACAGTACAAGGTCACTGAAGGATGCAGTAGGCACAGTACAAGGTCACTGAAGGATGCAGTGGGCACAGCAGTGGCCACTGGATATACAACTAGGTCACTGAAGGATGCAGTGGCCACAGTACAAGGTCACTGAAGGATGCAGTGGGCACAGCAGTGGGCACTGGATATACAACTAGGTCACTGAAGGATGCAGTGGGCACAGTACAAGGTCACTGAAGGATGCAGTGGGCACAGCAGTGGGTACTGGATATACAACTAGGTCACTGAAGGATGCAGTGGGCACAGTACAAGGTCACTGAAGGATGCAGTGGGCACAGCAGTGGCCACTGGATATACAACTAGGTCACTGAAGGATGCAGTGGGCACACAAGGATGTCACACTGTGTAATGAGATGCTCATATGCCAGCGAGCGAGCGAGCAGTGGGCACTGGGCACGGCACAAGGTCACTGACAGAATGAATGAACAGCGCTGGCAGAGAGTGGCGGCGCCGGCGGTGTGACTGGCTGCCTGCAAATAGTACAAGTGTATAAACTGTCACTGGAATATACAAGTGAACACTGCAGCTGCACTAACCTGCCTGCCTGCACTCTACACACAGATAATCCCCACTCCCACTACACTGCAGCACTGAACCTGCCTGCACAGCACTACACACAGTTAAATAATCACTAGACTTCCACACTCCCACTACACTACACTGACTAGTACTACAACTAACTACAGCAATCACTCACTGACTAGCTAACTGTGTACAGTATAAGAGCAGTGTTAGCAAAAAAAACGCTTTGTTTTTAACACAATAAATGCACTTGCTCAAACAACAATGGCCTGGAGATAATCCTCTCAGCACCACAGTCTAGCAAGGACAGAGCTTTTCCATCATGGCCGCCGCTTTATATTCAGGAGGGGAGGGCATAGCTCCCCTCCTGTGATTGGTTGCTAGGGCCTGGCTGGGGCACTCTGATTGGCCTGCAATGTGTCACTTCCGCATAGTTTGACGCATTTCCGCAAACCACGACTTCAGCGCCGGGTTTCACGAGCGTGAATGCGGATTTCTGTCCGCATTCACGCGTAGCCGAAGCCGATTTTCGTGGTTGAAAATCTATTCACGGCTTAGCGTGTCTGAGGCGGAATGCGTCAAAATGGTCGTGAATCCACGCGTAAGCGTGATCACGACCTGGCGGTGAGCACCACTGATACTGTGCTAGGCTAGTGTTAGTCTGTGCGCAGGCTAGGCCCGCTAGCCTAGGTAGCCTTAGCCTACTACTAGCTTAGGTAGGTTAGGGATTCTAGTTAGTTGTGAACTAGTAGTACTAGTTTAGTTAATTATTACTGCTGTAGTCTGTTATTTTATTAGTTTCAGTACTGTGTTAGTTACTGAATGTGACAGGTCACCACCAACATCCGTTGTGAGTGACCTGACCTGTGACTGTGTCACCTGCCCGAGCCTATTGATTGATTGCGTCTGACCGTGTGTGACCGATTGTTGTAATTGTCACCGACTGTCTGTCGCACGACTTACTTGTATCGTAGTACGCTAGGTGTTTCTTAGTTACCTGCGTGCATGCATACTACTAGTGTCTACTACTAGTCTACTAGTACCCATTCACTTATATTTTTTTTCACTTTTACTGTGTGATTTTATTATCATCCGTAGTGTGTGTAATAAATAAGAGTTACAACACATACAGGCCACCACCAGCATCCGTTGTGAGTGACCTGTGACTGTCGCCTGCCCGAGCCTATTGATTGATTGCGTCTGACCGTGTGTGAGCGATTGTAATTGTCACCGACTGTCTGCCACACAACTTACTTGTAGCGTAGTACGCTAGGTGTTTTTTAGCTACCTGCGTGCGTACTATTACTGCCTACTACTACTACTAGTCACCACCACCAAAGACTTTATTAAAGTTTACACCCTTTCCCGCCCTCTTCTACTTATTTTTTTTTACTGTATTTGTATAGTGCACAATGACTGGTAGAGGTAGAGGGCGAGGCACCACCAGGAGAGGAAGCGCCATTGCAGGAGCCACTGCCAGCAGCGGCAGGTCTGGGACTGGTCCACCGCCAGCAACTGACCACAGGGAGGAGGGAGCAGAGGCGCAATAGCAGTGTGTTGCGCCCATCTTTGAGACGGGTCGTCGACCACGGCCCATTGGGGAGAGTCAGGTGCAGGCTGTGGTGGAAATGATGGCGGGGAAGGACGCCACCTTTTCCAGCCAGGCCTCCAGCACCAGCGAGACTAGTGCCACCAGCACTCCTGTCCGCAGCAGGCCTCCACCAGCGCTTGAGGCCATGGTCACAGTGACCCCATCGACCAGCCTGCCCTCAATGAGCACGCCCTTCTCCCCTCAGACTGTGACCATGTACAGGGATGTTTTGGAGAAGTATGAGTTGGAGATGATGATCGGGCCATCCAAGGAGTAGGAGTTTGAGGTGCAGAAGTTTGTTGTTGGTGCTGAGGAGGAGGGGCGTAATGCAGGGGATGTTGGGGTAGAGGAGTTGGTTGAGTCGGGCTCACAGGATTTGTTTGGGGTTGATGATGATGACTTGATACATCCTTCCTATGTGCCACCAGTGCCACCAGCACAGTTGGTTGAAGGCAGCTCGTCATCAGAGGAGTCGTCTCTGGCGCAGAGGCGCGGCAGCAGCAAGGCGGCCAGCACAAGGAGTGGAAGGCAGGAGCCACAGCCTGCTGCTTCAGTCGCTACCACCACCCGCAGCAAACCTCTAACTACAACCAAAAAGGCACAATCCTCTAAGGGCACCCAAAAACCCCAGTCCTCAAGCTCAAAGAGCAGGTTGAAGTCCCAAGTCTGGCGGTACTTCAAGTGCCCAGTGGACCCGACCCGTGCAATTTGCAACAGTTGCAATCTCAGTCTCAGCAGAGGTCGCGATATCCACAAATTGAGTACCTCGTGCCTGCAGACCCACTTAGAGCAGACATTGAGGACTTTAATGAGTTGGAGAAGCTTATGCAAAGTGGTGCAGGCAGTGGTCAGAGCCAGACAGCCACTGCACAGATTTCAGCAGCAGCAGCAGTAGCAGCAGCTGACCCTCCTGCCCATCCAGCAGCAGCAGCAGACCCTCCTGCCCATCCAGCAGCAGGAGCACAGCAGCAACTCACTCCCACCCCCCCATCCCCCCCCCCCCCCCCGGGCAGCCAGTCCTCATCAGCTCCCTCCACAGTGGCCTCCTCATCCTCCCG
The DNA here is from genome assembly GCF_040937935.1 of Hyperolius riggenbachi. Taxonomy (NCBI): domain Eukaryota; kingdom Metazoa; phylum Chordata; class Amphibia; order Anura; family Hyperoliidae; genus Hyperolius; species Hyperolius riggenbachi. Next base: position 152,193,400 of record NC_090657.1, on the reverse strand, counting down.
TGCAGGCAAACGCCGCCAGACCCTGCTCAGCAAAGCATTCCCCGGTGTGACCAAGGTGCTGCCTCCCGCCCACAGGTGCATCCGGTTGCTGAACGGGTTGATTGCCCGGGCCATGTGCTCCCAGCTCCTGCCATATTATTTTGTGCAGGAGGGGAGTGACAGAGCGCTGCTGCAGGTTGGGATCCCGGAGTGGCAAGTCCCCAGCCGCCAGTATTTCTCCCGCAGGGCAATCCTAGCACTGCACCGCTCTGCCATGGAGAACGTGGGCCGCGCGCTGGATCACGCTGTCAGTGCGAGGATCCACATAACCATGGATTCCTGGAGCAGCCGGTCTGGGACAGAGCGCTATCTGTCCTTTATGGCCCACTGAGTCAGCCTGGTGGAAAGCCCGAGCGAGGAAGCAGCAGGTCCATCCTCGGGCGCAGCAGCACCAGTCGCCCACTACGTGGTGCCACCGCACCGGGTCAGGGGAGAAGCAGCAGCTCCCATCACCAAGCAATCCCGTCTCTCCAGCAGCGTGAAGGCCCGCCACTGCCAAGCGCTGCTAGAGATGAAAAGCCTGGGGAAGAACTCCTTGACGGCATCCAACGTGCTCCGGTACCTCAGGGAGCAGGAGAGGACGTGGCTGACCCCCAGAGGCCTCACTGTGGAATTGGTGGTGTCCGACAATGCCACCAACCTGCTGTCTGCCATCAGCAGTGGAGACTTGCTCCACGTCCCTTGCTTGGCCCACGTCCTGAACCTGGTGGTGCAAAAGTTCATGCGCACCTACCTGGCGATGGAGGAGCGGTTAGAAGCGGCACGGAAAAATTGTGCGCACTTTCCGCCGCTCAGCAGCTGCCGCAGCAAAACTGGCAGGCATCCAGCAGCAGGAGGGCCTGCCACGACACCGCCTCATCATAGATGTGCCAACTCGCTGGAACTCCACCCTGGCGATGTTGGAGCAGCTGGATGAGCAGAGGAGGGCTGTCAACCGGTACATCTATGATGCCACAGTCGCCGGCACCAGCATCAGAAGCAGCACCACACTCCAGCTCCTCACTAACGCACAATGGGGGCAGATGCAGTAGGTTTGCTTGGTGTTGGCTCCCTTCCTGCAGGGAACCAACCTGGTGAGTGAACAACGGGCATCCCTCTGCCAGTGGGTGCCCTTTGTTTGTCTGCTGGACAGGGCACTTGGCGATTTGGTGGATTTGGGAGAGGAGGCCCTGAAGCAGCTGGAACAGCAGCCGCCTGCGCAGTCCACTGCTCCGCAGGAGTCCCTGGAGGAGGAGTTGGAGGTGCTGGACGTTGCTGCTGGGGGAAGGGGGAAATTGGAGCGCAGCAGCAGTGGTGCGAAGGTGGAGAGAGGAGGAAGAGTCTCAGGGGCAAGAGGAGGAGGAGGACGCTGACGTCTGTTAGACGGTCCACCCTGTTCCCCATGGCAGCGCACATGCTGCGCTGCCTGCACACAGACCCCAGGGTCAAGCGGATGCAAGCGAGGCAGGACGCCTGCATCAGCATGATCCTGGACCCACGGCTGAGGGGGAGGAGGGATCAGTTTCTGCCTGCTAGAGACCGTGAGCAGCGAGCAAGGGAGTTGCAGGAGATCCTTGTTCAGCGACTGGAGGAAGCCTTCCCCCCCACCTTCCCCTTCCTCTGTCCCTGTCCAGCAGCCAGCAGCACAGCAGCAGGTGTCTGCAGCCAGCAGCAGCGTCAGGCGCCCAGGAGACCTGCTGTCATTGACGCAGGCGTTCTACATGAAGGTACAGCAGTCGAGAGAGGAGGTGCGGGCAGCAGCCACCTTCGGTGAGAGTCACAGCCAGCGCATGATCCGGATGGTGGCCGACTACATGGGGTCCTTCAGTGGGCTTGACACCGGCAGCAAAGAACCTGTGGACTCCATGGAGTACTGGGTGGAGCGCTTGCACATCTGGAGCGAGCTTGCGCAGTACGCACTGGATGTATCGTCTTGCCCCCCTTCCAGCGTGCTGTCTGAGAGGTGCTTCAGTGCAGCCAGTGGCGTGGTCACTGAGAAGCACTCATCTGTCCACAGAGGGCGTGGACAGACTGACATTTTTGAAGATAAACCAGGCCTGGATAGAAGGCACGTTCCTGGCACCTGTTGTCGGCGAAAGGAGGACATGTGGTGCCTGCCTGGGAATTACAATACATTGCCTGCTGCCTGCCATACGTGACGACTCCTCCTCCTCCTGCTGGCCTGCTGCATTGATTTACCTATGAATTTATTTATGTATTTATTGTATTTCTACCTGACTCCTGCTGCTGCTGCTGGCCTGCTGCATTGATTTACGGTTACCTATGAATTTATGTATTTATTGTATTTCTACCAAACTCCTGCTGCTGCTGCTGGCCTGTTGCATTGATTTACCTATGAATTTATTTATGTATTTATTGTATTTCTACCTGACTCCTGCTGCTGCTGGCCTGCTGCATTGATTTACCTATGAATTTATTTATGTATTTATTGTATTTATAAAGCGCCAACATATTACACGGCGCTCATTTTCATCCTGCTGCTGTCAGTAGTCCCACCGCCAGAGTCCACACTATGCATTGCCTTCTGCCAGTGCCACACGTCACTCCACCTCCTCCTCCTGCTGCTGTTGTATTTATCCTGCTGCTGTCAGTGGTCCCACCGCCAGAGTCCACACTATGCATTGCCTTCTGCCAGTGCCACACGCCACTCCTCCTCCTCCTCCTACTGCTGCTGCTGTTGTATTTATCCTGCTGCTGTCAGTGGTCCCACACTATGCATTGCCTGCTGTCAGTGCCACACGTCACTCCACCTCCTCCTCCTGCTGCTATTGTATATTTATCCTCCTGCTGTCAGTGGTCCCACCGCCAGGGTCAACACAATACATTGCCTGCTGCCAGTGCCACACGTCACTCCTCCTCCTGCTGCTGTATTTATCCACCTGCTGTCAGGGTCCACACAATGAATTGCCTGCTGCCAGTGCCACACGTCACGTTTTTAGTTTTGTTTTTTTAAGTACACCTATTTTAATGTGAATTCCCTTTAAAAAAAAAAAACACAAAAAAAGCCGAATTCGCGAACACGAATTTTTACCGAATTTTGAGGCGTAACCCCGAACCGAATATGAATTCGAACCGAATTTTGTGGTCGAAGGCGAATTCGAATGTCATGCAGACCCGAATTCGAATGTACCCGACCCGAATTTTGGTACATCTGAGCATGCCTGATTACAATCATTGCTGGGCAAGTTGAATTTTGCTTGCAAAGTTTTCCCAATGGGACATCATCTAGACGTGCTTTGGCCCTGGATAAAGAGGTCGGTAGCCGATTCCACTTGGGCTTACAACAATGTATGGAGTCATTGGTTTGACTGGCAAGATAAGTTCAGTGTGTCAGATTCGGCTGCGGAGCGCAGGGAAGCAATGTTGGCTTTGTTGTGTTGGTGGTTCAAGGAAGGCGTGTCCCCTGCTGTCATTGACAAAAGGCTGGCGGCATTAGCTTTTCTTTGTAAACTGATGGGATGGGAGGACTTCATGAAAATATTCCTGGTACGGCAAGCATTGCGGGGTTGGAGGAAGGGCAGACGGGCTCCCGACTCACGCAGGCCAGTAAAGTGGGAGATTTTGGGGGGGTCTCTTTCGCACCCTGCCTGAGGTGTGTAATTCTTTTGAAGTGTTATATCAATTGGCATTTTCTTTAGCATTTTATGGCGCTTTGCGAATTAGTGAGCAAGGATAGAGCGGGGAAATGGCGGTTTGGCTTTCGAGGAGGTTACAGTATCGGGGGACTGCTTTTCAATCTGGCTGGGTAAATCTAAAACTAATCGAGGAAAAGGGGTGAAGGTTAATATTTTTTCCCTGCCGGGTTGCGTGTCCTGCCCCGTTGCAGCGTGGCATCGATATATTGCGGTTCGCCCTAGCGTTCTTGGAGGGCTGCTCCAACACAAAGATGGGTCATTTTTATCTCGCTTCCAATTTTCTGTAATTTTTTAAAAAATGTTTGACTAAGCTGGGTTTAGCGGTCGGTGATTATGGATCGCATTCATTTAGGATTGGGGCAGCGACTGAAGCCACCAGGTTGGGTCTGTCGAAGTATTTAGTAAAAAGGATTGGGAGGTGGCAGTCTCAGCGCTTTCAGCTGTACATTAGGCCCGGACGGGTGGAGCATTTATATATTAAAAAAAAAAACACTATGCTACTCAGGTAGGGCTGTTCATGTTCACTGTTTTATGTTTGTATGTTCTCTTTTTGTGCTTTTGCAGATCAGGCTCGCTGTATGATCTGGATTCTGGGCCATTCGTTTTTGTTCTTGGCGGCTAAGAGAGCAGAGGGAGGGGGGGGGGGGAATGATCTTGGTCAGGTACCCATGCAGCTGCTGATCAGGGACATTACAGAGGATGTTGCAAGGATGAGAGCTTTGGTCCCAGATCTGGTGGTAATTTGGTCTGAGATCATACGGCATTCTCCGAAAGCGCTTGACAAAGCCCGTATCAAAGTGAATCGGGTGTCGAAGTTCATTGAGAACAATGGTGGCCTGGTTGCTCATCATGTCTTGCTCGAGGGCCAGAAGATGTACTTTCGAAAAGACAGCGTGCACCTGACTGACGTCGGTTAAGATCTCTTTAATTTGCTCTTGCATGAAAGAATGGAGATGGCCATTGCTTTGTGGCATGCAGCCATGAAGTGAGGAGTCACTTCAGGCTGTGGCGTCGGTACTTTTTTGCTGGTAGATGTGAATACAGTGGGACTCCCGGGGCAATAGGAATGGAATGATCTCTGGACACCAAAAATCAATAAAATGTGGTGATTGTGTGGATAGCAAAGAAAATGGGGGGTGTCAAGGGGGGGTTCGTGATGGTAAATAACTGGAAGGTTAAAGGCATTTAAGCCAAGGGGCTCCTGGGTCACCTGGGCGGCTGGAAGACAGGGGTTTCTATGCCAAAGCCTAATTGGTATGTTTTGATTGGGCCCCTTCAGTCACCATCAGCAAAAACAGAGGCCAAGAAACATTCTGGTTTTGCATAATGTTAGGTTTTAATGTGTTCTGTTATTTACTTATGTTATTTACTAAGGTTTACGTTAAACCGGAATGTTATTTGATGTATTAAGGTTATTGTGATTTTTACAGCAGCTGTGGTCAATGCTTTTATTAAAGTATCATTCCAAACGTCATTGTTTTCTCTAATTATCTTTACGTCATTTAGGTCAAGTTGGAATGTATGGGTCGGCTGCAGTTTTTTCTTGGGAGGGGTATAAGATAGGGGTTGGGTGGTTAGTGTTCGGGTGGTACGTCGGGTGGGGAGTATGAACGCTGCAGGGTCATGCAGATGACAGCAGTAAAACATTGCACACTTTTGCTCTAGCAATTACATTAGCTTCTGTGATAAAAACATGCATTTCACACACAGACATGGTGTGCAGAATGAAAACTGACAGATGTGTGCTTCCAGCCACAGCTTGTTAAAGGGGAACTGAAGAGAGGGGTATATGGAGGCTGTCATGTTTATTTCCTTTTAATCAATACCAGTTGCCTGACAGCCCTGCTGGTCTATTTCTCTGCAGCAGTATCTGATTAAAACCAGAAACAAGCATGCAGCTAGTCTTGTCAGATCAGACTTATAAGTCTGAACCACTGAAACACCTGATCTGCTGCATGCTTGTTCAGGGGCTATGGCTAATAGTATTAGAGGCAGAGGATCAGCAGGGCTGCCAGGCAACTGGTATTGTCTAAAAGGAAATAAACATGACAGCCTCCATACACCTCTCTCTTCAGTTCCCTTTAAACTCACTTTCCTTAGATGGAGCACAACTTGCTTTGCAGATTCCAGCATCACTGGATGCGTTTGAGCTCCTGGACTTTCAGGCATAGTGTCCTCAACCATTTCTTCAGCTCAATCTTGTTGCTTAATTGTCAGATGGAGTTTGGACTGGAGGCCCCTGCTTTAGGCCTAGGCCTTGCAGGGACCAGCCTACCCTAGCTGGCTGCGCCAGCAATGGACAACTGGTAAGCAGTAGAGTTGGGCCGAACGGTTCGCCTGCGAACGGTTCCAGGCGAACTTTGGGGGTTCGCGTTCGCCTGCATTAGGCGAACTTTTGCGGAAGTTCGATTCGCCCCATAATGCTCTATTGAGCAAAATTTTGGCCCTCCATATCACAGTCAAACACACTGCTCGAGAACCAGTCCACCCTCCCTTCAAGCTAGGTTCTTTATACCATTTGACTCAGTTGTCTGCCTACACTAATTAGTTATGGGACAGCTGCTACACACTCTGCTAGGGAGATTTTAATTGGCCACCTCCCTCCTCCCACCTACCCTTCTACCTATTCCCTCCTCGGGTCTCTTCTGCCAGAGAATTATACTATTTTAAAAACCAGTATACATCATACCATAGCTGGGAATCGAACCCAGATCTCACTGTGTGGTGGGCACGTCACCCTAAGCACTGTACCACTACAGTAGTAAGTGAAGCTAGCCTAAAATGTACCATTTATGCTCAATGCAATAGAACCATTAGGTTGCTTAAAGGAGAACTGTAGTGAGAGGTATATGGAGGCTGCCATATTGATTTCCTTTTAAGCTATACCAGTTGCCTGGCAGCCATGCTGATCTATTTGGCTGCAGTAGTGTGAATCACACCAGAAACAAGCATGCAGCTAATCTTGTCAGATCTTACAAAAATGTCAAACACCAGATCTGCTGCATGCTTGTTCAGGGTCTAGGGCTAAAAGTGTTGGAGGCAGAGGATCTGCAGGATAGCCAGGTAACTGGTATTGCTTAAAAGGAAATCAATATGGTAGCCTCCATATACCTTTCACTACAGTTCTCCTTTAAAGGGAACCTTAACTGAGAGTGATATGGCTGTTTCCTGTAAACAATACCAGTTGCCTGGCAGTCCAGCTGATCTTTGTGACTGCAATAGTGGCTGAATCACACCCTGAAACAAGCATGCAGCTAATCCAGTCTGACTTCAGTCAGAGCACCTGATTTGCATGCTTGTTCAGGGGCTGTGGCTAAAAGTATTAGACACACAGGATCAGCAGGCGATTCAGGCAACTGGTATTATTTTAAAAGGAAAAATCCATATCCTTCTCCGTTTAGGTTCCCTTTAAGGATTTGTAGCACAAAAGCCAACTCACATTGGCTGGGATTTGAACCTGGGTCTCACTGTGTGGTGGACAAGCACACTAACCACTGTACCATATGAAGCTGGCCTAAAATTTACCATTTATGCTCAATACAAGAGAAAAAGTAGACAAGACAAATAACATTTATATCACACTTTTCTCCTGGCGGACTCAAAGCACCAGAGCTGCAGCCACTAGGGCATGCTCTATAGGCAGTAGCAGTGTTAGGAAGACTTGCCTAAGGTCTCCTACTGAATAGGTGCTGGCTTACTGAACAGACAGAGCTGAGATTTGAACTCTGGTCTCCTTTGTCAGAGGCAGCGCCCTTATCCATTACACCATGCAGCCACTGCTTACAGATATTTAGCCAGACATGGCCTTCTCTTTTGTGTTCAGTTGTCCAAAGAGAACCCCAGATAGCCAGGTAGATTCATATCTCTCTCTTTTCCTAACACTGCTATTGCCTAGAGAGGAGGGAGGAGGGAGGTGGGAGGAGGGAGGAGGGAGGTGGGAGGTGGGAGGAGGGAGGAGGGAGGTGGCCAATTAAAATCTCCCTAGCAGAGTGTGTAGCAGCTGTCCCATAACTAATTAGTGTAGGCAGACAACTGAGTGAAATGGTATAAAGGACCTTGCTTGGAGGAGAGAGGGTGGGCGAGTCCTCCAGCAGTGATGTGTATTTCACTCAATTAGGTGTGGCTCCAGGTATTAGAGCTTTTGAAACATGTTTTCTATCATTTTTCCAGCTGATAGAATTTTTTAAAAACTTTCAAAGTTCGCCTCCCCATTGAAGTCTATTGCGGTTCGCAAACTTTTTCACGAACCGAACCTTTCGCGGAAGTTCGCGAACCTAAAATTGGAGGTTCGGCCCAACTCTAGTAAGCAGTAGAAGATTTAAAGCCATGAGGTCTGAGGGTGAGGAAAGTGACAGTTACTAGAGGAGGGTAGCACTCCTTGGAATGTCTCAAGTTAAGCACTTTCATGTGTGGATAAACGTGCTCTGTTTGCTCACAGTCTACCCCTATGCCCAAACAGCCCACAGGAAGTGAAAGTGTAAAGGTGCGTACACACATGCGACTATAGTCGTTTGTAACGATCGTTCCCCGATCTTTACCAACGACGATCGTTACAAAAAACGAACCAACGACTATTAAGGCAAACGACGAACGAGGCAAATCGCTACAAAACAAAGTTCTGTCTTGGCGGATTTTTACCACCGACGATCGTTAGCAAAAGTGGTACATCGTTGGAAACGATCGTTCGTACCAGGCTGGACATGCGTATTTCACTTTTTCTCCAAGGAACTTTACAATTTTATGCGCAGGCGCATTAAGTGCTTTTACGTGGTGTAACGTTCGTTCTAACGATGTGATCGTTACACACTTTTTACAACTAACTTTACTTCGGTCGTTCTTTCGTCAATTAAAAGTTCGTTCGTCGTCCTCAACGAACGATCGTTGTCGCATGTGTGTACGTAGCATAAGAGTAGATGACAAGCAGAAGCAGTTGAAAGCCATCAGTGACATGGAATCTCCTAGTCAGGCGAGTGTGGGTGCTGGGATGGACACTTCCGCCTTACCCGTGATGGCGACCCTGGAGTGTGATGGTGGTGCTCAGCTCCCTATCCCAAACACTTAGGCGATTGGTAGTTGCACTGAGATTCAAAGTATCACTGTGGGCCCTGGTGTGACTATGGATGGTGCGGGAAGTGTGGGCGATGTAGCCACCAGTAGCACGACCAAAAAGCTGCAGTACCTGTGGAATAGAAAGGGAGCTGCCCTGTGCCTGCTGCGGGCATGAATATCCAAAATGTGATGCAGCTGAGAGTGTAGGAAGAGACGCTATATCCACGAGGCACTCACCGGGAGTATGCCCCGACAAACTAGATGTACGTCACAATGACCCAGAAGTGCTAGGCGGCAATCAATTTACGCATAGTGGTAATCTGGAAGTGCTACACAGAAATCCATGGCGGAGGGCTGGACAACAGAAATGCTTTTCCTGATGCTGCTGGAGTGCAGAGGAAAGGATTACAGCCTGCCTTTGATGGCGAAGGGGAAGTCTTTACTGAAGTTCAGCTGCGGAATAGCGGAGATTACTGTGTGCAGCATCGACTCTGCCCCTTCTGATCATGTAATGAGAATGTGTAAGAAGAAGTCCAAAGAATCAGAGGAATTTGCTACTCCAAGTGTAAAAAAAAAAAGACAGTTTTTCCTCAGTTCCAACATCTAGAAAAATGGAGGAACAAAAAGGGACATCGCAACTGGCAAAAACAAGATGGCAGTGGCGTTCAATAGTATCCCATGTGTTCAGGTGGGAAAGGGTGAAGCTAACAGTAGCCATGCTCAAACCATCTGGTGGTGATGAGAAGGCTAGTAAGCCCATCCCTGAGGCAGATATCAATGCTTGAGTGGACACTGAGGGCAATAACGGCAGAGAAGAAAGATGCCAGGGGTGGTGAGACAATGCTAAATCTAATATGACTTTTCCAGATGGGGATAACCAGGTGTCTAGAAAACTATGTGGGAAGTCAGTGGGGTGATAGAGAGCTGAATAAATCTGAGGTCATGAATTCTATTTGAGAACAATGTTTTTGGTGATGAGCCTTTCAGTGCCAATAACATTTATGTGATAGTGATGCAGAGGATGAGTCTGAGAATGTGTCTAGTAAATTAATTGAGCCTCCGGAAATTATTCTGGAAAAGTGCCAAATGAATTTTTGTTCCTACAATACTACTTTCAGAGAAGGAGCAGTTTGTTATTACCGATGGGCACTCAGGGGACGTGACTGTTCTTGAATTAGAACCCGGAGGCAATTTTTTAAAATATCCACAAACTGAGCTGGAGAGGTCAATTGTGGCTTCCAAGCGGAGTTCAGAGTGGGTGGCAAGAGATTTCTTGTTAAAAGTGAAGTAATTTTTTTAAGTCAAAATTTATTTTTTAAACAGGAAAAGAACAGCAACAGGTGGCTCCCAGTTACAACATTCTGGGGCCGACCTGAAAAAACATAACTTAAAATCCACAAACCAGTGAGCTGTCGACAGGTGTGGTCCTCACCATGAGAGAGATTAAAAGATCAACAGGGTATAGTGGAAAAAAAAAATCCACCTTAGTCAAGTGAACTGTTAGTGTTTAAGCCATTTAGCCCATACCTTATTAAAAACTTTTTAGGTATTTTCCTTTGTTCATATACCTGTTTTAGTACCGGAAGTAATTTTCCAATAAGAGATTCACATTCCTGTATTGTAGGAGGGGCCCTCTGGTCCCATCTAAGTACTATAGCTTTAATTGCATAATATGATAGGTTTCTAAAGAGTAATCATGTTGCTTCTGTTTTAATTGTGTCATTAATAACACCCAATAGGTGGTTTCTAGGACCGGTCGGAATCATGTGCATAGGAAGCCTTTTCTGTGTCAGGGAATGCACTTGGGACCAAAAGGGCAGCAACTGAGGACAAAGCCATAGTGTATGGAAAAAAATCGGCACCACCTTGGTTACACCTAGGACAAGCAGAGGAGATTTCACTCTTGATTTTATGCATTTGGGTAGGAGAGTATTAGTGATTCCGTACAGCTCTTTCATTTGGTCAGAAAGATACTAAAAAACCTCCATTAAAGGGAAGGTCTAAGCAAAATAAAAAAAAAGGAGTTTCACTTACCTGGGGCTTCTACCAGCCCCATGCAGCCATCCTGTGCCCTCGTAGTCACTCACTGCTGCTCCAGTCCCCCACTGGCAGCTTGCCGACCTCGGAGGTCGGCGGGCTGCATTGCGTACATTTTTACGCATTCCCGCTAGTGCAGGAACATTAACACATGCATTTTTACGCATTACTGGTTCAATGCGTAAAAATGTACGCATTGAACCAGTAACGCGTAAAAATGTGTTAATGTTCCTGCACTAGCAGGAATGCGTAAAAGTGTACGCAATGCGGCCCGCCGACCTCTGAGGTCGGCAAGCTGCCAGTGGGGGACTGGAGCAGCAGTGAGTGACTACGAGGGCACAGGATGGCTGCATGGGGCTGGTAGAAACCCCAGATAAGTGAAGCTTTTATTTTGCTTGAACCTTCCCTTTAACCAGATCACGGAGTCTAGTAACTCCCAGTCCCACCCAGAATCCAGGGTCTGGAACTGTGAGGAAGTGTGGGAGTGCCTTATTCCAGAGCGGAGTGAAGGGTGAACACTGCTGTGCAAGGGATTAGGACTTCTGGGCCATCTCCCATACGTGTAAAACTGTTTTCATTGGAATAGTAAGTTTGGGAGAACAGCTCCAGCCTCGGAAAGGAAGACTGGCTAAAGCATTTAGGGAACCCATTATTGCGGCTTCAATTCTATTAGATGGATTTTCAATGGATTGAGAGAACCACCACCTCGAGGTTACCAACAACGCCGCCCAATAGTAGTTTAAAATTAGTTAAGGCATTCCCACCTTCATCCTTAGGAAAGTGAAGTCATATTTAGATATGGCTTATCCAGGAAACAGGGAGCATATTTTATTGGTCTGGGTAAGAATGCTCCGGAGGCCATTCATAATCATTCAAAATTGCCTCCTAATGGTTTAAGCACAGATACTGTGCCAAGTGAAGTTATTGAAACTGGAGGTGGTGGAACCTGAGGCACGGGGGATGCCGGAGTAGGATTTTGTCACCAGGAGTGCGGAAGGAGTTCCCTCATCTGGAGGCATAGTCCAATCTGGGAGCCATTGCTTCTACCAGTGCTCAGGCTCCAAGAGCACAGCCCATGTCGTATGCTCGCGCTGCTCTTAGTGCACCTACTGGAAGAAGGGTCTTTGCTTCCCTGGAGTCCGATTTAAAGGAGAAATGTGGTTCACCATAAATGGGAAAGCGAATCTATTCCAAAAAAAAACAAAAAAAAGTTTGTGGGTCTCCTCTTGGGAGTTAACGCTCAGGTGTTATTTGCAATTCTGGCTCAGAGGGACCCACCAACGTACTAGGACATGAACTTTCTAACGCAGCACAATCATTTGATTTAGATTTATTCAATAAACTTACTTGAATAAAAATTGAAGAAAGATTTTTCTTTCAGTCAATGGCTTTTAATTAGTTTTTGTAGAAAATAAACTGTTTTTTTTAACAGTTTGAAAAGCAGTTTAATCTAAAATCCAAGAAAATGGTAGATTGAATAAAGAGTGGGACGCCCCTGGATCTTCTAGAGCAGGGGTGCCCACACTTTCGGCTCGCGAGCTACTTTAAAATTTGCCAAGGCCAGGAGATCTACCAACGTCCCAAATGCTAAGCACGCCCCCCCCTCCCCCGCGTAGGTTAGCCAGGTATATGTGCCTGCAGCATAGGTTACGTGCCCTCAGTATAGGTTAGCCAGGTATATGGGCCCTCAGTGTAGGTTAGCCAGGTATAGGGGCCCTCAGTGTAGGTTAGCCAGGTCCTCTGGACTCCTGGAACCTCCAGCAGGCAGGCCGCTGGCCAATAAGGATGCAGGGGAGAAGACGCGAGAAGAGAGGCGGCGCGGCCGGTACGTCATGGCTGGGGCGACGTCAGGCATGTTACAAGCACGCACGTTGCAGGCTGCCATCCGCCGCCCCCAGCCATAACGTAGCGGCCGCGCCGCCTCTCTCCTCCCCTGCATCCTTAATGGCCAGCGGCCAGCAGCTAGACATAATGAGCTGCTGGCCGCAAAATTTAACGAGACGCGGCCGAGAGGCCACGAGCTACCGAGAAGGCGGTCGCGATCTACCGGTAGATCGTGATCGACCCATTGGGCAGCCCTGTTCTAGAGGCTACCCGGTCTCCCTTCATCAGGCCATTCCAGCGCTGAACTCCCAATGCGCTTGGTCGTTGGTGAAAAAAGCCAAGCGCTATCAGGTCCGTGCTACTGCACAGGTGGCTCAGGCTTGCACAGCCGAAATGGGTCCGTGCCACTGCGCATGCTCGGGAGTTCAACAAGCGTTTTTTCAGAGGAGTCAGTGCAAGAAGTGTGCAGAGGCTTCCATCCCTTGTGAGACAAGTGCCCCTTAGGGGCACATTTTCCCACCAGGTACACTGAAGCTATATACACAATGTGGACTGAACTCAGCCATGTGGGTCCATAAAGTCACATGTGGAAAACTGCCACAATTCGCATCCTACCTAACAGGCAAGTGTGTCTGCGTTCCATGTCCCCGTGTCAGTGCTTTTGCGTTACTGCGCATGTGCCGCACTGACAGCCGTTGGGACAGGACGAGGACCTTCCAGGGGGCCAGGTGGGCGGGCTAGCGTGCACGCGGCGGACATGTGCACGCGGGGGGGGGGCGTGCAGAAGTGACAGACCTAGAGCCAGTTTTTAAATGGGTTTAGGTCAGCTAGTGTAGTATATTATACATTTTTATCAAATTATACAGTGAGAGACAGTTTAATAGTGCCCCCTTCAGACAGGTGTAACAAGGAATTGGCTCACCTACAACTGTAGAAGGCAATGGCATATGCTAACCAACCTCTTTTCCATAGCAATAGAGTTTGGCTTACCCCAACTCACACCATTCAATAGGTGTTCGTTCATTCCATGATAGATAATTGAATTAGAACGAATATGCGCAGATTTGACCAAGAGACAAAATTTATCTCTAATCGAATCTGCCGATACACTACAGGCCGATTCCTTTCCGATTTAAACATGAAATCATCCGGAAATCGGCTGAGCCGCCACTGTCCGCCACTGCCCCCAAAATGTATAAATGTATGTAAATTATGTAGTGCATTTATACATCACCTGTCCTGAAGCAGCTCACCAGGTCCAACCGTCCATCGCGGCGGGTAAGCCGCATACACGTTAGCGGCGCATAGAGTCTCATGTCAGCTGCTATGCGCCATCGTGATGTCAGAGCGCCGCCGGCGTGTATGCCGAACCCGGCGAGATGGACGGAAACTGTGGAGGCTGACACCGGACAGGTAATGTATAAATGCACTACACTGCATACATTTACACATTACGGCGGGGGTTTCGTTGTCGACGCTCGTTCACAAATTCGGCCACCGTACCGCCGCGCACCCGACCAACCAACCTCGGCCCGAAATTTTACCAGCATGCACGATCGACCCTGCTGCCAATTTCTGTCTGGAAATTGGTTGCTTTGTTGGTCGGACATGCACTTAGCAGCACCAATTTTCATCCAATTCGATTATAATAATCAAATTGGATGGTCGATTGGTTGGTTGCCTAGTGTATGGCCCCCTTAAGACACAAACCTGACCATTTCAGTGTTGGATCTAATCAGGGACTCCATTTAAACACGGCCCCTCCCTTGTCACCTGGAGTAGGCAGGATGAGGAGGTATATAGGTAATTCTTTAGATTTTTAATACTTGGAACAAGTGACAAATTGGAGTCTCATAGGTCTCACACTTTCTAGAGCCAACATGGCTAGTATGTAAAAGGATATTACAAAATATACTGATCTCCCAATACCACCACACTTGTTTACCTGTTTGCTAAAGAACGTTTCTCCTCTGTATGTCAGTGTATATAAGCTGTGTTTTTTAGTTTTGGTGAGGAACCAGTCCCACGAAGGCTTTTTAGAAGCCAAAAGCTCACTCTTTACTCATCTCTAAGTTAGCCAATAAATGGTATAATCCCTGATTCAAAACTTCTTCCTTTTACTGATAGCTAACACGGGACAACACTGTACTGCTTCTACTATGCTGAAAGATACCGCAATGTACGGCACATTCCTGGAACCAGAGCTGGATTAAGGCTAAATGGGGCCCTAAGCAAAGTAACTGATTTGGGCCCCCCCCATAATAGAATGAGAAGATGCAGCTGCTGTGTAAACAGCAACATGCCGGACACACCGGGGCAGCTGCTCTACTGGTTGTTATGGGCAACAGCCCGCTTTCCTCTGCATGTGCACAATGCACGGAATAGCAGCGCTAACATGCAAAGGGAGAGATGAATGGCTGGGACGTTGTCACTCGGGACACTCCTGTAAAGAGGGTGCCAGATATCACAGCGGCAGCACTTTACCCCCTGCATCTCCAGCCTGTCAATAACAGAAAGCTCTGCACACTGCCAACCCGAAAGCTGCCCCCAGACTGAATTACATAACCCCCCTCCAGTGGCGTCCCTACCATGGGGCGGCCAGGAGCGCTCCGCTCCGGGTGTCAGCTCCAGGGGGGGTGTCATCAAGGCCTCCCCAGAAGCCTTGATGACACAGGAGGGGAAGCAGCGCTGAAGGAGGGGTGGCAGCGTCGGCGGGGAGGGGGGAAATACCCCCCCACATCTCCCTCACCTGGGTCCCCTCCTTCGGCGCTTCCCCTCCAAGGGCAGAACGGGCACTGACAGGGCGGCTGATAGCCGCCCTCAGTTTACCCGAGCAGGGCTACGGGAAGATGGCCGCCGAAGCCCGCACTGGAGACAAAAATAGACGGCAAGATGGCCGCCGACGCCATCTTGCCGGCTATTTTTGTCTCCAGTGCGGGCTTCGGTGGCCATCTTCCCGTAGCCCTGCACTGATGACGCAGCAGGAGACGGCGCGGGACATTCAAGAGGAGCTGCGGAGGCTGCCTGGGATTCGGAAGAGAGGTTTCATCTGCAGGTAAGTGAATGTTTTTTTTTTCTTTTACAGGTGCACCGGCCCGGCCACCCACCGCTGCTGCCCACCTACCCACCGCTGCTGCCCACCACCTACCCACCACTGCTGCCCACCTACCCACCAGGCTACCCACCGCTGCTGCCCACCTACCCACCAGGCTACCCACCTACCCACCGCTGCTGCCCACCTACCCACCACTGCTGCCCACCTACCCACCAGGCTACCCACCGCTGCTGCCCACCTACCCACCAGGCTACCCAGCAGGCTACCCAGCAGGCTACCCACTGCTGCTGCCCACCTACCCACCACTGCTGCCCACCTACCCACCAGGCTACCCAGCAGGCTACCCACCACTGCTGCCCACCTACCCACCACTGCTGCCCACCTACCCACCACTGCTGCCCTCCTACCCACCAGGCTACCCATCTACCCACCAGGCTACCCACCACTGCTGCCCCCCTACCCACCACTGCTGCCCACCTACCCACCACTGCTGCCCACCTACCCACCAGGCTACCCAGCAGGCTGCCCACCTACCCACCAGGCTACCCAGCAGGCTGCCCACCTACCCACCACTGCTACCCAGCAGGCTGCCCACCTACCCACCAGGCTACCCAGCAGGCTGCCCACCTACCCACCACTGCTGCCCACCTACCCACCACTGCTACCCAGCAGGCTGCCCACCTACCCACCACTGCTACCCAGCAGGCTGCCCACCTACCCACCACTGCTGCCCCCCTACCCACCAGGCTACCCACCATGCTACCCACCTACCCACCACTGCTGCCCACCTACCCACCACTGCTGCCCCCCTACCCACCACTGCTGCCCAGCAGGCTGCCCACCTACCCACTAGGCAATCAGGCTGCTCACCCTTAACCACCTACCCACCAGGCTATCAGCTTGCCAACACTCAAATCTGCTACCGATATTGTGTATTTTGTGGTCAGATCTGCTACCGACATTGTGTATTTTGTGGTCAGATTAACTGCCGACATTGTGTATTTTGTGGTCAGTTTAACTACCGTCATTGTGTATTTTGTGGTCAGTTTAACTACCGTCATTGTGTATTTTGTGGTCAGTTTAACTACCGTCATTGTGTATTTTGTGGTCAGTTTAACTACCGATATTGTGTATTTTGTGGTGAAATCTGGTGCTGACATTGTGTATGTTCTGGTCAAATCTACCGCAAGATTGAATGATTTTTTTCTGGTCAAATCTGCCGACATGATTGAATGTATTTTCTTGTGAAATCTGCTCACATAACGTGTAATGTCTGGTGAAATGTTCTCGCATTACGTGTATTTTATGTTGAAAGCTTCTGACATTTTGTGTATTTTCTGGAGAAAAGCTGCGCAATGATGTGAATTTTCTGGAGAAAGGTTGACTAAAACTTGGGTGCACTTTTAAATTAGCTCCGCCCCATCCGGTCATAGCCACGCCCATTTTTTCGCCGCGGCGCGCAGGTGGTAGACCGTGGGTGGGGGGGGGTGTCTTTCAATACCTAGCACCGGGTGTCAAATGCCCTAGGTACGCCACTGCCCCCCTCCCACCACCAATTTCCTCCCAAACTAGACAGCCACATCCACCATGCAGCCTCCACCCCGTGGATGGTAGTCCTGCAGAGAAGGGCAGCCGCAGCAGGGAGAATAAAACCACCAGATGACTCGCATTCACCTATTGCGAGCCAAGCAATAGAGGTCCCGTCATCCGGAGACTGTCTCCTATAAAGCAGAGCTCCCCAACCCTGTCCTCAAGGCCCACCAACAGTGCATGTTTTGCAGAAAACCACAAACATATGGGCGTTGGGCCCGCGGTCGCAGGGGTCGCCGTGGCAACCGGGCCCGCCTCCTAAAGAGGCAAGGGAGGGGCCCGGGGGCCTGGACCCCCCAGGTGTTGAAATCTGGCTCCCGGAGGCAGAGCAGGATCTACAGCGGAGCAGCCAGTTTCTCCCGGAGGCAGAGCAGGGCTACGGCAAGATGGCTGCCGAAGCCCTGCACTAGAGACTATTTGTGTCTCCAGTACAGGGCTTCGGGCACCATCTTGCCGTAGCCCTGCACTCTGCCTGTCAGCGAGGGAGAAACTGGCTGCTCCGCTGCAGGATCGCCGCTGGAGGAGCTGCAGGAGGGAGGCTGGTTGCACGTCGGGGAGCTCACGTCAGAGGCTGGCCAGGTGAGTGAATTTTTTTTATTTGTACAGGTTTATTTTCTGGTGACTGCCCCCACATAATGATTTTCTGGTGACTGCCCCCACATAGCGATTATTGTCTGGTGACTGCCCCCACATAGCGATTATTGTCTGGTGAAGGCTGCGCACATAATTATTTTCTGGTGAATGCTGCGCACATAATTATTTTCTGGTGAATGCTGCGCACATAATTATTATCGGGTCAATGCTGCGCACAACGATTATTTTCCTTCAGACTGGAATCTTGCTACTAATTGCCCTATTTCCTCTGGGTGCTGCGTATGTTTGCAAATTGAACGTGGCAGCCATGCTGCTGGAAAGCGGAATTGATATAGCCATGCCATGCACAGCTATGGGGATTTGGATGTAGAAAAAGAAAGAAAGAATCGAGAGCCCCCAATAGTGTATTACTGTTGGATAAGTTGCGTATTCAGTAATAAATGAGATTTATACTCAAGTGTGGGTTGCCAGCCTCAGGCAACCACTCAATGCGTATGGGGAAATTAGACCTGTCCCCACTCAGGCTAAAAGAAGTCGCTCTCCGTAGAAAAAGAAAAGGGTATAATCACCCATCCACCAGGTGGATTTCCAATGTAGGAGAAGGAACAGAGGCGCCAACAGAATAAAAATAGTAGCCAATTAAAACCAATTAAAATGTTGGTGGCGAGGGTGGACTCATCTTCCCAACAAAAAAACACAACCGCTGTGTATGATACAATGGATTAGCATACACTACTGCGCGGTTACTCCTGTTGCATGTTTGCCTGAGGAAGCGGGCTTGAGACCCGAGAAACGCGTTGCAATTGTTTTTGGAGTACTCACTAAATTTGATTAAAATCATTGTATCATACACAGCGGTTGTATTTTTGTTGGGGAGACGAGTCCACCCTCGCCACGAACATTTTAACTGGTTTTAATTGGCTACTATTTTTAATCTGTTGGCGCCTCTGTTCCTTCTCATACATGGGGATTTAGATATGTGTGTGCTTCGGGTGTTGCGAGGGGGGGGGGCTGTTGCCGGGAGGGGGCCCACATCCAGATTCCGCATCGGGGCCCAGAGGTTTCTAGCTACGCCACTGCACAAACATGCACAGGTGGGGTAATTAACATCTCAGAGCTGATTAACTACCTCTGTGGATTTCCACAAAACATGCACTGTTGGAGGGCCTTGAGGACAGGGTTGGGGAACACTGCAGATAGAGTGCTGCTGCTCTGTTACTACTATTACTACTTCCTACTTCCTGTCTGATCTGAGAATCAGGACGTTCAGAGCAAGCAGCGGCACTGTAGAGGAGACAGATGGGTTTCGGATGATGGGACCTCTATCGCTTGTATCACGGATAGGTGAGTGGACGTTTGTCATCTGCTGCTATCATTCCTGCCCACTGTAGCTGTGGTTCTCTGTGGGAAGGGAGGGAGGAGCGGGCAGCAGCAGAGCGTACAGTAGCAGGAGAGGGACCCTGGAGGAGAGCCCGGCTCTAAAGACAGTCAGCAGTGGGCGGCGTCCTTTGACAGGATGGCGAGGGCTGGATTATGTGCTGATGGGGCCCCTTTGACTCTGAATGGGGGGCCCCAAGCGACTGCTTCTGTTGCCTGGTCGGTAATCCGGCCCTGCCTGGAACTGAAAAGACCTAAAGAAACTTGCAGCTAGACAGCGACATCTGTTTGACTACATGCAAAAAGGAGAACCTTGTAGCACAAGGACTGAGGATACAGAATCCCATGCTACATACATACAATAGCAGGTTTGCAGAACAAATCTGCAGGAGGAACTCAGAGAAAGTACGAAACAACCTAATAAAAATCTGCTATAACCTGAAGAGGATTGTGAAGGACAACATGCAAAGTCTGAAATCATCTTTAACTGATGACCCCACAGAAGCATGGGAACAGCTACAGACCTTTTATAGGAAATTGCAGAGGATCTTAATTAAAAACAAGAAAAAACTTCAGAGACTCAGAATAAAGAGTGGACACCTGGATACAGAAGCAGCAGAGAAAGAGCAACCCACAGGTGTCATTAACCTTTCCTCTCATCAGGCCACTGAAGCTGAAATGGCAGTACTGTCCAAAGGCCTGTCATTTTGCCCTGCAAAGCCCATAGACAAGATTGCTTTGTGGTGATATGGAACAATTCTTCAGGAAGCTACGACTCAAGGAACACTGACAAGGAATCTTGCAACACTACTGATAATGAGCCAACACACACCAGATCCACACGAAAAAAAAAACCCTAGAGCTGGAAAAATCCTACCCTGGACAAATACATCAACAAATTTATACGCCAAATTTATACACCAAATCTCTGACAGGGTTCTGAATAAAAGAAAAACACTGGCTCAAAAACATAACATTGCAAGAGCGACAGGCTATCACATCCTTGAAGGAGAATAAGGACATTATTATTAAACCAGCGGATAAAGGGGATGCCATAGTCATGAACACCAGTGACTATATCCAGGAGGCACAAAGACAGTTGTATGTCTTTGTGCCACTATGCCAAATTACAGGAGGACCCAACAAAAAGGTACAGGATGGCACCCAAATAGGATGATAAAACAATTGCCCGTGGACACCAGGCTTCATGTACAGACCCTTATCCCTAAAAAGCCGAGAACAGCCTGCTTTTACATGCTTCCCAAAATCCACAGAGGGGAAAACTAGGCAGGCCCATAATCTCAGGGAATGGAACTCAGAGAATATCTCAGGGTGGTTGGAAAACATTTTGAAACCTCTAGTCTGTAAAAGACCAAGCTACATACAGGATACTACACACCTCCTGAACCAACTGGCAGCCATCGGCCCATTCTTGCCACTATGGATGTAGAGTCTCTGTACACCAACATTCCCCATAATGATGGTATTGCAGTCTATCGCAAATATCTTCAAGGTTTGGGCACACCTACAGGATCTTCTCAAAAAATTAGCATATTGTGATAAAGTTCATTTTCTGTAATGTACTGATAAACATTAAACTTTCATATATTTTAGATTCAACTACACATAACTGAAGTAGTTCAAGCCTTTTATTGTTTTAATATTGATGGTTTTGGCATACAGCTCATGAAAATCCCTATTTCCTATCTCAAAAAATTAGCGTATTTCACCCGACCAATAAAAGAAAAGTCAACCTTCAAATAATTATGTTCAGTTATGCACTCAATACTTAGTTGGGAATCCTTTTGCAGAAAGGACTGCTTCAATGCGGCGTGGCATGGAGGCAATCAGCCTGTGGCACTGCTCAGGTGTTATGGAGGCCCAGGATGCTTCGTTAGCAGCCTTAAGCTCATCCAGAGTGTTGGGTCTTGCGTCTCAACTTTCTCTTCACAAAAAGCTTTATGGAGATGAAGATTTCATTTTTCAACACGACCTAGCACCTGCTCACAGTGCCAAAACCACTGGTAAATGGTTTACGGACCATGGTATTACTGTGCTCAATTGGACTGCCAACTCTCCTGACCTGAACCCCATAGAGAATGTGGGATATTGTGAAGAGAAAATTGAGAGACGCAAGACCCAACACTCTGGATGAGGTTAACCACCCTGGCGTTCTATTAAGATCGCCAGGGCAGCTGCGGGAGGGTTTTTTTTTTTAATTAAAAAAAACGATTTCATGCAACCAACTGAAAGTTGACTGCATGAAAGCCCACTAGAGGGCGCTCCTAACCCATATTTCTGATCGCCTCCGGCGATCCGCAGTAACAAGGAAGGCCGCAATGAGCGGCCTTCCTTGTTTCGTTTTGCTCGTCGCCATGGCGACGAGCGGAGTGACGTCATGGACGTCACCCTCAGTGCTGGCCGGAACTGTTTGTTCCGGCTGCGCAGGGCTCAGGCGGCTGGGGGAACCCTCTTTCGCCGCTGCACGCGGCGGATCGCCGCGCTGCGGCGGCGATCAGGCAGCACACGTGGCTGGCAAAGTGCCGGCTGCGTGTGCTGCTTTTTACAGCGAGCAAATCGGCCCAGCAGGGCCTGAGCGGCAGCCACCGGCGGTGATGGACGAGCTGAGCTCGTCCATACCGCTAAGGTGGTTAAAGAGGAACTCCAGTGAAAATAATGTAGTAAAAGTGCTTCATTTTTACAATAATTATGTATACATGATTTAGTCAGTGTTTGCTCATTGTAAAATCTTTCCTCTCCCCGATTTACATTCTGACATTACATGGTGACATTTTTACTGTGGGCAGGTTATGTAGCTGCTGCTAGCTGTTTTGGCTGTTAGAGACAGCTGTAAACCGCTAATTCCTGTCTGTGAACCTTGTTACATTGTAACAAACTGCCAAAAGTACCGCGGTCCCAGAGCTTCTTGTGGGAGGGGTTTCAGCACAAAATCAGTCATACAGCGCCCCCTGATGGTCTGTTTGTGAAAAGCAATATATTTCTCATGTAAAGGGGGGTATCAGCTACTGATTGGGATAAAGTTCAAGTCTTGGTTGGAGTTTCTCTTTAAGGCCGCTATCAAAGCATCCTGGGCCTCCATAACACCTGAGCAGTGCCGCAGGCTGATTGCCTCCATGCCACGCAGCATTGAAGCAGTCATTTCTGCAAAAGGATTCCCGACCAAGTATAGAGTGCATAACTGAACATTTGAAGGTTGACGTTTGTTTTAAAAACTTTTATGAAATATGCTAATTTTTTGAGATAGGTAATGTGGGTTTTCATGAGCTGTATGCCAAAATCATCAATATTAAATTAAAAGGCTTGAACTACTTCAATTGTGTGTATTTGAATCTAAAATATATGAAAGTCTGTTTATCAGTACATTACAGAAAATAATGAACTTTATCACAATATGCTAATTTTTTGAGAAGATCCTGTATAAAGCCAATTGCTGGACTGATGAGATTCGTTCTCACCCACAATTATTTCACTTTTGGAGAGGACCTCTATTTACAGCAAATGGGAGTGGCAATGGGCTCACGGTTTGCACCGCAGTACACAAATCTCTTAGTGGCAAAGATTGAAGAAAAATACCCGTCATATAAAACCCATGGCCTACTTCCGCTTTATAGACGATATCTTGATCATCTGGTCTGCAAGTGACGAGGATCTTTTCTAATTTCACAGGAACTTCAATGCCTTTCATCCCACAATCAAACTGAAACTGAGCTACTCTCACAGGGAGATTAACTTTCTTGACACCATATACAGACAGAACAGCCTACAAACATCCATCTACCGCAAACAGACGGATCATCCCACATACCTCAGGTATGACAGTTTCCACCCCAAACAAAGAATTCCATAATTTACAGCCAGGCAATAAGATGCAATCCGATCTGTTGTGATAGGGATGACAGAGAGAGAAAAACCTGGGTTACCTGAAGAAGAATTTCATCAAACAGGGATACAATCCTCTAATGGCTGAGACCCAAATCAAGAAAGCCAACATCCCTAGGACTCAGCTCCGGGAGTACAAGCAGAACCAGGAAGAGAGCCGTGTCCCACTGGTGGTCACCTACAACCCACGCCTGGAAATCTTAAGATAGCAAAAGAACTTCATCCTGTTCTACACAAGAATCAGAGACTAAAAAAGATGTTTCCTGAACCTCCCCTCCTAGTGTTCCGACAGCCACCCAATCTTAAGCAGATGATAGTCTGGAGTGCCTTAAATAGGCCAGAACAGTATGGAACATTCCCTTCTGAGGGAAAAAGTATGGGACCTGTGAACACATCCATTCCACAGACAGGATACTAATACCAGGTACACAACAGGAATACAAAGTACAAGGTACCTTTTCCTGCGACTCATCTAATGTGGTATACCTGAACATGTGTGCAAAATGCCCCAAAGAAATGTATGTGGAATAAACAAGTCAACCACTGCGTGATCGCATGACACCACAGGTTCACTATTAACAGCAGAAAAAAAAGGATATTACAAAATATACTGATCTCCCAATACCTACACACTACCTGGACAAGATTACACGATTTTCGCATCACTTTATTAATGGGTTACAATTTGAACTCGGAATTTACGATGTCTCCCCATCACCAGAGTCTGCTTTATGTTATGTTGAGGAAACTGTTGATCTTATCAATTTAGCCAGGATGCCTGGGAAAGCTTCCTGAGTAACAGTTAAGGCATCTAATTACATTTATGTTTGCTAAAGGTTTCTCCTCTGTATGTCAGTGTATATAAGCTGTGTTTTTTCAGTTTTGGTCAGGAACCAGTCCGACAAAGGCTTTTTATTAAGGTGCGTACACACGCACAACAGCAGCCAACGATGGGTCTATCGGCACCTCCCGCTGGGCTGGTTTTCAGCAGACTGTAGTGCGTGTGTATGCACTGTCGGCAGACTGATAAGGCTGTTCCTGAACGATCCAGCTGGCGGACCAGTCGTTGGCTGCTGTCGTGCATGTGTACGCACCTTAAGCCGAAAGCTCACTGTTTACTCATCTCTAAGTTACCCAATAAATGGTATCATCCATTTTCAAAACTCCTTGCTTTTTACTGATGGCTAACACTGTACAACACTACTGCTTCTTTCATGTATTTATATGAATTGGTAAATTTCAGTAAGCTGACTGCTTGTGATTAGGAACATTAGAATCTGCAGTGGGTGAGGCTGTACAGGTGAGCTTTATCTGCTGGTGGTGGGGATGCATTATTGGGGGTGATCCTGTATTGGTGGTGTTTTCTATTCATCAGCAATCATCTGATACCAGACAGGTTTTGTGAAAGATCCAATGGTTTCGGGTTTTTTTAGAGAGATGCTGGCATGAATGTGAAATAAAATGTTATGGTCACATCTATAGTCCCCTCTACCTAGTGCCAAAAAGGGATCCTGTTGAGTATTTATGCAGGGACATCAGAATGTGTATAGACTACACTCTGATGGGCACACTTCTGTACTCAGTTTTGACAAAACACTGCAGAATGCAATTTCTATTTGCAACACAAGGCTGTCAGTGTAGTTGAATGGTGCCTGCTCTGCAAAGGAGATCAATGGAGGAGCTATGCATTATTGTAATACATTGCAGAGTAACACAAGGGTTTGCCTAGACCCTAAGGGCTGATTCACTCGGACATTAAAAACTAAAAATCGACAGGATACTAGCAGATATGTAAGATCCTATGTTAATCAATAGGATATTTTCTTATTGCTCCATTTGAACGGATCCATTTGGTCGGAGCATAAGTTTTCAGCTTGATAGATCAGGGTGTGTGGGTGTGTGTGTGTGAGAGGAAGCATCTACAGAAGACTGCAGCAGTGAGGAAATGCAGGAAAAATCTACCTAAATTTGCCACCAACATGCTGCAGAGCTGGCTTCACATGCATCGGTACAAACCATTCCCTGAACCTTCTTATAAGTCTTTGCTGGCTCAGGAGACAGGTCTCACGATGACCCAGGTATGTCTGTTTTGGTTCTACAGATACTTCGGGTCAGCTGAAGAGTGTGAAGTGTGCTGTTTGGGAAGGGGGTACTTAACTAACCCCATGTACATATTTATTTATAAAGCGCCAACATATTATACAGCACTGATATGAGTTTTGCAAACTTCCCCATGGCAGTTTCTAGGCTAAATCGCACCCAGGGCTAGCGTAACAATTGTGCCCCCCCCCCCCATGGAGCCAGGTATAGGTGTCAGCAGTACAGGTTAGCCAGGACTAGTTGCCCCCAGTATAGCCAGCTATAGGTGTCCCCCAGTATTGGTAGCCAGGCATAGTTGTCCCCAGTATAGGTTAGCTAGGTAGGTGCCTCCAGTATAGGTTGGCCTGTATATAGTTGCCACCAGTATAGATTAAATAGGTAGGTGTCTCTAGTATAGCGTAACCCGTATAGTTGCCACCAGTATTGGTGAGATAGGTAGGTGCCTCCAGTATAGGTTAGCTAGGTGCCTTGAGAATAGGCACAGCGGTGGTGGATTGGGCATAGTGTATTTACCACTCACCTTCCACCACCAATTCCACCGATCCCCTGCAGCCACTATCTCCTTCCTGTCCCGTCATCTGTCGCATTGGTGACAGTGCTCCCTGTGATGACATGTGGTCACTTAATCACTGGGAGGCGCTGTTACCAACGCTACGGACGCCTGGGAGAGGAATCAGATGGAGGCTGCGTGGGATCGGCGGCTGGACCCCCCCCCCCCCCCCTCCTGCCACTTAATCCGGTGCTCTGGGCCACTGCACTATTTGCACGCCCATAGAAATGGGGCTGATCTACCCTTTGAAGAGCCTGCAACCGTGCTGCAATTTAGGCCCCGGCAAAGTCACACACTCGTGACTGCTGCAATGCATGCCAGGAGATTTCCTCCATGGAGACCAATTCACATTCATGGACTACATGAACTACAGCTTTAGGATCTAAGGACATCCCCGTAGAGATAATTACTCCCTAGGGGCACACGTTTCCCTTCAGGTACACTTTATGAACTTCCAGAGCCACAACACAGGCCAGAAAATGTAGTTATTCAATGTGTTGGGATATGTACTCAAATTACTTACCACATACTATTTTTTCATTATTTTTAGTCACATAATCTAGATATATCTGTCATCCACTACCAGCTATTTTGGAGGTGCCTTCACCCTCACAGTTGCTACATCATAGCCCCCCAGCTGCTTTGGGGGGTTAGTCTAGTGTTCAGTTTTGAAGTATTGTTTTTTTTTCCGAGTGTGACCCGAGTGTGACCCACCTAATGTGTGTTGGAAAGTGATTTACTAGCACTTGCAACTTATAGAAGGAAGTGCTTACCAGTATTTGTTTTCTTTGCATTTAGCTCAGTAACTGGTTTATCAATGCTCGCCGGCATATACTGAGAAGGATGCGCGAGGCAGATAGAACTCAAAGCAGTAACAACCTCCCTGCACCCATGGAGAGACCACAACCTGAACCTGCAGTTGAAACAACCTGCCCTGTTTTAAATGCTCGAGCAATAGAAAAGCCTTCACCGCCCGCCATGTTGGTAGTGCCGGTGGTTGTGCTGTGTCCTGTGAATTCACCAGCACAAACTTATGCTGGTTCTGAGGCCACAGGGCCTCCTGAAGCACCTGCTACTGAATCAGGATGTGCAAATTATTCTGATTGTAGCAGTGATGTTGGACACGGCAGATTCTACCTCTCTTGCTGGGATTCCCCAAGCCGGCCCATCTGGCAGTGTCTCACCTCAGGAGTCAAGTGTTACCCAAGGGCCATTTAGTGAACTGTATACACTTGGACTGGTCTGTGGATATGAACTAGACACTGGAACGTGAGAAAAATATATTGAAATGCGCAAGTGTCAGCATCAAGCCTTCATGTGTAAAACAAAAATAACTGAAGCACATTGGGAGAGGACAAGCCACCTATTGAGGCCCCCATTTGATGTGTTTGCAGAGAATGCACATTTCTCCATTTATGTGGCACTTTAGGTACTCTGACACATCAGGGTGGCTCTATGGGTACACCACATCTTCCCCAACTGCAAATATTACAGTTACCTTTTGGGGTTGTATCCCCTCCCTGCAATTATTTCAAAAGCAGCTTTGAAACTAAAGCTGTAACACCCACAAGTCTCATCCCTATGGATACACACACAAAAAAAAAAAAATTTGTTTGGAGAAAGTTTACATTTTTATATTCTTACAATTTTTTTTGTAATATGTATAAGCAGTTTTAGATAAGTGTCTGCAATATGTAATCTAATAATGGGGTTTTTAATTTGTTTAATATATTTTTTATTTCTCTTAAATTTATTAAAAGGAAACCTTTACCTCAATTACTTTTTTTTAATTTTTCAATGGAAGAGAAATTTGAAAATTACAGTTACCAATTTTTTTTACTAACTATTTATACATGTATCTGCTTAACACCCAGCTGTCATACTAAACAGATGTACATTGGTGAATACAGGTCTGTTTAGTGTAGATCTGGTAACATTTCTAAGGCCACATACACATATCAGACCATAGTCTTTTGAAAATGAAAGATCACACACCAATCTTACCACCCTTCATGTAGTATGAGAGCCATACTCTACACAGTCTTTTCTATGGAGCTGAACTCCACATCAGAAAAAAATCTTTGCAAGATGCTGCACACACAGATGCTGTACAGACACATAAGATCAGTATCTGCAAAAGATCTGTTCCTGCCAAAAATCCATTCCTGCAAATTGCAATGATAGTCTATGAGATCTGCAGATCCTCATACACACGATTTAACTGACATTCATCTGCAGATCAGATCCACCAGGATGGATTTTCAGATCTGCGGATGATTGCTTGATCTGCAGATGAATGTCAGTTAAATCATGTGTGTATGAAGATCTGCAGATCTCATAGACTATCATTGCAATTTGCAGGAATGGATTTTTGGCAGGAACAGATCTTTTGCAGATACTGATCTTTTGTGTCTGTACAGCATCTTTGTGTGCAGCATCTTGCAAAGATTTTTTTCTGATGTGGAGTTCAGCTCCATAGAAAAGACTGTGTAGAGTATGGCTCTCATACTACATGAAGGGTGGTAAGATTGGTCTGTGATCTTATTTTCCAAAGACTATAGTCTGATGTGTGTATGAGCCTTAATGCTGGCCATACACAGGTGGATAACAGCCCAATATGCCTCCCCTACTGGAATACAAGCAGATAGTGATCAATCCCTAACCTAACCACATGGAAAGAAATTTATGGAACATGTGTCCAACTTAAAGTGAACCTGAGGTGTCCGCAATGCAGGAAGGTAGGGCAGTGTGCACAGCGGCAAAGAGGGGGCCCAACTTCCCCCGTCCCATCACCTCGGACCCCCCTTCAGTGTTCCTGGCTCCCCTTTCCTGAAATAATAGCAGTGGTTTGGGGAACTCGCCTCTTCCATGTTCCAGGCAGCGATAGAGCTCTGTGTGCCTCATCTTCTATGTCTCCAACGCCAATTACTTCACTTCCTGTCAGCAGCATTGGAGACATACAAGACGGCGGCATGCAGAGCTACGTCACTCCCTGGAAGCAGAAAGAGGAGAGTTCCCCGCCCACTGCAGCTGCTTTTATTTTTGGAGGGGGGCTCAGGAGCGCTGAGTGGGGGCCTGAGGTGAGGGGGGGGGAGTTGGGCCCCCTCTTCCAGCTGCTGTGTGTCCACTGGTCCTCTCTCCAGGCTACCTATACTGGGGGACACTTACCTACACAGGGAGCACCTATACCTGACTAACCTATGCTGGGGGCACATATAGCTGGCTAACGTATGGAGCACATACTGTATACCTGACTAACCTATGCTAAGCCATCAGTGACATGGAATCTCCTAGTCAGGTGAGTGGGTGCTGGGATGGACACTTCCGCCTTACCTGTGATAGCGGCCCAGGAGTGTGATGGTGGTGCTCAGCTCCTTATCCCAAACACTTAGGCGATTGGTAGTGGCACTGAGATTCAAAGTATCACTGTGGGCCCTGGTGTGAGTGTGGGTGATGTAGCCACCGGTAGAGTGACCAAAAAGCTGCAGTACCTGTGGACTAGAAAGGGAGCTGCCCTGTACCTGCTGCGGGCATGAAGATCCAAAATGTGATGCAGCTGAAAGTGTAGGAAGAGATGCTATATCCACGAGGCACTCACCGGGAGTATGCCCCGACAAATTGGATGTACGTCACAATGACCCAGAAGTGCTAGGCGGCAATCGATTTACGCGTAGCGGTAATTTGGAAGTTCTACGTGGAAATCCATGCGTCCATGGAGGAGGGCTGGACAACAGCAATGCTTTTCCTGATGCTGCTGGAGTGCAGAGGAAAGGATTACAGCCTGCCTTTGATGGCAAAGGGGATGTCTTTATTGAAGTTCAGCTGTGTGATAGCGGAGATGACTGTGCAGTATTGACTCTGCCCCTTCTGTTGATGTAATGAGAATGTGTAATAAAAAGTCCAAAGAATCAGAGGAATTTGCTACTCCAAGTGGAAAAAAAAAATACAAAAAAGTGAGTTTTTCCCCAGTTCCAACATCTAGAAAAATGGAGGAACAAAAGGGACATCGCAACTGGCAAAAAAAAGTGATGGCAGTGGCGTTCCTAATAGTGTCCCATGTGTTCAGGTGGGAAAGGGTGAAGCTAATAGTAGCCATGCTCAAACATCTGGTGGTGATGAGAAGGCTAGTAAGCCCATCCCTGAGGCAGATATCAATGCTTGAGTAGACACTGAGGGCAATAACGGCAGAGAAGCAAGATGCCAGGGGTGGTGAGACTTCATGCTAAATCTAATATGACTTTTCCAGATGGGGATAGCCAGGTGTCTAGAAAACTGTGGGAAGTCAGTGGGGTGAGAGAGCTAAACAAAACTGAGGTCATGAATTCTATTTTTGAGAACACTGTTTTTGGTGATGAGCCTTACAGTGCCAATAAAATTCACTTGATAGTGATGCAGAGAATGGAGTCTGAGAATGTGTCTAGTAAATTGAGCCTCCGGAAATTCTGGAAAAATGTCAAATGAATCTTTGTTCCTACAATACTACTTTTAGAGAAGGAGCAGTTTGTTATTACTGATGGGCACTCGGGGGACGTGACTGTTCTTGAATTAGAACCTGGGAGGCAATTTTTTTAAATATCCACAAACCGAGCTGGAGAGGTCAATTGTGGCTTCCAAGCGGAGTTCAGAGTCGGTGGCAAGAGATTTCTTGTTAAAAGTGAAGTACGGTAATTTTTTTAAATCAAAATTTATTTTTTAAACAGGAAAACAGCAACAGGTGGCTCCCAGTTACAACATTCTGGGGCCGACCTGAAAAAACAACTTAAAATCCACAAACCAGTGAGCTGTCGACGAGTGTGGTCCTCACCATGAGAGAGTTAAAGATCAACAGGGTATAGTGGGGAAAAAAATAAAAATATCCACCTTAGTCAAGTGAACTGTTAGTGTTTAAGCCATTTAGCCCATACCTTATTAAAAACTTTTTAGGTATTTTCCTTTGTTCATATACCTGTTTTAGTACCGGAAGTAATTTTCCAATAAGAGATTCACAGTCCTGTATTGTAGGAGGGGCCCTCTGGTCCCATCTAAGTACTATAGCTTTAATTGCATAATATGATAGGTTTCTAAAGAGTAATCATGTTGCTTCTGTTTTAATTGTTGTTGTTAATAACACCCAATAGGTGGTTTCTAGGACCGGTCGGAATCATGTGCATAGGAAGCCTTTTCTGTGTCAGGGAATGCACTTGGGACCAAAAGGGCAGCAACTGAGGACAAAGCCATAGTGTATGGAAAAAAATCGGCACCACCTTGGTTACACCTAGGACAAGCAGAGGAGATTTCACTCTTGATTTTATGCATTCGGGTAGGAGAGTATTAGTGATTCCGTACAGCGCTTTCATTTGGTCAAAAAAAATACTAAAAAAACCTCCCTTAAAGGTAAGGTCCAAGCAAAATAAAAAAAAAAGAGTTTTACTTACCTGGGGCTTCTACCAGCCCCATGCAGCCATCCTGTGCCCTCGTAGTCACTCACTGCTGTAGTCACTCACTGCTGCTCCAGTCCCCCACTGGCAGCTTGCCGACCTCGGAGGTCGGCGGGCTGCATTGCGTACATTTTTACGCATTCCCGCTAGTGCAGGAACATTAACACATGCATTTTTACGCATTACTGGTTCAATGCGTAAAAATTTACGCATTGAACCAGTAACGCGTAAAAATGTATGTCAATGTTCCTGCACTAGCGGGAATGCGTAAAAATGTACGCAATGCGGCCCGCCGACCTCTGAGGTCGGCAAGCTGCCAGTGATGGACTGGAGCAGCAGTGACTAAGAGGGCACAGGATGGCTGCATGGGGCTGGTAGAAGCCCCAGATAAGTTAAGCTTTTATTTTGCTTGAACCTTCCCTTTAACCAGATCACGGAGTCTAGTAACTCCCAGTCCCACCCAGAATCCAGGGTCTGGAACTTTGAGGAAGTGTGGGAGTGCCTTATTCCAGAGCGGAGTGAAGGGTGAACATTGCTGTGCAAGGGATTGGGACTTCTGGGCCATCTCCCATACGTGTAAAACTGTTTTCATTGGAATAGTACGTTTGGGAGAACAGCTCCAGCCTCGGAAAGGAAGACTGGCTAAAGCATTTAGGGAACCAATTATTGCGGCTTCAATTCTATTAGATGGATTTTCAATGGATTGAGAGAGAACCACCACCTCGAGGTTACCAACAACGCCGCCCAATAGTAGTTTAAAATTAGTTAAGGCATTCCCACCTTCATCCTTAGGAAAGTGAAGTCATATTTAGATATGGATTATCCAGGAAACAGGGAGCATATTTTATTGGTCTGGGTAAGAATGCTCCTTAGGCCATTCATAATCATTCAAAATTGCCTCCTAATGGTTGAAGCACAGATACTGTGCCAAGTGAAGTTATTGAAACTGGAGGTGGTGGAACCTGAGGCACGGGGGATGCCGGAGTAGGATTTTGTCACCAGGAGTGCGGAAGGAGTTCCCTCATCTGGAGGCATAGTCCAATCCGGGAGCCATTACTTCTACCAGTGCTCAGGCTCCAAGAGCACAGCCCATGTCGTATGCTCGCGCTGCTCTTAGTGCACCTACTGGAAGGAGGGTCTTTGCTTCCCTGGAGTCAGATTCAAAGGAGAAATGTGGTTCGCCATAAATGGGAATCTATTCCAAAAAAAAAAAAAAAGTTTGTGGGTCTCCTATTCGGAGTTAACGCTTAGGTGTTATTTGCAATTCTGGCTCAGAGAGACAACCAACGTACTAGGACATGAACTTTCTAACGCAGCACAATCATTTGATTTAGATTTATTCAATAAACTTACTTGAATAAAAATTGAACAAAGATTTTTCTTTCAGTCAATGGCTTTGGATTAGTTTTTGTAGAAAATACTCATTTTTTTAACAGTTTGAAAAGCAGTTTAATCTAAAATCCAAGAAAATGGTAGATTGAATAAAGAGTGGGATGCCCCTGGATCTTCTAGAGCAGGGGTGCCCACACTTTCGTCTCGCGAGCTACTTTAAAATTTGCTGAGGCCAGGAGATCTACCAACGTCCCAAATGCTAAGCACGCCCCCCCCCCCCCCCGTGTAGGTTAGCCAGGTATATGTGCCCGCAGCATAGGTTACGTGACCTCAGTATAGGTTAGCCAGGTATAGGAGCCCTCAGTGTAGGTTAGCCAGGTATAGGGGCCCTCGGTGTAGGTTAGCCAGGTATAGGGGCCCTCAGTGTAGGTTAGCCAGGTATAGGGGCCCTCAGTGTAGGTTAGCCAGGTCCTCTGGACTCCTGGAACCTCCAGCAGGCTGGCCGCTGGCGAATAAGGATGCAGGGGAGAAGACGCGGCGAGAAGAGGCAGCGCGGCCGGTACATCATGGCTGGGGCGACGTCGGGCACGTTACAAGCACGCACGTTGCAGGCTGCCATCCGCCGCCCCCAGCCATAACGTAGCGGCCGCGCCGCCTCTCTCCTCCCCTGCATCCTTATTGGCCAGCGGCCGGCAGCTAGACATGAGCTGCTGGCCGCAAAATTTAACGAGACGCGGCCGAGGCCACGATCTACCGAGAAGGCGTTCGCGATCTACCGGTAGATCGCGATCGACCCATTGGGCAGCCCTGTTCTAGAGGCTACCCTGTCTCCCTTCATCAGGCCATTCCAGCGCTGAACTCCCAATGCGCTTGGTCGTTGGTGAAAAAAGCCAAGCGCTATCAGGTCCGTGCTACTGCACAGGTGGCTCAGGCTTGCACAGCCGAAATGGGTCCGTGCCACTGCGCATGCTCGGGAGTTCAACAAGCGTTTTTTTTCAGAGGAGTCAGTGCAAGAAGTGTGCAGAGGCTTCCATCCCTTGTGAGGCAAGTGCCCCTTAGGGGCACATTTTCCCACCAGGTACACTGAAGCTATATACACAATGTGGACTGAACTCAGCCATGTGGGTCCATAAAGTCACAAGTGGAAAACTGCCACAAAATTCGCATCCTACCTAACAGGCAAGTGTGTCTGCGTTCCATGTCCCTGTGTCAGTGCTTTTGCGTTACTGCGCATGTGCCGCACTGACAGCCGTTGGGACAGGACGAGGACCTTCCAGGGGGCCAGGTGGGCAGGCTAGCGTGCACGCGGCGGACATGTGCACGCGGGGCGGCGTGCAGGAGTGACAGACCTAGAGCCAGTTTTTAAATGGGTTTAGGTCAGCTAGTGTAGTATATTATACATTTTTATCAAATTATACAGTGAGACAGTTTAATAGTGCCCCCTTTAGACAGGTGTAACAAGGAATTGGCTCACCTACAACTGTAGAAGGCAATGGCATATGCTAACCAACCTCTTTTCCATAGCAATAGAGTTTGGCTTACCCCAACTCACACCATTCAATAGGTGTTCGTTCATTCCATGATAATAGATAATTGAATTAGAACGAATATGGGCAGATTTGACCAAGAGAAAAAATTTATCTCTAATCGAATCTGCCCATACACTACAGGCCGATTCCTGTCCGATTTAAACATGAAATCATCCGGAAATCTGCTGAGCCACCACTGTCCGCCGCTGTCCCCAAAATGTATAAATGTATGTAAATTATGTAGTGCATTTATACATTACCTGTCCTGAAGCAGCTCACCGGGTCCAACCGTCCATCGCGGCGGGTAAGCCGCATACACGTTAGCGGCGCATAGCATCTCATGTCAGCCGCTATGCGCCATCGTGATGTCAGAGCGCCGCCGGCGTGTATGCAGAACCCGGCGAGATGGACGGAAACTGTGGAGGCCGACACCAGACAGGTAATGTATAAATGCAATACACTGCATACATTTACACATTACGGCGGGGGTTTCGTTGTCTCGACGCTAGTTCACAAATTCGGCCACCGTACCGCCGCGCACCCGACCAACCAACCTCGGCCCGAAATTTTACCAGCATGCGCGATCGACCCTGCTGCCAATTTCTGTCTGGAAATTGGTTGCTTTATTGGTCGGACATGCACTTAGCAGCACCAATTTTCATCCAATTCGATTATAATAATCAAATTGGATGGTCGATTGGTTGGTTGCCTAGTGTATGGCCCCCTTAAGACACAAACCTGACCATTTCAGTGTTGGATCTAATCAGGGACTCCATTTAAACACGGCCCCTCCCTTGTCACCTGGAGTAGGCAGGATGAGGAGGTATATAGGTAATTCTTTAGATTTGTAATACTTGAAACGAGTGACAAATTGGAGTCTCATAGGTCTGACACTTTCTAGAGCCAACATGGCTAGTATGTAAAAGGATATTACAAAATATACTGATCTACCAATACCACCACACTTGTTTACCTGTTTGCTAAAGAACGTTTCTCCTCTGTATGTCAGTGTATATAAGCTGTGTTTTTTAGTTTTGGTCAGGAACCAGTCCCACGAAGGCTTTTTAGAAGCCGAAAGCTCACTCTTTACTCATCTCTAAGTTAGCCAATAAATGGTATAATCCCCGATTCAAAACTCCTTGCTTTAACTGATGGCTAACACGGTACAACACTACTACTTCTACTATGCTGAAAGATACCGCAATGTACGGCACATTCCTGGAACCAGAGCTGGATTAAGGCTAAATGGGGCCCTAAGCAAAGTAACTGATTTGGGCCCCCCCATAATAGAATGAGAAGATGCAGCTGCTGTGTAAACAGCAACATGCCGGACACACCGGGGCAGCTGCTCTACTGGTTGTTATGGACAACAGCCCGCTTTCCTCTGCAGGTGCACAATGCACGGAATAGCAGCGCCAACATGCAGAGGGAGAGATGAATGGCTGGGACGTTGTCACTCGGGACACTCCTGTAAAGAGGGTGCCAGATATGACAGCGGCAGCACTTTACCCCCTGCATCTCCAGCCTGGCAATAACAAAGCTCTGCACACCGCCAACCCGGAAGCTGCCCCCAGACTGAATTACATAACCCCCCTCCCACCACCAATTTCCTCCCAAACTAGACAGCCACATCCACCATGCAGCCTCCACCCCGTGGACGGTAGTCCTGCAGAGAAGGGCAGCCGCAGCGGGGAGAATAAAAGCACCAGATGACTCACATTCACCTATTGCGAGCCTAGCAATAGAGGTCCCATCATCCGGAGACAATATGTCTCCTATAAAGCAGAGCTCCCCAACCCTGTCCTCAAGGCCCACCAACAGTGCATGTTTTGCAGAAAACCACAAACATGCACAGGTGGGGTAATTACCATCTCAGAGCTGATTAACTACCTCTGTGGATTTCCACAAAACATGCACTGTTGGAGGGTCTTGAGGACAGGGTTGGGGAACACTGCAGATAGAGTGCTTCTGGTCTGTTACTACTATTACTACTTCCTACTTCCTTTCTGATCTGAGAATCAGGACGTTCAGAGCAAGCAGCGGCACTGTAGAGGAGACAGATGGGTTTCGGATGATGGGACCTCTATCGCTTGTATCACGGATAAGTGAGTGGACGTTTGTCATCTGCTGCTATCATTCCTGCCCACTGTAGCTGTGGTTCTCTGTGGGAAGGGAGGGAGGAGCGGGCAGCAGCAGAGCGTACAGTAGCAGGAGAGAGACCCTGGAGGAGAGCCCGGCTCTAAAGACAGTCAGCAGTGGGCGGCGTCCTTTGACAGGATGGCGAGGGCTGGATTATGTGCTGATGGGGCCCCTTTGACTCTGAATGGGGGCTCCAAGTGACTGCTTCTGTTGCCTGGTCGGTAATCCAGCCCTGCCTGGAACTGAAAAGACCTAAAGAAACTTGCAGCTA
Source organism: Hyperolius riggenbachi (assembly GCF_040937935.1). NCBI lineage: Eukaryota > Metazoa > Chordata > Amphibia > Anura > Hyperoliidae > Hyperolius > Hyperolius riggenbachi. Next base: position 152,156,962 of record NC_090657.1, on the reverse strand, counting down.
GACAGCGACATCTGTTTGACTACATGCAAAAAGGAGAACCTTGTAGCACAAGGACTGAGGATACAGAATCCCACGCTACATACATACAATAGCAGATTTGCAGAACAAATCTGCAGGAGGAGCTCAGAGAAAGTCCGAAACAACCTAATAAAAATCTGCTGTAACCTGAAGAGGATTGTTAAGGACAATATGCAAACACCCCACAGAAGCATGGGAACAGCTACAGACCTTTTATAGGAAATTGCAGAGGATCTTAATTGAAAACAAGAAAAAACTTCAGAGACTCAGAATAAAGAGTGGACACCTGGATACAGAAGCAGCAGAGAAAGAGCAACCCACAGGTGTCATTAACCTTTCCTATCAGGCCACTGAAGCTGAAATGGCATTACTGTCCAAAGGCCTGTCATTTTGCCCTGCAAAGCCCATAGACAAGATTGCTTTGTGGTGATATGGAACAATTTTTCAGGAAGCTACGACTCAAGGAACACTGACAAGGAATCTTGCAACACTACTGATGAGCCAACACACACCAGATCAACACAAAAAAAAAAAAAAACTAGAGCTGGAAAAATCCTACCCTGGACAAATACATCAACAAATGTATACGCCAAATCTCTGACAGGGTTCTGAATAAAAGAAAAACACTGGCTCAAAACATAACATTGCAAGAGCGACAGGCTATCACATCCCTGAAGGAGAATAAGGACATTATTATTAAACCAGCAGATAAAGGGGGTGCCATAGTCATGAACACCAGTGACTATATCCAGGAGGCACAAAGACAGTTGTATAACACCATGCACTATGCCAAATTACAGGAGGACCCAAAAAAAAGGTAAAGGATGGCACTCAATAGGATGGTAAAGAAATTGCCCGTGGACACCAGGCTTCATGTACAGACCCTTATCCCTGGAAAGCCGAGAACAGCCTGCTTTTACATGCTTCCCAAAATCCACAGAGGGGAAAACCAGGCAGGCCCATAATCTCAGGGAATGGAACTCACAGAAAATCTCACTGTGATTGGAAAACATTTTGAAACCTCTAGTCTGTAAAAGACCAAGCTACATACAGGATACTACACACCTGAACCAACTGGCAGCCAATCGGCCCATCCTTGCCATTATGGATGTAGAGTCTCTGTACACCAACATTCCCCATAATGATGGTATTGCAGTCTATCGCAAATCTCTTCAAGGTTTGGGCACACCTACAGGATCTTCTCAAAAAATTAGCATATTGTGATAAAGTTCATTTTCTGTAATGTACTGATAAACATTAAACTTTCATATATTTTAGATTCAAATACACATAACTGAAGTAGTCCAAGCCTTTTATTGTTTTAATATTGATGATTTTGGCACACAGGTCATGAAAACCCCTAATTCCTATCAAAAAATTAGCGTATTTCACCCGACCAATAAAAGAAAAGTGTTTAAAACAAAAAAGTCAACCTTCAAATAATTATGTTCAGTTATGCACTCAATACTTGGTCAGGAATACTTTTGCAGAAATGACTGCTTCAATGCGGCGTGGCATGGAGGCAGGGGAGGACTGGCCAGGGGGGATGGGGGGAGATTTCCCCCCAGGTTGCCTCATTTAATTATTTAGGGCTGGCACTGTGCCTGGTGAATTCAGGTTTTTGTATAAGGCAATGTGAAACACTAGGCTGAATGAGGGAAATAAATGCCCAATTACAGAGCAATTGCAGGACGGGCAAGCTAGTAAGTATACACAGCATGATACAGAGCAGAGGCTTGCCTGCAGGGTCCGTGGGAAAAAAAACCTGTCTGGTCTCTCACCATTGTTAACTGCATGTGCACAGCTACATAAGATGTTGTCTAGGTTGAAAAGTTTGACAGTCCCAAGACTCCAGAAGGGCTGCTTGCAAGACTTGTGTAAGTGATAGAAACCCTAACCGTTGTAACTAAAAATGTATTGTGCCCCCCGGAGCCAGTGCCTTTATACTTTACCTGTCACGCTGTCCCTCAAGAGTCCTTGCAGTATTTCCCACGTGACTACCGACATATAGCACGTGGGGCACGTGTGTTATGTCATTTGGGCTGGGGCTGCCGTGAAAACGGGCCTCTAGTTTTTGTTTTCCCCCCAGGCCAAAAGGTCCCAGTCCTCCCCTGCATGGAGGCAATCAGCCTGTGGCACTGCTCAGGTGTTATGGAGGCCCAGGATGCTTCGTTAGCAGCCTTAAGCTCATCCAGAGTGTTGGGTCTTGCGTCTCAACTTTCTCTTCACAATATCCCGCTGATTCTCTATGGGGTTAGGGTTAGGAGAGTTGGCAGGCCAATTGAGCACAGTAATACCATGGTCAGTAAACCATTTACCAGTGGTTTTGGCACTGTGAGCAGGTGCCAGGTCGTGCTGAAAAATGAAATCTCCATAAAGCTTTTCAGCAGATGGAAGCATGAAGTGCTCAAGATCTGATAGCTAGCTGCATTGACCCTGCCCTTGATAAAACACAGTGGACCAACACCAGCAGCTGACATGGCACCCCAGACCATCACTGATTTCCGAATGATATGTAAAAGTTGCTTTCATCCAGAAAAAAATAGTTTGGACTACTGAGCAACAGTCCAGTGCTGCTTCTCTGTAGCCCAGGTCAGGCGCTGTTTCTGGTTCAAAAGTGGGTTCATGCTTCCATCTGCTGAAAAGCTTTATGGAGATGAAGATTTCATTTTTCAACACGACCTAGCACCTGCTCACAGTGCCAAAACCACTGGTAAATGGTTTACGGACCATGGTATTACTGTGCTCAATTGGACTGCCAACTCTCCTGACCTGAACACCAAAAAGAATGTGGGATATTGTGAAGAGAAAGTTGAAAGAGACGCAAGACCCAACACTCTGGATGAGGTTAAAGAGGAACTCCAGTGAAAATTTAATAAAAGTGCTTCATTTTTACAATAATTATGTATAAATGATTTAGTCAGTGTTTGCTCATTGTAAAATCTTTCCTCTCCCCGATTTACATTCTGACATTACATGGTGACATTTTTACTGTGGGCAGGTTATGTAGCTGCTGCTAGCTGTTTTGGCTGTTAGAGACAGCTGTAAACCGCTAATTCCTGTCTGTGAACCTTGTTACATTGTAACAAACTGCCAAAAGTACCGCGGTCCCAGAGCTTTTTGTGAGAGGGGTTTCAGCACAAAATCAGTCATACAGCGCCCCCTGATGGTCTGTTTGTGAAAAGCAATATATTTCTCATGTAAAGGGGGGGTATCAGCTACTGATTGGGATAAAGTTCAAGTCTTGGTTGGAGTTTCTCTTTAAGGCCGCTATCAAAGCATCCTGGGCCTCCATAACACCTGAGCAGTGCCACAGGCTGATTGCCTCCATGCCACGCAGCATTGAAGCAGTCATTTCTGCAAAAGGATTCCCGACCAAGTATAGAGTGCATAACTGAACATAATTATTTGAAGGTTGACTGTTTTAAAAACACTTTTCTTTTATTGGTCGGATGAAATATGCTAATTTTTTGAGATAGGTAATGTGGGTTTTCATGAGCTGTATGCCGAAATCATCAATATTAAATTAAAAAAGGCTTGAACTACTTCAGTTGTGTGTATTTGAATATAAAATATATGTACAAAAGTAGGGAATACTGCGCTCCAATGGACCAGTCAGAGTTAACAGGGGATCGCAGCAATGGTTAGGGTCACTCCACCCATAAACAACAATATATCACACTAAATCACCGCGCTCACTTGCCCTGTAAAAGAAATCAAAAGATGCACATAGTGCCCAGTACAGTCTAAACTGCCAACAATGACCACCTCGTGCCGCACTCCAGGGGGTAGTGCCACCACCAAATTTAAGGGAAAACGTTCAGCTCCCCCTTTGTGGATGCACTCACCAAAAGCGCGTCTTTCTCTATAGCATATCACATCCAACTTTGCATGTCAGTCCAGCCAGCCAAGGTGTAGAATCAGCATGTGGCATAAAACTTGTTTAATAAAAATTTAAAATGCAGGCTTTACAGGCTACTTCGTTACCACTCCGTCCGCGGATACCGTAGAGCAGCACGAACACCTCTCCTGCCGTTACTTCCTTACTGACGTCAGCGCACCTCCGACTCCGCCCTACGCATTTCGTCACACGTCGTGACTCATTCAGGGGCTGGAGATCGCATCAGACGTCGCATTCAAATACACACACCGCGCCTCCTCCGCTCCGAGGCCCGCCCGCCACTCCGCCCTCTCATAGTTGCTAGGCAGCCCCAGGAGCGTGCTGGCTATAGTATCGCGCAGGAGTGTTACATTAAACATTTTAAACGTGTAAAAAACATTAGAATAAAAAACAGGAACTCCCTTCATGGAAGAATTAACAATACCTTCCTAATACATAACTACATATACTTATAATCACTACAGCAATCGATATATAATAACATCTACAGTGTTACGCCCAGTGCCTTTAAACCTTAAAAGTGCCACTTTCCTCGTTATGTCCCTCCAGTAGGGCTAATCAAGGTGGGGACTATCCCCATACTAACATGAGGAATAACTCGGTTTTTAACCCTGTGAATAATGCGAGTAAACAAACCATTGATATTTTTAAGAATTTGGTCATTTGGGATTTGGAGCGACTACAGACGTCCCGGATCAGGAATCACGATCGGGCGGTCTGTAAGTTGCTCAAAGAAAAAGAGCTTATTATTAGACCTGCGGATAAGGGGGGGGGGGGGGGGTTGTGATTTTAAATCATGAACAATATTTTAATGAATTGAATAAATTGGTAGGGGATGTAACGGCATACAAGAAATTGGGAGGTAATCCGGTCTTTGCCTATAAGAGGGAATTGATTGTTATTTTGAAGGGGGGATTGGATAGGGGTCTTATTAATGAAAGAGAGTTTGAGCATCTTGTACCTAAGAATCCCAAAACACCCATTATATATCAGTTACCAAAGGTTCACAAATCTATGGTTTCCCCCCCGGGTCGGCCCATTATTAATGGGATAGATTTGATCACCTATAGGGTGGGTAGATATCTTGATATATTTTTGCAACCAATGGTTGGTAATTTGCCTCGTGTGTTAAAGGGACTCCGAGCTCACGAAAAAAAGAAAAGTTGTACTCACCAGGGGCTTTCTCCAGCCCAGTGCTGGTCGGGAGGTCCCACGCCGGCGTCCTGGCTCCTCTCCTTCTCCCCGCTCCGGTATAGCTGACAGGCCGCAGCCCGGGCGACACTCGGTGGAGTGTCGGGCTGCAGCTTCCGCGTATGACGCGGATTACGTCACACGCCGGCCGCCTCGCGTCATCACGGCGGCCGGCGTGAAAGTACTGCGCATGCGCGCTTTAATCGCGCATGCGCAGTACTTTCACGCCGGCCGCCGTGATGACGCGAGGCGGCCGGCGTGTGACGTAATCCGCGTCATACGCGGAAGCTGCAGCCCGACACTCCACCGAGTGTCGCCCGGGCTGCGGCCTGTCAGCTATACCGGAGCGGGGAGAAGGAGAGGAGCCAGGACGCCGGCGTGGGACCTCCCGACCAGCACTGGGCTGGAGAAAGCCCCTGGTGAGTACAACTTTTCTTTTTTTCGTGAGCTCGGAGTCCCTTTAAGGGATACAGCCCACACATTAAGGGTTTTGAAAGGTATGAAAGTAGATGATGCGGCATTGCTGGTAACAGCAGATGTCGCATCATTATATACTAATATTGATCATCAGGGAGGGATAAGAGCGGTTGAGGAAGCCTTTATTAAACAGGGGCGTTTGAAAATGGAGCAGATTGAATTCCTGTTAAGGCTTCTGGAATTCACCTTGTCCAGAAATTATTTTTGGCATAGGGGTGAGTTCTATGCACAGATTAAAGGATGCGCCATGGGGGCGCCTTATGCACCGGCCCTGGCAAACATATTCATGTCAAAATGGGAGGAGGCAATATTGATCAACCCAGGGGGGGTGGTGGAATGGCGGAGATTTATTGATGATTTGTTCATAATCTGGGGGGGTTCCGTGCAGGAATGGGTTAATTTTTTGAGGGCCATTAATAATCTGTACCCCAATATTGAATTGGAGGCAGTGATGAGTTTTTCCAGTATAGACTTTTTGGATCTTACCATTTTTAAGGAAGATGGATGTTTATCAACGCGGTGTTTTTTCAAGAAAACTGATCGTAATGGATATATTCCGACCATCAGTTGTCATCACCCCTCGTGGATTAAGGCGGTTCCTAGGGGACAGTTCCAAAGAGTGAGAAGGAACTGCTCTGGGATGGAAGATTACTATAGTCAAGCCTCTGTCCTGGCCCAACGTTTTGTGGATAAGGGGTATGACCCTGATGGAATAAGGGAGACAGAGAGAGAAGTGGCATTGATGGATAGGGGTAGACTTATGGAAGGGAAAACACAAGAGCAGAAGAACACTCCTGTTATCCCCTTTATCTCCACCTTTAGTGCACAATATAAGGATGTGGAGAGGATCTTTTGCAAACACTGGCCGGTATTGCAGCAGGACGCTCATCTAAATTCTATTGTCCCCCAACAGGCCTAAATTTATTTACAAGCAAGCGCCGAATTTGAGGGATTTATTGGTCCCGAGTTGTGTTGAACCGCCGTGTAGAACTCTTGCCCCAAGGCAAAGACCGGGTTACTTTGTATGTAGAGGGTGCTGTATATGTAATGACACTTCGTGTGTCGACAGATATTAGATCGAATTGTTTTCATAAGGATTTTAAAATTAAGCAATTTATGACGTGTGCCACTACATATGTAGTATATGTGTTAACATGTGGGTGTGGCAAGCAGTATGTGGGCAGGACTACGCAGCCATTAAAGAAAAGGTTGTATCAACATATATATAATATTAGAAAGGGGTTAAAATCGCATAGCGTGTCTGCCCACTATTTGGAAACACATGCAAAAAATCCAGGATGTCTCAGAGTTGCTGCGGTTGAGCACGTTCGTCCACATTGGCGCGGGTCAAATCGATTGCAGCAATTGTGCAAAAAAGAGACGGAATGGATTCATATGTTGGGGACTCTCAGTCCGAGGGGACTCAACATTGAGTTGGATATAAATTGTTTTATTTCTAATGAGTAGGTATACTAAGATCATGGAGGTAATTGTAATTAATTTTGTAAGATATATGTACTGTGGATATGTGCAATAGTTGCTGTGGGGTGTATGGAGGGGGGTCACTAATTTACACTTGAGTATTGAGTTTAGGTGTGATGACACTGGTTATTATGATTATTGTTGAATTGAGGCTGGGACACGTGTGCAAATAGTTGTTTATAGTTGGGGGTATTGGTACTATACACTAGTACAGAAGGAAGTTTTGGGGGTTTACTAGAATAGTTTAATATAATAGAGGAATATAGCATTGTGAGCACTGATGATGATAGTGGGCAGTTTTATGTCCTCTTTACTGATTGGGATAGTGATATAGGGTATAGAGATTTAATATAATATTGTGAGCACTGATGGTAATGGGCAGTTTATGTCCTTCATTGATTGAGATCGGGATAGGGTAGGGATGACATATTGATATATGTATGAATTTTTGTGGGGGGCTATGGGTGTATGCACCTGCATGCGCTTATGGATATAATATAAATTGATTAGTGATTGAGATGTATAGGGGTGTAGATTGACATAACGAGGAAAGTGGCACTTTTAAGGTTTAAAGGCACTGGGCGTAACACTGTAGATGTTATTATATATCGATTGCTGTAGTGATTATAAGTATATGTAGTTATGTATTAGGAAGGTATTGTTAATTCTTCCATGAAGGGAGTTCCTGTTTTTTATTCTAATGTTTTTTACACGTTTAAAATGTTTAATGTAACACTCCTGCGCGATACTATAGCCAGCACGCTCCCGGGGCTGCCTAGCAACAATGAGAGGGCGGAGTGGCGGGCGGGCCTCGGAGCGGAGGAGGCGCGGTGTGTATTTGAATGCGACGTCTGATGCGATCTCCAGCCCCTGAATGAGTCACGACGTGTGACGAAACGCGTAGGGCGGAGTCGGAGGTGCGCTGACGTCAGTAAGGAAGTAACGGCAGGAGAGGTGTTCGTGCTGCTCTACGGTATCCGCGGACGGAGTGGTAACGAAGTAGCCTGTAAAGCCTGCATTTTAAATTTTTATTAAACAAGTTTTATGCCACATGCTGATTCTACTCCTTGGCTGGCTGGACTGACATGCAAAGTTGGATGTGATATGCTATAGAGAAAGACGCGCTTTTGGTGAGTGCATCCACAAAGGGGGAGCTGAACGTTTTCCCTTAAATTTGGTGGTGGCACTACCCCCTGGAGTGCGGCACGAGGTGGTCATTGTTGGCAGTTTAGACTGTACTGGGCACTATGTGCATCTTTTGATTTATTTTACAGGGCAAGTGAGCGCGGTGATTTAGTGTGATATAAAATATAAAATATATGAAAGTCTGTTTATCAGTACATTACAGAAAATAATGAAATTTATCACAATATGCTAATTTTTTTAGAAGATCCTGTATATAATTATTTCACTTTTGGAGAGGACCTCTATTTACAGCAAATGGGAGTGGCAATGGGCTCACGGTTTGCACCGCAGTACACAAATCTCTTAGTGGCAAAGATTGAAGAAGAAGAATACCTGTCATATAAAACCCATGGCCTACTTCCGCTTTATAGACGATATCTTGATCATCTGGTCTGCAAGTGAGGAGGATCTTATCCAATTTCACAGGAACTTCAATGCCTTTCATCCCACAATCAAACTGAAACTGAGCTACTCTCACAGGGAGATTAACTTTCTTGACACCATATACAGACAGAACAGCCTACAAACATCTATCTATCGCAAACAGACGGATCATCCCACATACCTCAGGTATGACAGTTTCCACCCCAAACAAAGAATTCCATAACTTACAGTCAGGCAATAAGATACAATCCAATCTGTTGTGATAGGGATGAGAGAGTGAGTGAGTGAGTGAGTGAGTGAGTGAGTGAGTGAGTGAGTGAGTGAGTGAGTGAGTGAGTGAGTGAGTGAGTGAGTGAGAAACACCTGGGTTACCTGAAGAAGAATTTCATTAAATAGGGATACAATCCTCTAATGGCTGAGACCCAAATCAAAAAAAGCCAACATCCCTAGGACTCAGCTCCTGGAGTACAAGCAGAACCAGGAAGAGAGCCGTGTCCCACTGGTGGTCACCTACAACCCACGCCTGGAAATCTTAAGATAGCAAAAGAACTTCATCCTGTTCTACACAAGAATCAGAGACTGAAAAAGATGATATTCCCTGAACCTCCCCTCCTAGCGTTCCGACAGCCACCCAATCTTAAGCAGATGATAGTCAGGAGTGCCTTAAATAGGCCAGAACAGTATGGAACATTCCCTTCTGAGGGAAAAAGTGTGGGACCTGTGAACACATCCATTCCACAGACAGGATACTAATACCAGGTACACAACAGGAATACAAAGTACAAGGTATCTTTTCCTGTGACTCATCTAATGTGGTATACCTGATCATGTGTGCAAAATGCCCCAAAGGAATTTATGTGGGATAAACAAGTCAACCACTGCGTGATCACATGATACCACAGGTTCACTATTAAGGGCATAAAAAAAAGGATATTACAAAATATACTGATCTCCCAATAACTACACTACCTGGACAAAAATTACACGATTTTCGCATCACTTTATTAATGGGTTACAATTTGAACTCGGAATGTACGATGTCTCCCCATCACCAGAGTCTGCTTTATGTTATGTTGAGGGAACTGTTGATCTTCTCAATTTAGCCAGGATGCCTGGGAAAGCTTCCTGAGTAACAGTTAATGCATCTAATTACATTTATGTTTGCTAAAGAAGGTTTCTCCTCTGTATGTCAGTGTATATAAGCTGTGTTTTTTCAGTTTTGGTCAGGAACCAGTCCGACAAAGGCTTTTTATTAAGGTGCATACACCCCGCACAACAGCAGCCAACGACGGGTCTATCGGCACCTCCCGCTGGGCTGGTTTTCAGCAGACTGTAGTGCAGACTGATAAGGCTGTTCCTGAATGATCTAGCTGGCGGACCAGTCGTTGGCTACTGTCATGTGTGTGTACGCACCTTAACCGAAAGCTCATTGTTTACTCATCTCTAAGTTAGCCAATAAATGGTATCATCCTGTTTCAAAACTCCTTGCTTTTACTGATGGCTAACACGGTACAACACTACTACTTTCATGTATTTATATGAAATGGTAAATTTCAGTAAGCTGACTGCTTGTGATTAGGAACATTAGAATCTGCAGTGGGTGAGGCTGTACAGGTGAGCTCTATCTGCTGGTGGTGGGGATGCATTATTGGGGGTGATCCTGTATTGGTGGTATTATCTATACATCAGCAATCATCTCATACCAGACATGTTTTGTTAAAGATCCAATGGTTTCTTTTTTTTAGAGAGATGCTGGCATGAATGTGAAAAAATGTTATGGTCACATCTATAGTCCCCTCTACCTAGTGCCAAAAAGGGATCCTTTTAAGTATTTCTGCAGGGACATCAGAATGTGTATAGACTACACTCTGATGGGCACACTTCTGTACTCAGTTTTGACAATGCACTGCAGAATGCAATTTCTATTTGCAACACAACACTGTCCCATTCAGTGTAGTTGAATGGTGCCTGCTCTGCAAAGGAGATCAATGGAGGAGCTATGCATTATTGTAATACATTGCAGAGTAACACAAGGTTTTACCTAGTCCCTAAGGGCTGATTCACTCGGATATTAAAAACTAAAATGGACAGGATCCTAGCAGATCTGAAAGATCCTATGTTAAATAGGATCTTTTCTCATTGCTTCATTTGAACGGATCCATTTGGTCGGAGCATACGTTTTCAGCTTGATGGATCAGGGTGTGTGGGTGTGTGTGTGTGAGGGGAAGCATCTACAGAAGACTGCAGCAGTGAGGAAATGCAGGAAAAATCTACCTAAAATTTGCCACCAACATGCTGCAGAGCTGGCTTCACATCAGGGGAGGACTGGGACCTTTTGGCCTGGGGGGAACACACAACCCAGAGGCCCTTTTACGGCAGCCCCAGCCCAAGGGCTCACCCATTCACTTTCATTAAAATTGCGGAAAAAATCACGTAAAAATGGCCACGATCACGATTTTAATGAAAGTGAATGGGAGCGCTGATCAATCACAAGCGCTCAGAAAAGCACTTATAGTGTGGTTGAGCCCTTCATGCATATCTTATTGTGTGCAAATGTATCAATGACAATGAGTTCAGGGCGCTAATTACCCTTTAAAGGAAAACTGACGTGAAAATAACATGTAGGCTGCCATATTTGTTTCCTTTTATAAAATACCAGTTGCCTGGCAGTCTTGCTGATTTATTGGCTGCAGCAGCATCTGAATCACACCAGAAACAAGCATGCAGCTAATCTTGTCAGATCTGACAATAATGTCAGAAACACCTGATCTGCTGCATGCTTGTTTAGGGGCTATGGCTAAAAGTATTAGAGGCAGAGGATCAGCAGGGCAGCCAGGCAACTGGTATGGCTTAAAAGGAAATAAATATGGCAGCATCCATATCCCTCTCACCTCAGTTGTCCTGTAATAGTTCCCATCTGGCTGCTAGCAGTGCTGCCTGGGTGAATAAGCTGGTGCATGGTGGTTGCGTGCACCTGTGTAGAGGTACATTGGCTTATGCACTTGCGCATGGCCACTGGAGATATTGCACAGGCTTAAGGAGGGAGGCAGCTGTTCTGGCCAGCTCCTGGAAAAGCAGCACTGAAATAGTTTTGTTTCTTACAATGGCAGTGACCAATTAACAAATTGGGCAGCACAGTGAAATAGTGGTTAGGTCTCTTGACTTGCAGCACTGGGTGCCCAGTTCGAATCCCAGCCAGGGCACTATTTGCATGGAGGTGGAATGTCCTGCCTGTGTCTGCATGGGTTTCCTCTGGGCACTCCAGTGTCCTCCTACACCCCAAAAGCCTACAGATAAGTTAATTGTCATCCCCCAAATTGGCCTTAGACTACGATACATGCACTACAGGATACATACATAAACATATGACTATGGTAAGTATTAGATTGTGATCTCCTCTGAGGGGCAGTTACAGAAAACCTGAAACGAGAAGCGTCTCAGGTTTCATACTTACCCGAGGCTTCCTTAATAAAGGAATCATCAGCCAAACAAGATGAAAGCCGGTTTGCTTACCTAGGGCTTTCTCCAGCCCCTTGCAGCTGACGTGTCCCACGCCACAGCTCTGCTCTCAGCCGCCGGCCCAGGGTCCCCGTGCGGTGTCTAGCCAGGCCATCCTCTACTGCGCCTGCACCGCTGTCAATCAAGGCCATGTTTTCTGTGGCTTACTGTGCAGGCGGGCCGGTGGCTGTGAATGGAGCTATCAGTGTGGGACAGTCGACTGCAAGGGGCTGGAGAAAGCCCAAGGTAAGTAAATTGGCTTTCATCTTGTTTGGCTGATGATTCCTTTAAGCCCCCTTTAGGCTGCTCATCCATCGCCGTCTCCCCAGGTGGCTCCGGTCCCCAGCCAGAAAGCCTGGCCTACTTGTGCATCATCGCGCATGCGTGTCCCGACCAAGTGCGCTCCCCTTTTGTGCTCCCGTCCCTGGGAGCGTTCTGTGTCTGTGCAGTAGTACTGTGCAAGTGCTGAACGCTCCTCGCCATGGTAGCGAGCCATGTAGTTGGCCATGCGTGACAAAGCATGACTCCAGGCTTTTGGGCTGAATTTCAAGTGACAGGAGCCACCCGGGGGGACGAACAGCCTAAAGGGGGCTTAAAGAAGCCCAGGTAAGTATGGTACCTGAGACGCTTCTCGTCTAAGGTACACTTTAACTGACAGGACTATATAGTATGTAGAGCACTGTGGAAGACATTGGCGCTATGTAAACACTAATGCTATCAAAATAAATGCAATACATTTGACCCCTCCATCCCCAGCAATACTTTGTTTATTGGTCCTCATAATAGTGGTCTGCGCCACTGAACATTTACAAACCCCTTACACACTGTACTTTTACTGATCAATCCTCTGCCCCCCCCCTTGCAGTTCCTTGATTGATCTATTCTAGCCCCTACCACACATGCCCCTCATAGCTGCCTGGTAAACACACAGAGGGAGTACACATTTGCAAGCAGCGGCTAGCTGGGCAGTGCAGCTCTCAGACAGTATGGCACACGTGCTCTCACCTGTGTGAAGTTCCACCTTCCCAACTCTCCACAGATGCACGAGTGAGCAGCACCCTTGTCATCTCCACGGCGGCTTCTGTGGGCGGGGCCGCCAGCATCACAGTCGGCTGCACAAATTTGCTCCGAGTTCAGTGGGTGTCTGGGTGAGGAGGACAACGAGCCGCCCGCGTTAACAAGTTCTCGCGCGGCAGGGGGCGGGGACTAGGAGTGTGAAGATCAGAGCAGCCTCATACTTTCTTTTAGCCAGTGGCTGCATGAAAGAAGTGGGGACGCGCGGCAGCCAGGAACTGTACCCTAGCGCTGCCGATAGTAATCACTGTCGGCAAGCACTGCTGCAGCGCACCACAGAACCAATCACTCGACTAAAAACGATACTGGGCCAGTCTGACTTCTTCATCTGGCAGCCGCGGCCCATAATACAAGCGGCCCATAATACAAGGGGCAAGAGGCGGCCCGGGGGGAGATTGCCTCCCGTCCCCCCGGGCCAGTCCGCCCCTGCTTCACATGCATCGGTACAAACCATTCCCTGAACCTTCTGAAAAGTCTTTGCTGGCTCAGGAGACAGGTCTCACGATGACCCAGGTATGTCTGTTTTGGTTCTACATATACTTCGGGTCAGCTGAAGAGTGTGAAGTGTGCTGTTTGGGAAGGGGGTACTTAACTAACCCCATGTACATATTTATTTATAAAGCGCCAACATATTATACAGCACTGATATGAGTTTTGCAAACTTCCCCATGGCAGTTTCTAGGCTAAATCGCACCCAGGGCTAGCCTAACAATTGTGCCCCACCATTGAGCCAGGTATAGGTGTCAGCAGTACAGGTTAGCCAGGACTAGTTGCCCCCAGTATAGCCAGCTATAGGTGTCCCCCAGTATTGGTAGCCAGGCATAGTTGTCCCCAGTATAGGTTAGCTAGGTAGGTGCCTCTAGTATAGGTTGGCCTGTATATAGTTGCCACCAGTATAGATTAAATAGGTAGGTGTCTCTAGTATAGCATAACCCGTATAGTTGCCACCAGTATTGGTGAGATAGGTAGGTGCCTCCAGTATAGGTTAGCTAGGTGCCTTGAGAATAGGCACAGCGGTGGTGGATTGGGCATAGTGTATTTACCACTCACCTTCCACCACCAATTCCACCGATCCCCTGCAGCCGCTATCTCCTTCCTGTCCCGTCATCTGTCGCATTGGTGACAGTGCTCCCTGTGATGACATGTGGTCACTTCATCACTGGGAGGCGCTGTTACCAATGCTACGGACGCCTGGGAGAGGAATCAGATGGAGGCTGTGTGGGATCGGCGGTTGGACCCTGTTATAATTTAAGTAGGCCTCAGTTATTTGGACTGAGTTAGTCAAAAAGGCTTGGGGAGCAGACCTGCCCTTTAAGGGGATTTTCTCTTAGAGAGAAAATCTGCAGTTCTGTCAGCAGAACCAGAACATACCAAGAAGCTGTTCTATGGACAAGGCCACAGGTCTCCCTGACCTGTGCATGTACACCACTAGAACAGTAAATATCAGCCATATTTACTTAACAACCAAATTCCTTGTAAGTGGGGCAGAAGCCTCATTGAATGGGATCAGTGAATAATGGCGCACAGCGCCTATGCATAAAAATGGCGCCGCATTAAAAAGATACGCTTATCGCTATTTATCGTTAGTACTGCATAATGGCGCACAGGGAAAAAAGAAGAAAAACGGCACACTAACGTTATCAATAGTGGCACACACTAACGTTATTTATCAATAGTGGCACACACTAACGTTATTTATCAATAGTGGCACACACTAACGTTATTTATCAATAGCGCCCTACATAAGCCAAACTGCAGACGTTATTTAACTGCAAAACGGGGAATGAATTTAATGTAACACTGTCAAGGTTAGGGTTAGGCACCACCAGGGGGAGTCTTAGGGTTAGGCACCACCAGGGGGGGGTCTTAGGGTTAGGCACCACCAGGGGGGGTCTTAGGGTTAGGCACCACCAGGGGGGGTCTTAGGGTTAGGCACCACCAGGGGGGGGTCTTAGGGTTAGGCACCACCAGGGGGGGTCTTAGGGTTAGGCACCACCAGGGGGGGTCTTAGGGTTAGGCACCACCAGGGGGGGTCTTAGGGTTAGGCACCACCAGGGGGGGTCTTAGGGTTAGGCACCACCAGGGGGGGTCTTAGGGTTAGGCACCACCAGGGGGGGTCTTAGGGTTAGGCACCACCAGGGGGGGTCTTAGGGTTAGGCACCACCAGGGGGGGTCTTAGGGTTAGGCACCACCAGGGGGGGTCTTAGGGTTAGGCACCACCAGGGGGGTCTTAGGGTTAGGCACCACCAGGGGGGTCTTAGGGTTAGGCACCACCAGGGGGGTCTTAGGGTTAGGCACCACCAGGGTGGTTTAGGGGTTAGGGATAGGTACAGAGAGGGTTCTGTGTGTTAACGGTAAACAATAATAAGGCTTTAACGTTAAATAGCGATAAGCGGCAAACGGATTAGCAGCAACACCGTGCGCCATTATTCGCAGGCGCCATTTTCAGATGGATGCTCATTGAATATTAATCGAGGAGGTGTGTATTATGACACCACGAGGGGGCTCAGCCAATAGTCGTGGCGAAGATGAGATCACATTTAACTCTTTCCTAGTCGGTATTAATAGCCGGACGAGCTGACAAAGGGTGCTCTCTGATTCCTGCTATGCTTCAATACTGACTGGGACCTCTAAGTATGTTCATTCCTTTCTGTAATCTGATATGATGTATGCTGTACATAGGCAGTCTAGTGTAACATACAGTAGATATAAGAATACCTGACTAACTTCCGCAGGGAGTTAGGCAAGAGCTGTAACGGCAAGAAACCTGAAGATCTGCTTTGCTTGCTAGGATATGATGAATTTTATCTATCTGTATATATGTTTCCTGAATAAACTCCGTAAACGTTGAAGAAGCCTGAGGAAAGTCTATCTCCTGCTTGTTGTGTGAGGAGTCGTGTTTGCTGAGGAGTTTGCTGGTGCCGGAGCAAAAGGTGTTTATTACAGACCCCCCCCCCCTCCTGCCACTTAATCCGGTGCTCTGGGCCATTGCACTATTTGCACACCCATAGAAATGGGGCTGATCTACCCTTTGGAGAGCCTGCAACCGTGCTGCAAGTTAGGCCCCGGCAAAGTCACACACTCGTGACTGCTGCAATGCATGCCAGGAGATTTCCTCCATGGAAACAATTCACATTCATGGACTACATGAACTACAGCTTTAGGATCCAAGGACATCCCCCTAGAGATAATTACTCAATAGGGGCACTTGTTTCCCTTCAGGTACACTTTATGAACTTCCAGAGCCACAACACAGGCCAGAAGATGTAGTTATTCAATGTGTTGGGATATGTACTCAAATTGTAAGGACTAAATCTCCTACTGCCACGGGCTCTTCAAGCAACAGCTGCAGCACGGATGTTGAAGATGGAGGAGAGCATATACATGGGGGGGGGTGGATATTGGGGCTAGAAAGCCTGATGCCCCCAATGGCTTACACTATTTATGACCCTCTGTTAAAACAATACATACTCAGATCCCTTTAAAGTCCCCCCCCCCCCTCCTGCGGTATTCTTTCCAGGTTTTAGGGTCTGAAAGAGGTGCAATTGCTTTGAAGGCTTTTAGACACTATAATCCATGAAAAATGCTGATAGAGAGCCTGCAGCAGCCCCTGCATGTTAACTTACCACATACTATTTTTTCATTATTTTTAGTCACATAATCTAGATATATCTGTCATCCACTACCAGCTATTTTGGGGGTGCCTTCGCCCTCACAGTTGCTATTTCATAGCCCCCCCCCCCTCCCCCCCCAGCTGCTTTGGGGGGTTAGTCGAGTGTTCAGTTTTGAAGGATTGCTTTTTTCCCCGAGTGTGACCCACCTAATGTGTGTTGGAAAGTGATTTACTAGCACATGCAACTTATAGAAGGAAGTGCTTACCAGTATTTGTTTTCTTTGCATTTAGCTCAGTAACTGGTTTATCAATGCTCGCCGGCATATACTGAGAAGGATGCGCGAGGCAGATAGAACTCAAAGCAGAAACAACCTCCCTGCACCCATGGAGAGACCACAACCTGAACCTGCAGTTGGACCAACCTGCCCTGTTTTAAATGCTCCAGCAACAGAAAATCCTTCACCACCCCCCCCCCCCCCCCTCCCCGCCATGTTGGTAGTGCCGGTGGTTGTGTTTGTCCTGTGAATTCACCAGCACAAACATACTGGTTCTGAGGCCACAAGGCCTCCTGAAGCACCTGCTACTGAATCAGGATGTGCAAATTATTCTGATTGTAGCAGTGATGTTGGACACAGCAGATTCTCCCTCTTGCTGGGATTCCCCAAGCCAGTCCATCTGGCAGTGTATCACCTCAGGAGTCAAGTGTTACGCAAGGGCCATTTAGTGAACTGTATACACTTGGACTGGTCTGTGGATATGAACTGGACACTAGAACGCGAGAAAAATATATTGAAATGCGCAAGTGTCAGCATCAAGCCTTCATGTGTAAAACAAAAATAACTGAAGCACATTGGGAGAGGACAAGTAAACCTGTTGATGCCCCCATTTGATGTGTTTGCAGAGAATGCACATTTCTCCATTTATGTGGCACTTTAGGTACTCTGACACATCAGGGTGGCTCTATGGGTACACCACATCTTCCCCAACTGCAAACATTACAGTTACCTTTTGGGGTTTTATCCCCTCCCTGCAATTATTTCAAAAGCAGCTTTGAAACTAAAGGTGTAACACCCACATGGGTAATTCCAAGACTCATCCCTATGGATACACACACAAAAATATGTTTGGAGAAAGTTTCCATTTTTATATTACAATTTTTTTTGTAATATGTATAAGCAGTTTTAGATAAGTGTCTGCAATATGTAATCTAATAATGGGGTTTTTAATTTGTTTAATATATTTTTTATTTCTCTTAAATTTATTAAAAGGAAACCTTTACCTTAATTACTTTTTTTTAATTTTTCAATGGAAGAGAAATTTGAAAAATACAGTTACCAATTTTTCTTTACTAACTATAAATTTATCTGCTTAACACCCAGCTGTCATACTAAACAGATGTACATTGGTGAATACAGGTCTGTTTAGTGTAGATCTGGTAACATTTCTAATGCTGGCCATACACAGGTGGATACCAGCCCAATATGTCTCCCCTACTGGAATACAAGCAGATAGTGATCAATCCCTAACCTAACCACATGGAAAGAAATTTATGGAACATGTGTCCAACTTAAAGTGAACCTGAGGTGTCCGCAATGCAGGAAGGTAGGGCAGTGTGCACAGCGGCAAAGAGGGGGCCCAACTTCCCCCGTCCCATCACCTCGGACCCCCCTTCAGTGTTCCTGGCTCCCCTTTCCTGAAATAATAGCAGTGGTTTGGGGAACTCGCCTCTTCCATGTTCCAGGCAGCGATAGAGCTTTGTGTGCCTCATCTTCTATGTCTCCAACGCCAATTACTTCACTTCCTGTCAGCAGCGTTGGAGACATACAAGACGGCGGCATGCAGAGCTACGTCACCCCCTGGAAGCAGGAAGAGGAGAGTTCCCCGCCCACTGAGATCACATCCTTTTTTCTTGTCGGTGTCTACATACCCCCCGATGCCAATGCAAAGCAGGGCCTGAGCACTCTGAGCGACTGCATCTCCCGGTGGGAAACCGTCCATCCAGGGGCCCTCATCATATTGGGAGACTTCAACCACGCAAACCTGAACCAAGAACTGCCAAGGTACAAGCAACATGTCACCTGCCCCTCCAGGAACGACCGCACCCTTGACCACTGTTACACTGCCCACAAGAACGCATACAAGGCTTCTC
Organism: Hyperolius riggenbachi; assembly: GCF_040937935.1. Classification (NCBI taxonomy): domain Eukaryota; kingdom Metazoa; phylum Chordata; class Amphibia; order Anura; family Hyperoliidae; genus Hyperolius; species Hyperolius riggenbachi. The sequence continues at coordinate 152,137,990 of NC_090657.1, read as the reverse complement.
AAGGTGCTGCCCTGGGGAACTCCGATCACAGCCTAATTCACCTGATCCCCACTTACAGAAGGCATCTTGATACCATCAAGCCTGTTGTCAGGTCAACCAAAAGGTGGTCAGAGGAGGCAAAGCTGGAGCTTCAGGCATACTTTGATTGCACGGACTGGGCAGTACTGGCAGCTCCCCCCCTGGAGGAATGGGCAGAAAATTTCACCTCCTACATCAGTTTCTGCAAGGACACCTGCATACCAACCAAGTCCTTCAAGGTGTACCCCAACAACAAGCCTTGGTTCAACGGTAAGCTGTGACGGCTCAGGAAATTGGAGGTGGCGCACAAGTCCGGTTCCCCGGAGGAGTTCAGAGCTGCCAGAAACGCCTTAAACCGGGAACTAAAAAACGCAAAGAGGACCTTCTCGGACAAGCTGAGCCTGAGCCTCCAGTCTAACCACCCGAGAGGTATGGAAAGGCCTGAGGGCAGCTACGAACCTCAAGCCCCCACACCAGCAAGCAGCTCCCAGCACCAAACTGGCTGACGAACTCAACGAGTTTTATTGCAGATTCGAAAAACTTCCCAAGCAGCCTGGCACGACAACGGCCTCGGACAACGGGGCACACTCCTCTCGACCTATCCCGGGAGACGGCAGGGACGCAATGATCGCAATTTGTGAGGGGGAAGTACTACGACACCTCCGCAAGCTTGACCCCAGGAAAGCTCCAGGCCCGGATGGTGTGACGCCGATCTGTCTGAGGACGGGTGCAGACCAGCTGGCCCCTGTCCTCACCTCCATATACAACAGATCTCTTACAGGGGGAAAGGTCCCCTCCTGCTTCAAGAGGTCCACGACATGCCCGTTTCTACAGGCGTGTGGACAGTGCCACCGCACGGGGCGCAGTGCGGGACTGAGGAGAAGGGGGGCGCAGGCAGGAGGACGGGACTGACAGAGAGAGTGTGATGCGCGCTGAAGAGGAAAGAAGCAGCGCTGCGATCACCTCTCTGTCATGTCTGACTCCTCCTCGGCGTCCTGTTGCCTTGGCTGCCGACGTCAAGTTATCACCACGTGACCACCGAGTGGTGACACTGACGTCCTGCAGCAGCCATTAGGACAATGAAGGAGTTTAGCTTGCTGCTGATGTGTTCCTGTGTGTGGTGGGGACTGGGGCAGGAGAAGGAACTGACAGGCAGCTGGGGGCTGAGGCTGATTTGTCATTGTGCTGGGGTCAGGTCCATGGTGGCTACAAGCAGCTATCCCCATGCTGTCCCCATTTGGGACATTTAGGCGAGGTTTCCCGGCCGCCATAAGCCCTGCCCCCCGATCACGGAAGCTCCGCCCCCCGCATGGGACACGGATGGCTAGGGTGGCTGGCTAATGTGAGCCCTGCCTCCGTATGCAGGAAAGGCCATCTGCAGCCCCTGGAAGCTCATTTAAGAGCACGTGTCTGGAAGGAGGAAGTGTGCCAGGACAAAGCTCCATCTCATGTCCAGAAGAAGCCCCACCCCCCTGCACAGGGGAGAGGTCACCCCCAGCCTCCTGTGCACTAAGTAGTGCTTGACAGGATGAAGACCTGCCCTGAGTAAGCCTTGCTCCCTTGGGACAATGGAAGAATGGACACCAGCAGCCAGAATTTTGTAAGTATGAATCTACCTGCCCCCACTGTCTTCAGTGACCTTTCTCCTCCACCCGCTAGCTCCGGTGCCCCCCCCCCCCCCCCTAACCTCAGTGACCTCTGTCCTGTCCCTCCTAGCCCCAGTGATGGTGACCTCTTCCCTCCCTCCACTAGCTCGTGACCTCCTCCCTCCCCTCACTAGCCCCAGTGACCTTATGCCTCCCCAACTCAGTGACCCCCCTCCACCCTGGTAGCCCAAGTGAACTTCTTCCTGACCCTGCTAGCCCTAGTGACCTCTCTCCTGCCCAGTAGCTACAGTGGCCTTTTGATAACCCCCAGTAACCCCAATGACCTCTCCCCCCCCCCCACCACTAGCTCCAGTGACCAACTCCCTCCTCCCACTAGCCCTAGTGATCTTCTCCCCCCCCCCCCCCCCAGTAATCCCAGTGACCTTCTGCCACCTACCACTAGCTCCAGTTACCTCTCCCTCCACTAGCTCTAGTAACCTTCTGCGTCTCCCACTATCCCAAGTCACTCCCCTCTCCCCACTAGCTCCAGTGACTTTCTCCCTCCCCCACTAGCTTCATTGACCTCTATCGCTTTTCCTCCCGCTGTGGACACTCTCCGTGGGAAGTGGGGGGTATGCTCCTCTCTGCCCTGGTCGGAGTTGTACTCTAATGCCTAGTACACGCCATGCAATTTCCCGTCAGATTGACAGTTGAATCGATAATTTCCGGCAGGTCTGATCTGATTCCGCATCATTTTTCTGATAAATTTTCCAATCATTTCTATACAAAATCGATCAGAAATCAGATTGACCGTCGAATCAATTTCAGACAGGTACAATCTGATGGGAAGTTGCATGGTGTGTACCAGGCATTATCTGCTATATAATCTTCTGTGTAAGATCCATGGCTTTGAAGCTGGTAGTGAGTTAGTTTAATTCCTGCTTAGACAATCCGCTATGTGATCGCCTGTGTAGGCTTAGTAAGCGCTTTCTTTATTTCTGAACTCTACCTCTGTTTTGGCTGCCCCCCCCCCTCCTCCCCATAAGTATAGGTGGTTTAGCCAGTTACAAATTGTAAAGGCCTGTACCCAATACATATTTTTTACAACAATTTTTAAAGGAATCAATTTTTTTTTGAGCAATGAGCGTTTCCGTGGTCTCGAGATGTGGGTACAGGTGACAACAGCTGGCGACTAGCGGTTATAGCGACTACAACGGATCGGATCTTTAAGATCCCCTACAACTCTTACGCACAGTACCGTCATTGTTTGGGGAGTGGGGGGGGGGGCGTATTTTTTGACACTTGCCCTGTGAGAAATTTATCCTAGAAACTGCACTGGTCCACGATTATCCCAGTCCCCAAAAAGATGGGAATCACTGATCTCAACAATTACAGACCAGTGGCTCTAACCCCCTCCATCATGAAGATCTTTGAACGGCTGGTCCTTGCCTCCCTGAAGCTCTCCACTAATGCCCTCCTTGACTCACATCAATTCGCATACAGGGCAAACCGGTCAGTGGAGGACGCCACCAACATCAGCCTGGCGTACATTACGGAGCACCTCGACAGGCCCAACTCCTACGCCAGGCTACTGTTCTTGGACTTCAGTTCCGCCTTCAACACCATCTGCCCTGACATCCTGCTTGCCAACCTCGCACAGCTGGGAGTAGCCCCCCCCCCCCTCTGCAGGTGGATCGGGGACTTCCTTGTCAATAGAACGCAGAGGGTCAAGCTAGGCAACTGCTACTCCAAGGTGAGAACTACTAGGATAGGGGCCCCGCAAGGATGTGTCTTGTCCCCGCTCCTGTTCTCCCTGTACACCAACAGCTGCACCTCAACTGTCGACTCGGTCAAGGTCATCAAATTTGCGGATGACACCACAATCATTGGACTCATCAGTGGTAACAACGAGGACGCCTACCGCAGCGAGATAGACAGGATCTGCAACTGGTGCACAGACAACAACTTAGTCCTCAACGCAGCAAAGACAGTGGAACTGGTTGTGGACTTCAGGAGACACCCCCCCCCCCCTCCACTCCACCCAATTCTCATAAGGGAGACCGAAGTCCCCAGGGTCCAACGCGTTCAGTTCCTCGGCACAACCATCACTGAGGACCTAAAATGGGGGCAGAACGCCACCATAACCCAGAAAAAGGCACAGCAGAGGTTATTTTTCTTGCGCCAACTGAAAAAATTCGGTATCCCACGCGAGTTGCTCAGGAGCTTTTACACTGCCACTGTGGAGTCCATCCTTTGCTCATCCCTCATTGTCTGGTACGCAGGGGCATCTGCTAGCGACAAGTACAAACTCCACAGGGTAATCAGCACTGCAGAAAAGATTATCGGTCTGCCACTGCCACCCCTCGATCACCTCCACATGGCCAGAATGAGGATGAGGGCCACCAAGATTTCAAATGACCCCTCCCACCCGGGCAGTCGTTTTTTCAAGCTCCTTCCACTGGGCCACCGCTACAGAGCTGTCCCCACCAGAACCACCAGACGCTGGAGTACCTTCTTCCCTCAAGCGGTACTCCAACTGAACTCAATCCCTACAGGATAGGTTATGTCTTTTTTTCTCTTTCTTGCATATAACCCCTGACTGACCGAATGCCTCTCACTATATTCATGTCTATGTCCATGCCTATGTAGCCCACTCTACGCCACATGTACGTGGGTCTTTGTGTTTATGTATGTATGTACAATGCTATGCCATGTGCTCCAAAAACAATTCCGGGTATGTCTCTGGCATACTTGGCGAATAAAGCCGATTCTGATTCTGATATAGCTGGCTAACGTATGGAGCACATACTGTATACCTGACTAACCTATGCTGTGGGCACATAGCTGGCTAACATACTGGGGGCACCTATTACTGGCTACCTGTACTGGGGGCACCTATTACTGGCTACCTGTACTGGGGAGCACCTATTACTGGCTACCTGTACTGGGGAGCACCTATTACTGGCTACCTGTACTGGGGGGCTCTATGTCAGGCTACCTATACTGGGGGCCCCTATGTCAGGCTAAGCTATACTGGGGGCACATATGCCTAGCTACCTATATTAAGGGCACCTATACCTATGTGCACCTTTTGTCTTTTTTAGGATACTGTCTATATTACTGGGAGTAAGCTGGACTATTGGAAGAACAGTTTTATCTAATCTATGCATATATCAAGAGTGTGGTGTCTACTCTGAGTCACATCCGGGACACCCCAGAATAGATCCGGTGCATGTGCCACTGATCTTTGGAGCTAGCAACGCCCCTGCTTGAATGTGTTTTCCCCATGCAGATGACAAGCACTGCACACAATTACATTAGCTTCTGTGATAAAAACACACATTTCACACATACAGACATGGTGGCACTGAGATTCAAAGTATCAATGTGGGCCCTGGTGTGAGTGATGTAGCCACCGGTAGAGTGACCAAAAAGCTGCAGTACCTGTGGACTAGAAAGGGAGCTGCCCTGTACCTGCTGCGGGCGTGAAGATCCAAAATGTGATACAGCTGAAAGTGTAGGAAGAGATGCTATATCCACGAGGCACTCACCGGGAGTATGCCCCGACAAACTGGATGTACGTCACAATGACCCAGAAGTGCTAGGCGGCAATCGATTTACGCGTAGCAATAATCTGGAAGTGCTACGTGGAAATCCATGCATCCATGGTGGAGGGCTGGACAACAGCATTGCTTTTCCTGATGCTGCTGGAGTGCAGAGGAAAGGATTACAGCCTGCCTTTGATGGCGAAGGGGATGTCTTTATTGAAGTTCAGCTGTGTGATAGCGGAGATGACTGCAGTATTGACTCTGCCCCTTCTGTTGACGTAATGAGAATGTGTAATAAAAAGTCCAAAGAATCAGAGGAATTTGCTACTCCAAGTGGAAAAAAAAAAATACAAAAAAGTGAGTTTTTCCCCAGTTCCAGCATCTAGAAAAATGGAGGAACAAAAGGGACATCGCAACTGGCAGAAAAAAAAAAATGATGGCAGTGGCGTTCCTAATAGTGTCCCATGTGTTCAGGTGGGAAAGGGTGAAGCTAACAGTAGCCATGCTTAAACCATCTGGTGGTGATGAGAAGGCTAGTAAGCCCATCCCTGAGGCAGATATCAATGCTTGAGTAGACACTGAGGGCAATAACGGCAGAGAAGCAAGATGCCAGGGGTGGTGAGACTTCATGCTAAATCTAATATGACTTTTACAGATGGGGATAGCCAGGTGTCTAGAAAACTGTGGGAAGTCAGTGGGGTGAGAGCTAAACAAAACTGAGGTCATGAATTCTATTTTTGAGAACAATGTTTTTGGTGATGAGCCTTTCAGTGCCAATAAAATTTACTTGATAGTGATGCAGAGAATGAGTCTGAGAATGTGTCTAGTAAATTGAGCCTCCGGAAATTATTCTGGAAAAATGTCAAATGAATCTTTGTTCCTACAATACTACTTTCAGGGCTCATTTCCACTATAGCGAATTCTCATGCGTTTTTCGCATGAAAATTCGCATAGCAATACAAGTGAATGGGACTGTTTCCACTTGTCAGGATTCTTTTGCGTTTTTCTGTGCAGAAAAAATTCGCATGGCAGAGCCATCAGAATTCGCATACCGCTATGCGAATCGCATTCAATGTATTTAATAGGAAATTCGCATGAGGTTTGGGCATGCGAATTTTCATGCGAATTTTCATGCGAATTCGCATAGAAACAATGGAAAAGCACACCAGCACTGCCATGGTTAAATTCGCATACATCGTCATCCATGCGAATTCGCATGCGAATTCGCATGAAAGTTCGTATAGAGTCGCATGCGAAATTCGCATCCGCATGCGAATTTTAACCGCGGCGATTCGCCTCGCACAAGTGGAAATGCAGCCTCAGAGAAGGAGCAGTTTGTTATTACTGATGGGCATTTGGGGGACGTGACTGTTCTTGAATTAGAACCTGGGAGGCAATTTTTTTAAATATCCACAAACTGAGCTGGAGAGGTCAATTGTGGCTTCCAAGTGGAGTTCAGAGTCGGTGGCAAGAGATTTCTTGGTAAAAGTGAAGTAACTTTTTCTTTAAGTCAAATTTAAAAAAAAAAAAAAAAAAAAAACAGGAAAGAGAATAGCAACAGGTGGCTCCCAGTTACAACATTCTGGGGCCGACCTGGAAAAATATAACTTAAAACCCACAAACCAGTGAGCTGTCGACGGATGTGGTCCTCACCATGAGAGAGTTAAAGATCAACAGGGTATAGTGGGAAAATAAAATATCCACCGTAGTCAAGTGAAATGTTAGTGTTTAAGCCATTTAGCCCATACCTTAAACTTTTTAGGTATTTTCCTTTGTTCATATACCTGTTTTAGTCCCGGAAGTAATTTTCTAATAAGAGATTCCCATTCCTATATTGTAGGAGGGGCCCTTTGGTTCCATCTAAGTACTATAGCTTTAATTGCTTAATATGATAGGTTTCTAAAGAGTAATCTTGTTGCTTCTGTTTTAATTGTGTCATTAAAGAGACACTGAAGCGGAAAAAAAAAATATGATATAATGAATTGGTTGTGTACTATGAATAATTACTAGAAGATTAGCAGCAAGGAAAATATTCTCATTTTTATTTTCAGGTATATAGTGTTTTTTCTAACATTGCATCATTCTATAATATGTGCAGATTACACAACACTCAGCATTCAAAATGATTATTTCAAAGCATTCTGTGAACTAATGACCTCTCCTCTGTCAGAGAAAAAGGAATTTGTTTAGTAACAGTTGAGATAATAAAAGTCAGATAACAGCCCTCTCCACGACTTTGAAAGTCGTAGAGCTTAATGGCTTTTTTCCATAGAGATAACTGGAGTTTCTTAACTCTTCCTGTACTGGAAACAATTAGACTGATGCATCTGATCTTAATGTTTTATTTATTAGCTGTACTACACATACAAATAATATCATAATTTTTTTTTCGCTTCAGTGTCTCTTTAACACCCAATAGGTAGTTTCTAGGACCATTCGGAATTGAGTGCATAGGAAGCCTTTTCTGTGTCACGGAATGCACTTGGGACCAAAAGGGCAGCAACTGAGGACAAAGCCAAAGTGTATAGAAAAAAATTGGCACCACCTTGGTTACACCTAGGACAAGCAGAGGAGGTTTCACTCCTGATTTTATGCATTTGGGTAGGAGTGTAATACGCCCTATGGATTAATTTGAGCATTATAAGTTTATCTCTGGCTGAGATTCTAGCTTTAATTGAAAACGTGAGAGCCTCTTCCCATTATTCTTGATTAACCACTTTACCCCCACGCGTACGCACTTCTCTGTCCTTTTTTTTATCCTTTCACCACCAGGGATGGAGAAATGCGTACTTTTCATGCTCCCGCCGCTGCCTGTGCTCTCGCTCCTAAACACGCCGCTGGCCGCTTGCCCAGAGACCAATGAATGGGAAAATCCATTCCCGTTCGTTGATCTAAGCCCCGCAATGATCCGCTGCTTCTCCGATAAGCAGCACGATCATTGTGAAAAAAACGTTCCCAGCCTCCTAGTACTTCCTGCAAGCATCCGGAAGGACGCTTGCAGGTCACATTAAACAAAAAGTTACTGTTGCCATCTTGTGGCCAAATAGTAAAACTACACCCTAAAGCATTTTTCACATACAAATTAGTTTTACACAAAAAAATTAACTTTTACCTCCCACACTCCAATTTTTTTTTGTAATAAAAAAAAATTACAATATATAAATAGTTACCTTAGGGACAACTTTTTAAATATTTATGTCAAGAGGGTATAACAAACTATGGGCTTGTAATTAGGGATGGATGCAAAAACTGAAAAAAAATGCACCTTTTTTTCCAATTAAAATATTGGCGCCAATGTGATAGGGACATAATTTAAACTGTTTTATAACCGGGACAAAAGGGCAAATTTCATGGGTTTTAATTACAGTAGCATGCATTATTTGAAAAGTATAAATGCCAAAAACTGAAAAATATTTTCCCACATTTTCTCCTATTTTTCCATTAAAACACATTTAGAATAAAATTCTTGGCATAATGTTCCACCTAAAGAAAGCCTAATTGGTGGCAAAAAAAAAAAAAAAACAAGATATATAGTTCATTTCATTGTGATAAGTAATGATAAAGTTATGGACGAATTAATGGAAGGAGCGCCGAAAGGTTAAAATTGCTCTGGTGGTCAAGGGGTAAAACCCCTCAGTTGTGAAGTAATTAAGGTCTGGGTCAAGTGTTTGCTATTTGGAAAACAACCTGTCCATTTTTTGGAGAGGATTGCGATCTAAGGGCTTAATATAGGGCAGATAAGGCTTTAGGCAAGTCCCCAGTGGCTGCTGTTCTAACTGTGTTGATTCAAGCTTAATGTGTGACAATTCCGCCAAATTGGGCAGAGAAGGAGTGCCGAATCTGGATGAATCTGAAAAAACCTTTTATTAGTGATTCCGTGCAGCTCCTTCATTTGGTCAAAAGATACTAAAAAACCTCCCTTAACCAGATCACGGAGTCTAGTAACTCCCAGTCCCACCCAGAATCCAAGGTCTGGAACTGTGAGGAAGTGTGGGAGTGCCTTATTCCAGAGCGGAGTGAAGGGTGAACACTGCTGTGCACGGGATTGGGACTTCTGGGCCAACCTCCCATACGTGTAAAAGTGTTTTCATTGAAATAGTAAGTTTGGGAGAACAGCTCCGGCCTCGGAAAGGAAGACTGGCTAAAGCATTTGGGGAACCCATTATTGCGGCTTCAATTCTATTAGATGGATTTTCAATGGATTGAGAGAACTACCACCTCCAGGTTACCAACAACGCCGCCCAATAGTAGTTTAAAATTAGTTAAGGCATTCCCACCTTCATCCTTAGGAAAGTGAAGTCATATTTAGATATGGCTTCTCCAGGAAACAGGGAGCATATTTTATTGGTCTGGGTAAGAATGCTCCTGAGGCCATTCATAATCATTCAAAATTGCCTCCTAATGGTTGAAGCACAGATACTGTGCCAAGTGAAGTTATTAAAACGAGGTGGTGGAACCTGAGGCACGGGGGATGCCGGAGTTGGATTTTGTCGTCACCAGGAGTGCGGAAGGAGTTCCCTCATCTGGGGGCATAGTCTAATCCGGGAGCCATTGCTTCTACCAGTGCTCAGGCTCCAAGAGCACAGCCCATGTCATATGCTCACGCTGCTCTTAGTGCACCTACTGGAAGGAGGGTCTTTGCTTCCCTGGAGTTAGATTCAGAGGAGAAATGTGGTCCACCTTAAATGGGAAGGCGAATCAATTAAAAAAAATTGTGGGTCTCCTCTTGGGAGTTAACGCTCAGGTTTTATTTGCAATTCTGGCTCAGAGGAATCTCCCCCCCCCCCTCCCAACGTACTAGGGCATGAGCTGTCTAACGCAGCACAATCATTTGATTTAGATTTATTCAATAAACTTACTTGATTTAATAAAAAAAAAAAATTGAACGAAGATTTTTCTTTGTCAATGGCTTTTGATTAGTCTTTGTAGAAAACTAACAGTTTGAAAAGCAGTTTAATCTAAAATCCAAGAAAATGATATAGATTGAATAAAGAGTGGTATGCCCCTGGATCTTCTAGAGGCTTCCCTGTCTCCTTTCATCAGACCATTCCAGCGCTGAACTCCCAATGCGCTTGGTCGTTGGTGAAAAAAGCCAAGCGCTATCAGGCCCGTGCTACTGCACAGGTGGCTCACGCTTGCGCAGCCCAAGTGGGTCCGTGCCACTGCGCATGCCCGGGAGTTCAACAAGCATTTTTTCAGAGGAGACAGTGCAAGAAGTGTGCAGAGGCTTTCTCCCTCGTGAGGCAAGTACCCCTTAGGAGCACATTTTCCCTATAGGTACACTGAAGCTATGTACACAATGCGGACTAAACTCAGCCATGTGGGTATATAAAGTCACATGTGGAAAACTGCCACAATTCGCATCCTACCTAATAGGCAAGTGTGTCTGCGTTCCATGTCCCTGTGTCAGTGCTTTTGCGTTACTGCGCACGTGCCACACTGACAGCCGTTGGGACAGGACGAGGACCTGCCAGGGGGCCAGGTGAGTGGCGGGCGGGCTAGCGTGCATGTGCACGCGGGGGCGTGCGGGAGTAACAGACCTAGAGCCCGTTTTTAAACGGGTATAGGTCAGCTAGTGTAGTATATTATACATTTTTATCAAATTATATTGACAGGAGTTTAATAGTGCCCCCTTTAGACAGGTGTAATGCTGGATACACGATGCGATTTCCCACTCGATTTCCCGTTCGATCGACTATTTGACATGTTCAATCGGGTCTCAATCGATACAGCCATCGATTTTCTCATGTTAAGTATGCAAAATCAATGGCTGTATCGATCGAAACCCAATCGAACATGTCAGAAATAATCGATCCCGCCGATCGAGCGGGAAATCGCATGGTGTGTACCCAGCATTACAAGGAATTGGCTCACCTACAACTGTAGAAAGCAATGGCATATGCTAACCAACCTATTTTCCATAGCACTAGAGCTTGGATTACCCCAACTCACATCATTCAATAGGTGTTCGTTCATTCCATGATAATAGATAATTGAATTAGTGAAAAGACAAAGTAAAGCTGCCCATACACTAGAACGAATATGGGCAGATTCGACCAAGAGACAATTTCTCTCTAATCGAATCTGCCCATACACTACAGGCCGATTCCCGTCCGATTTCAGCATGAAATCATCCGGGAATTGGCTGAGCCACCACTGTCCGCCCCGCCGCTGCCCCCAAAATGTATAAATGTATGTAGTTTAGTGCATTTATACATTACCTGTCCTGTAGCAGCTCGCCAGGTCCAACCGTCCATCTCGCCGGGTAAGCCGCATACACGCTAGTGGCGCATATCGTCTGATGTCAGCCGTTATGTGCCTTCATGACCTCAGAGCACCGGCGGCGTGTATGCGGAATCCGGCGAGATGGACAGAAACTGCGTGGAGGCTGACACTGGACAGGTAATGTATAGATGCACTACACACTGCATACATTTACACATTTGCGGCGGGGTTTCGGCGACGCTTGTTCGCAATTCGGCCACCGTACTGCCACGCACCCGACCAACCAACCTAGGCCCGAAATTTTACCAGCATGCACAATCGACCATGTGGCCAATTGCTGTCCTGAAATTGGTTACTTTGTCGGTCAGACATGCACTTGGCAGCACCAATTTTCATCAAATTTGATTATAATCGAATTGGATGGTCGATTGCTTGGTTGCCTAGTGTATGGCCCCCTTAAGACACAAACCTGACCATTTCAGTGTTGGATCTAATCAGGGACTCCATTCAAACACGGCCCCTTCCTTGTCACCTGGAGTAGGCAGGATGAGGAGGTATATAAGTAATTCTTCAGATTTTTAGTACTTGGAACAAGTGACAAATTGGAGTCTCATAGGTCTGACACTTTCTAGAGCCAACATGGCTAGTATGTAAAAGGATACTACACAATATACTGATCTCCCAATACCAACACACTTGTTTGCCTGGACACAGTTTACACGATTTTCACGTCACTATTAATGGGTGGCTTCAAATCGGAAAAGATGAGACTAACACAAGAAACAAAGTTTATACATTGGTTCAAAACTGTAGAAGATGGTTTAAGCAAGGACTAACTTGTGCTGGTACGATGGGTTTTAAATACCACAAATTTTACTTTATATCTTTTCATTCATTCTTTGTGTCATATGCTGTGTAAGATGGTGTTTACTGGCACTATTCATTTCATTTGCTTTTATGTGCGTGTGTCAAATGCCACAATTCTCTTTAGCTTAGAATTAAATGGTGCATGTAACCAGCCCAGTTACAATTTGAACTCAGAATTTACGATGTCTCCCCATCACCGGAGTCTACTTTATGTTATGTTGAGGGAACTGTTGATCTTATCAATTTAGCCAGGATGCCTGAGAAAGCTTCCTGAGTAAAGCTACATACACACGGGACACAATTGTCCCCCGTTGCATGGCTACAAGAGACCAGGGAGCGACAGCTCCCTGGTGGCGACAGCTGTCTACACGTCTCGCCAGAAAGGCAGAGACGCGGCGGAAGCTGAATGGAGCATCCCCCAGTTAGATGCTCCATTCACTTGCATTGGGTCTCCTGTCGCTAGTCCGCATACACACGCGGACTAACGACAGTTCCGGCGAAGTTGCGGCGACAGCTGTTGCCGGCGATTGAACAAGTCAATCGCCTGGCGACAGCTCGGAATAGCGATGGTTCGGGGCGCACGTCATACACGGGTGACCTGTCACCGCAACACGCGCGTGCCACGTGGTTGCAGCAACGGCCGTAGTCCGTGTGTATGAGCCATACCAGTTAAGGCTGAAATAAACACAAAGTGCGCCTGCCAAGAACAGCTACAATTCAATAACACCAAATGTCCAAATACATAGATTATACACAGTATACTGAATGTTTTCAGCAAGTGTTCGCTATCACAAGTCCTTGGTGACAATCAATTTTGGTGTGACAGCGCTCCTCTTCCTATCTGAAAGTTAAACAGAAACATATAGCCGCACATAGTGCATTACTGTAATCACAGGTCACAAATAACAAGCCCCCAAACGTGCATGTGTGCTCAAAGGTGCTCCACTCGTGGTCTCTATACCCCTTCACACTAGCAGCTCACCAGATGGACACCACCTCACTTTCCAAGTGGGTCTCGCATTTAGCCTTAGAGCGGCCAACTCCAATGACAATTTCCACACGGCTCTGGTTCACAGTTAAAAGATCCACATTTAATACTTGGTTCCACATGTAAAAAAAAATAAAACCATACATAGCGTAAAACAGTTTGTTAAAAGGTCAAGGCCTGCGCAGTATCAGCGCACTCACGTATGCAAGGGATTATCAGGCATCTCGGGCTTCACAGCCCCCCAGTCTGTCTACTCCACTCGCGGCACCGGCGTCCCGATAATTCCGCTCCTCGTGGCAGCCTAATCCCTCACCATCCGTCTCTCTCCTAAGGCCCAGTGACGTCAGCGCTCCTGGTCACGCCCTACGCGTTTCGTCCAATGGACTCATCAGGGGCTAACGTCACTAGGGCGCCGACGTCTCTTATACTCTGGGCTGGTAATCATTTGTACTCCGTAGGCGCCTGAGACGCACTGGAGCTGCACTTCCCCCCCATTGCTACGTCATAAATGGCCGTCTGGAACGCAGATGTCCCTGGCCCTTTTTAATGACTGCAGGGATTTTTCAAATCTCAATGCCATCTTGTGGCTAAACAACTAACTGCCTCCTGGGTTTATATCTATTGGCTAGAAATTACCTATCTTTAGATGCCAGGCGTATCCAGCCTGTTTCTTAAAGGAAAAAAAAATTCTTTTGGTATATGCAAGATCCATATATCTATATACAAAAAAAAAACCTAACACATATATATATAAAGAATTTGGATTCCAGGACCTTAAAAATTTATAATTTAGACAGTTCCTGCAATATTCTCTGACCCTCCTTCTACATATAGTTGGTCTCTCCTTTTCTTATCCTAAGGGCATGCCATTTAACCACCCATACTGGGGATTATTCAAACAGGGAGCCACATAATTTGTCCCGGAGGTGCTCAATTAGGACTCCAGGTCCTTATTGGTCTATTCAATTTAGCCTTTAATTCAAAGTGTAATTCCCAGAGTGACCTATCTCTGGTTTTAATACATTGATTCAATTATCAGGCAGTGATTCATTACTCCTGGGCTACAATCCCTTGCCAGAACGTGAGTGCCACCATACTAGCGGATGATGGCCCTTAGTGTGGGCCCAATGTTGGACACCTCAGTTTACATGCTCCAGTGCCTACTATGGCACCCCCCTACTGAGGGAGAATTCTGTGCATCTCCGTCCCACCATATCCTGTGCCCTTACGTGGCCTCTATACCCACTCCCCTTAAATAATGTGTATGTGTGAGCCCCACCAGTAGTCTGCAAAGGAGCCACAGGATTCTCAGTGACCATAAAATTATATATCATTTGTAATAAAACAGTTTAGGTCGAATTCTACATTAAGTCCCCCTGGGGACAGCGACCCCATCTTGAATATCCACCTCCCTTCGGCTTGGGAGATGTCCCGTACCACACTAGAACCTCTCCACCTTTTGACATGTGATTCTACCCCCATGAATTGAAGTCCTGTGGGGTCTCTATTGTGATGTGTTTTAAAATGGTTGGAGACACTGTGTGTGGCCAATCCTTTAATTATATTTGCCACATGTAAACTGAGGAGGTGTCCAACATTGGGCCCACACTAAGGGCCATCATCCGCTAGTATGGTGGCACTCACGTTCTGGCAAGGGATTGTAGCCCAGGAGTAATGAATCACTGCCTGATAATTGAATCAATGTATTAAAACCAGAGATAGGTCACTCTGGGAATTACACTTTGAATTAAAGGCTAAATTGAATAGACCAATAAGGACCTGGAGTCCTAATTGAGCACCTCCGGGACAAATTATGTGGCTCCCTGTTTGAATAATCCCCAGTATGGGTGGTTAAATGGCATGCCCTTAGGATAAGAAAAGGAGAGACCAACTATATGTAGAAGGAGGGTCAGAGAATATTGCAGGAACTGTCTAAATTATAAATTTTTAAGGTCCTGGAATCCGAATTCTTTATATATATATGTGTTAGGTTTTTTTTTTGTATATAGATATATGGATCTTGCATATACCAAAAGAATTTTTTTTTCCTTTAAGAAACAGGCTGGATACGCCTGGCATCTAAAGATAGGTAATTTCTAGCCAATAGATATAAACCCAGGAGGCAGTTAGTTGTTTAGCCACAAGATGGCATTGAGATTTGAAAAATCCCTGCAGTCATTAGAAAGGGCCAGGGACATCTGCGTTCCAGACGGCCATTTATGACGTAGCAATGGGGGGGGGGGAAGTGCAGCTCCAGTGCGTCTCAGGCGCCTACGGAGTACGAATGATTACCAGCCCAGAGTATAAGAGACGTCGGCGCCCTAGTGACGTTAGCCCCTGATGAGTCCATTGGACGAAACGCGTAGGGCGTGACCAGGAGCGCTGACGTCACTGGGCCTTAGGAGAGAGACGGATGGTGAGGGATTAGGCTGCCACGAGGAGCGGAATTATCGGGACGCCGGTGCCGCGAGTGGAGTAGACAGACTGGGGGGCTGTGAAGCCCAAGATGCCTGATAATCCCTTGCATACGTGAGTGCGCTGATACTGCGCAGGCCTTGACCTTTTAAAAAACTGTTTTACGCTATGTATGGTTTTATTTTATTTTTTACATGTGGAACCAAGTATTAAATGTGGATCTTTTAACTGTGAACCAGAGCCGTGTGGAAATTGTCATTGGAGTTGGCCGCTCTAAGGCTAAATGCGAGACCCACCTGGAAAGTGAAGTGGTGTCCATCTGGTGAGCTGCTAGTGTGAAGGGGTATAGAGACCACGAGTGGAGCACCTTTGAGCACGCATGCACGTTTGGGGGCTTGTTATTTGTGACCTGTGATTACAGTAATGCATTATGTGCAGCTATATGTTTCTGTTTAACTTTCAGATAGGAAGAGGAGCGCTGTCACACCAAAATTGATTGATACCAGTTAAGGCATCTAATTATATTTATGTTTGCTAAAGAATGTTTCTCCTCTGTATGTCAGTGTATATAAGCTGTGTTTTTCAGTTTTGGTTAGGAACCAGTCCGACAAAGGCTTTTTTTATAAGCCGAAAGCTCACTGTTTACTCATCTGTAAGTTAGCCAATAAATGGTATCATCCGGATTCAAAACTCCTTGCTTTTACTGATGGCTAACACGGTACAACACTACTGCTTCTTTCATTTATATGAAATGGTAAATTTCAGTAAGCTGACTGCTTGTGATTAGGAACATTAGAATCTGCAGTGGGTGAGGTTGTACAGGTGAGGTTTATCTGCTGGTGGTGGGGATGCAGTATTGGGGGTGATCCTGTATTGGTGGTGTTATCTATACATCAGCTGATACGAGACATGTTTTGTGAAAGATCCAATGGATTACAGAATAGTGTTTTTTTTTTTGCTTGTTTTTTTAGAGGGATGCTGGCATAAATGTGAAATAAAATGTTATGGTCACCTCTATATTCCCCTCTACCTAGTGCCAAAAAAAAGGGATCCCGTTGAGTATTTATGCAGGGACATCAGAAAGTGTATATAGACTACACTCTGATGGGCACACTTCTGTACTCAGTTTTGACAAAGCACTGCAGAATGCAATTTCTATTTGCAACACAATGCTGTCCCATTCAGTGTAGTTGAATGGTGTCAGCTCTGCAAAGGAGATCATTGGAGGAGCTATGCATTATTGTAATACATTACAGAGTAACACAAAGGTTTGCCAAGACCCTAATGGATGGTTCACACTGACATTAAAAACTAAACTGACAGGATCCTAGCAGATATGAAAGATCTTATGTTAATAAATAGGATCTTTTCTCATTGCTCCATTTGAACGGATCCATTTGGTCGTGTGTGCGCGCGTGTGTGTATACTTTGTGCCTCCAGTTCAGTATGTTGCAATGCCATAGTGTGTGGCTTATGCTAGGTACACACCATACAATTTTATGGTAGACCAGAAAATCGATCAAGATTCAGATCAGACATGTTGGAAATCGATCTGGTAGGTACATCTGCCAGAAAATTGTATGGTGTGTACCTAACATTACAGGGGTGTGATTAATGTGCATGTTCCATGTCCACAGAGAATGTGTCACAGCGGAAGCATCTACAAAAGACTGCAGCAGTGAGGAAATGCAGGAAAAATCTACCTAAATTTGCCACTAACATGCTGGAGAGCTGGCTTCACATGCATCAGTACAAACCATTCCCTAAATCTTCTGAAAAGACTCTGCTGGCTCAGGAGACAGGTCTCACGATGACCCGGGTATGTCTGTTTTGGTTATACAGATACTTAGGGTCAGCTGAAGAGTGAAGTGTGCTGTTTGGGAAGGAGGTACATAACTGACCCCATGTCCATTTATTTATTTATTTATTTATAAAACACTAACATACAGCACTGATGAGATTTGCAAACTTCCCCATGTCAGTTTCTAGGTTAAATAGCACCCAGGGTTAGAGTAACAATTGTGTCATCCCCCCCCCCTCACCCCCACGGAGCCAGGACTAGTTGCCCCCAGTATAGTTAGCCAGCTATAGGTGTCCCCAGTATGTTAGCTAGGTAGGTAGGTGTCTGCAGTATAGGTTAGCCTGTATATAGTTGCCACCAGTATAGATTAGATAGGTGTCTACAGTATAGCGTAGCCCGTATAGTTGCCACCAGTATAGGTGAGATAGGTCGGTTCCCCTAGTATAGGTTAGATAGGTGCCTTGAGAATAGGCACAGTGGCGGTGTATCAGGCATAGTGTTTACCACCTTCCATCACCGATCCCCTGCAGCCGCTATCTCCTTCCTGTCCCGGCATATGTCGCATTGGTAACAGCGCCCCCTGTGATAACATGCGGTCACGTCATCACTGGGAAGCGATGTTACCAACGCGACGGACGTCTGGGAGAGGAATCAGATGGAGGCTGTGGGATCGGCAGCTGGAAACACCCCCCCCCCCCTCCTGCCACTCAATCCGAAATGGGGCTAATCTTCCCTTTGGAGAGCCTGCAACCGTGCTGCAATTTAGGCCCTGGCAAAGTCACACAATCGTGACTGCTGCAATGCATGCCAGGAGATTCTCCATGGAGACCAATTCACATTCATGGACTACATGAACTACAGCTTTAGGATCCAAGGACATCCCCCTATTGAGATAATTACTCCCTAAGGGCACTGGTTTCCCTTCAGGTAAACTTTAAGAACTTTCAAGTTTTAGGGTCTGAAAGAGGTGCAATTGCTTTGAAGGCTTTTAGACCCTAAAGCCCGTGAAAAATGCCGATAGCAGCCCCTGCACGTTACCACATACCATTTTTTTATTATTTTTAGTCACAATCTAGATATATCCGTCATCCACTACCAGCTATTTTGGGGGTTGCCTTCTCCCTCAGTTGCTATGTCACAGCCCCCCAACTGCTTTGGTGGGGGGGGGGGGGGGGTTAGTCCAATGTTCAGTTTTGAAGTATTGCTTTTTTCCGAGTGTGACCCACCTAATGTGTGTTGGGGAAAGTGATTTACTAGCACATGCAAATCAGAGGGAAGTGCTTACCGGTATTTGTTTTCTTTGCATTTAGAGCAGTAACTGGTTAATCGATGCTCGCCGGCATATACTGTGAAGGATGCGCGAGGCAGATAGAATGCAAAGCAGAAACAACCTCCCTGCACCCATGGAGAGACCACAACCTGAACCTGCAGGTGGACCAACCTGCCCTGTTTCAAATGATCCAGCAACATAAAATCCTTCACCCCACGCCATGTTTGTTGTGCCGGTGGTTCTGCTGTGTCCTGTGAATTTACCAGCACAAACTTTTGCTGGTTCTGAGGCAACAAGGCCTCCTGAAGCACCTGCTACTGAATCAGGATGTGCAAATTATTCTGATTGTAGCAGTGATGTTGGACACAGCAGATTCTACCTCTTGCTGGGATTCCCCAAGCCAGCCCCATCCAGCAGTGTCTCACCTCATGAGGCAAGTTTTCCCCAAGGTCCATTTAGTGAACTGTATAAACTTGGACTGGTCTGTGAATATGAACTGGATACTGGAATGCGAGACAAAAATATTGAAATGCGTAAGTGTCAGCGTCACGCCTTCATGTGTAAAACAAAAATAACTGAAGTACATTGGGAGACAAGCCTCCTGTTGATGCCCCCATTTGATGTGTTTGCAGAGAATAACTTGAGAGCTGGGCGAAGCTAGGGCAAGAAGGGGCGTGACCGGGTGGGCTCTGAGCTGGACTGTCCAAGAACAATAGGGTCGCCAGGTGTGAAGGAAAGGTGGAGTGTCCTGGCCAGGGCACTATAAGGCCAAGGGGGCTGGGGCACTATAAGACCAAGGGGGCTGGCCAAGCAGCCTCCTTTTTGGATCGTGTGGAAACAGCAAACTTCTTTTCGCTGGAGCAAAGGCTGGGGTAAGTGCAGATATTTCTTTATTAGGCCTTAGCCAGAAATCCCTCCCGACCCTTGACCCAGCATCAGGCGTACAAACAGTAGCATTCCCTTTCTTGGGGATACCTGCAATTCGACAGAGCTGCAGATTCCACCTTCCCTCCTATCCCATTCCATCCAAAGCTGCTTCTGGGCACCCCAGGCCTCCCACCCATCACGTGCAGCGTCTGGTTGCTTTGGTATAGTGTGCTGGTTAAAGGTTGCCCGACACAGGAGACCTGGGGTTCAAATCTTGGCTCTTTTCACCATCCATCCTGCTGCAGCAAGAGCCCATGGATCCCTCTGCAACAGCTGTGGGACCGGGTGCGGGCCATGCCAGACGAGCAAGGGACAATATGGGTCCAGGAACAGCTCACTAACCTGTCGGGCGCCTCGCGCCCGGCGAACTTGGAGGAGGAGAAGGCCGCCAACCCATTTTAGCCCTGCAGGCTCACTGGTTAGGAGTAGGAGACGGGGTGAGGAGGGCCAGGACCCGGGTTCCACCATTGTCTCCACCAGGTCAGGAATATGCGCGGCGGATGGCGGGTCCCAGCCAGGGAGCTGTCGGGGGTATACAGCGGCACAGTGTGGGGTACAGCCCCAGCACAAGTTCCAGGCGTCGGTCCCACGGTGCAAGGTAGTGCCGGGAGGAGATATCCATCCGGCCCGCAGCAGCCTGCAGATGCACGACCCCTCCCTCTCCTCGGAGCTTCCCAAGTTGGCCGCCGCCCGTCCTCCAGCAGGCTCCGGCAAAATAGTCACGGCTCAGCCTCTACAGGCCTAAGGCAAGATGGCCGCCGCCCGGGCACTGCAGGGCTCCGGCAAAATGGCTGCCGCCCGAACGGGGCACTGTGTAGCCCCAGTCAGCGGAGGCAAAAAGGGGAGGCAAGCGGCGATTATGCTGGCAGCGGTGGGGCCACCAAGGGCCTGTCCTCAACCCCCTCAGCCCACCACTTAAACACCCCATCCCCGGCTAGCCGGCAGACGACCCCCCCCACCCACACAGGGTCGGGCCAACAACAGCGGTGATGGACGGCAACGGGTCGCCCGGCAGCAGTATAACTGGGCGGAGGGAGTCTTTGTTATTGCCTCCACAGGTCATCCATCACGGCTCCGGGGAGCAGATAGCTCAGGGGCCACATGGAAGGGATGGACCAGCGGCACCTCCAGAGGAGGAAGACCGTGCAGGTGAGACTAATGGAATGATTGCTAATGAAATGTCAATTCTTAGAACTGCTAAAAATGTCTCCCAGGATGTGGACCATCGGACCATGCTGGAAATTCTAAAGGCCATTAGGGCAAATACTACAACTCACCAGGTGGGGGCCTGGGGTGGGGGAGAGGAGGCAGGGTCCGCAAATCAGGCGGAAGGGAGCTGCTCTGTATCAGAGGAAACAAAGGAAAAAAAATTTGGAAAGGTCAGTACATAGACATATTCACTGTGCTCCCGATAGAGATAGTTACAACATAGAAAAGTGGGAAAGGGGCAAGGAACACCGCAAGGAAGAGGAAGACCAAAGGCGGATGTATAAATACCTAGGACATTCCCCAATTGGTTGAGAGCCTTTCACATTTTTGCCAGCATAGTGAGTGAGAAGACCCCAGAACAGTGCGCAGCAATGTTCTGTTATTTATAGGGCATCAGGGAAGCGTATCACAAGTATGGAGGGAAGGCCTGGCTGCTCTATGATGAACAGTTGCGGCAAAAAATGGCAGTCAGACCATCTTTGACTTGGGAAAACAGGGACATCATGCTATGGATGTCGCTGAGTAGCCCAGCCAAGCCAGAATACGGTAGTGGGCACAAGGGTGGCCACAACCCCCCCTTTCAAGCGATGGCCGGCGGGGCACATGCCTTGCTGGCCCAGCAGAAAAGAGGTCTATGCTGGAACTACAATAATGATACCTGCAAGCGGGGAAACACATGCTGGTATAAACACGATTGCACGGCCTGCGGGGCCAGCGGGCATCCAGGGGCTAAATGTTTCAAAAGAGACACACAAGGAACCAAAACAGAGCAAGGAACTGGGAAAGGGTCACGCCAGTTAACGTCGGGGGTTATGATCCCATGGCTAGATAGGTACCCCAATAGGGAACAGGCCGACCTAGCACATGGCTTTCGGGAGGGTTTTATAATACAATGCGAATCGGCCTACCCAAACTACCAATGCAAACATTTGAAATCCGCGCACCAATTCCCAGAAGTGGTGGCACAAAACCTTGAAAAGGAGCTTGCCATGGAAAGGATGGCAGGTCCCTTTCAGCACCCACCCATACCCAATCTGCACATCTCACCCCTAGGCGTAGTACCCAAAAAAGAAGCAGGTAAATATCGCCTCATCCATCATCTATTGCACCCACGGGGCACATCGGTAGACAGGTTCGACCCAGACTTAGCGGCGATACACTATGCATCTTTCGACAGGGCCACTGCCCTGGTGAGAAGAATGGGACAAGGGGTGCTAATGGGCAAGGTAGATAGAGAATCGGCCTTTCGCCTACTGCTTGTGCACAAGGATAGCATCCAACTGCTTCGGTGCAAGTTTAAAGGACAATAATTTGTCGACCGATGCTTGCCCATGGGCTGCTCGATATCATGCGCGTATTTCGAAGCCTTCAGCACATTCCTAGAATGGGTAGTGAAGAGGGAAAGCGGCTCCAAGGGCCTAGTGCATTATCTAGATGACTTCCTTTGCGTGGGCCCGGCCGGGTTGGCGAGTGTGGGCATCTGATGCGAACGCTGGTAGAGACATTTAACCTATTCAGGGTACCCTTAGCGGCCGAAAAGACAGAGGGCCCAACAAGGCAGATCAAATTTCTAGGCATAGAGAGACTCGGAAGTGATGGAATTCAGGCTACCAGAGGATAAGTTGGCTGACCTCAAAACTGAGGTGGGAAACTCCCTTGCAGTCAAGAACACTGCGCAACGTGCAGTCGCTATTGGGTAAACTTCTCATGCAGAGTCATGCCGATGGGCAGGATCTTCTGCAGGTGCCTGGCCTTCCTGACAAAAAGGAGTACAGCGGCCCCACCACTTCAGACTAAAATCAGGATGCAAAAGATGACAAGAGTATGGGAATCCTTCCTAGCAGAGTACAGTGGGAGAACGCTGTGGCCCCGGGAGTGGCGCACAAACGAGGAGCTACAGCTCTTTACCGACGCTGTAGGGTCCACAGGGTTTGGGGCCTTTTTCAAAGGACGCTGGGTGAGCGGCAAGTGGCCACACCCATGGCTGCAGTCACCACTGGAGAAGAACCTGGCATTCCTGGAGTTCTTCCTGCTGGTAGTAGCACTGTTGGTCTGGGGTCACGATTTGGCGAACAGGACAGTCCTATTTCGCACAGACAACATGGCAGTAGTTGCAGCAGTAAACAATCTGACATCACCCCCAGTTTTGAGTCTCAGGCAGTTTGTACTAAAGTGTCTGCAGCATAACATTAGCTTTAGGGCAGGACACATCCCCGGTACGGAAAACGGGATAGCTGATGCACTGTCGATTTCAGCTGAACCGTTTTTGGAAGCTGGCCCCAGAGGCAGATTAGAGGCCTACACAGATACCACCAGACCTATGGGACACAGTCTCGACAGACTGGCGAGTTGGGTGAGACAGTCCATCTCACCAACCACTTGGAAGGCATATGCAAGGGTATGGAATAGGTGGGCAGAATTAGAAAGCAGGTGCCCACCAAGTAACCCTGAAGAGAAAAAGAGCCTTATGCTACACTTCCTTGACAACATATGTGCCACGGCTACCTCAGCAGTGGACAAGGCCATGTCAGCACTGGCATTCCAATTTAAGTTAAGGGGGGAGGATGATTTAACCAAGGTTTTCCTGATTCGCCTGGTGGTCAAGGGTTTTAGACGTAGGGGCAATAAAGAATCGGGGGGAGATAGCTGAAGGCCCACCACGCTGGCTCTGCTGATTGAACTACTGGGCGCACTGGAGGTATATTGCCGCACTGAGCATGAAGTTCGTCTGTTTCAACTGGCTTTTGCATTAGCCTTCCATGGAGATCTAAAGTCGGGGGAGCTGGTAGGCCCTAATAGAAGGAGCAGGGGGGGGGGGGATACAGCAGGAGGATATCTCGCTGTCCCAAGGCAGCTTGTGGGTACACATCCCCAGGTCAAAGACTGACCAAAGAGCCAAAGGAGTGACCCTTAGGCTGAGGGAGATGGCTGGGAGCAGGGCTTTCCCAGTGCAATTTTACAAAAAAATGTATACAGGGACAGCCCGACCAAGCCGGACTGCTCCTGCGGCACGATGACAGAACTACGCTGTCTAGATTTCAGTTTGTAGCCCTGCTGAAATGCACGCTCACGGGCATCGGGTGCGTCGCGGCTGAGTACAGATCACATTCTTTTCGCATCGGTGCAGCAACCGAGGCGACCAGATGGAGCCTCAGTGCGGAAATGATCAAGAAAATTGGCCGATGGGAATCTCATCAGTACAGGTCCTACATTCCCCCACATCTGGCAGATAGAGACTGAATAAAAAAAAAAAAAAAAAAATCTGGTTGTTAATATGACATGCTTTAACGACCATCATCCTTCACAGGCCGGCGACAGTGTAGGGTCTGGATAATGGGGCATTCATACATAGTGCGGGCCGAGCGATGAGCGGCAATGCGAGACATCGCAACACCTTGAGCAGGTAAGAAACAATGTTGGAGGTCCACTGGTTGGGCCAGAGCGGATTGACAGTCGCGAGGCTGGCCCAAAATTTTTACGTTCGTGAAATCAAGGGGAGGCCCGGACATACTAATGGTCCATATAGGGGGTAACGACGTCGTGACTATGCGGCAGCATCTACTGATGCAAGAAATAATGTTGCTGTTCGCGCGGATTTGGGAACTCTTTCCCCAAATGACCATAGTATGGTCGGAAATCATCCCGAGACTAACGTGGCACCCGCACAGGGACGGATCTAGGGGGGGGCAAGCGGGTCTCTTGCCCCAGGCGCAGTTTGTTGAACTCTTGAAAAGGCGGAAAAATTTGGATGGGGAATGGCAGTTTAGGCGTCAAAACCTGACCTTGCCCCAGGCGCAACTTGGGGCAACTTGGTCTAGATCCGTCCCTGCACCCGCCCGCATATGCCCGAGCAGGTCCTAAACCAATCCCGTGCAAAAATCAACAGCCATTTCAAAATTTATGTACAGGTCAGGGAGATTAGCGGTCTGTCACTCTGCTCGAAAAGCCGGCAGGGCATTTAGAAAGGGATTGAGTGCACCTAAACTACCTGGGCAACAGCATCTTATATGGCCTGAGAGAGGCTCTCGAGGCAGCGCTCTGCGTGTGGGTGGGCATTAGTCCTTGCGGGCAAGGACTAATGCTGTGGCGGGTCCTTGACAATGCCGTATCTTTGGACATCGAGAAAGTATCCCATAATATAAATATAAATTATATATATAAATCTATTAAAAGGAAACACCTTTACCTCAATTACTGTTTATTTTTCAATAGAAGAAATTTCAAGAATATACTGTTGCCTTTTTTTACTAACACTATTTATAAATGTATCTGTTTAACGCTCAGCTGTCGTCCTAAACAGATGTACATTGGTGAATACAGGTCTGTTTAGTGTAGATCTGGTATCATGTCTAGAGTTGGGCCGAACGGTTCGCCTGCGAACGGTTCCATGCGAACTTCAGTGGTTCGCATTCCGCAGGCGAAGTTTTGCGGAAGTTCGGTTCGCCCCATAATGCACCATGAGGGTCAACTTTGACCCTCTACATCACAGTCAGCAGGCCCAGTGTAGCCAATTAGGCTACACTAGCCCCTGGAGCCACTCCCCCCTAATAAAAGGCAGGCAGCGGCGGCCATTAAGCTCACTCGTGTGCCTGCGTTAGTGAGAGTAGGGCGAGCTGCTGCAGACTGCCTCTCATAAGGAAAGATTAGTTAGGCTTAGCTTGTTCCTGGCTGCATACCTGTTCAGTGAGCCCACTGGATACCTGCATACCTGTTCAGTGAGCCCGCCACTGCATACCTGTTCTGTTCAGTGAGCCCGCCACTGCATACCTGTTCTGTTCAGTGAACCCGCCACTGCATACCTGTTCTGTTCAGTGAACCCGCCACTGCATACCTGTTCTGTTCAGTGAACCCGCCACTGCATACCTGTTCTGTTCAGTGAACCCGCCACTGCATACCTGTTCTGTTCAGTGAACCCGCCACTGCATACCTGTTCTGTTCAGTGAACCCGCCACTGCATACCTGTTCTGTTCAGTGAACCCGCCACTGCATACCTGTTCTGTTCAGTGAACCCGCCACTGCATACCTGTTCTGTTCAGTGAACCCGCCACTGCATACCTGTTCTGTTCAGTGAACCCGCCACTGCATACCTGTTCTGTTCAGTGAACCCGCCACTGCATACCTGTTCTGTTCAGTGAACCCGCCACTACATACCTGTTCTGTTCAGTGAACCCACCGCATCAGTGCGCATACCTGTGCAGTTAAGTGAACCCACCTACCTACGTGAGTGCACGCAGTGTGATATACCACTCCGTGCATACCCGATATGGACAAAACAGGTAGAGGAAGAGGTAGTGCCAGAGCCAGAGGAAGGCCACCCGGCAGGTCTGCGCTAGGTCGTGTAAATGTAATTTCGCGTGGACCTGGCCCACAGTACAGTGCTCGGAAGAAGGCACGTCCCATCACCTCCCAAGATTGTCAGGACGTGGTTGAGTATTTAGCGACACAGAACACCTCATCTTGCTCAGCCACCAGCGCTACTACTAGCACCACTTCCGCTGCATTTGACACTTCGCAAGAATTATTTAGTGGTGAAATCACTGATGCACAGCCATTGTTGTTACAGCCAGATGATTTTTCACCAGCTCATATGTCTGCGTTACGCGGCAACACTATGGATGTAACGTGTAAGGAGGATGAAGGACCTACACGTTTGAATTTTTCTGAGGCAAGCGAAGCTGGGCAGGATGATTACGATGATGAAACGGATCCTCTGTATGTTCCCAATAGAGGAGATGAAGAGGGGGACAGTTCAGAGGGGGAGTCAGAGTAGTAGGAGGAGAGAAGTTGCTGAAAGAAGCTGGGGCAGCTCTTCGTCAGAAACAGCTGGTGGCAGTGTCCGGCACCATGTATCGCCACCTATGTACAGCCAGCCAACTTGCCCTTCAGCATCAGCTGCTGAGGTCCCCATAGTGCCCACATCCCAGGGTGGCTCAGCGGTGTGGAAATTTTTTAATGTGTGTGCCTCAGATCGGAAGCAAAGCCATCTGTTCGCTCTGCCAACAAAAATTGAGCCGTGGAAAGGCCAACACTCACGTAGGGACAAGTGCCTTACGAAGGCACCTGGAGAAAAGGCACAAACAGCAATGGGATGGCAACCTGAGCAAAAGCAGCAGCAGCACACAAAAGAAAAGTCACCCTCCTTCAGGTGCATCATCTGCTTCTGCTGCTTTCTCCCTTGCACCTTCACAGGCACCCTCCTCCACTCCGCCTCTGCCCTTGAGCGGTTCCTGCTCCTCTGCCCACAGCAGCAGTCAGGTGTCCGTGAAGGAAATGTTTGAGCGGAAGAAGCCAATTTCGGCCAGTCACCCCCTTGCCTGGCGTCTGACAGCTGCGTGGCGGAACTGTTAGCTCGCCATCTGTTACCATACCGGCTGGTGGACTGAGGCCTTCCGTAAATTTGTGGCCATCGGGACACCGCAGTGGAAGATGCCAGGCCGCACTTATTTTTCTAGAAAGGCCATACCCCAACTGCACCGTGAAGTTGAGAGGCAAGTGGTGTCATCTCTTGCGAAGAGCGTTGGGTCAAGGGTACACCTGACTAGTGTTGGGCGAACATCTAGATGTTCGGGTCCGGGCCGAACATGGCCGCGATGTTCGGGTGTTCGAGCCGAACTCCGAACATAATGGAAGTCAATGGGGACCCGAACTTTCGTGCTTTGTAAAGCCTCCTTACATGCTACATACCCCAAATTTACAGGGTATGTGCACCTTGGGAGTGGGTACAAGAGGGAAAAAAATGTAGCAAAAAGGAGCTTATAGTTTGAGAAAATCGATTTTAAAGTTTCAAAAGGGAAAACTGTCTTTTAAATGTGGGAAATGTCTGTTTTCTTTGCACAGGTAACATGCTTTTTGGTCGGCATGCAGTCATAAATGTAATACAGATGAGAGGTTCCAGGAAAAGGGACCGGTAACGCTAACCCAGCAGCAGCACACGTGATGGAAGAGGAGGAGGGCGGCGCAGGAGGAGAAGGCCACGCTTTGAGACACAACAACCCAGGCCTTGCATGGTGGGTGAGCGGTGTACTACTGTTCCCAGCAGCGACACAGAGCACAATGCTATACAGTGGTGGGTGAGCGGTGTACTACTATTCCCAGCAGCGACACAGAGCACAATGCTATACAGTGGTGGGTGAGCGGTGTACTACTATTCCCAGCAGAGACACAGAGTGGCAGTAAACACAATGCTATACAGTGGTGGGTGAGCGGTGTACTACTGTTTCCAGCAGCGACACAGAGCACAATGCTATACAGTGGTGGGTGAGCGGTGCACTACTGTTCCCAGCAGCCACACAATGACTGGGGGGACCCTGGCTAGCCTGGCTGGAGAGAGAACTACCCTGCCTGCCTACCCAAAGCTAAACCCACAGACAAATGGCGGAGAAATGACGTGGATCGGGTATTTACCCGAACCACGTGACCCGTTCGGCCAATCACATCGCTAGCCGAACGGTCGGGGAACGTTCGGCCATGCGCTCTTAGTTCGGCCATATGGCCGAACTCGAACATCACCCGAACAGGGTGATGTTCTGCAGAACCCGAACAGTGGCGAACACTGTTTGCCCAACACTACACCTGACCACGGATGCCTGGTCTGCCAAGCACGGGCAGGGCCGCTATATTACGTACACAGCCCATTGGGTCAACCTGGTGAACGATGGCAAGCAGGGCGCAGCGGCCCAAATTGTGACACCTCCACGGCTTGCAGGCAGGCCTCCTGCCACCTCCTCTCCTCCTGCTACATGCTCTTCGCTGTCCTCCTCCTCTTTGGCTGAGTGGCAGTTCTCCTCTCCAGCTACACAGCCCCAGCTCCGCAGGGCCTATGCTGCATGCCAGGTACGAAGGTGTCACGCCATCTTAGACATGTCTTGTCTCAAAGCGGAGAGTCACACTGGAGCAGCTCTCCTGGCTGCTCTTAAGAAACAGGTGGATGAGTGGCTGACCCCGCACCACCTGGAGATAGGCAACGTGGTGTGCGACAATGGCAGCAATCTGCTTGCCGCTTTGCATATGGGGAAGCTGACACACATACCCTGCATGGCACATGTCATGAATCTAGTTCAAAGATTTGTGGCAAAGTACCCTGGCTTAGCGGATGTCCTGAAGCAGGCCAGGAAGTTCTGTGGGCATTTGAGGCGGTCTTACACAGCCATGGCACACTTTGCGGAAATTCAGCGGAAAAACTTGCCGGTGAGACGCCTGATTTGCGATAGCCCGACTTGCTGGAAATCGACCCTGCTCATGTTCTCCCGCCTGCTAGAACAGAAGAAAGCCGTCACCCAGTACCTCTACAACTACAGTAGAATGAAACAGTCTGGGAAGATGGGGATGTTCTGGCCCGACAACTGGACACTGATGAGAAATGCATGCAGGCTCATGTGGCCGTTTGAGGAGGTGACCAACCTGGTGAGCCGCAGTGAAGGCACCATCAGCGACTTTATTCCCTACGCTTACTTCTTGGAGCGTGCTGTGCGTAGAGTGGCGGATGAAGCTGCGAATGAGCGTGACCAGGAACAGTTACGGCAGGAACAGGCATGGGACCAATTTTCATCAGACTCAGCTGTTTCCTCAACACCTGCGGCAGCACAGAGGGGGGAGGAGGAGGAAGAAGAGAAGTCGTGTGCAGAAGACGAGTCAGACTGAGAGGATGATGAGCAAGGTGTTTCTTTGGGGGAGGAGGAGGGGACGGCGGCAGGAGAACAACCGCAGCAGGTGTCGCAGGGGACTTGTGCTGCTCAACCTTCCCGTGGTATTGTTCGCGGCTGAGGGGAGGAGGTTGAATTACGTGACGTCACTGAGGAAGAGCAAGAGGAGATGCATGGTACATCTTGATCCGACTTTGTGCATATGTCTTTTATGCTGTCCTGCCTGTTGAGGGACCCCCGTATAAAAAACCTCAAGGGGAATGAGCTGTACTGGGTGGCCACACTACTAGACCCTCGGTACAGGCACAAAGTGGCGGACCTGTTACCAACTCACCTGAAGGTGGAAGGATGCAGCACATGCATAACAAGCTGTCAACTATGCTTTACAATGCCTTTAAGGGTGATGTGACAGCACAACGCCAGCAAGGTACCACTGCCACTAATCCTCCTCCCGTGTCCACACAGTCAAAGACAGGACGCTCCAGCGATCTCAGGGTGATGTCGGACATGCGGACGTTCTTTAGTCCAACGCCTCGCCGTAGCCCTTCCGGATCCACCCTCCACCAACGCCTGGAACGGCAGGTAGCCGACTACCTGGCCTTAAGTGTGGATGTAGACACTGCTGTGAACAGCGATGAGGAACCCTTGAACTACTGGGTGCGCAGGCTTGACCTGTGGCCAGAGCTGTCCCAATTTGCCATCCAACTTCTCTCCTGCCCTGCCGCAAGCGTCCTGTCAGAAAGGACCTTCAGCGCAGCTGGAGGCATTGTCACTGAGAAGAGAAGTCGCCTAAGTCACAAAACTGTTAAGTACCTCACCTTTATCAAAATGAGGCATGGATCCCGGAGGGCTGCTGCCCGCCCCAAGACTAAGTCAGTCCCCGCACACACAGCATCTCTGCCTGCACACCGTGTGACTGGCTGCCTGGCCTGCCCCAAGAAGACTAAGTCGCTCCCAGTCCCTCCACACAGCATGTCTGCCTGCAGGCCGCTTCACTACCTTCTCCGCCACCACCAACAGGGTCCGGGACTCCAGGCGGATTGCTGAATTTTTTAGGCCGCTGCTAGCAGCGGCCGCTGTGATAATTTCTGGTGCGTGTACATGACTGCCTAATTTTTCTGGCTGCACTGCGGGCAGCTGCAACAACAAAAGAAAAAAGGCATGTACATGCGCCCATTCCCCTTCGTGATCATTACCTTGCCGTGGTGAAGGGGCTTGCGTATCACAATGAAGCAATGACCGGCACCTAGATGAGTGTCTCGGGGGGCACACCCACGATAATAAGGTCATTGCCTCATTGTGGTCAGACCAAATTTGATCAGCTGGACAGTCACTGTTCTGTCATTCACCTACATCAGCCAGGCAACCATATGGGCTGTAAAGCCACCAAAACCTGCACTCTCTCCATGGTGCGCACCAGTCCAGCTCGGCCGTCACTACACAAACAGCTGTTTGCGGTGCGTTACACGGTGAGTTTGGTGTGTCAGTGTGAAGCAGTACCTTAATTACACTACCTGATTGATGTATACACATGCAAGATGTTTTAAAGCACTTTAGGCCTGTCATTTAGCATTCAATGTGGATTTCTGCCCTTAAAAACGCTGCTTTGCGTCAAATCCAGATTTTTCCCGGGGACTTTTGGCATGTACCCCACTCCTCCACCTGGGGGTCCAGGTGTTCGACCCCTTGAAACATCTTTTCCATCACTTGTGGCCAGCATAATTTTTATTTTATTTTTTTCAAAGTTCACATCCCCATTGAAGTCTATTGCGGTTCGCGAACTTTTCCGCGAACCGAACCTTCCACGGAAGTTCGAACCGAAAATCGGAGGTTCGGCCCCACTCTATTCACTGCCAATTCAGGCGCACCAGCAGGAAACTGCGCCGAGAAGGCATGCCGGAGCTGTAGGTAGCGGATGAACATCTTATTTGCAATGGAGAACATTTGTTTCCAGTCATTAAATGTCAGTGATCAGGGATGCTCATCCGGTTCCGGGTATCCAAACATTTTTTCCGCTATCCGGTCGGATCCGGATCAGGGTACTGTAGAGGTCATTGAGCCAGAGTGCTCCCAGCAGAAGCCCTAGCAACCAATCACAGAGGGGAACTCTGGTCAGCCCCACCTGACCTCATTGAGCCAGAGGCCTCCCAGCCTAAGCCCTGTCACCCAATCACAGAAGGGAACCGTGGCCAGCCCCGTGTAATAAGGAGGGCTGGCATGAGGAGACAGATCGTCCTTGCTTGTGTGGCTGGCTGGTCACTGACAAGACTTGCTCCAGTGCTGTTGGCTTAGCAAGTGCTGCCTGTATACAGTGATAAACCTAAAGCAAAATTCACTACACTATTGTTCATTTTTTTTAGCTAGCTAGTGTAATTGATTTAATTCACGCAGTTAGGTCCTGTCTGTATGTGCAGGCCAGCAGGACAGTATAGGTTAGGGAATAGGATTACTGTTTTATTGTATTATATAGTTAGTACTGCAGTTAGAGTAGTACTGTGTTATCTTACTACAGATTACTGCAGTGCTGCTGTGCTGAGCATTGTCAGTGTGACAGGCAGATAGTGTGTACTGACTGTCCTCTACTCTGCGGTCTGTCACTCCGTGCTGATTTGATTTTATTTAAAGTCAAACCCCAATTTCAGTAAAGTAAAAGTACCCCACATCTGGTGACATCATATAAATTGTACTATGTCTGCTGGCATCGGCAGCCGGGGGAGGGGCAGCAAGGGCAGGGAGCAACATTACGGCCACCCTCAGAAGGTCTGCCGTGTCAGTGTTGACCCCAGCGGGCAGCCTACCCTCAGTCAGCGAGCTTTTCGCTCCAGGCGCCACGATTGAACTCAGGGCTGTTAGCCGCCAGGAGTTTGAGGAGGATGTTCTGGGTTTTGAGGAGGGGGGTATGATGATGATGGGATGAAGGACCGTGTCTACCATCCACAGGATGGGGCAGTCAGCTCTGACTGAGGAGGATGCGTTGGTGGGTTTAGCATGGAGGATCAGCATTGCAGACAGTGGCCGTAGAATGTGGGACCCACCACATCCTGCCGCTACCACCAGCCACACCACTCAACCCCCAACCTCCACAGGGATAAAAGCAGCAGCATCCCATTCAGGCCGCAGGACCAGGAGAATGTTCACCTCCCCAATCTGGCGGTTTTTCACTCTGCCCTTATTGGACAGCAAGTTTGCCATATGCAATGTGTGCAAACTACAGATGAGCAGAGGTTGTGACCCCTACAAGTATGGCACCTCCAGCTTCATCACCCATCTGGCCAAAAAACACGTAGATTGGGATTTTCCCAGATAGGAGTATATGGGGAAATTAACTTTCCAGCTCCAATAAAATTTAGCCACAATACCAAAACGACACAGCGCTCACCACCTCTTAAAAAGTTTGTCCAGTATGCAGCTAGCTGCCACAGTAAAAAACTTAGCCGTTCTCCTCACAAGCTTGTAAACAATTCACAGCAGCGCCTCTGGAATGAGAATCTGTGCAGCGTTAAACCTGTATCAAGATAAAAATACGCACATAGCGGGTAACCTCCAAAACACTTGTACACCCTGTGCATAGATCAACACAATGTGCTCGGGATAACAGCCACCGCATGCAGGACAAGGGGTCACGCTCCCCCCCCCTCAATCCCCTGCTCACCAGATCACTGCTTGATAATCAGGCACAGACAAATGCTGCAGCAGACAACTAGAATAAAAATAGAAATTTGCCTTGCATAGCATAAAATCTTTAATATGGGTCTAGCCCCCAGTAAAAATAAGCGTACCAAATATAAGATCAATAAAAGCGCATCTCACATAGCCGACTCAACCGGCATAAGCGCCCTCCAGGTTTCCCCATCTCAGCGCTGGAGAAGACCTTCCGTGTTGGACTAGTAACAGCGTGTGTATCCAGGCTCCGCCCTACGAGTTTCGTCACTAAGGGCGTGACTCATCAGGGCCAATGGATACGCTACGCACGCTATGAGCTAATGTATGTGAGTGCCCGCCCATGCCGCCTCCCACACCACTGCGTAGCCTGATTAGGGTGTAAGTCAATAGGTCTACCAGCGAGAGGGAGCGGAAACCTGCAGGTTCACATAGTAGCATCAGAGTGATGCCAAATAAAAGTAAATCGCCACATACTCATAACAGATCTTTGTCCCCAATAGTGCTGTTCAGCAGGCGTAAGCGGAGATTCTTCCCTCATTCTGTATCTTACGCCATATTCATCTTATCTATTATGAGAACACCACCTCGTCCCTACAGAGATATATAGACCCACCCCCTGTCAAGTAAAAAGCAAACCTCCTGGCAGCCCCAGAACCCCTATAGACATACTAATACCCACCCCTCCATAACAGAACACATCAGAACTACAAAGTACTCACCCCAACCCACCCTCCTACGTATATGCCCGTATACAAACTTGATGACATGTATACCTTCTAAACAGAAGTCATGAAACATTAAACATAGCATTAATCATTCGAGATGAAACAGTTGATATCTATGTCAATATTTAATCCCCCTGGGGTCAGACTCCCCAGTCTGTGGATCCATCTAGTTTCCAATCTGGACAATTCCCTTAATCGATTGCATCCTCTCCAGCTTGGGGCCAATTTTTCTAATACACAGAACTTGAGACCCTCAGGATTACAGGAGTGTGCCTTTCTAAAGTGAGCTGACACGCTGTGATCCTCATGTCCTTTTTTAATTTTATAGATATGCTCTTATGCGGGTTTTTAAATCTCTAGTTCTACCCACATATTGGGCCCCACAGCTGCACCATAGTAGATAGACCACAAATGTAGAGGTGCAGGTAACAAAGTTTGTGATCTTAAATGTTTTTTGGTTAGAAGAGGTTATAGATCTTATTGTTTCCCTCCTATTGGACAGATCACATCCCTGACAGTTTCCACAGGGGTAAAAACCCGATTGCTGCCAATTATCTCTTTGGCCTCTAGGTGGGTCAACGCAGCTCGGAACAAGGACATCTCTAAGATTTGGTGCCCTGCGGTATATAAATTTTGGTTTATTGGGAAGTGCACTTTTCAGATTCGGGTCACTAATTAGGACAGGCCAGTATTTTTTAAAAAGGTTTTCCACTTTCCTATACTGTATATTGAAGTTGCTAATAAAAGCTAACTCGTTTGGTGTCTGTTGTGTTACTGGTTTTTCTACCATAAGGGTATTTCTGTCCAGGTTTCTCACACGTTCAATGGTAGACTCTAATTCAACTTCGTCATAACCTTTTTTCAGAAAACGTGCTTTCAAGACCCCTGCTTGTTCATCAAATTCCATCACATTTCTACAATTTCTCCGTAACCTCACCATTTGCCCCTTGGGGACCCCTCTTAGCCAATGTGGATGATGACAGCTCTCGACAAGGATATAGCCATTCCTGTCAGTTTGCTTGAAAAAAAAACATTTAGTTTTTAGTTGTCCCCCCTCAATAAAGAGGTCTAGATCCAAGAAATGTATGCATTTTTTATCAAACTCTAAGGTGAGCTTGATATTAGGCCGTAAGTTGTTCAGTTTCTCAAAATACTGTACAAGAGCTTCCTCTGACCCCCTCCACAACACTATCAGGTCATCAATATAACGGCCCCACATTATCAAATTATGACCCCCCCTATTGATGGGCAGCTCCCATCTTCCCATATACAGATTAGCTAGAGATGGGGCGAACGACGCTCCCATGGCACAGCCATATCTCTGTTGGTAATATTCCCCACAGTACCAAAAGTAGTTCTTGGTCAATGCAAATTCTAACAGCTCTATAAGGAATTCAATTTGATGGGCATTAAGAGGAGTATCTTCTTCCATGTAATGTCTAACTGCCTCTACCCCCCCCCCCCCCCCCCTCATGGGGGATGTTTGTATACAGGGAGCTGACGTCGGCTGTTCCCAATACCATCCCATTCTCCACTTGTGTTTGTTCCAGGACCCTCAGGAGAGGACCCCCTGGAGAGTCTTTTCCAGCGCTGAGACGGGGAAACCTGGAGGGCGCTTATGCCGGTTGAGTCGGCTATGTGAGATGCGCTTTTATTGATCTTATATTTGGTACGCTTATTTTTACTGGGGGCTAGACCCATATTAAAAAGATTTTATGCTATGCAAGGTGAATTTCTATTTTTATTCTAGTTGTCTGCTGCAGCATTTGTCTATGTGCCCGATTATCAAGCAGTGATCTGGTGAGCAGGGGATTGAGGGGGGGGGGGGGGGGAGCGTGACCTCTTGTCCTGCATGCGGTGGCTGTTATCCCGAGCACATTGTGTGTTGATCTATGCACAGGGTGTACAAGTGTTTTGGAGGTTACCCGCTATGTGCGTATTTTTATCTTGATACAGGTTTAACGCTGCACAGATTCTCATTCCAGAGGCGCTGCTGTGAATTGTTTATAATAAAATTTAGCCACCTCCAACCAAACCTTACAGACTGTTTGCATTGGTACAGTGCAGCGCTCATCATTTGTAGTGCCCCCATACGGTAGCAGAGTAAGCCTCTCATAAGAACCCAGATGGGCCGCCTCAGTCAGTACTGCAGGGTTTTAACTATCTTGGGTGAACCACCATCGAGCCATGACTAGGACTGCAGCGTAGTAGTACAATTGCATATTGGGAAGTGCCAGACCTCCTTGATCTGTAGATAATTGCGGAGTATTAAGGGCAATTTTAGGAACTTTGCCTGCCCAAATAAATGTCAGAGATTAAGGAATTAAGATTTTTGAAGAATGTTTTTTTAGAGATTATGATTGGTGAGTTGGAGAACAAAAAGGAATTTGGGCAAAAAAAAAAAATCATTTTAAACATTTTCCCAATAAGTGTAAGTGGCAATTGTTTCCAGGTCTGGGATCTTTTACTAAAGGCCTCCACCACTGGCTTAATATTAAGATTAAAAATCATGTACACAACTCGTTACCAAAATACCTAATTTAAATTGGGAGACCCATTGAAGTGAGCTAGTAGATGTGTTGGGCTGGGAACTGTCCAGGGGCATAACGACAGACTTATCCTGATTAAGCCTAAGCCCTGAGAATGAGCCGAACATTGTAATAATATCAAGTGCTGATGTTAAGGAACTATCTGGACCATTCAGATAAAGTAGGGTATCTGCGTATAGCGATATTCTCTCTTCAATGCTGCCCACTGATATTCCCTGAATTTGATTAGAGTCTTGTATTAGGATAGCCATGGGTTCGATGGCAAGAGCAAAAAGATATGGGGGAAAGTGGGCAGCCCTGACGAGTGCCTCAATATAAAAAAGTTAAAGGGTTCTGAGATAGTGTTTCCTGTGCGAATTCTAGCTTTGGGACCTCGATACAGGGCTTGAATCCACTTGATATGACTGCCAAAGCCGTATCTGTTCAGGATTTCTCACAAATGGGGCCATTCCACAGAATCAAATGCCTTCTCGGTGTCCAGTGAGGCAACCACCCTACGACTGCACACCGGAGGAGGCCAGAGAGAGGTTTGTAAAGAGCCTACGTAGATTAATGTCTGTGCCTTTATTGGGCATGAAGCCAGATTGGTCCCCATGTATTAGCGTGGTTATAATTGGTTTGACTATTAGCTAAGATCCTGGCCAGAATTTTTTAGCGCCAGTATTGAGTAGAGAGATTGATCTATACGACCCACACATTGTGTTGGGTCCTTCCCAGGCTTAAAGTGGATCCGAGATTAACTTTTACTCATTGCATAATTGTGTTCCTTTCCTATTGTTTATAGGGAATTCCTCAAGCCAAATATTTGTTTGTTTTAATGCTATAATTCCCTATAAACTAGATAAGCCACTCCCACAGGTTTTCAGAGAGCCAAGGCACTTTGACAGTAGCAAGGGCTCATGGGAGCTCAGTCTGGGAAGGAGGAGGGGGAGGTATTACTAGCCAGAGATTTCAGAGGCAGAGGGGAGGAGGGAGGAGGAGGGGGGATTCGTTTTCTTTGTTCAAGATACAGATAAGCCTGCCTCTGTGTAATGTTTACAAACATGGCTGCTGTCGTATCACAGAAAGAAATATTTTTTTTCTTTTAAAGCTGTTTGCAGCTAGATTTGCTGTGTAAACTAATCTAAACTTTAGATAAGATAGACATGTTACTTAGTTTTTCATCTCGGATCCGCTTTAAGAATGAGGATTAGAATTGCTTCCGAGAGAGACTCCGTTAAGGGACGTCCCTCTAGCACTTCAATATTGAGCTTAATTTGGGAGCTAAAATATCGGAACATTGGTAAAATTCAGAAGGAAGACCAGAACCAGGAGTCTTGTTGGGTTTGAGGTCTACTATAGCTTCCTGAACCTCTTCAATGGAGATAGGCTGATCAAGAATGGTTTTGTTTTGCTCAGACAGGATAGGCATGTCTGTTATCTAAATAAATGTCTAATTACTCAGTGTAATGGGCTCTAGTAGAGTATAACGTTTTATAGACGATCCTAAAAGTAGCATTAATTTGTGCCGGGTCGACTAGTAGAATATTACAAATCAAGAATAGTTGGAATGGCTGTAGGGGCACTCGAGTCTTTAGCTAACCAGGCTAGTAGTTTGCCATTTTTTATTGCCGTCTTCAAAGATACGCTGTGTTTGATGTAGAAGGGCATTTTTGATTAAAGATATCTGGGCCAGTCTCCATTGTCTAATTATTGCCAAGTTCCCCAGTTTTCAGGTAAATTGGCCTGTATAAAGTCAATTTCGGCATTTTGGACTTGGATTTTAAGGTTTGATATGTGAGGTCTGATATTTTTAGTGCTTAGAACAAGCAACATCTGAGACCCAGATGTATCACCTGACTAATGACTAATGTCATGGAAGGCATGACACTCCAGAGCAAGCATGACAAAAAGGATGCCATACACATGCTAGACTTAACTTGGCCATTCAGGACCTTATTAAAAAAAAAAAAAAAAGTTTAACGGTCAGGCATAAAATCAAAAATAAATTTATTTTTATCTGGTAAACATAGTAAGGATGCTAATCAGGCAAACCAAAAAAAAAAGTTAAAATCACTCTTGTTGATAAAAAATATTCCCCAGTTAACATGACTCTTATTTGATAACAGAAAATGTGGTACACAAGAGAAGTTGCAGGGCATGCTGGGTTGTCTTTGCTTCTCTACTTCCCCTCAGACTTAACTAATGCAGCCTGATTGGCTGAAGCCTCTTTCCCTCCAGTTTTCCCCTCCCACACCTCTGTTCCTCTGATTGGCCAAAATGTCTCAGGCTGAAAAAATGCACTTCTATAGTGAAGGGTGGGCAAATCAGGCAGAGGAGATTAAGGGCGGATATTACATCACGGCTGGCTTCAAAATAGCCACAGTAAATATGGAAACTGTCTAGAATAGGATTCTCTACTTTTCCTTTATAAAATTCACAGGAATCATAATGTGGACAGTGTAATACATACGTTAAGTAGAGCAAGTATTTATCTACATAAATTTGGTTTTTTTCCCTGCGATAGTATGTCTAACAGCTCCTCTAAAGTGTAACTGTCAGGTATAAAATAAGGATGCTAACCAGGCAATTCAAAAGTAAAAAAAAAAAAAAAAAAAAAAAAACCACACCATTACTTTTGTTAATAAAATGATAATTCCCCAGTTTGACTCTTATTTGGTAAATTGCTGCACAAATTAAGTTGCAGGGCATGCTGGGTTGTCTTTTTTGCTTCTTTACTTTGCCCCCAGACTTAACTAATGCAGCTTGATTGGCTGAAGCACACACACACACGTTCCTCTGATTGGCCAATATTTCTCATGCTGAGACAATACACTTTCTATTGCAGAACTGGGTGGGAATGCCTGAAGAATGGGAATATTGAGACAGTTAAAATGGAGAATCCTAAGGAGGATTTTCTCTTTTACTATAAAGAAAAAAAACAAAAAATCACTAAAATCAAACTGAACAGTGCAATACATATGTTAAGTATAGCAAATATTTAGCTACTTATGTTTTTTTTTAGATAGTATGGCTGACAGCTCCTCTTCATAGGACAACCAAGGTGACATAAGACAGACATGTGTATGTACAGAGCCAAGCATACAAATTACTAGGCGGTGTTCCTTTATTTCTTTTTCTGCCTGAAAGGGTTAATCAGGTATAAACGAGACAGTTTGTCTGGGTTGGACTGTCATTCTAACTATGGCATAAACCTCACTGATAAGTAATCCATAAACAAAAAAATTGTCAGTAAATGGCTTCTGAGCAGGAAAGGGATAAAAAAAAAAAGTAAATTTATATATTTGAGCTGTAGCATACTTCAGTGAAAGTGTCATTGCAGAGAAATGAAAAAAGAAAAAAAAAAATGATATCTTATAGGTCCGTACACACGCCGGACTTTTGGCAACGACGGGTCCGTCGTTGCCTCCCGCTGGGTGGGCGTGCCAGCGACAGTCCGGCGTGTGTACGCTCTGTCGTCAGACTGATGCGGCTGTTTCTGAGCGATCC
The DNA here is from genome assembly GCF_040937935.1 of Hyperolius riggenbachi. Classification (NCBI taxonomy): domain Eukaryota; kingdom Metazoa; phylum Chordata; class Amphibia; order Anura; family Hyperoliidae; genus Hyperolius; species Hyperolius riggenbachi. The sequence goes on along the minus strand of NC_090657.1, from coordinate 152,098,068 downwards.
GCCGGGCGACATCTACTATTAACAGTGTAAAAATGGCAGAAATTCAGATATTCCACTTGAAAATTAAATGCAATTTGATTAACTATTATAGACTCCACCCACTCCCTGAATATCAGTCACCCAATGATCTGGGCAAAGTTTGAGAACCCTGCCATTTACAGTGTAAAAATGGCTGCAGTTTATATTTACCCAGTAAACTTTTTTTGGGCTCCATCCATTTTTTGTAACCTGGACACAGTCACTCAATGACCAATTTTGTGAGCTTTGGGGTCCTTGACATAAATTTGTATTTTCTGTAACGATCGGTGTCAACACAGAATCTGATTATTGGTGATCTGCAGTATCACCAAGAAAACAGATATATACCCGATTATTGATCTGCAGAATCACCAATAATACAAGTATAACTAACCTCTGGACACCTCTATAGTGAGTGTTTGGTGCAACAGTAATGACTGAGTGGGACCACCCGAGGAGCAGGTGGTCCTTGGCCGTATGAGAAATCTCTGGAAAATGTGAAGACCTTCCAACAGCCTGAGACTTCCAAAGGGGTGGAGCCCCAGGCTGAATAGCAGGAAGGCCTTGTGGCTGAGTGACACCTAGAAGGTAGGCGTCACAAGAAGGACTGGAGACTAATCTCTCAATGGAGAGGGATAGCTCGCACGGTCGGGCAGGCTAGGTCGGCAACACACGGGCAGATAAAGTACAGAGACAAAAGGCTGATTCGGTAACCAGGGACAGGCAGGGTTGGCAACAGGTAATCAGATATGCGAAGGTACCGAATCAAAGCAGAAGGATAGTCAGGTATGCAATAGGTCATAACAGAATGCCTAGTCTTGGGTGTGAGGTCCGTGGTCTCAACACCCTGGAACTAGTCTGAAATATAGCACAATGGTTATCTGGCTCAGTGTGAATTCCCAGGTCTTCCTGGTTCAAACACACTGTGGGATCTGACTATGGTCTGAGTGCTTTCACGTAAGTGTTCGCAATGGCAGACAACTTGAGACTGATCAGCAGTAACTATATATAGAGCAAGGCTCACCAGCGCCACCCATCGCTGATCAACCAATAGCCACTCGCTCTGAGATCAGCTTACCAACCTGGTCAGCTGATCCCACCTCGTTTGTCATAAAGGTTCTCTCAGCGCGCGCATTCCTCAATCTGTGTGCACTAACAGACCCAGCCACATCAGACACACGCTGCCGCGTGCAAACCGCCGAGCTGGACGCGGAACCAGCCGCCTTGCTACCAGTCCGCGCGGCAGCTTTTCCGTAATCTATTACATTTTCCCAGTGAAATGAAACTAATGTGATTGGCTGTGGCTCCGCCCCCTTTTCTGAATTTGAACCTCAGTGACCCAATGATCAACTGTACCAGGTTTGAGGCTTGTGCCACTAATAGTAAGAATGGCAGCAATTTCAATATTCCCCTTGAAAAATAGGTGAATGTTGATTAGCTTTTTTAGGCTAAACCCACTTTTCTGAATATTAATCCCAGTCACCCAGTAACCAACTGTGCAAAGTTTGAGAACCCTGCCATTAACAGTGAAGGGCTGCAGTTTACATTTTCAGAGAGAAATCTGTTTGACTCCACCCACTTTTTGTAATCTTGACACACAATGACCAAGTTTTGAGCTTTCGGGTTCCTGGCATCAAAATGGTGTGAATGGAATAATTTTATGCAAAGAAATCTGATTGGCTGTTTGTAGCTCCACCTTATTCAGTGAATGTGGACCCCAGTCACCCAATGACTGTTTGAGGCCTCTGCCATTAACAGTGTAAGAATGGCAGCAGTTTCAATATTCCACTTGAAAATCAATACATGAATTTTGATTGGTTGTTGTAGGCTCCACCCACATTTCTCAATATCAATGCCAGTCACCCAGTGACTAACTCAAGTTTGAGAACCCTGCCATTAACAGTGTAAGAATGGCTGCAGTTTATATTTTCCCATGTAAAAAGTTTTTGGCTCCGCCCACTATTTCTAACCTTGACATACAGTCACTCAATGACCAAGTTTATGAGCTCTGGGGTCCTTAGCATCAATAAGTGTCAATTTCCCACTGAAATTAAACAAATCTGATTGGCTGTTTGTCGCCCGCCGCTTTTCAGAATTTAACCTTCAGTCTCCCAGTGACTGACTGTACCAGAATTGAGGCCTCTGTCATTAAGTGTATGAAAGGCCAGCAATGTAAATATTTCCCTTGAAAATCAATTCGTCACCCAGTGACCAACTGTGCCAAGTTTGAGAACACTGCCATTAACAGTAAGAATGGTTGCAGTTTATAATGTCTCATGTAAAAAAAAAATGTAGTTGCCACCTTTCCTAACCTTGACACAGTCAATTACCAAGTTTGTGAGCTTTGGGGTCCTTGGTATCAATTTGTATATTCCCATTGAAATTAAACAAATCTGATTGGCTGTTTGTGGTTCCACCCCCTTTCTGTCTTTGCACCCTTAGTTACCAAATGTACCAGGTTTGAGGCATCTGCTATTAACAGTGTAAGAATGGCAGCAATTTAAATATAGCCCTTGAAAATCAACAGGTGAATTTTGCTTGGCTGTTGTAGGCTCCCCCATTTTCCTGATTATTAATACCAGTCACCCAGTGACCAACTGTGCAAAGTTTGACATTCCTTCCATTAACAGGAAGGATGGCTGCAGTTTATATTTTCCTATTGAAATTTGTTTTTAGCCCCGCCCACTTTTTGTAACCTTGACACTCAATGACCAAGTTTGTGAGCTTTCAGGTTCCTGGCATCAAAATGTGTGAATGGAAGCAGTTTATCCACCATTGAAATCTGGCTGGCTGTTTGTGGCCCCACCCCTTTAGTGAATTTGGACCCCAGTCACCCAATGACCAACTGTACCAAGTTTGAAGCCTCTGCCATTAACAGTGTAAGAATGACAGCAGTTTCAATATTCTCCTTAAAAAAAAAATAGGTGAATTTTAATTGGCTATTGTAGGCTCTACCCACATTCCTGAATCTTAACATTCACCCAGTGACCAAGTGTGCCAAGTTTGAGAATCCTATTAACAGTCTATGAATGGCTGCAGTTTACATTTTGCCATTAAAAATGAATGACTGAAATTTGATTGACTGTTTTATGCTCCACCCTCTTTTCCTGGATTTGTAACCTCAGTCACCACCAAGTGACCAACTGTGCCAAGTGTGGGGACTCTGGCTTGATTACTGTGAGAATGGCAGCCTTTTACATTTTTCAATTGACATGAATGGGGGAAATCTGATTTGCTGTTTGTAGCTCTGCCCAGGTGTGCAGGGGCACGAGACCCCCATAACATATCCCAGGTAGTAAGGAATATGTATACCAAGTTTCGTTCAAATCGGTCAAGCCATTTGAGTGATCGCGACACATATACACATCCGATTTTATATATAGATTGCTTTATTAGCTGCATATGTGTGGAACTTTATAAGCTTTCTATAAAAAAAAAAAGTTATAATGTTGCGCATATGACATTTGTTTTATTTCATTTCCTAGATCCAGCCTTATCAGGTTTAACATTTAGCAAAGGTTTTACACTTCAGCCTTATGGTACATACACACTTGTGTGACTATGGTTGTTTGAAACAGCAGCTTAACAATTGGGCAAAGAACTTTACCAAACGATCGCTCAGTACGACGAACCATAACGGCACGATGATAAAATCCAACAGGACAGATATTGAACGATAGTTACAAAACTATTATCTGCTGATCGTACAAGGGCCAATGCGCCTTAGTTGGATTGTGCCCAGCTTCCGTACTTCCTGTGTAGCGCGGCCTGTAAAGATTGTTACATTATAAATTTCAAACAAACTTTGTTTTCTAGCCATTATATTCTTATCCTTTGTAACCCCATGTTTGATAGTTTAATTTTATATAAATATGTATGTAACATTACCCTCTGATTGTTCTTTTCTGTGAGAATGACCGTTAAAATGTGTATGATTACTGTATCCCATAGTTTCATTCCAATCATTCCAATATTGTCTGGTAACTATCGTTCCTTGTAAACTATTGTTATCGCAAGTGTGTACGTACTATTAAGGCTGGAACCCACTAAAGCGTTTAGGGATCACTTTCAAATCTCTAGCAATTTCCCAAAATGCTCTGCCAATGTAAATGGGACAGATTTCACTAGAGCAATTGTGACTAAGAAAATTGCAATTGCAGTACATGCAGCATTTTGGGAGAGTTTCCATTCTAATGTATAGTAAAAAAAAAAAAAGCTCAAAATTTCTTGCCAAGTGCTACCACAAATCACTAGAGAGCGCTTTGTAGTGGGTCCCTGGCCTGTGGCCCTGTTTCCACAAAGATATTACATTTCACATGCATTTTTTTCCATATGCTAATTTTTAATGAGGAAATTACATAATTAATGTGAGAAAATCTTGCATAATTGACAATTACATGGGAGATGGATGCATGGTGTGAAAATCTGCAGCAAGCTGTCTTCTCCCCAGAAGGGACTACAAGACAATGCATTCAATGGAAATTTAATTTAGTTCTAATGCAAAATGTTGGCAATGCAGTCACTCAGTGGTAAATGTGCCCTTCATGAGATAAATCAGTCCATAGCAGGTTTTCCTACTTACTTGAGATTTACTCAATTTTATCCATTATACAAATCACAAGTGGCTCAGGGATGGAATTTAACCAATGTTAGCTGCAGATAAACTACTAAGGCCTCCTTCCATAGACTGTTGAACTGTGCTCAGCAAGCAGTTGCCAGGCTGCAGTGAGCAGTTACCAGGCAGCAACGAGCAGCTGTGAGAGTTTGAGAGGCATTTCACTGCCTATCTACAGGCCATGGAAAAGATGCCTAATTGTTTCAATTGGTAAATTAGCTTCCTTTCCCATGGGCCAGTGTTTACCTTCTTGTGGAGATTTCCTGCTCAACACCAATGATAAACTAAGAACCATTATGAATATATAAATTTGGCTGGAATCTAGGATTTACATATCTGAAATGGGCAAGAACTTTAGTTTACCCTCCATTACTCAATTTAATGCCATTCATTTCGCTTACACAAAATTGAACAAGGCAAATCCTAATAAGCTAATAAAAGCGTGTGCAGGGCATAGAGGCAGAGTGATGAACAGGATAACAGTTTTATGAGCCACATATGCTCACCACTACACTGCAGCCAGTGTTCTGATTTACCCAGTAGGCAGGTGAATCAGGTGCAACAGGTAGAAAGAAAGATGCTACATTTTTCCTGCATTACACTAAAAACAATGGGCTTCCTTCACCAAGGCCCAGGGCCCACCAGGAATGCTTTTCCACAAATGCTAGAATTTCATTAAACCATGATTTGTCAAGATTCTGGAAGTAAGTAACTTCAGTTTTTCATGCCACAACAGTTCAACAATAAGGCCTCTTTTCCAAGGACAGTTAAAGTGTGTGCTTGGCAAGCAGTTACCAGGCAGCAGTGAGCAGTTACCTGGCAGCAGCAAGCAGACAGCAGGAGGCAGTTTTGAGAATTTGAGAGGCAATTCCCTGCTTATCAACTGTTCATGGAAAAAAAGTCCTAACTCCGTAAAATAAAAAAAGGTCTGTTTTATTGCATGCAGTAATGCTTTGTGAATTGAAGTAAATGGGCTCTATTCATAATCACATGCAGTAATGGATTTTTTACTTCTATTGGCAGTTATAATTTTCCACATTCACAAAAAATTGTCTGCATTTTTTCCACATTCTGGAACAATGCGCAAAAAAAAAAAATTGTGGCAACATGCATAATCAGGTAGTAAATATGCAGAAAAAAAATTGCCAAAAATAAATGTCAAAATGAAAAAAATGAAGTCAAACAGCACTCAAGGCTCCAGATTAGATTTTCAATGGGATGCAAAAAATATATCACCAAGTACTTGTAGGGGATATAAAATGAGTAGCAGAGTCAGAAATAATGCACCCATTTTTTCTTTGTGTATTTCAAATTTTAGCAGGCATTTTTCCACATTTAGAACTTCACATTTTTTTGCATACAGTTTTACACAGGCAGAAAATGCATACAATTTTGTGAATGTCAAGATGGTTTTATTTCAGTTAGAAATGTACCCAAATTGCATTTCTGCATGCCGAAAATCATTGTGAGTGTTGTCAGCTTTTCTGATTACCTTAGTAGCTTGCCATAGATTTTAGCTAACAATTTTATAAAAAGCCCTCATGGAAAAAATAAAGATATCAGGATAAAACTATTTATTATTGGCCAACTTAAAAGAAAAAAAAGACTAAGCCTTCAGCTAATAAACAACTTTAAGCCTGGTGAGAACTCTCCCAAGGATTTCAGAAAACTGTAAGCTCACTATAACCCACTAGCCAATTCTACAAATTCTAATAACACGCAGTTATAAATTAAAAAAAAAAAATCAGTAGTAACTACAACTAAATGTAACCCACTACCCAACAGATTTCACCCCTTTGTCAGAGGATGTTTGCACATATTTACAATACATCTAACATATTCTACAGGCAGCATACACAGTAAGCACCTAGCTAAACAAATGAGCTGCCTTCTGAGCAGCTATATATAAGGGAGTAGCCCAATCACTATGAGAGCACCTTCCCACAAGCAGGCGTGGTCACCATCCCCTGATTAGTAAGCTCTACACCTATCAAATCATATTAACCCCACAGATCCTGCCAGTGATGGAAGGAACACACTAGGCAGAATCACACGAGTTTTCCCCATAGCACGTAGGGCTCTATTCACAATCACACATGCGGTAAGAGATTTTTTTACCGCTATATTACCGCCAGTGATCATTTCTGCATTTTTTCCACATTCACTAAAAATGTTCCGCATGTTTCCCGCATTTGGTAACAATACATAAAGTTAATTTGGGAAACATGCGTAATTACATAGTAAACATGCGGAAACCATGCATAAAAAAAGTGGCATAAAAAATCTTGCCCAAATAAAAAAAAATTAAAGTCCAGCAAACACAGCACTCAAGGCTCCAGACTCCATTTAAGTCAATGGGAGGCGAAATATATCACCAAGTACTAGTAGGTGATAATTTTGCGGGAATTACCGACTTTTGCGAACTTTTACCGCATTTTTTTTACGCATGCGGGTAAACGATGCGTACAATTTTACGCATGCGGTAAATAATCATGCGTAAAAATTTGTGAAGATGATCTTTTTTCAGTCGGGAATTTACCGCAAGTGTATTTCCGCATGCGGAAAATGATTGTGAATAGAGCCCAAAGGGGAAAACACATGCGATTCTGCCTAGTGTGTTCCTAACCTCAGCCATTATACAATAATATTTCCTGGCTATCCTGCTGATCCTCTGTGTCTAGTACTTTTACTAATGTTTTACTACGATTTGATTTTTTGAAATATGTGAATTAAGTTTAAATCTGTACTAAATGACTAAATGACTTTTTAAAGGTTTATCAATTTTATAATAAAAAATTGTTACAAAATATCATTAAGAAACTTTATAGGAGTATAAAATGTAAATATATGTTTTTGGATCCTGATCTGGTTAAATCATAAAAAAAATAAACAGTACTTAACTACCTATAGACCGCCCCATGCCAACGGGCGTGGACACGGCGGCAGCCCCAGGACCGCCTAACGCCAATTGGCGTCAGGTCCTGGAGCCGGCTATTGAAGGAGATCGTGCGCAGGCTATGCGTATCTCCTTCTAGGGGGGCGGAGCTCTGCCCGCCTTCAGTCTCCGAGCGGCAATCGCTGCTCGGGAGACTGTTACATGGCGTAATCGGCGTCTATTTACATGTACAGCGCTGCGAACGGCAGCAGCGCTGTACTAGGGACTGGGGACAGCCGTGTACTGGGGACAGCCGTGTCACACCCCTCCATAGGCTGGACAGTGATCGGCTGTCATAGGCTGAAGCCTATGACAGCTGATCACCCTGATTGGCTGGCGGTGGGAAGGAGGGAGGGAGCAGGGGAAATTTTTTTTTAAAAAAAGCTATTTTTATAAAAAAAAAAAAAAAAAAAAGGAAAAGGAAATATTTATATAAAAAAAAAAACAAATATGGAGCGATCAGACCCCACCAACAGGGAGCTCTGTTTGTGGGGGGGAAAGGGGGGGGGGATCACTCGTGTGCTGTGTTGTGCGGTCCTGCAGCTTGGCCTTAAAGCTGCAGTGGCCAATTAGGGAAAAAAAAGGCTGGTCTTTAGGGGGGGTTTAACACTGCGGTCCTCAAGTGGTTAAACATTGTTTATGTAATATCCGTTTTAAATCATAATAATCATAATCATCACTGTGAATATACACACACGTTATTGTAGGTTTCCGTCTATAATTACAGAGAATAGCGTTTTACCAATACAACATTTCACAGACATTTTTAATTATTTGAATTTGTAAAACATTATTGTAAACAAAATATTAAAATATAATTGTATTATAAACGATATCGCAGATTAATGTTCACACCAGGCGCCCTTTTTTCCCTACGCCCTTTTTGCATGTACCCGTTAGCGCCTATGCAGTAGAGCATACCGGATTGGGCTTGGTTATTTCCACCGGAGCACAAGAGGAAAGATGCTACGGTGCCTGCCAGAGACAAGTGCCAACAAGCTAGTTTCCAGGGGTCCTTGCGCTGGATCCCCTCTGGTGAGGAGGATAAGGGAAGCCTCTTTAGGATTCAGAGGCTTCCCCTTGCCGAGATAGACACCCCCTAGGAGCACTTTTTTTCCTTTCAGGCACACTTGTAAAAAAAGTATGCGATTAAAAGCACTGCAAAATCATGGGAAAACGCATGCATAATGCTTTTCCCTGGAAGTGCACATTGCAGTGCACCAGAGTTTTGGTTGCTTTTTTCTATGAAATGTCAGCAAATTGCACTCAATAATCCCTTATGGTGCAAAAAAAAAAATTTGAAGAGATTATTGCGTTTGAAAAAACATAATTTTATGCAATTTAGGGGATGCAGTTCTTCTTACTGTACACAAGGGCATTGATCTTGTTGATTGCTCCAGCACAGCAACAACTCCCTTCTGCGCAGAACGAAATACACCTTAAATTGAATAAAATCATTTTTATCAAGCACAATAATCTCTTGATCTTTCTGGCACCATAGGGTATCATTGAGGGTACACTAGGCAGGTTGCGTAAAACGCTAGCATTAATGCATATAATGTAAGTCAATGGGCCGCATGAAAAAAAACGCATTTGTTCGCGATCTGCAATGTGCATTTTTAAAAATGCTGAACTTGCTGCATATTTTTCAAAAACGCATCTAAAACGCACATAATGTATGTCAATGGTGACGCAGCAGTATAGCGTTTTATTGCATTTTTAATGCTTTTTTATGCATTGAAAACTTCATTGCATTGAAAATGCATTGCAAAATGAAAAACTCAGTTTGGTGATGTATTTCCACTTCCTGTTGACTTCCCAGTGATGAGCATAAAATGCACATAAAAAACACATTTGCGATTATGTGTGCAAAACGCAAATGCATTAAAACAGAAGCAAAAAGCATGTGCAACATGCAAACACACTTAGGCCTTATTCACACCTAACATTGAAAATGCTAATGCAAGTGTTTTGCATTTTTGTGCGCTTTTTTCCCCCTCCCGGTGCTCCACTGCACGCTGTGTTTCTGGTAAAAGCGCTTTTCTAAGCACTTTTCCAGAGCGGTGTTGAAATTCACTCCCTGACGCAAGTCAGGAAGTGAACTCTTTGACCCCGAAAATAATTCTTAAAAACGCTCATGCAATCGCTGCACAAAGCGATTTTGTGAACATTTGCGCTTTTCCTATACCTTCCATTGAGGCAAAATCTCCTTGAAAATGGTACAGGCACTGCTTTGCTGAACTCTCTTATAGGGAATCATTGCACAAGCGTTTTTAGGGCAATTTAGAAAATCGTCTGCGCTTGAAAAAAGGGCAAAAATGCCCTTAGTGTGAACGAACCCTTAAACGCAAATTCGCTTACATTTTGCAGAAAAAAACACAACAATTTTTTTCCCCCTGCATTGAAAAATATGCTATTTCTGCACTGCAAATGCGCATTTTCATAGAAAATTATTGTATGCGCATTTTTCCACGATCTTGCAGTGTGTTTATTTAACTGTATAACTTTATTACAAGTGTGAGCCCTGCCTGAGGGCTCATTTCCGCGGACAGTTGTTCTTTGTTCTCAGCAAGCAGTTACCAGGCAGCAGTGAGCAGAGAGGGTCTGTTCACATCTAAAACCGCAAAACACCGGCGATCCCCGCCAGCGTTTTGCTGGAGTAATTTTTCCGTGACTAATGCGGAAAAATCATTGGACATTGCAGCAGTTTTGGAGCGATCGCGATTAGCGGTGCTATGCATACTAATCGCGATCGCTAAACGCGAAACGCCAGCAAAACGCTACATGTAACACGTTTGCAGTTAATGCTAACCACAAACACGGCAGTGAGAACAATGCCATAGTGTTACATGTTGTAGCGGTTTATAAAAAAACCGCTAGCGGTTTGCCTTGAGCCAGAATCGCGCGATTCCCGCTCAAGTGAGAACGGGACCTTACCAGGCAGCCGCAAGCAGTTGTGAGAGTTCAAGAGGCATTTCACTGCCTATCAACTGTTCATGGAAAAGAAGCCTAAATAAACTCCAAATTGACCATTAGGCAGGGAGCACACATTAGAATTGCATTTGTTTAGCCACATAGCGGAAAACGTCTATGGGTCAGGCTGGGTGCACACATGGCAGTGTGTGAAAGGTCACATTTTATGTCATGGGCGTTTGTGTATTTTTATTGCATGTTACGCGTGTTTCCAGTGCCTTTGCATTTTTAATTTTCTTCCCGCGCATGCATGTTTTTGTGTGTTTTGTATGCGTTTTTCATGGTTTTTTTTATATGCGTTTTATGCAAATCAGTAGGAAGTCAACAGGAAGCGGAAATACATCAGAAAACATAGGTTTTTTTTTTTTACAAAAACGTATATAAAAACGTAGGCATATAAAAACGTATGCAAACATATGCAAAACGCATACAAAACGCAATACATTGTGTCACCATTGACTTGTTTCTCAATGTGAGTATTCTCACATGAGCGATAAGCTTTCTTTCCAATTGCAAACACAGCTCCTGCACCATTTCCTGAGCATTTCAATACAAAGTATAGGGAAGTCGCAAAGTGCTTGAAAAAGTACTTTGAAAATTGATTTGGTGAGTGCTTTGAAAAATAAATACATTGGGCTTGATTCACAAAACTGTGCTAATTCATAGCACAACCGTACTTTAGTGCACAATAAAATGCGAGTGAAGGTTTACACGCATAAAGATTTACAAGTGAGGTGCCGAGAGACGACGAGGGCGCCGCATCATCATTGTTGTTTGCTACGCAACGGCAAACACATTTAGCTGGAGAAGGGCTTGTCATTGCTCCTGAAAGCATTGGAAGCAGGAGCGTAAGGTAAGGATGGATAATGACGCGCCCTCCTCCAGCTAATGTGTTTGCTGTTGCGTAGCAAACAATGATGATGCGGCGGCAGCCCGACACACGGAAGTCTCCTGGGGCGGAATGGCTGGGTAGAGTAAAGGTGCGTACACACATGCGACTATAGTCGTTTGTAACGATCGTTCCCCGATCTTTACCAACGACGATCGTTACAAAAAATGAACCACCGACTATTAAGGCAAACAACGAACGAGCCAAATCGCTACAAAAGAAAGTTCTGTCTCGGCGGATTTTAACCAACGACGATCGTTTGCAAAAGTAGTACATCGTTGGAAACGGTCGTTCGTACTAGGCTTGACATGCGCATTTCACTATTTCTCCCTGAAACTTCTCATTTTTATGCGCATGTAACGTTTGTTCTAACGATCAGATCGTTACACACATTTAAAAACTAACTTTACTCAAGTCATTCTTTCATCAATTAAAAGCTCGTTCGTCGTTCTCAATGAACGATCGTTGTCGCATGTGTGTACGTAGCATAGGAGCGAGAGCGGTTTTCTCTCACTCCTCATAGCAGGCTACTTCGGGGAAAGCTGAAAGTCGGATAATCCACTGCTAAACTGTAATATAGGAATCCCCTCTCACATATTGAGCTGCCCCATTCCCCGTCGCCATCATTTTCTCAGGGGACGCAGTCTATAAGGTAAAATAAATATAAAAAAGACACTGCACAGCAAAAAGATATGCTGTGTTCGCTCAGACTGTTGTTGCAATTTTGATTTATGCTACTGCCAGAAATTGATAAAGTTTGATAGTATTCCTTTAAGCGGATGAAATCCGAATAACACCCTATTCGGATTTCATCTGAATCCGGGATTTGAGCATCGCTACTAGCAACAACATTCATCACAGGGATAGAAGTTACCAGAAAGGGTTAGATAAACTGGGCTTATATAGTCTGGAGAAAAGACACCTTAAAGAGACTCTGAAGCGAGTCTTAAATCATGTTATTACTATAAAGCACTATAGATAGTGCTAAACCGACGCATCCCCGCGGCAAAACGAGGGGTGTATACCCCCCAAATCCCCTCAACGACTTTCTTGGTCATGGATTTTGCTGCTCATGGAGGCAGAGCTATGAGCTGCAGCTCTGCCTCCATGCGCGCCAATCACCACGCAGATCTCTGCCTCTCCCCCGCCCCTCTCTCTGAATGCAGTTTGAGAGGGGCGGGGAGAGGCGGCGATCAGCGGGGATTGACGCGCTAAGAGGCAGATCTACAGTGCTAACCTCTGCCTCATCAGGAAATGCTTCCCCGAATTTGCAGAGGGGATTTGGGGGATATAAACCCCTCGTTTTGCCGCGGGGATGCGGCGGTTTACCACTATCTATAGTGCTGCTTTACAGTAATGACAGGCTTTAAGACTCACTTCAGAGTCTCTTTAAGGGCCCATTCACACTAGAAGCGCTTTTCTGAGCATTTTGTGATTGATTAGCATTTTTTTTAAATCGCTCCCATTCACTTTCATTAAAATCGTGGTAAAATTCGTGGAAAAATTGACAGTACATCAACTCTAAAAAAAGAAAGGTTGACTCTATTGGACTCCTAAAGGATGAGGAGGGGGCTCAAAGGTGGATGACCAAGGTAAGGCAGAGTTATTAAATGCTTTCTTTGCTTCTGTCTTCACAAGGGAAACATCACTGTTGCAAATTACAGAGGCAGAAGAGTCTCAATCTTCCAACTGTAATATTAAATACTTAACACAGGAAGAAGTGAAGGCAAGACTAAATAAATTAAAAATAGACAAGGCACCTGGCCCGGATGGCATGCATCCTCAGGCCCTAAGGGAATTAAGTTCAGTTATAGATAAACCCCCTTGTGTTATCTTTTGTGACTCTCTTTCAACTGGCAGAGTCCCAGTGGATTGGCGTTCAGCCCACGTTTTCCCATTGTTTAAGAAGGGCAAAAAATCAGATCCAGGAAATTATAGACCTGTAAGCTTAACATCAGTTGTATGCAAACTATTTGAGGGGTTACTAAGAGATACTATACATGACTTCATAGTAGAAAACAATCTTATTTCTCAGCATCAACATGGGTTTACTAAAGACAGGTCCTGTTTGAATAACATGCTCAGCTTTTATGAGGTAGTGAATGCTAATGTGGATATTGGGAATGCTGTAGATGTGATATATTTGGACTTTGCAAAGGCCTTCAACACTGTTCCCCACAAAAGTCTGGTGCAAAAGTTGAGGATGCAAGGAATGGGGAAGAGTCTGTGTGCATGGATAGGGAACTGGCTAATGGACAGAAAACAAAGAGTTGTGGTCAATGGATCGTACTCAAAATGGGAGACTGTTAGCAGTGGGGTCCCACAGGGGTCTGTACTGGGTCCAGTGCTCTTCAATTTATTTATTAATGGCCTAGTAGATTCAGTAGTGAGCAATGTTGCTAGTTTTGCAGATGATACCAAATTGTGCAGAATCATCAACTCTCAGGAAGATAGGGACATATTGCAACAGGATCTGGATAGGATGGCTATATGGGCACATAAATGCCAGATGAAATTCAATGTTGAAAAATGAAAAGTCATGCATTTTGGTAGTACCAATGGTCTAGCACCATACAAAATGAATGGGATACAGTTGGGGACATCAAACTTGGAGAAGGACTTAGGAGTACTCATTGACAACAAGTTAAATAATCGCACTCAATGCCAAGCCGCTGCTACTAAAGCTAACAAAATTTTGGGATGCATTAAAAGGGAAATAAAAACTCGAGATGCTAACATAATACCGCCCCTGTTTAACTCTCTAATAAGGCTACAGCTGGAATATGGAATTCAGTTCTGGGCACCACATTACAGGAAATGTATTGCAGTTTTAGAGCAGGTACAGAGACGAGCAACAAAATTGATACATGGGATGGAAGGTCTCACTTACCAAGAAAGGTTAGATAAACTGGGTTTATTTAGTCTAGAGAAAAGACGCCTTAGAGGGGATCTAATTAACATGTATCAAAGGGCAATATAAAAGCTTGGCGGATGAGCTTTTTGTCCCTAGGCCTTCTCAAAGGACTAGAGGACATGATCTGCGCATGGAGGAAAAACGTTTCAGCCATTTATATATATGAAAGGGTTCTTTACAGTAATAGTGATTAAGATGAGTAATGCATTGCCACAAGGAGTAGTTATGGCAAACTCTATACCTGCATTTAAAGGGGGCTTAGATGCTTTCCTTGCGTTGAAAGACATCCATGACTACAATTACTAGGTAATGCCTAATGATGTTGATCCAGGGATTTTATCTGATTGCCATCTGGAGTCGGGAAGGATTTTTTTTCCCTTTTGGGGCTAAATGGACCATGCCTTGTAAGGGTTTTTCGCCTTCTTCTGGATCAACAGGGATATGTGAGGGAGCAGGCTGGTGTTGTACTTTGTTCTCTGGTTGAACTCCATGGACATATGTCTTTTTTCAACCCAAATAACTATGTAACTATATGTTTTGACCAGGACCACACCCCTAAATGCATAAAAGCAACTGTCATGTGATTGGTTGATTAGATAATTGCATTAATGAGAACTAATTTTTTAGGTGAGTGTATATCCTGCAGGTTGTAATGCTTAATTAATTAATTAATTAGCAATTATTTTAATTTATAGGTCCTTTTCCCTTTAAAAATAAGGCCTAGGACTTTTAGAAAAGCGCAAACGCCCCCCAAAAAAACGCTTTAACAAACGCACTAAAAACTGCCACCACACAGAAATCACCAGAAAACGCTTTACAAAAACGCGTCATCCTTCCTGCCTGATGGAAAAGAACACCAGACCTCAGGGAAAAAGTCCTCAGGGAGGCTTGAAATATGTGTCATACCAAAAATATGTATTACATTTTTAAAAAATAAAAATTTATTTTATGTCTTTAAAATTTTTAATTTAAAATATATCATGTCAACTTGTGTACAACATTGTGTTGCATCCACTGTATGAGAGTCCTCCTAAATTGGTGGTGCAAAAAACTCCAGTCGACAGCCACACCATCTTTCCTGCCTGATGGAAAAGAAGGTCAACCCTCAGGGAGGCTTGAAATATGTGGCATTGCAAAAGTATGTATTGCATTTTTAAATATTGAATGTCATCAAAATTAAAGATTTCAATTAAGTCATGTCAGCTCGTGTACAACATTGTAATGGCATCTAGAGATGTCTTGAACCTCTGATTTTACAAGGTTCGCAAACCTCGAACGCGAACTTCCGCAAAAGATCAGGTTTGCGCAAACTTCGCCAACCGCAATAGACTTCAATGTGCAGGCGAACTTTCAAAAATTCAAACATTAATTCTGGCCCCAAAAGTGATGAAAAAGATGTTTCAAGGGGTCTAACACCTGGAGGGTGGCATGGTGGAGTGGGATACACGCCCAAAGTCCCGGGGAAAAAAATCAGGATTTGATGCACAGCTGCGTTTTAAGGGCAGAAATCACACTGCAATGCTATATTGGAGGCATAAAGTGCTTTAAAACATCTTGCTGTGTGTATACATCAATCAGGTAGTGTAATTAGTGTACTGCTTCACACTGACAGACCAAACTCACTGAGTAACGCACTGCAAACAGCTGTTTGTGTAGTGATGGCCGTGCTGGACTGCTGCACACCATGGCGAGAGTGCAGGCCATGGTGGTGACTCTCCAGCTGATCAAATTTGGTCTGTCCACAATGAAGCAATGACCTTATTATGTTGGGTGTGCCCCCCAAAACACTCATATAGCCGACAGTCATTGCTTCATTGTGATACGCAAGCCCCTTCACCGCAGCAAGGTAAGTCTTTGGACTAAAGAATGTCCGCACAGGTGCAGTGAAAGGTATGCACGGACTGGCATCAATACAATGTGCAGCTGTCACACACACAGGTGCAGTGAATGGTATGCACAGATTGGTATTACAAATGTGCAGCTGTCACACACACAGGTACATTGAACAGTTATGCAGTGACTGGTATATAAAACTGCATGCTGTCATGCAGGTGCAGTGAACAGGTATGCAGTGACTGGTATAAATACAATGTGCAGCTGTCACACACAGGTACAGTGAACAGTTATGCATGGACTGGTATATCAAACTGCGTGCTGTCACACAGGGGCAGTGAAAGGTATGCAGTGACTGGTATCAATACAATGTGCAGCGGTCACACAAACAGGTACAGTGAACAGGTATGCATGGACTGGTATCAATAAAATGTGCAGCTGTCACACACACAGGTGCAGTGAACAGGTATGCACGGACTGGTATTACAAATGTACAGCTGTCACACACACAGGTACACTGAACAGGTATGCAGTGACTGGTATATACCATAGCGTGCTGTCACGCAGGTGCAGTGACCATGAACAGGTATGCAGGGACTGGTATTACTAATGTGCAGCTGTCACACACATGTGCAGTGAAAAGGAAGCACTGAATGTGCTGGGCCTGGCACAGTATAGCAATTAGCAAGGGCCAGCTGCGACTGACAGGGCTGTATATGCAAGTGTCAGTGGGCCACACAAAAAAAAAACACATCAGAAGAACATTAGCTCTCAAAAGAGCTGTTTTGGAGTGCTTTTTAGCAATAAATATCAGCAAGGAGCAAGCTAACAAGCCTAACAACAGCCTAAATAAGCTTTCCCTAATCTCTTCAGCAACCTCTCTCCCTTCTCTCACTACCTACGCAGCACACAGAGTGAGAACATGGCTGACGCAGCTGTCTTTTATAAGGGGAGGGGGGCTCCAGGAGGGAGTGGAGACGGATTGGCTGCCCTATGTCTGCTGACTGTGATGTAGAGGGTCAACGTTTCAGAATTCTAGCGGTTTTATTTATGCAGGAAAATCTGTCATATGTGTATGTTTTAAATTTTAATGTTCTATGCAAAATTTCATTGTAAACTGTAAAGTTAGAGTACTTTTTTAAAATATTGCTCTGAGACATCTCAGCATATTCCAAACAGTGAAACTTTTATAAGATTATTTTAACTTGCAAGCTAGGAGATTGTTGACGTACTGGTTACAAGACCATTACAGTCAGCAAGAAAAGATAACATTTCCCAGCCAGCGAAAGTCAAAATATGAAAAGTATAAACAAAGTAAAGTTTAATACCATTGTCTTAAGAAGCGCTGTTGCCATTTTATATTGCAGAAAGATACAATAATCAATATATTCTTTATAAAGAAAGAAATAATTATTGTTAAATCCTATAATTACATATAATAGAATGTAATACTTTGAAATACATTTAAAGCTGGATTCTGCTAGTAACAGTATTGAGATGCATATTAGCAAGAATATAATGCCATGTTTTGACTATGAAACATTCTGGAATGTAAATATTTGAAAGTTTACAAGGTTTTTTCTATTGTCCCGTATTTAGGACAACTATGCCACCTGGCGTTTTCATAGTCTTATAAAATTAATATTATTAATGCAGCTTGTTATTTACATGATGAAATGATGACCTCTGTCGGTGGAATTATTACATTTATTTTGTTCATAAAGAAAGGCAAATATATAGAACATGATTTATATTATTAAGATTATATACGCAAGTATATCTTATATGATTAATTGTTTTAAGAAGAATTATATAATAAGCTTTATATTTAAATGAGTATATTAGAAGCCCTGTATGATCCAATAAGCCTTAAATTGCTGAAGACTCTTACAGTGTCAACCTGACCAATCTTATTTCTGGGAAAGAACAGACACATTCCAAACTAATTAGCAGATGGAGACATTATCAGAAATGTGTCATGAATGACATTGTTATTGTTTGAAAGCCCCAATGTCTGGGTCAAATAAGTCAACCAGCAGACAAGATGGCTGGTGAGTGACGTCCATTTTTAATCAACTGCATCAGAATGACCTAATCAGAATTTATAAACAATAATATTATGATTCAGATATTCAAAACATGATAAAGCATTGACGCACGGAAGCTTTAGCCAATCAGAACCTGGGATTCAGGGAAATTCCAGATTAGGCAGCCATATTGCATCCAATCACTATAAAAGCAGGAGCTGAAAGCTTATCATTTGCAGAAGCCCAACAATCTCCTGAGAAGACACACGAGGCAGAAGCTACCTTCCCACAAGTGTTTCTAGATGCTGAAGAGATGACAGAGAAGGGGTAATATGCTTAATATTCTGGTGATTTATTTTAGTAATTTTTTTAGCATTAAGTTCGGTTAAGATGTTAGCAAGAAGTTTTTTTAGAAGATATTTTTTATACTTTTTTTTTAAGAAGATTACTACAAGATTTACACAGCTACTAGATACACAGCTATTAATACAGATGAGACTACTTTTGATCTTATTCTACATAACACAACTGTTATATTCTTTTTTTGAATGTGCTTAGAAGATTGATGATTGCTTGGCTATAAAGGCCATGATGAGATGGAAAACTGTTAGAAGGAAACACTACTGTTCATATTTTGTATATATGCTGTATGATAAGCAAATACAATTTTTATATAAAATCATATACTGAGTGCTCTGATTCATTTCAAGGTATACCGTTAATCTATAATTAATGTGATAGAGGGTTCAGACCCAGCTATGCCGGATTTATATGATAGCAACGCTTTAAGGGCTGGTCCTTTACTGAGTTAGCAATCATGAAAAGGGCAAGAACCGCTAAGGTTTTTGACAGTTGGCGCCCAACAGTTGATGGTTATCTTGATTGTTTTCTTGAAAAATACTTTCTATGGTGGAAGTATAGACCATAGTTTTCTATCGCGATAAGAGAATAAAAAAGTACTTATATACTCAAATATAGAGTTGGATATGTACATGAAGCATCCAAAATCTGAAGCAAAGAAGGAAGATATCCTTATGCTTTAAAGTCTCATAGAAGAGAATTGTTAATGAGCACACTCAGTTTACAGTCTATGAAAAGGCTTAGAAGAGAAAATAAATACTTTGGCCTATTGAACCTAAGAAAAGGAATAGCACTACATGTATTTTTCCGACAAAATAAGGCAGATTATATTGAAGCAGCATATTGAAGCAGAGTACATTGATATACATTGTGAAAATGGCTACCTTAGAAGTGCAGAAAAACTTTTTGAGAGAAGCTCAGTGAGAAAGAAAAATGAGAGAGCAGTTTTTGTCAAACAAAGAACATTTTTTTTTATATATGAAGAGATTCTGCTAGCAAGAGAATTAACAATGTTTTTATACTAGAGAATTTAACAGACTTTGTGATGAAAGCAAAAGCTCCTATAAATAACTTTTTTGAAAGAAAAGGAAAAATCCTGTTTTAAAGATGTATGGCTCTTTAAATGTAGAAGACTGCAGACACAAGACAAGTTACAACAGGCATAAATGAGATGTAAGAAGAAATGTTTATTTTTATACTATTTTTTATGAGAACAAGAATCTTTAGTGTGTGGTTAGCACTACCAGATACCGACACAGGAGAATACAAGACAATCCTCCAACTGGCAGCAACACAACATCTATTCAGAAATAGACTTGAAGAGATATGACACTTGATTTTTTTTCTTCTTCTCTCAGACTACAAATGAAAGTTTTTTTTATATGACCGCTGATCTCAGTTCTTTGGTTGAAAAAAAAAGAAAACTACTACAGTCTTTTTATACAGAAGTTAATCAACAATTAGGCTGCTTACACACTAAGACGTTACAGGCGCACGTTAGTGCAGCCTGTAACGCTCCCCCAACGCACCACAGTGTAATACAAGTGGGCTGTTCACACAGCCCACGTTGCGTTACATGTAACGTGCAGTGCAGCATGTTACAGCGTTACAGCGGCTTAAGCCACGTTAGACTGTTTGCACATGCTCAGTCAGGTTGGGGAGGAGCGGAGAGCGGCCAGGCACATGGCTAATTAATATTCACTGCACGTTGTGACGTACAGTGTTTACTTCCTGGTGTGGCCGCTCTGTGCGGCGATTGGCCGGTGGGACCACGTGATGCCGCATGCGTCCAAGAGTACGCATCACGGCATCACGGACGCCAGAGTGAGCTGCACAACGCGGCTCACTCTGACGTCCACATCAAAGTGCACTGGGCCTTGCATTAGATGCACGTTATGCGACCTTAACGTAGCACCTAACGCAACGTCTTGGTGTGCAAGTAGCCTCATGGATAGAAGGAAATAGGAGAAAAATGCAATAGTGAAGATTCAAGTTTTCTTTTTGTTGTTGTTTGTTTTTAATTTTTTGTCATGAGAGAAAGTGGGCCTGAAGGAATACAAGAAAAGAAGACCAGACAGAAGAAGATATCAGGTTAAAAAATAAATTATTATTATTTTTTATTTATATAGCGCCAACATATTCCGCAGCGCTTTACAAAGCACAATAAGAGGACAAGGGGAACATAGATACAACTAACAAATGTACAGCAGAGTTCCAAGCAGCACAAATATTGTTACAAAAACAGTAAACATTAGGAACATGACCCTGCCCTTGCAAGCTTACAATAAATGAGATTATCAGGTGAGTGAAGAGAGAGCATTAGAATATGAAAATGGAGATATTCAGTTTTTACAGATAAATCTGATGAACTAGAAGAGGAAATATTTTTGACATAGAAAATACCATAAGATGAGTGACACTGAGGACTACTAAAGTGATGCACAGATAACAAGAGAAAATGTTTTTGTAAATGGACAAGGACTTACTGATGTCAAGCTAGGGAAAAGCCATGACACACATGAAGCAACAAATGAAGGCATGTATGAAATGCTAATGATGGACTTTGATGCACAGTTTAAACGTGAAAGTTTTTTTTATTTCAGAAGAAGAAAATGAACACTTTTTAAAGAAAAGAAATATCTCAACATTTACAGAAAATGGATAATACTACTTTGGTCTTTAAAAGACAAACTAAGATGAACTTAGGAAAAGACATAAGCAAGAAGAGAAGGAAACTGCTGTTATAAGTTTGAACACTAGAGCAAACTAATAAGAATGCACCCAGCACCATATAGCATCACAATATATTTTTATTTTTGAACCACAACTGGGAAGGTAGTTAGTTAGACAGTTTTTTTTTTATGCTGAAAATTCACCAGAATGTTGCATATTACTTTTTTTCTGTTTTCCCCTTCTCTCCTCTTCCTTTTTATTTTTTCTCATAGGTGCTGAGAACAATATAATTATGCGCAAAAATACCACTACAATGGTGTTTGCCGTACCTAATACATTTTGATGTCTATAAAAGCTGAACTTTACAACCTACAAGGAAGATTTAAAAAAAAAAAGAAATGGAACTTGATGCATCAACAGTATGCCCAGCATCTGAACAAGAGTGACTGCTGGATTTGCTCATACAGCCTTTATCCTTGAAGAGGATGCCCAACCTAGTCATTTCAGTACTGTAATGCTGGGAATACACGATGCGTTTTTGCGTTCGTTTTTGCCGTCGTTTTCGCTTTCGATCGATTCTACTCTCGATTCACTGCTCGATTCCCCTCTCGATTCCTTATCTTTTCTTATCAATTACATTCACTTGAATGAGGAGAATCGAAACGAAAGTAGAATCGACCAGATCCAACAGGTTGGAATTTATCTATCGAACCCATCTATCTAAAGTAAAAACTTAACGTGTATTCCCAGCATTAGAAGATTTGGAAACCAGAGTGCCCGGAATAAACAGGCACATACACAGGGAGCACATACAAACTCCTTCCAGACCCAGCGCTGCAAGGCGAGAGCACTAACCCCTACGCCACTGTGCTGCTCACATGAAGATAAGGAAAATATTCTTCAGAAACGTTCAACTATGCAATACATGAACTGTAAATGACAACTTAGAATTATGCTCCTTGATGGACAATAAGAAGAGAAGATCAAATTCTCCAGAATAAAGGACAGTCTAACATGTTTGAATTCCAAGAGAGATGAAAATATCCTAAATGATGAAAAGATATGTTCAGCAAGGGACTATCGTAAATCTGCACATAGCTCTGCATAGTGAATGGCAACTGTACTAAATTGCAACCCGACTGATAAGGAGAACAATACAAAGATCTCTTTGAAAATACAACTTGGAGATAACTGTTGTTACCTATCCTTTTCAAGTTTCAAGAAAGCATCCTGGGACAAATGAAATTGCCCTATGACTGGTTCTAGTATACAAGTTATTGCCTGATGGTGGAAAAAGAAGAAGATGCACCACAACAAGAGGAACACCCGCTACATGACGTCAAGAGCAAGAACAGCTCAAATATCAATACCTAATCTGTATATATACAAGAGAAGTACTGAAGAAACTAAGAGAGTGAAATGCCTTTAAATGCCATGATATGCAAAGATTGTCGTACACACTAGGCTTATAGATGCAAGATAGCTAGCCATAGTCAACCTTAAAAATATAGAGTTAAATGCGGGACTATTTGATAATATTACAGATGAAATGTTCTAAACAACCTGATCTGCCAATAATGTGCTAAAGTGGCAGATTAAATGGCTAGTAAAACACTGGACTGATACTAGATTGCTATAAAGCGGCACAAGGGGGGAACCTAATGTGCTATCATGAGAACTGCATGTCGTATACAAAAATTACAGACACTTGATTGAAAGTTATTTGAACTATATGATATCTGTTAAAGAAGTTTCCAGAAGAGAAAATTCTGAATGACTACTGATTCCAATACTAATGAAAGATTGTTGCGGAGTGCATCTTTAACTAGAGAAGGAAAATCTACACATGACATATCCAGGAGCAAGCATGTAACTACATTAAGTATTTCTGTGTGAAAAGATTGGGCTTAACAAGAAAATAACCATATGTCCAACTTAGCCTGCTGGGGTTTTTTTTGCCCATTTTTTTTGTTTTATCATGTAGCTAGCCTAGCGCTAGCTACATGATTGGCTGCTCCCTGCGCCCCCCCCCCGTGTCTCCGATCGCCGCCGGCGTGAAGTCACATCCGGAAATCCAGTTCTGAATGGGATTTCCTTTAGGGCTTCCCCCGCGGCGAACGGAGTGACGTCATCGACATCATCGACGTCGTGATGTCACAGGGACTGCCGATCTACCCCTCAGCGCTGCCTGGCACTGATTGGCCAGGCTGTGCAGGGGTCCCGGGGGGTGCCCTCTTTCGCATCGGGCAGCGGCGGCAAACGGCGGCGATCAAATTAAACACACCGCTAGCAAAGTGCTAGCTGCGTGTTTGAAAAAAAAAATTATTTAAATCGGCCCAGCAGGGCCTGAGTGGTGACCTCCGGCATCTCTGGACGAGCTCAGCTCGTCCAGAACGCTAGGGAGGTTAATCTACAAGATGATCTATCACATTTGACTTTTTGTGAAAGTAAACATGCAAAGATTTACATACAAGAATGCTGACAGTCTACAACATAAGGTTCTTTAAAATCAATGGTAAAGATCCTGATCAATTTAAGAGAGGGAATTACGCCAAAATATTGGAAACATGAAGTGGAGAAGCAACTTCAACAATGTGATGTTAATACATATGTTTTATTGAGAACATATTTGAAAACAGGTACTGCAACTAGTTAGCTTGCAATTTGAATTGCTTAAGAAGTTTTTATTGCTTGAATTTTTAATATGATATCTATATTTAAATAGAAAGATGACATTATTTTATGGGATTTTGTTGGCAAACTACTTTGTTCTACTAAACACACCTCCAGAACCACTGGAATGCAAGGATGTGTCAGCTTGTTAATTTGTACAGAGCCATAATAATCCAACATGCATACAGACTGTTTCGGATTGTTAGATCCTCATCAGTGCATGGCATGGATTAATTTGGCTCTATGGAGAAGGGCTTGTAACACCGAGAGGTACAGACTAACCAGCAAGCTCATGGTGAACCAGAACTTGTTGGGGTGTGTAAGGGGCTACAATGGTCTCTGGTTCTGGAGGTGTATTAAAGGGAAGGTTCGGGGAGGGCTGTAAAAAAATAAAAATCAAAATCCACTTACCTGGGGCTTCCTCCAGCCCGTGGCAGGCAGGAGGTGCCCTCGCCGCTGCTCCGCAGGCTTCCGGTGGCCGACCCGACCTGGCCAGGCCGGCTGCCAGGTCGGGCTCTTCTGCGCTCCAAATGCCGGCACTTCTGCGTCCCACGTGGACGCGCTGACGTCATCGGACGTCCGCCGGGCTG
This sequence comes from Hyperolius riggenbachi, assembly GCF_040937935.1. Classification (NCBI taxonomy): domain Eukaryota; kingdom Metazoa; phylum Chordata; class Amphibia; order Anura; family Hyperoliidae; genus Hyperolius; species Hyperolius riggenbachi. The sequence continues at coordinate 152,073,568 of NC_090657.1, read as the reverse complement.
TACTGCGCAGGCGCAGTAGTTTTAATACTTCAAAATGAAGTATTACATTTTATGAAAATTGCATGTCATTGTAAGGCCTGACATGCTATGTCCCCAATCAGTCTCTATGCCCCAATCTATTGCCACAGCTCTGAGCCCACAGTCTTCACCTATAGACAAGCCCCTACCTGAACAGGAAAACGTTATTTGTCTCCTGAGTACGGTTACCCCCAGACAGTGGTACTCATCCATTATTCGGGTATCCGAACTACCCAGATAATCCGAAATTTTTCCACTAGCCGAACTTTGTATCGGAATTAGGATATCTTTGTAAATATGAATAGCACTATCCGAGCAAACTCGGCTTTCCATTTACAAAAAGAGAGAGAGAGAGAGACTTCCGGTTATCCGGATATCCGAATCCGGCCGAATATCCCGGATATTGGGTTCGGATATCCGATTCTACTCGGATACCCAAAAGTTTGGATTCAGATATCCGATTTGGAACCGGATATCTGGGTATCCGGGTCCGAATTCAATTCGGATTTTGAACCGGGGTATCCAAGCAGCACGACCCCCAGGTCTTCACGTGTAAGGCATACAGACTGAAGTATAGAGGACAATAACCCACCAGAACCCCAGTGAGGCTAGTAACACAGTCCAATAGTTATACGTATCACACAGGGCTATTACCTTGATTCAGGGGGATGAGGCCCTCAGCGTCAATTGTCAGTAATGACAGATGTATCAGGAACAGGCAGTGAAGGATCCAGGTATATATTATTATTATTATTATTTATTTATAAAGCGGCAACATAGTCCGTGGTGCTGTACAATGTAAGAAAACAAAAAAGGGATATATAATGATACAGACAATGATATACATCACACGATGACTAAAATGTATAAATGTCTAACAGAGTGCAAGCAATTAAATTAATAACATTCCATGACACAAAAGGGTGAGAGCCCTGCCCTTGCGAGCTTACAATCTAAAGGAATGGGGTGAAAACAAGAGGTGGGGAAAGTATACAGTATATGTACAGGCAGTGCGTAATTAGGTTATTTAGTGGGTGCATGGCCTAAGCTAGAGAATATGCTTGTCAGAAAAGGTGGGTTTTAAGGGATCGTTTAAAGATTTCAAAGGTGGGAGAGTGGCGAATGTGCTGTGGAAGAGCATTCCAGAGGAGGGTGAGGCACATAAGAAGTCTTGTACATGTGAATGTGAGGAGGTAATTGTAGAAGAGGATAAAAGAAGCTCGTGTGCAGATCTGAGATTGCGGTTGGGTTGGTATCTGGAGACTAGTGAGGAGATGTACAGGGGAGAGAGATTGTGGAGAGCTTTGTATATTAGGGTTAAGAGTTTGAACTGAATCCTCTCGTTAATTGGTAGCCAGTGAAGAGCTTGACAGAGAGGAGCAGTAGAGGAAGAGTGAGAGGAGAGATGAATAAGTCGGCACGGCAGCAGAGTTCAGTACAGAATTGAGCGGTGCTAATCGGTTAGTTGGAAGTCCACCAAGCAATATATTGCAATAGTCCAATCGAGATATAATAAGAGCATGTACTAACATTTTGGTTGTGTTATGGGAGAGAAAAGGTCGGATAAGTCGGATATGTGCTATGTTTTTGAGTTGGAGATGACAGGAGCTGGTTAGGGGGTTAATGTGAGGAATAAAAGAGAGAGAAGAATCAAATATTACCCGTAAGCACTGTGCTTTGGGAACTTAATTTATAGACATGCTGTTAACATTTATTGTAATATCAGGCAAAGAGGTGGACAGGGATGGTGGAAAGACTATTAGTTCAGTTTTATTCATATTAAGTTTTAAGAAGCGAGAGGACATGAAAGAGGATATAGCGGACAGGCAGTCAGGAACCCGTGTGAGGAGGGAGTTAAGGTCTGTGGCCGAGAGGTACAGTTGTGTATCATCTGCATATAGGTGGTATTGAAAACCAAATTAATTGGTTAAGTTACCAAGACCGTGCATGTAGATGGAAAAGAGGAGGGGACCGAGGACAGAGCCTTGAGGTACCCCTACAGACAGAGGATGTGAAGAGGAGGCCTGATCTGAATAAGAAACAGTGAAAGACCTTCCAGAGAGGTAGGAAGATATCCAGGAGAGAGCGAGGTCCTTTATTCCTATAGATGAAAGGATCTGTAGGAGTAGAGTGTGGTCGACAGTGTCGAATGCTGATGGCAGATCTAGAAGGATGAGTATGGAATAATAGCCTTTGGATTTAGCTGTGAGGAGATCATTAGCTACTTTGGTGAGGGCTGTTTCTGTGGAGTGGTTTGGCCGGAAGCCAGACTGGAACTGATCAAGCAAGGAATTTGCAGATAAATACTGACATAGTTCAGCATGAATGTGGCATTCAAGTAATTTAGATGCAAATGGGAGAAGTGACACTGGGCGGTAGTTAGCAAGTTCGGTGGGGTCTAGAGATGGTTTTTTAAGTAGTGGTGTTACAACAGCCTTCTTGAGTGAGAATGGAAAAATTCCAGTGGAGAGGGATAGGTTAAACAGCGATGTTAGGCCAGGGATGAGGGATGCGGACAGCTGTGGAATGAGATGTGAGAGAGCTCATGCAAAGTCCATATGCAAGGTTTATTCAACAGGCAGTAAATGATCCAGGTAATGAGAGAGTCATGCAAGGTCCACATGTAAGGTTATTCAACAGGTAATAGATGATCCAGGTAATATGTGAGAGAGTTCATTCAATGGCAGCATGCAAGGTTATTCAAGCACAGACAAGGATTAGTTCAAGTATACTTAGAGTGTCCAGTCCAGGTAGCATGCAAGAGTATTCAGTAACAGGCAGAGGTCAGTCCAGGTGGCAGGCAAGGATATCCAGTTAACAGGCAGAGGTCGGTCCAGGCGGCAGACAAGAGTATCCAGTAACAGGCAGGGGTCGGTCCAGGCGGCAGGCAAGAGTATCCAGGAATCATAGCAAGGGTTAATCACAGCAGACAAGAATAGTCAATACAAGTCAAAGGTCAAGATCCAGTAATATGACAATGTGAGTGTGCACTCAGCAACTACCCAAAGCTATGCTTACCACAGGCGATGACTGGGAGCCCTCTGCGTGTTTAAATACAGCTTTCATCCAATCAGTGGCCGGCCTAGGTGTCAGCTGTAATGTCAGCTGACACCGTACTGTCAGGTGACCGGAGTCAGCTGACTATTGTTTAAATCTGCGAAGGGCATACTGAGAACACGCCCTCCGCTCAGAATGTGCAGCCTGTGTCTCAGCAGCAGCGTCATCAGCGGGGAACAAGCGCCGAGACCTTGAAGCAAAGGATTCCGCCCGGGTCTCGCCAAAAGCATTAACAGAAACAGATAGGTTCCTTATAGTCATCAAAAGTTTGAATTTCAAATATGTCATTTCAACTGATATTCAACATTGTACTTGCATCCTCTGTTTCAGAGGTCTGAAAAATTGGTGGTGTAAAAAACTCCAGTTGACAGCCACATGATCCTTTCTGCCCAGTGGAAAATAATGAATTGCCAGTTCTCTGGGAGGCCTGAAATATGAGTCATTTCAAAATTATGCATTACATTTGTAACAACTTCCCAAGCACGCTCCTCCCATTTATTCACCAATTACTTTATCATTACTTATCATACGGTAATGATCTATATATTGTTTTTTCATCACAAATTATGCTTTCTTTGGGTGGTACTTTTTGGTAAGAATTATTTTATATGTATTTTAAAGTGAATAATAAGAAAAAAAATATTTCTCAGTTTTCAGCCATTATAAAGTTTAAAATAAAATGTACTATGATAGATAAGACCGACCCATTTTATTTTCCCATTTGTCCCAGTTATTACAACGTTTAAATTGTGTTCCTATTAATGCATAGTGATAATATTTTATTTGAAAATTAAGCTGTACATTCTGATTCTGATTCTGAGGTACCAGGCACAAAGTTAAGTGATAAGCACAGGAAAGTGATGTATTAGGAATGACAGGGGCTGTAATTTAGACTCCAACCAGGAATGTCAGCAGTAATTACACTGGGCATCAGGGAGGGAGGTGTAAGTAAGTTTAGGCACCAGGTCAGGGTTAGGTACGTTACATTTTGAAGAAGGTAGTTTATTCTGTGAACAAACTCCACCAGCCAGGACAGGTTACCAGTATTAAACAACAAGTGTCAGCGCCAAGGCAGAAGGCGACCGCAGCCGAGAAGGACAATGTCCAAAAGTCCACACAAGCAATGAATATATAAAGTCAGCGCAGGTCTATAGTAATACAGCTTTCGTCATTTTCTGGTATACAGGATCTTCAAACAAAAAGGTAAAGAAGCAAGGCTTACCAGATTCTAACAACCCACATTATAAGGTTGTAAACGAGTTTGATAGATGGTCCGCAGAACTTTCAAATGGTGTCGTTTCACCAGCGATGTTGCACACCACAGATTCCTCCGGAATATATTAGATATCCTGAGGTCGCAGAGACTCGCCAAAGAGGAGTCCAGTAAGATAGTGACATGAAAGAGATGTACGGCACATCTAAGTGTAAACCGTCTTTATTACATAACAAGTAAAACAATTTAAAAACAAGGATAAAAGAAACTCACATACGGGGCCCGTGCACTGGGAACCCCGAAAAAGTAGCGCGCATAAAATGGTCAATAGAAGACCTCAAATAAAATGGTGCCGCCTGTTGCCTTCCCCCAGGTTACCAGTATTAGGAAGGTAGGTAGAACTAACAGAACAACCGTCGCTGACGGTCCAACTGTGCACACCTCGGCTTTCTCCTCCGATCACAGCTGCAGCTGTCCCCCTCCTTCTCCTCTTCCTATCAGCTTCTCCCTCCAGCCGCCTCCTCTGCCTCACCATCCCTCCCTCTATCCTGCAGCCCCAGCTGCCTGCCATCCTCTCTCCCTCCATCTCTGTCTGGTGCTCACCAACTCCTTCAGCCGCAAGCAGCCAGTCTAAGAGTAGCTGACTTTTATGCAGTTAGCTAGCTTCTAAGTCCTTCGAACTTACTGCTCACGCGCAGGACGCTAGTGTGCAGTTGTAGTAGTTGAGGTAGCAGAAATTCCATGAAAGCCGAAAATCTATAGAATACTGGTCGGCACATTGCCAAAAATTGCCTGTCGGCAAATTCCAGCCTTAAAGCAAAAAAATAAATAAATAAACATTCAAATAAGGTTGAAAAGATTTTAAATATTGATTTACCAAGCTAGAATATGTGAGGACTCCACATTTGTGTCTGATATAGTCACATGGTGTCTTACTTTTAGTACCTTTTGTACCAAACCAATGGGACTTCTTACAAGCTTTAGAAGCTATGAGATACTTTGGTAATCAGATATATATTCCCCAGCACAATGTAGGTTTTTACTGGGTAATATTTTATACAAAAGTTTTTTATAGGCATACAGGGAGAAAATAAGTGTAAAAGCAGAAAAAACTTTTTCTTCCCCAAAACTGGAGGAAGGGGTGTGTCTGTTCAGAGTGTGGGAAATGTGGGAAATATGCATCTTTAGGGTGAAAAGAATGTGTATGCAGTGAGGAAATAAATGTACAGTATAGTGTGGTGATGGAAGGTCTGATAAGTGACAGGAGACGGACAGTATAATGAAGAATGGTCCCTTTATAAGGTGTCCCCAGTGTAGAATCACTGTAGAAGGCATGGTGTAGTGTATTAAAGCGGAATGAAACACAGCATTTCTTCTTTGCTCTAAAAGATTATTTACAGCATATTATATACTACCACCATTTTTTTTTTTTACTAGAACAGCATTCAACTAGTTAAACACAGGACTTACAAGCGCCCTGCCAGGAAAGCTGGACGCATCCGAACAGGAGATAAAATTATCTTGTGTTTACTTAATTGTATCAAGTGAGGAATGCAAACACCCCTCTGACTGTGCAGACTCTCCTGAACGTAGACAGACACTCAGAAAGCATTCTGCGTACATTACAAGATGAATAAACCAGTTATCATTAAAATGCAAAGGCAGCTCTCAGAGCAAAACAATTGTACTTTGTGAAGTTGTCATTTCTAAATGAATAATAATACTTATGCACAAAAGCAAATATGATAACCGTATGGCATATAAAAAGTAGTTAAACATGTTTTTAATGAATATTATGTTTTATACCGCTTTGATGGGTATAGATAGGGTATAGATAGAAAATGAGAGATGGTCTGAAATAAGGACAAAAAGTGGGATGGGGGAGGGGAATAAGAACAAGTGGTTGGTATAGGAAAAACATTTTAGGGCCCTTACACACTGGCACGGTGCGTTGGTCATTTTTAAAACAGGTTAATGCTAAAATCTATAGGTTATATCATATTACCTGCAGTGCTCAATCTGACTCGCTTCCAAAACTATGTTGGCATATGACTTCTGCTTTGACGTGCATTGACACGGAAGTCATGTTAGCCTGTGGTAATGCAGATATTTAAAAAAAAAAGCTGGTGGTAGCGGTGTGGTGCGGTGCAATGCACATGCACATTGTTCTGCATCACATGCATACTGTTTCTTCACTATAAAGGCGTGTCTTTTTACACCACACTAAAAGAAGTTGTTCCACATAACACCGGACCACTCACGGAATCAAGTACAAAGACCATCTTTATTAACCTCCCTGGCGGTAAGCCCATGCTGAGCACGGGCTATGCCGCCCGAAGGCACCGCTCAGGCCCCGCTGGGCCGATTTGCATAATTTTTTGTTTGCTACACGCAGCTAGCACTTTGCTAGCTGCGAGTGCAATGCGATCACCGCCGCTACCCGCCGATCCACCGCTATTCGTCGTGCCGCGGCCGCCCCCCCCAGACCCCGTGCACTGCCTGGCCAATCAGTGCCAGGCAGCGCTGTGGGGTGGATCGGAGTCCCCTTTGACGTCACGACGGTGACGGGGGAAGCCCTCCAGGAGATCCCGTTCTTTGAACGGGATCTCATGATCTCCGATCACCTCCAGCGATCGGAGAGGCTGGGGGGATTCCGCTGAGCAGTGGCTATCATGTAGCGAGACCTTGTCTCGCTACATGAAAAAAAAAAAAATTAAAAAAACAGATTTGCTGGCCCCTGGCGGATTTTTAGCAAACCGCCAGGAGGGTTAAACTACAAAAGGTCGTTTAAAACCAATTAAAATCACATAAAATAGGAGGATAACACGTAGTAATTATTAGTAACAAAATGGTCGATACAAGGAAAATCAATAAATCATGTGTCCAAAACAATGATGTACATACGACTGACCATGAAGTAAATATATCAATACAAATATGCTCACTCACAGCAGCAATAATACATGCGACAGGTAGTGATCACGTTGAGGTAAAGTGCAGAATGCATAAATAAAGAGTGGAACGAGAAGTTATAATCTCAGATCCTAAAATAAGTTGCTGTTGAAGAACACCAGATCACCAATCACCATAGAAAACTGTGAATAAAAAGTATAGACCAACATGTGAAAAAGGAATTGTGGAATGAACCATCCAAGCAGGATGGAAGAAAAAATGAGGCTAGAGGAAGCCGCTCTTTGCGTGCTGATGGCTGTTAGGAGGTATTTTACTTCCCTTGCTCCTTCCAGTAAACACTTATTACTCCAGCATTTCTTTGCATCGGGTCTCTTGTCTATCCACTCTTCTTTGCCAGTCTACGGCTACAGCACTCCTCCCTCTAGCTTCACTTTTTCTTCCATCCTGGATGGTTCATGCCACAATTTCTGTTTCACATGTTGGTCTCTACTTTTTATTCACAGTTTTCTATGGTGATTGGTGATCTGCTGTTCTCCAACAGCAGTTTATATTAGAATCTGAGATTATAACTTCTCTTTCTATTCTTTTTATGCATTCTGCACTTTATCTCACTGTGATCACTACCTGTCACATGTATTATTGCTACAGGATATATTTACTTCATGGTCGGTCGTATGTACATCATTGTTTTGTACACATGATTTATTGACTATCCTTGTATCGACCATTTTGCTACTAATAATTACTATGTGTTATCCTCCTATTTTATGTGATTTTAATTGATTTTAAAGGACCTTTGTAGTTTAATAAAGATGGTCTTTGTTCATTGATTTAGTGAGTGGTGCAGTGTTTTTTGGAACAACTTCTTCTATATTACTATTGGTTTAATTGTTTCCATTCTGCACACTCTTGCATATTATCATAACAGGTTGTGATATTGTGGATGATTGATGGTGCTTGCCCATTGTTGTGTTCTCAGATTTTTAAACCGCGATATGACACACGTGCCCAGCAGTTATGGCCGACGAAGAAGAGAACCTCCTGGTTCCTCAGGAGGGCAGTCTGTGCCTGGCCCCTGGGGATTAGTTGTCTGTGTATCAGGGGGGATGGCATTGGGTGGATTTGTGGGGCTTGTCAGTGGTGTTGTCAGGGGGGGGGCGGTGTCAGTGGTCTTGTCGGGGGGGGGCGGTGTCAGTGGTGTTGTGGGTGGTGTCAGTGGTGTTGTTGAAGGGGGGTGTCAGTGGTGTTGGGGGTTGTCATCTCCCAGCTCAGCATCTGGAGGGTCTGCAGAGTCGTCTGATGGAGACTGATTTTGGACAGACCAATTATGCCGTCACTTTTGACCTACAAAAGATGTAGTATTTTGGTAAGTTTTTAAAACTTACAATTGCATTTAAAATTAACATATATGTTAATTACGTATCATATTGTTTATTAACCTATGTGGCCTAATAAAGGCACGCACTTCTGCCACCCAGATAGGTCTTCTTCTTTTTAAAACTAAAAACTGGTTGATAATCTTGGTGACAGAGTGACGAGTTCCAAACCGACGGTGTAACTCGCGTTGTAATCTGTCCAGAATTGGACTCTTGTCATAATTCCTCCGCAGACCCACGCAGTTTTGCTCAAACAGCCTCCAAAAATAAACATAAATTCAAAAATTTGCTTATGCAGCATGGAAACATATCATGTGTGCTTTGGTCTCATATGCAATTCTCATGTGAACTTCTTGTGTGATATTATTGATAATTATATACTGTTCCTTTCATTAAAAAAATATATTTTATATGTATTCAATTTTCAAAAAGATGTTGTAGAAGTATTATTATCACATGTATGCTATTTATTTGGTTTATTTAATGGTTGAATAATAAGGTGATTATGTCTTTAATTTAGCAAAGATCCAATATGAGTAATGTATTTCAAGCATGAGAATTGCATCTGGACCACAGTATTTCTTAGTAGTAGTAGTTCAGTAGCTCAGTAGCTCCGTTTCTGTGTTTGTAAAAACACGTTTAGTGCACTTTTGAGTGTTTGATGTGTGTGGTGAAGCATTAAGTTATTTTGCTGAATGTTGAAAGCATTAAAATGTATACATACAGAGTTCTACTAGTTTATTTATTATAATAGTGAATGTTACATATATTAGAAAGTGTGTAGAGTAAACAACAAATATCTATAATTCTATATGCGAAAAAAAAAATGTATGTTGGTTATCGAAAAACAACTTACTTTCAAAATGTACTCCTGCTCCTCACTAGAGAATCTTCCAGCAGGCATGATGGCTCTGTATAGGAGTGGTAGGAAGTGTATAGTTGCAATTGTTTGTATTTTTCAGATACAGTATATGTTTTACTTACATGATGTAGCAGATGAGTAATATTTTTTGTAAAGTACTGAAGACAGCATTCCAAACTACACACAAGAAGATGTTCAAGCTAAGACATCAGTCAACCCAGAAGAAGCATCTACAGAGTTTAATGTAGAACCATCCACATCCAGTAATGCTCCTGGGGACGGACACAGCGTAGTAGAGCCGCTGCTATTAAATTATCCTGATGATAATACGCTAATAATACGCTATGTGCATTTAATAGATTTCTAGAGAGGTGCGACGAAAACAAAGATGTGTTAAGTAACCCTAAAAAAATAGTGATGAGAATATGCCCATATACTAAACTAGTATCACCTTCTTTATTGCACACCCTACATAAAGAGATGATCAATCTTCTTATTCAATATCAGAACAAAAACACAGCCACTTCATCAGATAACACATTACCAGTGTCTGAGGCCCATACATATACATTCTTTTTACCACAACCTCCATCAAATTCAGATTATAGGTAACATAACTCTACTATCATGTATCAAAATCATTGTAATGCACAAACATCACTACGATATGAATCTGTAATGAATAGCGGAGATGCCGCCATGCGGGCAAGCAGCAGGGCGGCTGTCTCCGCGTTCAAGCCGGCGGCTTTTTCCGTGCAGCAACATGTCTCTGGTTCGCCTGGGCCTTCTATTGCACACAGATGGAGAGCTACGTGCGCGCGCGCCAGGCGACAGGACCTTTATGCCAACAGAAGAGGAATCAGCTGATCAGGCCGATCAGCTGATCCCAGCTGGACTCTGGATTGGCTGAGTGGCTGGGGCGGCGCTGTGGAGCGCTGTAGTATATATGGGACTTGCTTGGCAGTTTCTGGTTGTCTGCCGTTGCGATTAATCACGTGTGAGCACTCAGACCTCAGTCAGATCTTACAGTGTGTTAGAACCAGTTGGAACTGGGAATTCACACTTAGCCAGATTCCTCTCAGGCGCTACTGTGTTATTGAACTGTTATACTTCAGACTAGTTCCCGGGTGTTGAGACCAAGGACCTCACACCTAAGACTAGGCAATTACTGTGTTACTACTGTGTTATACTTCAGACTAGTTCCCGGGTGTTGAGACCAAGGACCGCACACCTAAGACTAGGGAATTACTGTGTTATTACTGTGTTATACTTCAGACTAGTTCCCGGGTGTTGAGACCAAGGACCTCACACCCAAGATTAGGAGATTACTGTGTTATACTTCAGACTAGTTCCCGGGTGTTGAGACCAAGGACCTCACACCCAAGATTAGGAGATTACTGTGTTATACTTCAGACTAGTTCCCGGGTGTTGAGACCAAGGACCTCACACCTCAGAATCCTCAGAATAGGATTGTGCTATATTGATACCTGTTATGATCCCTGGCTTTGCTGACCTCTCTCCTGCTTACTGATTCGGTACCTTGCCTATCTGTCTACCCGTTGCCAACCTGGCCTGTACCCGGATACCGTATCAGTCTTCTGTCTCTGTACCTTATCTGCTCGTGTGTTGCCGACCTGGCTTGTATGACCCTTTTGGCTGTCACTCGTTCCTTGAGTGCACAGCCTCTCTGTACTCCTTGTGACACCAACTCTATAGGTGTCCATTAGCTGTAAAGGCTGCTTGCTCCTCAGGAAGTCTCCTTACAGTCCAGTCAGGGGACTTTACCTATAGGAGTCCACTGGCTGCAGTACAGTCTGATTCCCAGCCCATCAGGGAATCCTTGGCTGCAGTACAGTCTGATTCGTGAGTCATAAGGGAATCCCTGGCTGCAGTACAATCTCCATCTTTTCCTCTTAAGGAGATTAGTATCTACACCTTCAGAGGCCACCTGCTCCTCAGGTATCCACTGGCTGCAGTGCAGTCCAATTCCCTGCTCTTCAGGGAATCCTTGGCTGAAGTAGTGTCTGTGTCTTCCGCTCCTCGGGAGATAACCTTTCTTACTTTTGCACCAAACACTCAAATTACATAGGTGTCCTGTGTCTAGCTATACTTGTATTATTGGTGATTCTGCAGATCACCATATAATCAGGTATATCATCTGTATTATTGGTGATACTGCAGATCATCAATTATCAGATACTCTGTGTGCTGACACCAATCGTTACAAAATCCAACCAAGGTTCACAATATTTGAACCGCAATCAATCCTATTTATCACTATTAAACCAAAGGTCTGATTTTGGCAACAATTCCGAACATTGTCAAGTCATGTTGTATCAATACCAGATCAGTGTGGTTGGGCCTTCATAAACTGTGGCTAGACTCTGAGCTAATCAGAAGAAAAGGAAATTTAAAAAAAAAATACCAAATCAGTACTGAACTACTGCAAACATCAAGCCAACCCAATATGCCCTGGAGTATAGAGCCCCCATGGCAACAACAATTCCGTATAAACCCAATAATGACCAACTCACAGCCAATGTGGCCAACAGTTACTTCTGCACGAGGTGTTGCAAAAACTAACACTCCATAAATAACCAATAATCCAAATGTTGAAAATAAGAAAGCAAAACCAACAGCTAAAAGACAAACCCCCCAAAAAACAAAAAGAAACAAACACCACGAAGCCCTTTTTACTGTCCTGAACTTCTCTCAGATTATTCACACACCACCAACACATGAATATTAGACAGAATTACCATAATGTATTTTAAAAATTATCTACGAATCTATATGATGAATGAGTATGTGTAATATATATTCAAAGCTATTCAAAATAACACAGGATTTCTTAGATATTTCTTCCATAGGTGACATTTTTGGGAATTTTTGGGATGTCTTCTACACACAACAGAAACCTATAGATGATGTTTGTCCAAAGTTGCGTTTTTTTTTTCTCTTTATATATTTATTGGCTAAAATTGAAATAGATTGTTGACTTGAATTAACATTTCAGCGGTACTGTGTTATGATGTACATGTTATTTGCTTGCCTACACTGCATACACTCACCTAAAGGATTATTAGGAACACCTGTTCAATTTCTCATTAATGTAATTATCTAAGTAATCAACCAATCACATGGCAGTTGCTTCAATGCATTTATGGGTGTGGTGCTGGCAGGGCCGGCGCTACCATAGAGGCAAAGGAGGCAGCTGCCCCAGGGCCCCAGAGCTTGTAGGGGCCCCCAGTGACTACAAGAGGAAAAAAATTCAAATCGGCCTTATAGTTTTTGAGAAAATCGATTTTAAAGTTTCAAAGGAAAAAAAATACACATGTAAAAACCTGCCGACTTTAATGGTTAATAGCAAATCCACCTTAAATGCTAGAAACCCTAAATTTGCAGGATATGTTAAGGAGATCATTAGGAATAAGAGAAAAAAACTATTTTTCAAAAAGACCTTATAGTTTTTGAGAAAATCGATTTTAAATTTTCGAAGGAAAAAAGTATACTTTTAAATGCGGTAAATGTCACTTTTAGTAGCAAACCCAACGGTAGTGTAATTTTACATGCATCAAACGAAAGCGCAATAAATTTCCTGACGGGGTTTCCAGGGGGTCTATACGCAGCCGCAGCGCTTTGGCCAGGGATCGCTATACAGCCGCAATATGGCTGTATGAAGATCCCTGGCATTTTTTCCTATTTTCCCAATTTTTTTTATGTTTAGAGTGTGGGAATTTTTTTTTTAAATGATGTGGGATCCCCCCTCCTGAAACTTTTTAACCCCTTGTCCCCCATGCAGGCTGGGATAGCCAGAATGTGGAGCTCCGACCAATTGGGACATCACACCCTGACTATACCAGCTGCAAAAAAGGTCCCCTAATGACGATTTTTGTTCCGGGGTATATGTTGGGGGCCCCCTAGGTTTATTTTGCCCTGGGGCCCCATTGTTGCTTAAACCGGCCCTGGGTGCTGGTCAAGACAATCTCCTGAACTCCAAACTGAATGTCAGAATGGGAAAGAAAGGTGATTTAAGCAATTTTGATCGTGGCATGGTTGTTGGTGCCAAATGGGCCGGTCTGAGTATTTCACAATCTGCTCAGTTACTGGGATTTTCACGCACAACCATTTCTAGGGTTTACAAACAATGGTGTGAAAAGGAAAAAACATCCAGTATGCGGCAGTCCTGTGGGCAAAAATGGCTTGTTGATGCTAGAGGTCAGAGGAGAATGGGCCGACTGATTCAAGCTGATAGAAGAGTTGACTGAAATAACCACTCATTACAACCGAGGTATGCAGCAAAGCATTTGTTTAGCCACAACACGCACAACCTTGAGGCGGATGGGCTACAACAGCAGAAGACCCCACTGGGTACCACTCATCTCCACTACAAATAGGAAACAGTGGCTACAATTTGCACAAGCTCACCAAAATTGGACAGTTGCCTGGCCTAAGGAGTCTCGATGGAGTCAGGATTTGGCGTAAACAGAATGACAACATGGATCCATCATGCCTTGTTACCACTGTGCAAAATCCACAGTCGTCACCGCACCAATGGATTGCAATGGATGTGCAGGAATCGTCTTTGGAGTCACAAGACACAGCAATGTAGATTCATCAGATTCGCACCATCCAAAAGTTCTTTATTAAGTAATACTGATTAAAACATGATAAAATTGTGGGTATCTGTGAAGGTGATGACGCACAGGCGTTTCGGGCTGCCTCAGTCCTTTTTCAAATCATGACAGACCCACAGTAAAGATACAACCATTCAAGTTACTTATAAAGGTCCAGAGTGGACCACATAGAGAACTGATCATTTGCATACATGTAAATACATATAACAGCATGCACCAATCACAGTGCACCCTATAACACATCGTTGTCTCCACTATATATGTTACCAAAACATTCGCACAGAGGTAATCACCATATAGTAAATCATAGGACACTCACTAATAGGTCCATCCAGGAAAAAAACCTGGAAAAAGCCAAATAGTTCAAAAAAGATCATTGTGTCCAATGAACATCAAGCCTACAGCGTCCGCCGCAGGCCTGAACCTTAAACACCAATCAGGAGGCACGTCCCACTTACCGTCAGACACCTGGCCAATAACACGAAGCGTGTAGCTAGACACCGGCCAAACATCTGATGGCCGACAGCGTCCGCTGTAAAGCAGGCAAAGGACACGTGATCGGAGTCTTCCGCATCACGTGCCCTATTGGTCCAATAAAGCAAAGAGCCGTAGCGGCCAATGGGCTAAAAGCCTACCACGTCCGCCACAGACTGGCAGTGGGACACGTGATCGGATTCCTGCACATCACGTGTCACCACTCACCAATCACTGCATCGCCTACAGCGTCCGCCTAGGACTGTAGTTGCTAGAGATCCATGACTCCGGAATCCCGTATTGATGGACACTCCGAGTCACGTAATATCTCCGCCTACTCCCCGCCCCACACATTGTAACAATGTGCGGTGGAGAAAACACGCCCCATATACAAATTAGCCATGTGTCCGTACGGGCAGAGGGTAGCATGCCTAATATGTCCCTTCAGGGACACCAGGGTGGCAGGTCATATGTAAATGCAAAAAGTAACGTCCAACTAATGGACCAATTATAAATAGACACAATTCTGCCAGTCTAGTGTCCCCTAATAGTGACACCCCTATAAAATGCTCCGAAACATAATCAAGTCCAACAACAACTTTAAATTAAATTCGTCAGATCATAATTCCTATTAAGACCTTTGGGAACCAATGTATCAAGTCTATGAATCCAATAATTTTCTCTTAGAGCCAGCATTCTCTCCCTATTTCCCCCTCTCCGTGGATGTGGGATCCCCTCAATTATCAGTACCCTTAGTTGTGACACAGTATGTTTATGAGTGCAGAAGTGTTCTGAAACAGACAAGTCCATATTCTTATTCCGAATATTGGACTTATGGGACGCAATGCGATCTTTAATCGCCTGCGTTGTTTTACCCACATACCCCAGCCCGCAGGGGCATTTTAGTAGATAAATAACATATCTGGAGTGGCAATCAAAGCGACCTCCAATCTTAAACTTAGTCCCCCGGCTGGGGTGGGTAAAAGTGTCACCTTTTATTATGTAACTGCATAAATGGCATTTCAAACATGGATAAGTCCCCTTATTTCCACAACTCATCCCTCTTTCTGGACCCAGATCGTTTTTGACCAATCTATCCCGTAAAGAAGGGGCTTTTTTATACGATAACAGGGGCCAGTCATGGAATTCCCTGACTGTAGGTAGACCCTGTTTCAAAATAGGCCAATATTTGTTAATAATCCACCCCACATGCTCAGACAAGACGCTATATGTGGTTACACAAGGGATTCTTTCTACATTCTCCAATTTAGTACCCCTCCTCCTCGTGACTACCTGACTCCTAGATTTAAACTTGAAATCTTCTTGTAAACATACCAGAGGATATTCTCTAGCCAGAAATTTGTACCTCATTTCCTCCAACCTCAAATCTTTTACTAGGGGGTCACTCACTATTCTCTGAATCCTTTTGAATTGGCCCATTGGGATGTTATATTTCACATGTGGGGGATGGAAACTAGTGAAATGTAGAATTGAGTTCTTATCAGTCTCCTTCACATATAAGTCTGTCATAAGGGATCCCCCACTCTTTATCACCCATGTATCCAAAAAATTGACTCTCTGCTGGTCAGCATGGACAGTGAGCTTAATGGCGGAACAATTAGTGTGCAACTCAGACACAAAGGCATCCAGGCTCGAACGCGGCCCCTCCCAAATCAAAAATATATCATCTATATAACGTTTCCATGTAATCGCATGTCTGCAAAACAAAAAGTTGGAATAAACAAACGCCTCCTCATACAACCCCATAAAAAGGTTTGCATACGAGGGGGCCACGTTCGAGCCCATCGCCGTGCCCCTGCACTGCACATAAAAAGTTGACTCAAACAAAAAATAATTGTTTCTCAGAATGAGTTCCAACAATTTAAGCAAAAACCGTTTCTGTTTGGTATTATAATCTGTGCAAAGCATCAAGAAAAAATCAACCGCCTCTAAACCTCCATCATGGGGTATAGCTGTGTATAGACTACTCACGTCCATGGTGACCAGCAGAGAGTCATCCCCAAGATTCGTGATCCCCGAGATGCTGTTCAGAAAATCCTGTGTATCCTTCAGGTATGAATCCAAGTTGATAACCATAGGCCGTAAGACCCTGTCAAGGAAAATTGAAATGTTAGAGAAGACAGAATCTATCCCTGACACTATCGGACGTCCTGGAGGTTCCTTTAAACATTTATGTATCTTAGGAAGGGTATATAAAATCGGAATCCTAGGGGATTCCCTATACAAAAATTTTTTAAGATCCCTATCAATAATACAGTTGGCTTCTGCTTCTGAAGGAGACTGATAAGAACTAAATTCTACATTTCACTAGTTTCCATCCCCCACATGTGAAATATAACATCCCAATGGGCCAATTCAAAAGGATTCAGAGAATAGTGAGTGACCCCCTAGTAAAAGATTTGAGGTTGGAGGAAATGAGGTACAAATTTTTGGCTAGAGAGTATCCTCTGGTATGTTTACAAGAAGATTTCAAGTTTAAATCTAGGAGTCAGGTAGTCACGAGGAGGAGGGGTACTAAATTGGAGAATGTAGAAAGAATCCCTTGTGTAACCACATATAGCGTCTTGTCTGAGCATGTGGGGCGGATTATTAACAAATATTGGCCTATTTTGAAACAGGGTCTACCTACAGTCAGGGAATTCCATGACTGGCCCCTGTTATCGTATAAAAAAGCCCCTTCTTTACGGGGTAGATTGGTCAAAAACGATCTGGGTCCAGAAAGAGGGATGAGTTGTGGAAATAAGGGGACTTATCCATGTTTGAAATGCCATTTATGCAGTTACATAATAAAAGGTGACACTTTTACCCACCCCAGCCGGGGGACTAAGTTTAAGATTGGAGGTCGCTTTGATTGCCACTCCAGATATGTTATTTATCTACTAAAATGCCCCTGCGGGCTGGGGTATGTGGGTAAAACAACGCAGGCGATTAAAGATCGCATTGCGTCCCATAAGTCCAATATTCGGAATAAGAATATGGACTTGTCTGTTTCAGAACACTTCTGCACTCATAAACATACTGTGTCACAACTAAGGGTACAGATAATTGAGGGGATCCCACATCCACGGAGAGGGGGAAATAGGGAGAGAATGCTGGCTCTAAGAGAAAATTATTGGATTAATAGACTTGATACATTGGTTCCCAAAGGTCTTAATAGGGATTATGATCTGACGAATTTAATTTAAAGTTGTTGTTGGACTTGATTATGTTTCGGAGCATTTTATAGGGGTGTCACTATTAGGGGACACTAGACTGGCAGAATTGTGTCTATTTATAATTGGTCCATTAGTTGGACGTTACTTTTTGCATTTACATATGACCTGCCACCCTGGTGTCCCTGAAGGGACATATTAGGCATGCTACCCTCTGCCCGTACGGACACATGGCTAATTTGTATATGGGGCGTGTTTTCTCCACCGCACATTGTTACAATGTGTGGGGCGGGGAGTAGGCGGAGATATTACGTGACTCGGAGTGTCCATCAATACGGGATTCCGGAGTCATGGATCTCTAGCAACTACAGTCCTAGGCGGACGCTGTAGGCGATGCAGTGATTGGTGAGTGGTGACACGTGATGTGCAGGAATCCGATCACGTGTCCCACTGCCAGTCTGTGGCGGACGTGGTAGGCTTTTAGCCCATTGGCCGCTACGGCTCTTTGCTTTATTGGACCAATAGGGCACGTGATGCGGAAGACTCCGATCACGTGTCCTTTGCCTGCTTTACAGCGGACGCTGTCGGCCATCAGATGTTTGGCCGGTGTCTAGCTACACGCTTCGTGTTATTGGCCAGGTGTCTGACGGTAAGTGGGACGTGCCTCCTGATTGGTGTTTAAGGTTCAGGCCTGCGGCGGACGCTGTAGGCTTGATGTTCATTGGACACAATGATCTTTTTTGAACTATTTGGCTTTTTCCAGGTTTTTTTCCTGGATGGACCTATTAGTGAGTATCCTATGATTTACTATATGGTGATTACCTCTGTGCGAATGTTTTGGTAACATATATAGTGGAGACAACGATGTGTTATAGGGTGCACTGTGATTGGTGCATGCTGTTATATGTATTTACATGTATGCAAATGATCAGTTCTCTATGTGGTCCACTCTGGACCTTTATAAGTAACTTGAATGGTTGTATCTTTACTGTGGGTCTGTCATGATTTGAAAAAGGACTGAGGCAGCCCGAAACGCCTGTGCGTCATCACCTTCACAGATACCCACAATTTTATCATGTTTTAATCAGTATTACTTAATAAAGAACTTTTGGATGGTGCGAATCTGATGAATCTACATTGTTACCACTGTGCAGGCTGGTGGTGGTGGTGTAATGGTGTGGGGGATGTTTTCTTGGCACACTTTAGGCCACTTAGTGCCAATTAGGCATTGTTTAATTGCCACAGGCTACATGAGCATTGTTTCTGACCATGTCCATCCCTTCATGACCACCATGTCCCCATCCTCTGATGGCTACTTCCGGCAGGATAATGCACCATGTAGTGTTGGGCGAACAGTGTTCGCCACTGTTCGGGTTCTGCAGAACATCACCCTGTTCGGGTGATGTTCGCGTTCAGCCGAACACCTGATGGTGTTCGGCCTTTTAAGTTCGGGTTCGCCCCGAACTTCTAATGGCCGCCGAACAGGGCCGAACAGGGCCCCTGTTCGGCCGAACAGGGCCCTGTTCGGCCGAATACTGCCCCCCTATGGGGTCGCAGGCATAAGGGGGGAGCATGCCCCGATCGCGGGGGGGGGGGTCGGAAATTCCCCCCACCCCCTCCGCTAGCGCTCCCCCCTCTGCCCGCTTCCCCATACAAAAGTTTAAGCAAAGTACCTGTATAGTGGATGGCCTGGCAGTGGGCGGCACTGTGGAGTGAGGAGGAGGAGTCCGGAGAGTGACGCGTTGAGGGAGGCCGGGCAGCGGGCGTGAGGTCAGAGAAAGGGCGGAAGTACCACAAGGGTACTTCCGCTGAACCGCCCGCTGCCCGGCCTCCCTCAACTCGTCACTCTCCGGACTCCTCCTCCTCACTTCACAATGCCGCCCACTGCCAGGCCATCCACTATACAGGTACTTTGCTTAAACTTTTGTATGGGGAAGCGGGCAGAGGGGGGAGCGCTAGCGGAGGGGGTGGGGGGAATTTCCGACCCCCCCCGCGATCGGGGCATGCTTCCCCCTTATGCCTGCGACCCCATATGGCCCCCAAAAGCTGGATGTTCGGAAAGTTCGGGGTTCGGCCCGAACATGCCGAACATCTCGGCCATGTTCGGCGAACTTTCCCGAACCCGAACATTCAGGTGTTCGCCCATCACTAGCACCATGTCACAAAGCTCAAATCATTTCAAATTGGTTTCTTGAACATGACAATGAGTTTACTGTACTAAAATGGCCGACACAGTCACCAGATCTCAACCCAAGAGAGAATCTTTGGGATGTGATGGAATGGGAGCTTTGTGCCCTGGATGTGCATCCCACATATCTCCATCAACTGCAAGATGCTATCCTATCAATATGGGCCAACATTTGTAAATAATGCTTTCAGCACCTTGTTGAATCAATTCCATGTAGAATTAAGGCATTTCTGAAGGGGAAAGGGGGTCAAACACTGTATTAATATGGTGCTCCTAATAATCCTTAAGGTGAGTGTATATTGTGTATGTTTATGATTGTATAATAATGAATAACCAGTGTAGTAAAATGTTTTTTTACACTATGGTAAATAAAACATTTTTTGATGAGTTTATGTAAAATTGAAGCTGTTTTGAATGCAAAAGTATGCATTTTGAGAAGGTTATAATGTTTTTAATTCCAACTGCCAATTGAATTTAAAATTTTGCCGCCTTTTACATAAACACAATAAAAACAAATCATTGTCGTCCCTAGTTTGCAGAAGCACATTGCAAATTACAAACTGAAAAAAAAGTAATGCATTGTTTTACACACCCATGCATTGAAATGTCTGGCTGAACTATACAAGGAAGTGCAAAATAATGATTACTTATTGGAATGTAGGTCAGTAACTATGTCATAAATTATGTAGATAGATGACATTTATAAAATAATCAATCCACTGAACACAATGTGTTCATATAAAAATAATTTACAATTACAATATTAACCAGCCCGTGGGGATTTTTCACCTTATGCACCAGAGCAGTTTTCACCTCCCATTCATTCGCTAATAACTTTATCACTACTTATCACAATTTATTGATCTATATCTTGTTTTTTTCCGCCACTAATTAGGCTTTCTTTGGGTGGTACATTTTGCTAAGAATTATTTTTTTATAAATGCATTTTAACAGGATTAATAAGAAAAAAATTGAAAAAATTCATTATTTCTCAGTTTTTGGCAATTATAGCTTTAAAATAATCCATGCTACCATAATTGAAACCTATGTATTTTATTTGCCCATTTGTCTCGGTTATGGCACCATTTACATTTTGTCCCTATCACAATGTATGGCGCCAATATTTTATTTGGAAATAAAGGTGCATTTTTTCAGTTTTGCGTCCATCACTATTTACAAGCTTATAATTTAAAAAATGTTTGTAGTATACCCCCTTCAAATGCATATTTAAAAAGTTCAGACCCTTAGGTAACTATTTATGTCTTTTTTTTTTTATTGTAATTTTTTTTTTCCATAATATTTTTTATTTGGGTAATATTTTGGTGTGGGAAATAAACAGTTAATTGTTAATGTTATTATATGTGTAAATTGTAATGTAAAAAATATGTAGATGTAGTTTTACTATTTGGCCACAAGATGGCTCGGAAGCACAAGGGGGATGTGGAAATTTTTACATGCAGAAAGACTGAAGCCTCTTGTAAGAGCGCTTTGGTTTTTCTGCTGGGGACACGAATCGGTGATTGGGAACCATGTTCCCATTCACTGATCCCAGGGCTACCGGGGGACACCACGGGGGCCGCCCGGGAGCGCGCCAAAGCAGAGCAGAGCAGCCGCCCCGATGTGAGCTTTATGTCTGGGCAGCAGAAATGGTTAAACAAACACATAAAAATATTTTTTTTTTAAATGTCAACCATCTACATGATTAAAAATTTATGGCCAAAAATGTAGGAAATTAGTGTGTTATATATGAAGAACAAAATAATGACATAAGCTTAACTAAGAACAAATATTTTCGGACAAAAACGTTTATTGTATTTTGAAAAAAAAATAGTAAATATTTGAAACATTCCTTTATGGAGTAAAGTAAAAGAACATTATTATATTTCATTAATGTTATCTTGTGCCATAATTCAGCCTTCTGGTGACATAAAATAGTGTGCCATCTGATTACGATTTAACAAGGCCTCTGTAGTAGCACGTGGGGGTCTAGTTACATATGTTTTTAAATTTGGCCCTTCCAAATCTTCATTATTTTTCTGGGAGCTCAGTGACCTGAAAGAAAGTGTGTAGTATACATGCAGTCTATATCACAGCTATGGCAAATCAAGATTGATGGCAGTGTGTAGTATGTGCCATTTTGCAGAAAGTTAACCAAATGCACAGTCCACAACTTTACGTGCCAATCTTAGTTGAAAATTAAAGATATTTCTCATTTCATTAAGGTTGCGAGAGGAGAAGGTCCTCCTAATGTGTCTCAGGAGGGCCCAGGAGGGCCAAGCCATGGTTTGGGTGGCAGAATGTTGAGTCCACCCTCTTCCATGAGTTTAAATAATCGAAAATCGGAAAAAAGATATGAACCACAGCTACTTCTGTAGCCTCCTACATCTATATACATATTTAAACTAGCGACTGCTAACAACAATATAGAAATATTTCATCTTTACATAGATATTTAAAAAGTTTAGGCTCTTAGGTAAATATTTATGTGTTTTTTTGTTTTTTTATTGTAATAGTTTTTTATTATTATTATTAAACATTTTATGTGGGTATTTTTTGGAAGGGTGGGATGTAAATAGTATTTGATTTGGGTAAATATATGTGAATTTTTTAAAAAATTTACATTTAGATGTAGTTTTACTTTTTGGCCACAAGATGGCAACCTTGAGTTGTTTACATGACGTCACTCTAAGCGTAACATGTACGCTTAGAGGAACATAGGAGGCAGAAAAAGCGAAGAGAAGCTGTCGCTTTTTCTGCGGGGGAGAGGAATCAGTGATCGGGCACCATGGCCCGATTCATTTATTCCTGGGCTAACGATCCATGGCCGATCCATGGCCCCGGGAGCGCACATGTCTTGCTTGACGTAGAACTATGTCAAGGAGGACAAAGTGGTTAAAATACCTGCCTACCTTTATGGTGGTGCTGTGGCCGTGCCACAACTCCCCACTGACGCCAAACTGCAGTGTGAAACCGGCCTTAAAGACAACTGAAGTGAGAGGAATATGGGAGGTTGCCATATTTATTTCCTTTTAAACAATACCAGTTGCCTGGCTCTCCTGCTGATACTCTTCCTCGAATAACTTCAAGCCATACACCAGGAACAAGCGTATGCAAATCAGGTGTTTCTGACATTGTCAGATCTGACAAGCTGACTGCATGCTTGTTTTTAGTGTTTTTCTGACACTACTGCGGCCAAATAGATAAGCGGGGCTGCTAGGAAACTGGTATTGTTTAAAAGGAAATGATTTAAAATGAAATAAATAAGGCAGCTTCTATATCCTTCTCACTTCAGTTTTCCTCTGTGCCCTTTTGTAAAGTCAATAGTTACTTCTCTGAGTTTTGTTTTTTTACAGAAAAGTTGTAAACAGCAACATCTCTCTTCAAATGTAACCTACAACTAGTATGTTACAATATTCAAAGGACTAGAGGACATGATCTGCGCATGGAGGAAAAACGTTTTAGCCATTTATTTAGGAAAGGGTTCTTTACAGTAAGAGTGATTAAGATGTGGAATGCATTGCCACAGGAAGTCGTTATGGCAAACTCTATACTTGCATTTAAAGGGGGCTTAGATGCTTTCCTTGTGTTGAAAGACATCCATGGCTACAATTACTAGGTTATGCCTAATGATGTTGATCCAGGGATTTTGTTTGATTGCCATCTGGAGTCGGGAAGGAATTTTTCCCTTTTGGGGCTAATTGGACCATGCCTTGTAAGGGTTTTTTCGCCTTCCTCTGGATCAACAGGGATATGTGAGGGAGCAGGCTGGAGTTGTACTTTGTACTGGTTGAACTCGATGGACGTATGTCTTTTTTCAACCAAAATAACTATGTAACTATGTAATATAGTAGCAGGTTATGTGTCTTTACAACACATTCAAAAATAAGATTTACCATTTTCTGACAGTTGTGGTGTCTTCTTTTTTAAGTTGGTGATGTTTTGACAAATGCAATTGTGATACTTGTTTCACGAACGAGAACCGCCGCATGAATGCTCCCGAAACACTACATGCAGCACTTTTGTGATCACAATGCTGCAGTGTGAATGCTTTCAAAAGGAGACACTGTATTAGTGATTTGCTAGTCGCAGGCCATTGCCAACCTGTGCACTCGCAGAGCCAGTCACTGACTACCTGTCTATCGGCGATTGTGCACTTCCGGTTCAAGTCAGATAGGTATTTTCTGTATGGATAGGGTCTCTAGATGCTGGGGAATAGTTGTGTAACTGAATCGGACATTGATGTGGGACAGACAAGCCTGAAAACAAGCATGGGCTTTCAAGTAGTAAACTACTCGAATTCGAAATTCAAAGTCTAATGAGTTCACCTGTGACTGCGGGATAGGGGGGTTTACTTACCCAGAAGTCTTCAGGCCGCCTGAGTTCCATTACGCGTGATGGTGTAATGAAAGCTGCGTTCCATCACTTCCGTGCTTCCTCCTTCCGGCTTGAAAGAGGAAGCGTGGTAGTGAGTAATGCAATGCGGCTTTCATTACGCCTATCACACGTAATGAAACGCAGAGAGCCCCAAGACTTCTCGGTAAGTTAATACCCCGATCCCGCAGTTACAGGTGTAGTCATTAGACTTCATTTTAATTTCCAATTCGAGTAGTTTGCTACTGGAAAGTCCATCCCTATCTGTAAACTGCCGCCACATTCATGTCCTGGCTTCATCCATTCACAACTTTCTTCTAGTATCTTTCTGGTTTGCCACATGATGTTTAGCAAACATATTTATGGTCGACATTATTTTTGGGGTGGAGCAGTAGTAGCAGGAGTCCCTCGGGATAGATAGGTGGGATAGTATAGCAGGAAATAGGTGGGAGAGTATAGCAGGTAAGAGAGCACAGAGAGGGGTCAGTGGTGTGCATAGGTAGGTAGGAGAGCGCAGCAGGTGGGTATAGAGAGCACAGAGAGGAGTCAGTGGGGGTAGGTAGGTGGGAGAGAAAAGCAGGTAGGTATAGAGAGCACAGAAAGGAGTCAGTGGGGGTAGGTAGGTGGGTGAGCGCAGAAGGTAGGTATAGAGAGCACAGTCAGAGAGCAGTCAGTGGGGGTAGGTAAGTAGCAGGGATGCTCATCATGACCTCGGAATCACGGGTAACCCATGATTACGGGCTGAGTTGAGCAATCACAGGCTCGAAATTGTAATCCGTGATCAGCCGCGATCATGGATGCTGATTTTGAATGCATCCGTAATTTCATCCGCATTCGACCCATAATCCCAAATTGCGGTCTAATAACAGACCAATGGGGAGCCTTGGAGCCAAAATGTAACCACTTAAAGGACACCCGAGGAAAAATGTAACTAATTAAATAAATTATTGTATTTATATTCCTTCTCCTAAAAATGACTTTTTAAGATATTTCACAGTTTTATTTTATGTTTAAATCTCCCTCCGTACTGCGCAGGTGCAAGCGTACAAAGCTCGAGGGAGCCCCTGTGCATGCGTACAACTGGTCGCGTCCGGCGGAAGTGACGGGACCTGGTACCGGCGATAGAGGCAGCGGAGGATGCCAGCGTGGGAGGCTTATGGGGCTGGAGGAAACCCCAGGTATGTATAAACTCTTTTTTAATTTTTAAGGATCCCCTCGTCTCTGGTTCCTTTTAACGCTTTCAGGCAGAGAAAAAAAAAAAGCACAGCATAGTTATCTATGTGCTAGGCACTGTACATTCCCATGTCTATCTCATCATGTCACATGTCACCTCAGGTATCCTTGCAGTGTTCCCCAACTCTGTCCTCAGGGCCCACCAACAGTGTATGTTTTGTGGAAATCCACAGAGGTAGTTAATCAGCTCTGCTGAGACATGAATTACCTCACCTGTGAATGTTTCTGGTTTCCTGCAAAATATGCACTGTTGGTGGGCCTTGAGGATGGGGTTGGGGAACTCTGCTTTAAGGACCACAGGCTTACACCCCCTAGTGACCTATATAAAATATAGGTGACTATTTTTATAGTGACCTATTTTTTACAATTCAGCACACTGCAGCTTTAACAGTGTGCTGCAAGGACATACAACTTAGCACACAAATGAGTCTGCCCCCTTTTCACAACAGAGCTCTTGTGTTGGTGGGCTCTGATCACTGTTGCAGGCTTTGTTTGTTTGTTTTTTGTATTAATTGATTATGTCTTTTTTGTATAAATTGTTTTTTTTTTTTGTATTAATTAATTAATTATGGCTGTTTTCTTTTTTTTCCTCCCACCAAGAACCAATCAGGGCGATCCTCTCTCATAGGCATCAGCCTATGAGAAGGGAGTGCATTGTGAGCCTATCTAAGGGAATAGCCAAGTGACAGGGCTGTCCCCAGTACAGCCAGGGCCTGGCCGAGGCAGAGGCGAGAGAGGCTTCAGCCTCAGAATGCATTGTAGGAGGGGGCGCACAACTCACTCAGCTATCATTCCCCTATTGTGTTTAAATCAGAAAGAAATAATAAAAGGGGATACATAGCAGTGACTACAAGCCAGATAACTAGAGATTAGGATGTTTGGGGGCGCCTCTTAGTCCAAGAGCAATCAGTGTGTGACGGCTGGAGTGGGAGAGATGGAGACTTTGGTGTCTCAGCCTTGGGTGCTGGAGGACCTTGTCCCGGCTCTAAGTACAGTGCTGCACTAGATCACAGCGCTGTACAAGTTAAAAGTTTACAGTCTGCCAGCAATGATCGCCGCTGGCAGACTGTTGAAGGAGCGGAGCTCCATCACTCAAGCAGGTAAGCGTGCGCGTAGTGATCCCCGCTAATCTCCTGCCCCAGGACTTGACGCTGATCGGTGTTAGGCGGTCCTGGGGGAGCCACCCCCAGGTGTTAGGCGGTTGTAAGGTGGTTAAAGATGCTAGAGCTGCGGCAGTGAGAGGCGGTTTGTGGCGGCGGGTGCATGGAGATCGCAAGATTAGAGGATATTGGTGTGGGACTTTTCCGAGGATATTGACGTGCAACATTTTTTTTACAGGTACAGGTAAGTATTTATGGTTCATTTAGAGTAATAAAGGACATTTCTTGTTGTTGTGTTTTTACTTCACTTAAAACACACCCGATCAGATTTTATCAAAAAAATTGAACAATCCATCATTTTTAATCGATCAAAAAAGAAATTAAATTTCTTCTCTATTTAATCATTTTGGTTGAATAAACAAGAAAATATTTGATTGTAGTGTGTGTGGGCACCTAGGGAGTTCAATCTGCAAATTATACTTTTTTCTCTTTTTTTAATGCTTGCCATTTACAAGCTTTATTAAGCTTGCCATACACGATTCAATTTTCAAAGCAAACAACCCGATTTTTCCAACACATCTGATCAGATTGTTATTGAAAAAAAATGGAAAAATCCATAATTGGGGATCTTAGGCCTAGTGCACACCAGAGCGGTTCGGCAGCGTTTTTTGATCCGCATGTGGAATCGCTTGGGTAATGTATTTCAATGGGCTGGTGCACACCAGAGCGGGAGGCGTTGCAGAAACGCATACTCGCGGGCTGCTGCAGATTTTGGATTGCGGCGGCGTTTCTGCCTCCAATGTAAATTATAGGAAAACCGCAAACTGCTCTGAAAACGGCAGTTCAGAACGGTTTTGCAGGTGTTTTTGTTACAGAAGCTGTTCAGTAACAGCTTTACTGTAACAATATCTGAAATCTACTATACCAAAAACGCTTCACAAAACCGCAAAATGCTAGGTGAAACGCTACAGAAAAAGAAGAAAAAGCGTTTCAAAATCTGCTAGCATTTTGCGGATCTGCTAGCGGGTTTTGGTGTGCACCAGGCCTCAGTGCTGGGAATACACAATGACATTTTTCATTAGATTTACTGTTGGATTAATTTTCCGATTGATCTTACTATTGTTTTTCTTATCAAAAAACACTTATCACTCCTATGAGAAATTGATCAGAAAAATTTCCGAAAATAAGATCGGACCTGTCGAAAATTATCTATCGAACCATCTATATGCCAAAAGAGTATGGGCTGGTGTATTCCCAGCATTATAAAGCTCTATAAAAATCTGATCAGATGTGCTGAAAAAATCAGGGTGATTACTTTGGAAATTGAAGAGTGTATGGTAGGCCTCACAAAGCTTGTAAATGGTGAGCATAAAAGAAAAATCGTATTATTTGCAGATTGAGCTCTCTAGGTTCCCATACACACTACAATCAAAGTTTGATTTTCCCATTTATTTGACCAAAACGATCAAATAGAGAAGAATTTGAAAAAAAAAATATTTTTGATCGATTAAAAAATTATCGATTTTTCTATTTTTTTCAATAACAATCTGATCAGATGTGTTGGAAAAATTGGGTTGATTGCTTTGAAAATTGAATGGTGTATGGTAAGCTTAATAAAGCTTCTAAATGGCAAGCATTAAAAAAAAGAAAAGTATGAGTTGCAGATTGAACTCCCTAGGTGCCCACACACATTACAATCAAATACTTTGATAATCCAGTTTATTCGAACAAAATGATCTTGAAATGAAATTGAAACTAAAAAAGGATCTTTTTTTGTTTGACAAAAAAGAGTGATTGGCCTAGTGCACACCAAAAACTGCTAGCAGATCCGCAAAATGCTAGCAGATTTTGAAACGCTTTTTCTTCTTTTTCTGTAGCATTTCAGCATTCAGCTAGCATTTTGTGGTTTTGTGTAGCGGTTTTGGTGTAGTAGATTTCATATATTGTTACAGTAAAGCTGTTACTGAACAGCTTCTGTAACAAAAACGCCGGCAAAACCGCTCTGAACAGGCGTTTTTCAGAGCGGTTTGCGTTTTTCCTATACTTAACATTGAGGCAGAAACGCATCCACAATCCAAAAAATGCCTCACCCCGGGAGTATGCGTTTCTGCAAAACGCCTCCCGCTCTGGTGTGCACCAGCCCATTGAAATACATTACCCAAGCGTATCCGCAGCCGCAAGCGGATCGCAAGACGCAGCTGAACCGCTCTGGTGTGCACTAGGCCTTTGTTACGGTTTTTTGATAAAAATCTGATTGATGTGTTGGAAAAATCTGGTTTGATTGCTTTGACAAATTGAATGGTGTATGGTAGGCTTGATCAAAATAGTCAAATAGATCAAAAATCTTATTCATAAAAAGGATAAAAAAAAGTTGAATGGTGCATGGCCACTTTTGGCTGTAGCTAATGGCTGCATGCATGCAAATGATGAGAGACACGCTAGGACCCAGGGGATTTCTACCAGCAACAAGGAGGAGCTGGAAGGTGGGCGTGCCGCCTATTGCCTATAAAAGGATCAGACAGACCTCATAGCAGGTTGGCCTGCAAAGATAGCTGTGAGGCTATGATGCAGGATTTGTTATTTTTCTGATATTTGCATGATATGTATTTTGCATTGCACTGTATGCACTTTGCTTTCTCTTGGTTAAGCCTCCATTTGGTGGAGGGGATGTTAGTACTAGCAAATAGTTCACTCTGGCTCAGGTGGCAGAGTCTAGGTGTATGCAAATTGATACAGCCACCTATTTAGCCTGCAAACTAGAATTGAGTTTCCTAGATCAGTCTAAGGGCTGGAACCCACTAGAGTGCTCTTTTGAGTGTTTAGGAAATCACTAGCAATTTCCCTAAACGCTTTGCCAATGTAAATAAATGTAACCAATTCCACAGCAGAGATTGCGATTAGCAAAATGGCAATTGCAGGACATGCAGCATTTTGGGAGTGTTTGCACTTCAGTATATAGTGTATATAAGGGCTGGCAAATCACACATTAATTGCTACACCTAGAGATTTGTGTGATTTTAAATTACTGCTAACTGTAAAAGAAAAAAAAAACTTGAAACAACCAATCAGAATAAAAATTACAATCGCTGGCAAAATGCTCACACTTTTTAAAATCTCCACCAAAATTGCTGGAAAATGCTCATGAAATCGCTTACTAAAGTCAATTAAAAAAATGCTTGCGCTTGCGATAGCACTTTGCGATTTGTAGTGGGTTCCAGGCCTCAAGGGGCTTTAAGTATCTTTATCATTGAAGGTCTATTATTTTTGTACTTTTAATATGTATGAAGTAAAACCTATGATATAAAATTGTGTTTTGATAATCCATCAGCATGCAAGGAAACAATCAAAATCTTCTTCATAATGCTTTTTTCACATGCTAGTCAGTACTTTTTTAATTGCAAAGTGCTGAAACGGTATTTTAAAGGGAAGATGAAAAATTATCTCCTAGGAGAAAATGCAGTAGATGTTGTTGTATATGGGCCTAAGGCCCCATTCACACTAGAGCGCTTTTCAGTTGATTTCAGCATCGCTGGAAATCACTAGCGTTTTGAAAAGCGCTTGGTCAATGTTAAGTATATGTGGCTGTTCTCACTTAAGGGTTTTGTGTTTTTTTATTGATTAGCTGAAACGCAAACTCGTAACCTGCACCATTTCTGAGCGATTTTGAGCGATTAGCGCTTCAATGTTAAAAAAAATCCCCCAAAAGCGCTGGGCTGTAAATAATCAGCGTTTTTCTAGCGCTTTTACTCAGTAAATATAGCAGATTGGCCACAAGACAGAGCAGATTACCCATAAAACACCTGTTTCCTGGCTAGTGGCCAACTCTTGTAAAATGCTGGAAAATGCAGAAAAACGCTGTCCCATACAGTGAAAAAACGCTCAAAATACTATTGAGAAACGCCAGACAACGCTTCAGCTTTTGTGTTTAGTGATTTGTAGTGTGAACATAGCCTTAGTGTTATGTCCTTAATTCATTTTAATATGGAAGGGCTGTTTTTTTTTATTTTTTTTTAAGCTCTTGCTAAAGCAAGGCTATGGGGTATTTTTTACAAAATCCATATTGCAAGAGCTTTTAAAATCACAAAGCACCTAGAAAAGCTCTTGTAGTGTGAATGAGAGCCTTAAGTATACCACTCTATTTCCTTGCAAGATTTATTTAACCTATTTCTCTCCCCAGAAATTACTTTTTTTTTTCTCCATTGCATGATAAATAACCCTTTGGGTACAATTCATACAATTGTCCCTGATGGCATAATGCTTGATACAAGAGGTAGTTAAATCCTCAAAAGGTGTAAGGTTTGAAAAGGTGTTTTTTTTTTTTTTTGGGGGGGGGGGGGGGGGGGGAGGAGATTTATCTGATATCCAGGGCATCAGTTTTTTTTATCTTTGCAGGTTAGTCACCCTCGTGCATACCAAATTTGATCCTTAATTCTTCAAAAGTTAACCATTTACCTTCCTTCCTTCATGTTGATACCCCAGTTGTTCAAGTCTTCATACACATCCCCAGTGTAGTACATGTGATCAGGCTTTACTGGATTGCTGTTCTTCAACCCTTTCTGGACTGGGCAGCTCCTTCCCCTTTAAAGTGTACCATAGACCCCCCCTCCCCCCAAATAAAAAGTATACATACCTGGGGCTTTCTCCAGCATGGGGCACAGGGATCGCTCCCATGCTCCTGTCATCCGCTGCCTGCAGCCTGGTTTGGGATCCCGTTAGTTCGGTCAGTCTGCACAAGAGGAATTGCAACCTCTCTCTGACGGCTGGACTTGGAGCAGTATTAATGGATTGCCATAATAAAAATGACATCCAAAAGATCAGAAAACTATCACATATGGTGTATAAATGAATGCATTGGGGATTTTATTTTATTTTTTTACTGGACAAGTTTGCAATATGAGTGATTGTGATTTGTATTTAACATTACAATCATGATCGATGTAAACTCACGAAAAAGCAATGTATGCACGGAGTCTGTTTTCCACAAATCGCCAGGTATTGCCTGCAGTGATATCACTGGCATATACTTTTAACTACAGCATTTAAATGAATGTTTAACTACCTTAGCGCTTTTCCACGCCAGTGATTCCAATATCTGCAGATAATGCCTGCAAATTGCCCCAGTGTGAATGGGCCCTAAAGGAAACCAGACATAGGGCTGAGACACATCAGAAAAGCTCCCCAAACGCTAGAGGTTTCAAAAGCTCTTCCCAATGTAATGCTATGGGGTTTTTTTACAAAACCTCATCGCTCCAGTGTCCATAAACACAGGATAACATTAGCAGGAGGTTTCAAAAACCTCAAAACGCTCACACTCCACTGGTGGGCACCAGGCCTTAAAGAGAAACTCCAGTGAAGATAATGTAATTGTTTTATTTTTACAAGAATTATGTATAAATGATTTAGTTAGTGTTTGCCCATTGTAAAATATTTTAAATCCCTGATTTACATTCTGACATTTATTACATGGTACCATATTTACTGCTGGCAGGTGATGTAGCTGCTGCATGTTTTTTGGCAGTTGGAAACAGCTGTAAACAGCCATTTCCCACAATGTTCAGACAGGAAACTGCCAAGAGTGCATAATCAGAATTTCTTTGTGGGAGGGGTTTCACCACAGAATTAGCCATGCAGCGCCCCCTGATGGTCTGGTCTGTTTGTGAAAAGGAATAGACTTCTCATGTAAAAGGGGTATCGGCTACTGATTGGGATAGTTCAATTCTTGGTCGGAGTTTCTCTTTAAGAGGGATATGAAGTCATAGATTTCCTTTAAACAATGCAATTGCCTGGCTTGCTGCTGCAGGACAGCTAGAAGCACAAGCTAATTTGGACGTGGCTGTATAGTTGAGCTGTTCCGGTGAAGCTGCTTGCTAGCCAGCAGTGGTGCTCAGATACCTCTTTGATATCTGGATTGTTCCGGATCCAGATATCTGGATTCAAAACGTTTGGAAATCATAATCTATCCAGATATCCGAACCCATTATCCGGATTGAAAACCAGAATCTGGATTGAAATCCGGAAGTGGCCTTTAAATAGCTTCCAAAATGTCTTTTATAGTAAATGATGAATGAAGCATTGTTTTTGTAAAGAAAAACAGCAATTGTTTATGTGGGGAGGTATAATACAAAAAAAGGCTTTAAATTAACAGGAGGTCCCAGACAGCTGTTGTGCAGCCCATATTGGGCTCTATTCTCAATGAGTTATCGCATGAGTTAAATTAGGTAGTGATAAACACAGACCAAAATATCTCAATTTTCAAAAAAATGTTTCTCCCTAAATTACCTCATGTGGTAAGTGTGGTAATTAACTCAAAATGTATCTCTAATTTGAAATACTCAATTGAAAAGTTGGTGGTAATTAAGGATTTTTTTTCACCTACAAATGGTAGGTGATTATCACTTCTCTGCTTTTGGCCTTCAGGATGGAGCCTTTTGAGCTTTGTTTGCTCGAGTTTATGTCAATTTTACATAGAAGGCAGAAAAGACGAGTGTGTCTAATCTCAAGGCGCACTTTCAGACCTTTTACAGTCTTTTAGATTTAATAGATGCCAAGGAGGAAATTCCTGTTCTAAAAGAAGCAACAGCATAATTACCTTTAAAGAAAAACCATTTTTGTTAGAGCTGATACAAATCCAGCAAAAAAATCTCCAGTGTATGTACTTCCTGCTTTCATGGAAGCAGACATAGGGTTAACATCCTGTGTTTACACATTAGCTGCTCTGCTGAGGCAGCCAGCTGGCACAGCTGAGAGCTAAAATTACAGTTGTGATTATTCACAGATGAGGGGGAATTAGACAGGCTAAATTATATACATACGGGGTGCATTTATGTTTTCATTCTGTCCTGTGCAAGAGTTGAGGTCCCACTTTAATTGTGACAGGCTGTCCTGGGTCATCTGTGTAATGGGTGGCAAGTATATGGGCTGCCCTAGAGTGGTCAAAAAAGCTTTATTTCCGTACATATTACTGACAGTTTTATCACCTGTTTTATCACCTATTTATCTGCACTATCTGTTTGAACATTGATCACACTTGGTACATTTTTAGTGAATACTCATTATTTTCACTATTTTTAGTTATCACTGGAGGTAATTTTTCACCCAAAAGTTACCGCACATGGTTTTGTGAATAGAGCCCATTGTGTCCAAAGTCCAATGCACAACTGGGACATCAGTTTTCAGCCCGAACATCTAAAAAAATTAAACATTTACCCCCCCTCCTCCCCCCCCCCCCCCCCCCCCAACAAAATACAGCTATTGTAGTGGCGTAAATAGCTGGTGGCAGACTGGCAGAAGAAGATTTGTTCTTTGTGGAGCCTGGCGGTTTCTATTGTAGAACTGGTGGTGGCCTGCTCATCCACCATCAGCTCCATCACAGGCTCGCGTCTAGGCTTTAGCAGCTTCCATGCATGCAGAACCTGGTCCGCTTCCGAAACTACAAAATCTTATCTAGTGTTTAATTGTATGAAGTCAAGAATGTAAACAAAGCCTCATCTTCCACCATGGGGTCTCATAAAGACACTGAGACAAGAATAAATGCTTTTTTGATGTTTTCTGACTAAGTTAGAGGATGAATAAAGCAGTTATAAATAAAAAGCAAAGTCAACTCTCAGGCCTAGTGCACACCAGAGCGGGAGGCATTTTGCAGAAACGCATACTCCCGGGCTGCTGCAGATTGTGGATTGCGGATGCGTTTCTGCCTCAATGTTAAGTATAGGAAAAACGCAAACCGCTCTGAAAAACAGCACTTCAGAGCGGTTTGCCAGGCGTTTTTGTTACAGTAGCTGTTCAGTAACAGCTTTACTGTAACAATACATGAAATCTACTACACCAAAAACTCGTCACAAAATCGCAAAATGCTAGCTGAAACGCTACAGAAAAATAAGAGTTTCAAAATCTGCTAGCATTTTACGGATCTGCTAGCGGTTTTTGGTGTGCACCAGGGATCATAGTAAAATTAGTGTACTTTAGGAATGTATCTTCTAAATGAATACTTATGCACAAAAGCAAATATGCTAACAGTATGACATATAAAGTATGAAAACATGTTTTTGATTGTCAGGGTTTTATACTGCTTTAATAGCATTTTTTCAGATTTCACAATTTTTCCCACCATAAACACTAAGGAATTTTAACTTTTTTTTTTTTTTTTTTTTTTAAGCTGTTTCAAAGACCTTTTTTTTTAAAGACAAAGATTTTGACACCTGACTGACTTGCCCCAAAAGGCCCCTGGTCAGTTGGCGCATTTATTTAACAAAAAAGCAATTTATCCAATTTTTCTTGTTTTGTAGACCAATAACTCACTGTTAAACACACACTTACAATTTTTTCCACAAAAAAATAAAAATACATACAAAAAACTGTTAAACAAAATTTTGTGACATTGGGGTTTAAAGGGTTTCGCACAGGAATTTTTAAAGTGGGACTCATTTTTCGCTACAAGCGTTGCATCGGACATTCAATCAAATGATTCTCAAACTGTACATTATAGACATGTGAAATTTTCCATGTACATTAAGGGTGCCATGATGAGGAATCCTACCAAGTTTTGTCTTCATATGCTATGTAGTTTGTGCAGGACCCTTTTGGAATGGTCCATTTACTCACCTAATACCAATTGGAGCTCAATGGCATTTTTTTCTGGGGAACTCTATGGTGCATAGTTAAAACTAGTCATAGTTGCTCATCATATTATAGAGCACCTAGCATGAAAAAAATCAGACCACTAACTTAAAAGGAGTCTGAACAATTCTTGTATTATGTTGCTACAAATTGCACTTTTTTCAAAACATTTTGTTTGAGTGACAACTCAGACAAATCAACACGGACACTTGAAATTTGGTGCAAGCATAAAAATCAGAATAAGATGTACTGAATTTTGTACCATTTCAACTTAAGGAAACCATGCAGTAAATTAAGGGGGCCTCATTTTATATACCATTGCAGGTCAGATTTGACCATCTACTTTGGCCAGCAGGGGCGTTCAACAAATTTGGCCCCCATAGACTTGTAATGGAGGCCTGGTATTCTCCCCATAACGCAAGCTCCTAAAGAACAAACCACCCCAAATTTTAAGATGCAGGTAGGTGCATATTTCCTCAAATACCCAAATGTTCGGTTGCCTGATTATCCAGGGTGTAAAAGTTAGTTATATTTGCTATATTTA
The DNA here is from genome assembly GCF_040937935.1 of Hyperolius riggenbachi. Lineage (NCBI taxonomy): Eukaryota > Metazoa > Chordata > Amphibia > Anura > Hyperoliidae > Hyperolius > Hyperolius riggenbachi. The sequence goes on along the minus strand of NC_090657.1, from coordinate 152,037,793 downwards.
CCAATTTGGACCCCAATTTCTCCAGTACCAGAAAGTTAAGCGATACCACCTCTTCAGAAAACCCAGAGGAGCATAACTGCTCCAAGTCTTGCAATTTTGGTGTCCAGCGTCCAAATGACCTGGCCGGGGCACCCCAAAAATATATTTTAGGCCCCTTATTGTCAGATACTGTCAGATCCAGGGGAGTTATGCACCCCAGTATATAAGCACACATTTAGAAGACATATACACCCATCTACGTGTCAAATTTGGGGTGCATGTGGTTTCAGGAGCCTGAGTTAAAGGGATGCAAACTGGGAATTCATTATAAAACTGAGGGCAATGAGGAACCCAATTTCTCCAGGACCAGAGGGTCTAGTGACCCCAAGTTTTCAAATGGGGACCCCGGGACCTCGTCCATTGATGGTTCAGATTCTGGGGTCCAGGGCCCAAATGCCCAGCCGAGATAATCCACAAATGTGTTTTGGGGTCCCTTTTTGTTATGGGGAGCATATTTTACGATCCACTGGCACTAGCCACCCCAAAATTGGCACGCTTTGGGAGAAAATGGGCACATATGTGGGGTCCGATGTGGGGTCCTGGAAATGTCAGGTGCCAGACTTAAAGGGGTGCACATTAAGACTTCATGTCTTTGGGGCCAATGTGAGCCCATTTTCTCAGACACTCAAAGGTCCAGAACCCCCAAAGCTTGGGGGAGCCTAAAGCATCTTGTGAGGTCTATTTTCTGTGATTTTGGTTTCAAACCTACAAACAGGCTGACACGGGCACCCAAAAAAAACCTGTTTTAGGGCCCCTCTTATTAAAAGGATGGTATAGTTTGTGGGTCACTAGCCCCAAAAATGTCAGTACTCCTATAGAAAATATTAACCTACCTAATCATGAAATTTTGGGGTCCTTGGCAATTCAGGGGCCAGAGTTAGTGTTGTAGGCTTTCGTTATTTCTTTGGGGACAATTTGGACCCCAATTTCTCCAGAATTAGAGGGTCATGTGACCCCAGGTTTTTGGGGGATCCCAGGGACCTCCAGTTGCAGGTCCTGCTATTTTGGTGCAGGGCCCAAATGGCTTTGCCAGGGCACCCCAAAAACATGTTTAGGCCCCTTTTGTCAGACCCAGGGGAGTTATGCACCGCAGTATATGTAAGCACACATTTAGAAGACATGTACACCCATCTACGTGTTAAATTTGGGGTGCATGTGCTTTCGGAAGCCAGTTAGAGGGATGCAAACTGGGCCTTGAGGGAAATGAGGAACCAGATTTCTTCGGGACCAGAGGGTCCAATGACCCCAAGTTTTCAGATGGTGACCCCCCCCGGACCTTGTCCATTGAAGGTTCAGAGACCCTGGGGTCCAGGGTCCTAATGCCCAGCCAGGATAGCCCACAAATGTTTTCTGGGGTCCATTTTGTCAGGGGGAGCGTATTTTACGATCTGGCACTAGCCACCCCAAAATTGGCGAGCTTTGAGAGAAAATAGGCTTGTATGTATACTTCAGATGTGGGGTCCTGGAAATGTCAGATGCCAGACTTAAAAGGGGTGCACATTAAGACTTTGTCTCTGGGGCCAATTTGGAGCCCATTTTCTCAAACTCAAAGGTCCAGAACCCCCAAAGATTGGGGGAGCCCAAGGCATCTTGTAAGGTGTATTTTCTGTGCTTTTGGTTTCAAACCATTCAATCAGGCTGACCCGGGTGTTTCCATGACTATATTTAGAGTACAATGAAGATCTAGTATGCGCCCCAGCAACTTATCTGTGTTTTTGGGAGGAAACCCACACAAACACAGGGAGAGCATAAATACTCCATGCAGGTGTTGACCAGGGTGGGATTGAGACCAGGGATCCAGTGCTGCAAGGAAAGAAAGCAAACCACTACACCACCATGCTGCCAATCTATACTGTGCCCAGACCCAGCCGGTCTGCCCCAGCCACTCTGCACTGTGTGGTCTCTCCTTCCTCCATGCTAATTTGTGAAGGAGTGTCAGCCCCATTAGATCAGCAGCTACATGATTTCTGACCTCTGCCCCATCAGATCTTGGCGCAACAGTAGCTGAAGATAGGCTGCTGTGTACTAATCTCTCTAGACTAGAGATATGCAGCATGTGAGGCTGCAGATTACAGGCCGTTATGCTGGGAATACACAGTACGATTCTGGTGCTCTATTCCGCCCCGATCATTTTCTGCGCTTGATTCTGCGGGCGATTCTCATCTTCCGCTCTATTCTCATCTTTTTCCATTGTCCTCGGGCACTTGATCAGAAAGGGGTCCCAATATGCGCCCAATGGTCATAGAGTGGGGCACTAAAATGTTGTTATGGGGTTAGACAGATAGCACAAGGCTATACACTTATATCTGCATGGAATGTGTGTGTTCTCCAGTTTGTTCTCCCCATGTCTGTGTGTTTCCTCCGGGCACTCTGTTTTCAACCAACATCCCAAAAACATACAGATAAGTTAAAGTGCTTCCTCCCAAATTGGTCAGACTACAAATACACACCCTACATAATACCATATTGCCTTTGACCCTGATATTGCCTGACCCTCTGTACCTCGCTTATGTATGACCGTGGACTGTCATTGGTTGTGAGTTATCTTGCTGCTAGCTGGACTTCCTTCCCTGTATACGGTTGGTGGTCCTGGTTATCCCTCTGCTTTTTCCGTCCTCCGTTCCTATATCTTGCATGCAGAAGTCCTGGGGGTAACCGAAGTTGGGTAGGCATAACAATTACTGTACAGTAACAATGCATTTTGCAAAACTAGACATGTTGCAGCATGTTGCTGCTGAAACATAATTAATCTAGAGCAGTAGTCCTAAAACAACAGCCCGTGGGCCAAATGCGGCCCCATGCATCTTTTTCACTGCCCCCAAACAAAATGTATAACTTAAAGATGTGGCACACTGCACCTCTATCAGCGACCCACATATAGAATAGCCATGCTGACACCACCCATCCACATACTGTAGAAGCCAGGGAGCAGTAATTCACTCGCATCCAATCCAATTCCGCATCAGGTAATGTTATAATTTTTAAGTAGGCCTCAGTTATGTGGACTGAGTTAGTCAAAAGCTTGGGGTGCAGACCTGCCCTTTAAGGGGATTTTCTCTAGGAGAGAAAATCTACAGTTCTGTCAGCATAACTAGGTCATACCAAGAAGCTGTTCTGTTGGCAAGGCCACAGGTCTCACTGACCTCAACATGGAGACCACAAGAACAGTAAACAAAGCCATGTTTATTCAACATGGAGATTCTTGGTATCTAGGGCAAAATATCTTATTGAATATTAATCGAGTAGGTGTGTCCTGACGACATCACAAGGGATCTGAACCAATCATAGATGGCTCAGATGATGTCACATTTAACTCTTTCTGGTTCATATAAAACCCACAGCCGGAGTATGGAGTAGCACTTTGTCTTGCTACCTGTCCCTGCTGGCTTAAACCTTTATATAATCAATTTCTGCTCTGATATGTATGCTGTACATAAGTAGTCTAGATGATGTAACATAGTATGGACATAAGAGGACCTGATTACCTTCAGCAGGAAGGTAATCACGAAGCTGCAATGCAAGAATCTGCTTCGCTAAGACATAACATGTAGAGATAAGTATATGTATATCTGTTGAATAAACAACTTGGAATTTGAAGATGCCTGAGAACAGTCTATCTCCTATAATGCTTGCTGTGTGGAGAGTCAAGTTATCTCAGTCTGTGAGGTGCAACTCTAAGTAGTTGCTGGTGTCGAAGCAAAAAGGTGATTTATAACAGGTGACACTGATGGCCAAATGGATGGAAGGTTGTCACCTGGGTATGCTTTACTGTCTGGTGCACAGACGTTCTTCGGGTGCTGCATGACTGGCTACTGCTGGGATTTCTCCTCCGGGCATGATTGAGGGGAATCCATACCTAGATTCAATGTAATATTTTTCAGTCTGAAGTTTGTTGACCTGTTGATCTAAAACCTCTAGATCATGTTTCAGCAGCACTTTATTTTTTATTTTTTTAGATCTACAAATCAAAAATTGCATCCCAATATTATAGAACTATGAATTAGTGCTTTTAGGCAGAGCTGGGACAAGGTCCTCCAGCACCCAAGGCTGAGACACCAAAGTGTGCCCCTCCACCCCTCCCACCCCAGCTGTCACACAGTAATTGCTATTAGACTAAGAGGCTCCCCAGGGCCTCCTACCCCCAACACCTTAATCTCTATCTTATTCTTTTTTTCTGCTTCAAACACAATAGGTGAGTGAGTTGTGCGCCCCCTTCTACACTGCGCCCTGGGTCTGAAGCCTCTTTGGCCTCTGCCTCGGCCCGGCCCTGCTTATAGGTCTAACAAAGCAGACTCCTTTTTATGAATAGCTCTAGTATTGTTTTTTTTTTTTTTTTGTTTTATGCAGATACATTGTGGACAATGAGTTTTTTGGAAGTGTGCAATAGTTGCTCCATGACATTCTTTTACTTGTGGTAAATTTTGCTTCCATCTCTTGGACTCAATCAACCTCTTCACTTCTCTTCGTTACCCTTTTTTTAAGTGGTCTAGTATTGGAGAGGAGAGAAAAGCATTAGTAGTCTATAGTACCTGTCTGCAGTTATGCTGGTATGTGCAAGATATTTTGCAAACAGGTACTTAGTCTGAATATTCAGCCACTGTCCATGTTTCACAAACTCTGAGCCAGCTGGCTTGAAACATTACGAAGCCTGAACCTAAATTGGGGAAAATCACAATAGTACCATAAACAAAATCAAGAATAATTAGTAAAATTGCATGTTTGCCATTGCCAACTTACGGCTTGTGAAGCTTCATCAAATCATTGGAAACATTGTAAATTTGGTGCCCAGTTGATGAAATATATCTTTAGGCGAACTTTTACTTAATGTTGGCCTTTTCATAATATAATTTGAACCACTGGGGAAAGAGGAATATAACGTCATTACATTGTTTCAAATGCCAATATGAGTTTCTCTATTTCTTTACATATTGTTACCTGCTCTACTTCTGCTTTTAATGCAAAGGTGGCCACTTGTTTGGCAGTTTTGTGTTCTGCTACTGCAACAGTTAGATCCAATGGATTGTTCTCCCAGGTGTACCTATAACAAACATTCTTTCCATTCAGAGATCTGGGAGATAAAACAGTTAACATGAGAAAATAAATTCCACAACACGTCTCTTTAGAAGTGCTACTTACGGTCATATTTTGTACCACCCCTGGTCTTTGCAGATGTTTGAGAACCAACAATGCTTCCAGGTAATACATAAGCAATTTCACATCTTGCTCAATTGTACGCTTTTTTTCTTGCTTCCTGAATGGCTTGCAAAAATGATTCCTTTGCTTCAACTAAAAGTCTGCGGCAGTTTTCTGGTGTTGTCAGTTTTCATCAGTGATGTGTACCTGGCAAGAGATAAAAATAGCTCCTATACAAGGGTGTAACTACAGGGGAGCAGTCCCTGTACCTGCCGGGGGAAAAGAGCTGTAATGAAGCCTCAACTACCAATTCTCTCTGGTAAAGGGGTCCATCCTTCAGATTAGACATTTTTGGGGGTACACTTGTTATGGGTGTGACGATTATGATGACCACATTTGTTTGACTCCAGGCTCTGAGGGTCAACAAGGGTAGGAGGCAAGGGAGAAGATAAGAACATTGTGGGGCTCCATAAAAAAATTTGCTATGGGCCCCATGATTTGTAGTGGTCTACTCCTTTAATTCCAACAAACAGAACGTAAAAAAAAAATACCTTTTCCTGACAACCTCACTAGATACTCCATTTTTTAATTTAATTTTTTTTTTTTCATGTCTTCCGTTACCTCCACAAAGACACTGCAGGCTCTAAATACAGGGAGTGCAGAATTATTAGGCAATTTGTATTTTTGAGGAATAAACCATGTTCTCAATGAACCCAAAAAACTCTAATATCAAAGCTGAATATTTTTGAAAGTAGTTTTTAGTTTTAGCTATTTTAGGGGGATATCTGTGTGTGCAGGTGACTATTACTGTGCATAATTATTAGGCAACTTAAAAAAACAAATGCCTATTTCAATTTATTTATTACCAGTGAAACCAATAGAACATCTGAACATTCACAAATATACATTTCTGACATTCAAAAACAAAACAAACATATCAGTGACCAATATAGCCACCTTTCTTTGCAAGGACACTCAAAAGCCTGCCATCCATGGATTCTGTCAGTGTTTTGATCTGTTCACCATCAACATTGCATGCAGCAGCAACCACAGCCTCCCAGACACTGTCAGAGAGGTGTACCGGTTTCCCTCCTTGTAAATATCACATTTTATGATGGACCGCAGGTTCTCAATAGGGTTCAGATCAGGTGAACAAGGAGGCCATGTCATTAGTTTTTCTTCTTTTATACCCTTTCTTGCCAGCCACGCTGTGGAGTATTTTACGCGTGTGATGGAGCATTGTCCTGCATGAAAATCATCATGTTTTTATTGAAGGATGCAGACTTCTTCCTGTACCACTGCTTGAAGGTGTCTTCCAGAAACTGGCAGTAGGACTGGGAGTTGAGCTTGACTCGATCCTCAACCCGAAAAGGCCCCACAAGCTCATTGATACCAGCCCAAACCAGTACTCCACCTACACCTTGCTGGCATCTGAGTCAGACTGGAGCTCTCTGCCCTTTACCAATCCAGCCACGGGCCCATCCATCTGGCCCATCAAGACTCACTCATTTCATCAGTCCATAAAACCTTAGAAAAATCAGTCTTGCGATTTATTGGCCCAGTCTTGACGTTTCAGCTTGTCTTGTTCAGTGCTGGTCGTCTTTCAGCCTTTCTTACCTTGGCCATGTCTGAGTATTGCACACCTTGTGCTTTTGGGCACTCCAGTGATGTTGCAGCTCTGAAATATGGCCAAACTGGTGGCAAGTGGCATCTTGTCAGCTGCACGCTTGACTTTTCTCAGTTCATGTGCAGTTATTTTGCGCCTTGGTTTTTCCACACGCTTCTTGCGACCCTGTTGACTATTTTGAATGAAACGCTTGATTGTTCGATCACGCTTCAGAAGCTTTGCAATTTTAAGAGTGCTGCATCCCTCTGCAAGATATCTCACTATTTTACTTTTCTGAGCCTGTCAAGTTCTTTTTACCCATTTTGCCAAAGGAAAGGAAGTTGCCTAATTACGCACACCTGATATAGGGTGTTGCTGTCATTAGACCACACCCCTTCTCATTAGAGATGCACATCACCTAATATGCTTAATTGGTAGTAGGCTTTCGAGCCTATACAGCTTGGAGTAAGACAATATGCATAAAGAGAATGATGTGGTCAAAATTTGCCTAATTCTGCACTCCCTGTAGAGATGGATTGCTCACACGCAAATTGCTAGACCTTAATCTGGATCTTAACAAATCTTAACAAATCTCCTGATGTGCTTTAGATAATTAAACCTTGTCTAGCTGGTAAAAATGTCCTTCAGCTTATTAAAAAACTGACTCTTTCGATGCCCTTGACAAATGTTAAGTTCAGACTTTGGATTCATAAAGTACAAGAATCTGGCCACATCTTCAACCTAAAAACAAAAAAAAATTATTCCTGCAAGCAAGGAGAGGCTATAACAGCAACTGCTGCCACAACTTTCATATCATACAGAATAGTGTAATAACAATGACATTAAAAGGCAAAATGCTATTCTAACAGTGATACTTATATGAAAATGGGTTATCCTCTGGGGGCAATTAATATTAACAAACACAGACATATTGTTCAATAAAGGAATTTACAGTTAATTAGCTCCTGTTGGTATCTCTATTCTCAGATTCTCTTGCAGATAGGATGCAAAACTCGACCGGTGTGGCATTGAGTGGCGCTTATACAGTAGAGCCTTCATTTTAATCCTCGTCTTTGTAGTCCAACGTATTGTAAGGGTTCTGTTTAGTAATTATAGGTTAAAAATAAAATAAACTATATAGTTAACAAATAAATAAATTAATAGATAACCTGTTCATTTGTTCGATGCCTGTTTTCTACATTCTCTGTGCTGTCATCTTTATCTTCTTCCTCAGTATGTTCAGACTCCCCTTCCATCTGCCTGGGCTCTTTTTCCTCATCCACCAGATCAGACTTTCTTCCCTTATCCATCTGATCAAATTCTTCTTCTGATTCTTCTACTTCATTATCAATCCTGTCAGATTCATCTTCCTCTTCCATAGGTAGATGTTCATCAATATCATGGGATGCTGTTTCACCCGTTCCTGCACTTTTTTTTTCTCTAAGCTTTAGTTGGATTCTAGAAATAAGCATAAAAACATGTGTATTTATAACAGAAAACAAAAAACAGGGACACAGAGCTCAGTATAGTGTAGTATGTGTTGGTAAGGGGTGGATAGGTGGCAAAGTATTGTTCTCACAAATACAGGCTAAGCCTCAGGCAACCACTGAAAATGCAGGTGGGAAAAATAGACCAGTTCCCACTCAGGATTAAAAACTCCCTCTCTAGATTGGAAAAAAAGGGGGCAACACCCCTCCACCAGGGGTGGACTTGAGCAAAATACTAACAAACACTACACCGAGTATATTGTACAGGTAAATCAAATCAGAAACTAATGTCCATTCGGACCTGACCTATCAGTATAAGTACTGGGAAGTGACAAAAATCCAGTCACCCTCAGTCACCTATCGTAATTTTTACAACCTTAGGTGAGTGAGTAATAATAAAATTGGAAAAATATTGCTACCATAAAAGGCCAGATAGTAGTGGTGTGGGTATAGTCAGTATTGAAACTCCACACTCAAAAATCTGCCAATTATTGGTCAACAAAAGTGTGCTCAATTTTATGGGAGGTCTTTGCTGATCCCCCCCCCCCCCCCTGTTGCCTGGTTCACACTATCAGATGTGTGAGAGCTGGCACAGGGTGTAGCTATTCCCATTAGATTCAGGAGCACACAATAAACTTATGTTGGCAAATTAAGGAAGACCGTGTAAAACGTAGCAAAGATCCACAGCCGTAATGGTGGTGTACAATTGTCAACCTACATAGTGGTAATACCAACACCCTTCACAGAAGGTAATAGATTGGCTGGGGAGAGGATATAGGTGTGCTAATTATATACAGTATGGTGCAAATCAACTAGTGCTAGTTTCACTCCAAAAACGGAGCTTCGTCAGGAAAAGTGCACATAAATATGAAAAATAATAAACGGCCCCCCACCACAACAACCCCCAGCAGTAGTAGCCCCAATCAAAGCTGAAGCGTTTGCCATCCAGAGCTCCTTAAATATTCGTATAGAGATCACCAATTGGTCTCACCTGTGTGGCAGGCCCCCCTGAAGTATTCCTCATGCTCACTCCCTGGGCAGGTATAGATAGCTATTGAATCCACATCCATATAAGTACAACGTACTGCGTGCTGTATGCACGCAGTATACACAATTAACATCAGGTTAGACACAAGGGCGACTGACGGAGGGGGGAAGTGACGTCATTCACTAGACCACCTCCATCTAGTGTGGAGCCAACCGATTCGTCGCGCTACCCCTGCTGGTCGCCATGGTAACATATAGATATACAATACACGGCGCCAGCCTGAAGTATTCATGCTCACTCCCTGGGCAGGATTAGATAGTAGTTGAATCCACATCCGTATAGGTACAACGTACTGCGTGCTGAATGCACGCAGTATACACAATTAACATCAGGTTAGACACAAAGGCGGCTGACGGAGGGGGGAAGTGACGTCATTCACCAAACCACCTCCTCCATCTAGTGTGGAGCCTACCGATTCGTCGCGCTACCCCTGCTGGTCGCCATGGTAACATACAATACACTGCGCCAGCTATTCAAGGGAGGCAGCGACACTGATATGCCTTTGTGGGCGTCATGATTCCAGGACACGCTGGAGTTACCATACCAATTTGTAAACATCCAGCGATAACACTCTAAGCGACCACGCTGATTACCATTAATTCTGTAGTGGTATAGGAAACAAGTCAATTACCCCCAACACATCCCATTGAGCAGCGCTACTGTGTACAAAGGTGTTAGCATCAAAGCATATATATAAAATGATTGTGGATACGCATAACCAATCATTAACTGTCACATAAACCCCCCACTATACTGAATGCTGGAGGCAAAATGAGGATCAGGGGATGAGGGAAACGGACCAGGGATATAGAAAAAACAATATAATGGCACGCTTAGCCAACTATGTATGGATGTAGAATTCCCCGTATAGGGGGATTTGATTACACATGGACAAATTCAAAACCAATAATAAAATGATCGTATATAGATTTAAATTGGAAGCTGATATAAAACTGAAACTTCTCAATCAATCATATATGTATGTATATCCTGGAGAGAATGTGCATACAGAGAAATTAGCCGCCAGTATTACAAAAAACCAGACACTGCAAAGTCCTCGTTCAGACCATGCAGCGCCAAAGTGTCCAGCCTAAAAATCCAGCCTGCCTCCAATTGGTGCAACTTCTTATCCAGGTTGCCACCTCTCACACCCACCTTCCACTGCTGGATACCCCAGAACACAATCTCAAAGGGGTTGCATGTGTGGGCTGTGTTCATGTGTCTGGCCACTGATGTATAATTTTTATGTTTTATGTCCTCGATGTGTTCGAGGGCTCGTTGTTTCAGTGGCCTAGTCGTTAGTCCCACATACAACATGTCACATCTACAGGCGTAAACTACCCCCAGGGTATTGCAGTTGATAAAAGATCTGATGGAAAAAGTTCTATCAGTATTCCGAGAGGAGAAAGTAGTAGTTTTTTCCATAAAGGGACAGGCTTTGCAATGGCCACATTTGTATGAGCCATTAGGCTTGGGTGGTAGCCAGGTCAATCTGGACGGTTGTTCCTCCCTAAACATACTATGAACCAGGATATCTCGCAGATTCCTAGTGCGTCGATATGTAATACCCGGTTTGGTAGATAGATGTTTAGACAAATCCTTGTCTTGATGGTGGATTGGCCAGTATCTCTCTCAAAAATCCCAAAAAGTTGATGGGACTGTTTAGAAAAAGAGCCAATCAACCTAGGTATAGATCGTGTGGATGTGTTTCTTTTATTCACTAGGGTATTTACACGTGATGTCTCTTTGGCTCTTCTATACCCTTTCTCAATGACATGTTCAGGGAAACCTCTTTGTGCAAATCTGTCCCTCAGTAACTTACATTCGCTTTCAAATTCCTCCTCCGTGGAACAATTCCTAAGTGCTCGCAGGAATTGGCCGGTGGGAATACCGGTTTTTAAGGATTTAGGGTGTGCGCTCTCCCAATGCAACAATGAATTTGTCACAGTTGGTTTGTGATAGATTTCGGTTTGCAGACACCCATTCTCATCCTTATGAATCAACAGGTCAAGGAAAGTGATATTATTTTTCCTGGATGTCATAGGTGAAACGCATCCCCACCTGATTATGATTCAGAATGTCGACGAAGTCCACAAAAAGGTCCCTGGGGCCGTCCCATAAAATCAACACATCGTCAATGAAACGACCCTAGAAGACTACATGTGCAGTAAAAAAAGGACAGGTCCTCACTGAACACTATCGTGTCCTCCCACCAGCCCAGGAAAAGATTTGCATATGATGGCGCACAGGCCGTGCCCATGGCACTTCCCCTGTGCTGGTGGTAGCAACGATCGCCAAACATGAACACATTGTGGCACAGAATGAACTCCAGGGCTTTCAACAAAAAAATCAGTGTGGGCTGATAAATGGGTGCCCCTGGCATTCAAAAAGTATTTTACAGCCTGGATGCCCAAATCATGCCTGATGTTGCTGTACAATGATTCAACATCCAAGCTAGCCAGGACGACACCCCCCCCCCCCCCCCCCCGAGACCGTCAGGTCCTGAAGTCTGCACAAGACATCCTTTGTGTCTTTTAAGTGAGATGGCAGAGATTCAACAAATGGCCTCAAGAACCTATCAATGTATTGACTTAGCTGATCTGTAAGGTTGTCACCTCCAGAGACGATTGGCCTACCAGGCGGGTCAACTGTATGTTTATGAATCTTCGGTAGGGAATAAAAAACTGACATTATTGGATGGTAAATAGATTTAAGAAGTATGTCAGTCTGATTTTCTCTAAAGCACCACTCGCAAGACCCTCCCTCAGGAGGATTTCCAATTCAGTTCTATGTTGTCTAAGGGGGTTAGATCTCAGTAATCTATATTGTGTGGTGTCATTTAAAATGTCTGTACACATCCTCACATAATTCAGTGTATTCATAACTACAACATTTCCCCCCTTGTCACCAGGTTTTATGTCTTTGTTTTTACCAAGTATTTCAATTGCCCGTCTTTCATCTGGAGTTAAATTTTCCTTATCATGATCGTTCCACTTGTAAACACATTTTTCCAGATTTTTCAGGTCTCTTACCACCATGTTCACAAAGGTTTGCACATGGGTATATACAAACAAACCATGGTGCCTAAAGAATAAAATCAACTTAACTGTTTAAAATGGGAAGAGGCAGCAGTGTATCAATAAATTGCATTGTTAAACATTACATTTCTGTGTCCTTTTGGAGTAGGCAAGTTCACTACTGCCTCTCTGTTTTTAAAGGTTTTGTTTTTTTTTTAGTTGATTGTATTTTGGCGCCTATGTTTGTATAAAGAAATATAATCTTTCATTTTTTACAAAGACTTTTTTTTTTTTTATCTTGTGTACTTATCCTTAAAGTTATTTAAATTTGAGTGCTTGACACTGTTTAGTGGCCAAATAAGCATATTTACATCAAGCGTTAAATGAATCGTAAGAAAGGGAAAGATGTTGAAAATGAATTGTTATACTGATAACTTGGGGGATGTATATCGGCTTTTTTTTTTTTTTTTAACTAGCATATTTTATATATATATATATATATATAACATTTTAATACACACATACTATGATGCAAAACTAGGCCCTGGCTCAAAAGCGTGCTTATCAAGCTGATCTGATGCTGGGCTTTGTTCTATATGAGCTTGCTGATTGTAAAAAAAAAAAAATAACTTTGGGGGGGGGTCACTTCAAAGTAATTCTGTAGTGAGAGGAACATGGGGAGCTGCCATGTGTCCATTTAAACCATGTTTATCACCCTGCTGCTCTTTTTAGCATCTGAATTTTAACATCTAAAACAAGCATGCAGATAGTGTGGTTAGTCCTTAGTGGCTTAAAGGAATGGTCAGGCAAAAAAATTTGTTTCACTTACCTGAGGCTTCTACCATCCTGTGCCCTCGTAGTCACTCACTGCTGCTCTGGTCCCCCGCCGCCAGCTAGTTTTTTGTTTTTGACTACCTCGAGGTCGGTGGGCCACCACACGTAAATTTTCACACATTCCCGCTGGTGCGTGAACATTAACACATACATTTTTTACACGTTACTAGTGCAACGCATACATTTTTACGTGTTGCACCACTAACGTGTAAAAATTTGTGTTAATGTTCATGCACCAGCGGGAATGTGTACATATGTACTTGTGGCAGCCTGCCAACCCTGAGGTCGGCAAAAATGAAAATAGTTGGCGGCGGACTGGAGCAGCGGTGAGTGACTGAGGGCACAGGATAGCTGCATGGGGATGGTAGAAGCCCCCAGGCAAGTGAAACTCCATTTTATTTTTTGCCTGACCACTCCTTTAAAGTATTTGAGACAGTGGATCAGCACTCTAGCCACAAGCATAACTGTAAAGCCTTTAAGCCTAATATTTTGAAGTGCTCAGTTGCTTTCTGCAGACTATAGCTGTTTGAGTACCATCCTGAGTACCTGAGTACCATCCTGCCCCTAAGTGGTTTGTAAGCTATTTGTTTGTACATCTGTCAGTTGAGTAATTTGATGTAAATGTTTCAAGTGTACCATACATTACATGATATAGACAGACTATGGTAGGGATTAGATTTTGAGCCCCTCTAAGGGACAGTTAAGTGACAAGACAATACATACTCTATACAGTACACACTATACAGTACTAAATAATAAAAAAATACATAAGCAACTTGTTTGGACATCTGTAAGTTGATCTAAATTTTTTATTTATATAGCGCCAACATATTCTGCAGCACTTTACAAAGCACAATAAGACAGCAAGGGGAACATAGATGCAACTAAAAAAATGTACCACTGAGTCCCAAGCAGCAACAATATTGTGATAAAAACAGAAAACATTAGACCCTGCCCTTGCGAGCTTACATTCTCTCAAGTGTATGATACATAAACATGATATAGACGTAAGACTATGGTAGGGATTAGATTGTGAGCCCCTCTGAGAGTGAAGGATAGTTAAGTGACAAGACAATATATACTCTGTACAGCACTGCGTAAGATGTGGGCGCTATGTTCTAAATAATAAAAATATGCATACAATATATTAGGTTGGCATTTTTAAAGCTTGCTACAAAGGTCACAGCCAGGGGCATAATACCCCTCATAATCCCCACTATTGCTGGGTGGAGGTGGTTTGGAGGCTTAAGGGCCTGGTCCTGAGGTGAATAGTGTCCCTTCGCCTTTAATTTCACAATCCCATGGGGTACAGATAAAATGAAGCAACAAGCTGATAAGTTGCATGACTGCTATGCTGAAGAGGATGAGGAGCTGTCCTGCCATGCATGAGTATGAAGCTCTTCTGCTTTGCTGAGGTGCCCATACATCAGACAATGCATGGGCAGATCGACCAAGGGACAGACCTCTCTCTGAGATCTGTTACCTGCCCATGCACCTATTCCTGACTGATTTCAGCATGAAATCTCTCAGTAGTCAGCCTTGTGATGCTGCATCTACCACCTAGCCGGCACTGCACCCCTAATGTAAAGCGTTCCCCGTGCAGTATTCTTCACCTTTGGGTGTCTGCCTCTGGCTCCGGGCTCTGTCCTGTGATATCAAACATGCATCCATGTATATGCTGGCAACCACATGGTGCATGAGTATAAATGCACGGAGGACAGAGTGCAAAGCCAGGTACTGCATGGGGAACATTTTACACTGTGGGGACAGTGCCAGGGATTCTATTGCAATTGCTGCTTATCCCAATATTGCACACCATTACCGTCATGAACCTGATCAAGCATGTTGGCCCTATATCTTACAGCATTTCCAATCAGTAAATGTGACTTTTTTTTTTTTTTTTTTCAGCATAGATTTTCATCTTATCAGATTATTATAATCAAATTGGATGGTCAAACTGCCACCAAGTTGACTGATGTATGATCAGTTTAAAATTTTGTAGAGGGGAGGACACAGAAGCTGCATACAAAGGTTGGGTTGGAAGGAGGCAAATAAGGCACTTTTTTTCTTGGTACAAACACGCACAGGCATATGGGGCTGCCACATTTTGAAAGGGCATATTTAAAGATTATGCTCCTGGTTACATTTATTGATATGCTCACACATGACCTGATGCAATGCAAATATAATTGCAACATTCTAATACATTAGGGAAGGAAAAGTGAGAATGAAGCATACATACCTTGCCATATGAGGCTTATTCTTGATTATGAAGCCTTTGTTTTCCAAAAAGGTACAAAATTCCTCAAATGGAGTCCCTGGATGGTTTTTATAATCACACCTGTGCCTGCCTCTGAAATCTTTCACAGACGTCTTCAAGCAGTCTTAAAAGCTTCCTTAACCTCTTCAGGAGACTTTAATGCATGCATTTCCTGTGAAAGGTGTGTAGACAAATGTTTGAGCACTTTCAAGCTGGGTAAACCAGAGGCACCCGATTCTGGCTAGAAAAAAAATTAGAGAAAAATCAGGAAACCTTTAAAAAATTACCTTTACATAACCTTGAAAAAAGTGTCGTCTCAAATAACAAAGTTGACAATGAACCAACCAAGTTTGACAATGAACCATTTAATATATATCTTAAAGGCTATACAGATCTTACCCAGTCAACATTCTGTAAGCAACAAGACATCAGAACCAGAGGAGAACACAACATAAAAGAACATACAGGTATTAAATGAACACAACAAAAGTTGAGATATAAACAATTTTCTAGAGGAAAAAACAAAGGTCAACTTTTTTTTACACATAGCGGGATGTCTCCATTGGTTTAAGTTCATAAAAAATTGAATAAATGGCAAAATACTGCAGCAAAAGGCAAATAAAATAAAAAAATGAACAAAAAGACTTGGTATTCCTAGAAAGGTAAGATCTAGTAGCTTGCAATCCCAGTCACTGCTTTACACTATCAAAGAACAATTGATTTTTAGACTCCGACTTTCTGATAGAACCTCAGGTTGCAGACTAAACCCCCTCCCCTGATTGTGTATTGTTCTCAGACTAATCCCGCCTTGACTGAGTTTCAAACCTATGTCAGTCAAGCTAATGCATCAGAGCCAATAAATGGTGTCGTCCTGATTCAAACCCTCTTGCTGTTTAAATGAAGTTCTTATTGCAGTGGGGTGTGAAGGGTTTCCAGTATTGGGTTAAGGACATTCAGTACATCTTTCACTCTTGGTTTATTCCTTTTCCAGTTCTTTGCAAGAATCAAGACTTCTATCATTTTCTTCTTGGCGGCATCCAGATTTTAAACACATTGTTAGTATTAGAAGAGGGAGAAACATGTTGTATCTTCATTTAGATATTGGTTTGCGAATACAGTAAAGGATTAGTAATAAATCAAATGTTGAAATCTTACTTGCAATACATTCTGTGCATAATTTATTTTGTGCTTTCCTCCAGCGATCATATAAGTACTGTCCATGGTCTTTAGAAAAGTCCAAAATCTGCTTTTGGAGTGGAGTATCTTTGTCAAAATCAACTGGATGCACATCTTCTTTCTCACACTAGAAGATGAGAGAAAAATATATATCCTACTGGGAGAAGAGGAATCCACAGTGACAATCGCTGCACACTGTCACAGCATGCCACAGACTGAGGAGCATAACGAAACTGTAAACCTTAAAAAAAAAGTCCAGACTTCTTAGCCACTGTTCCCCTACCCCACCCCCTCCCATGTCCCCCTTTCTCCCGTTGCTTTGGCAATACCTGTAATGAATCTTGGTCATGCCAATAAAGCTATCTTTGATTTGAGATTTGAATTTCTGAAAAACCTGCTCTAGAATTCTTTATCTGGATTTTTTTCTGCCCGCTTCCTTTCTTGGACCAATGACTGTTCGTTTTCAATGTTTTCTTCCATGGCTGGTAAGGCCTTGGTGTCTTCTTGATGACTGTCAATAAAATAAACAAAATATAAAGGTATTACAAAGAGTTAGGCTTGTATTGACAAATGAGAATTTCTGAAACAGGCAATGCATTTCAAGCCTGTACTAAGTTTACCTAGAGGTTGAAGGCTGTGGGTGAGGGGCGCTTCTGTTACGCTTTATGAATATGCTAGTTTTCACCGCCTCATCAATGGTCTTTTCTCAATAGGACCTTTCTGCTACGTGATTAGAATGAGCCATGTACCTAGCTAAATTGTCTTTCTGCATCGTTTCTTACTTAAGGTGTAACCACAGTTTGTTACACATCTTGCCTCAATTTTAACATAGCTGTTAAAAGCTTTCCTCTAAGCTAAGATTCAACACTTACCTTTGATGGAAGCGAGCAATATCATTTGAAATGTTATGTATTACTTTCTCAGAAGTGGAGATGAAAAAAACCATTGGCCTCTTAATCACATTTATTCTGCCTATTCTCATGAAAAGTAGGCCTACCTTTTTTAAAGTTAATGTCAAACCACTGAAACAAAACAAAGTTAGCAACCATTCCTTTATCACTGAGATATGAAAATAGACAGCTGAACTGGTAAGAATTACCTTTCCTTCCTCACTGAGAACCAAGGAGGCAATCTGATGTGCTGCTGTTTTGTGTGTTTTTTTTTTTTACACCAATAACTACTGAGCGCTCAGTCTTCCCATTGTAATTATGAACATGGCTTAATCTGCTCAACCACTCCTCCACCTGTAAAAATATTGGATGTTAGTTGTTAATAAAACGTACACATCAGCTATTGATAGGCACATAACAGAGGCAACTTTAGAGTATGTGAGGCCTGCGGCGAGCCATGTGGGGCCTAGCCCCCCCCCCCCAGCTGCCTCTGCACATAATAGATTGCTAGATACATAAAACTCACTGTTAAAAAATTTTTACCACCCCTGGTCTCTGTACGTTCAGCAGGACTATACGGCTCTCCAGGTAATATAAAATAGTTGCTCCATCTCTAGAATTGATGCAGCCCATCTCCTTAACCCTTTTAAGTGCTTCAATGAAATTTTGGCTTAGCCACTTCTAGCAACTCACAGCCGTTCCTGTCTTTCTGTTCTGCTAACAGAAATTCAAGCCTGTAAACAAAGGCACATGCAATAAATATGATTGTCTAAAATATAGCAGAAGACAAAATGACAACAATATATTAGTTCTTCTGCGTTGACTCCTTGGCAATACCCGTGCTGAGTCTGCTTTGCAGATCACCTGTTATATGCAAAAAGTGTCAACATGCCTTGTAAAGCTTTTTATTTGCATGGTACAAATTGGTGGCTAGCTGGTTACACCGGATAAACTTTCTCACATGCTTTAGATAGTTAAAAACTGTGGAACATGTCTTCCCCAGGGACTGGAGCTTATCAAAAAGTGTTGGCTTTCTCGATATCCTAAACAAACAAATTCCAAAGAAGGGTTTGGTGGGGTCCATAAAATACAGAAAGCGTCCAACATTTCCAATCTGGAATTGAAGAAAAAGACAAATTAGTATTTAGAATTCTAAAAGCAACAACCACTGCCTAGATACACGTGTGAATCTTACCTCCTGCCTTTTTTTGAAGATATTGTTTGAAAGGCAGCAAGGACAGGGGTATCTGCTAAATGCTGCTTATACATCCCAGCTTTATCCATTTTGTGTGTCAGCAGGGCATTCTTCTTGTTTCTAATTAAGACAGTGTTAAGTTGTGATAACTGAATTGTCAACAGTTAAAACAGCTTGAATAGATGACACTTAAGCCTGGACACCACATCCAATTTTGATTGGCCAATTCTGCCACTTGCCTGTAGTATAAGAGCTTACCTACACATGTTCATAATTTTCCATATCTGTTGACCTTCATACTACATGGAGGTGGTAAAATGTTTGGCCAATCAAGATTGCATGTGTCTACACCCTAAGTGAAATATTTAAAACTCTTGCTATTTTTTTTTTTAAATACTATACCTGAAGTGGGATCACACACTTATCCTTATATTAACAAGAGATCGTAAAATCACAAGCACTCAAGGGTGGGATTTTAGAGATGATGCCTTCTGTTTCTTAGCTGATGAGGGGTGACGAGAGATAATGGATGCAGCAACAAATCCAGCTTGTATGCTGCCTGGAATTAGGTTAATCACAATTTGCATGATGTGCATGTTTGGCTAATTTCCCAGCTGCATACAATTTGTGCTACATTTGTTCATAGTATTAAAAATCTGTTGCCACTCATACTACATGGAGGTGGTAAAATTGGTCAGTGATTGACTGATCAAATTGTATGTGTATTCACTTAAATTATAAATCTATGCACCTACAAGTCTGGTCGTTTAGCACGTTTCTGCACCATTGCAGCACATCTGTCATTTCTAGTTTTATCCATCAATGTGGTGTTTGTTTACTCTTCATCTGATGAACTAACGTAGAGAAAAAAGATGCAATGTGGATTTTATTTATCTAAGATAACATTATGCACATGTACAATAGTTGTCAGTAGTCCCTATTCAGCTGTATGTAAAAAAAATACTAAACTACGTTAGGTACATCTAACATACATACAAGCAAATGTTTTCCTCATGCTGTATTGTCTGGCTATCCATTTGTAGCATCACTTTCCCCCTTATCGTTTTGGTGGTGTTGGTTCTTTCTCCAAATGGGCTGGCACACTATTTCTGAAAAAAAATAAAAAATAAAAGCTACAATCAGCTGCAGTATTAGTGATGACACACTTTTTTTTTTTATATATAAATGAAGAGACAGATAAAAGGCATAACGATAGAGGAAAAGATGGATATATATATATATATATATATATATATATATATATATATATATATATATATATATATATATATATATATATATATATATATATATATATATATATATATATATATATATATATATTCTTCCCGTAACAGTGTGGGTTTCCTCAAGGCAATCTTTTCTTCCCACATCCCATAAACCTATTAAGTTAATTGGCTCCCCCCCAAAAAATGACCGTAGACTGGCATTACAAGTGGTGCTTAAGAGATTTCTGTATCCTTGTAGCACATTTGTCATTTTTAGTTTTGTTGTTAGTTTCTTCATCTGATAAGCAGTCTAAACTGGAAAAAAAAAAATAGAATTCACGTTGCATCCAAGAAAGCATAATGTACAGCGCTGGGTCCTCGGTTCGAATCCCAGCCAACTCCACATCTGCAAGGAGTTTGCATACTCTCCCCATGTCTGTGTGGGTTTACTCCCGGGCACTCCGGTTTCCTCCCACATCCAAAAAGCATACAGATGTTAATTGGATTCCCCTAAAATTGGCCCTAGAGTATGATACATGCATTACACAATACATACATATACATAAGACTATGGTAGGGATTAGATTGTAAGCCCCTCTGAGGGAAAGTCAGTGACAACACAATATACTCTGTACAGTGCTGCATAATATGTCGGCGCTATATAAATAAAATAAAAAATATTCACTAGTAGCTAGTAGTACCTGATCACTAAACTGTTAGGCTAACGTAACATATACATACCAGCAAGCACTATCATAAAGTGCACGTTTTCAATTATGATTGTTCATTGGCCAATCTGACCAATTTTACTACTTGCATCCTGTTGTATGAGGGTTTTACCTGTACAACCTGCTCATAGGATTCAATACCTGTTACCATCGTACTACATGGAGGTGGTAAAATTTGGCCAATCAAAATTGAAGTTCCGTACTCTTCTAAGCCCTTGTGATTTAAAAAGCTCTTGCTAATGTACCACTACGTGTGATCCCACATGAGGGATGTGGTTTTATAAAAATCCCCCATAGCACTACATTAAGAGCTTTTCAAATAACAAGCACTTAGAAAAGGCTGCTAGTGGGTGCCAGGCCTTAGGGAGTCTAGTCCAAGGTATCCTCAGGGAATAGATGCTGACTTAGAACTCCTGTGCCAGAGTTTAAGTACACTTTATCCACCCACTATCCTATCACTTACGAGTCTTGTTGGTGAAGAGTGGTGCTCATGTTTTTCTTTATCTGATGAGGAAGACCTGAAAACAGAAAATTAGATGCAATTCACAGGGCATCCAAGAGCACACAATGCACATGTTCACTAGTCAGTAGTAGTCAGTAGTCCCTACTCACTAACCATAAAAAAATAAAAATAAAACTAAATTATGCACATGTAACATACATACAAGCAAATGTTTTCCTCATGCTGTGTGGTCTGGCTATCCATTTCTAGCAAATTTCCCCCCTGATCTTTTTGGTGTTCTTGGTCCTCTTTCTCCAAAGGGGCTGGCACACTATTTCTGAAAAAACAAAAATAAAAGCAACAACCAGCTGCAGTATTAGTGATAATCTTTTATATATAAATACACGAAAAGACAGATGGACAGATATACAGTGGCTTCCAAAGTATTCGGCCCCCTTGAAGTGTTCCACATTTTGTCACATTACTGCCACAAACATGAATCTTATTAGAATTTCACATGAAAGACCAATACAAAGTGGTATACACTTGACAAGTGGAACGAAAATCATGATTCCAAACTTTTTTTTTTTTTTTACAAATGAACTGCAAAGTGGGTGTGCGTAATTCAGCCCCCTTTGGTCTGAGTGCAAACAAATGACAGCGCTCATAGGCTGCAATTGAATTGTAGACACTCATCAGGCAATAGACCTTGCCTGAGTGTTAATAGCTAAATAGAGTGCACCTGTGTGTAATCCTAATGTCAGTACAAATGAAGCTGCTCTGTGTTGACATCAGAGGTCTAAGAGAATATTGGGAGCAACCACACCATGAAGTCCAAAGAACACACCAGACAGGTCAGGGATAAAGTTATTGCGAAATT
Source organism: Hyperolius riggenbachi (assembly GCF_040937935.1). Taxonomy (NCBI): domain Eukaryota; kingdom Metazoa; phylum Chordata; class Amphibia; order Anura; family Hyperoliidae; genus Hyperolius; species Hyperolius riggenbachi. Next base: position 152,015,829 of record NC_090657.1, on the reverse strand, counting down.
TAAAGCAGGCTTAGGCTACAAAAGGATTTCCAAAGCCTTGAACATCCCACGGAGCACTGTTCAAGCAATCATTCAGAAATGGAAGGAGTATGGCACCACTGAAAACCTACCAAGACAAGGCCATTCACCTAAACTCACAGGCCAAACAAGGAGAGCACTGATCAGAAATGCAAATGGTTCTACAAAGTATTGACCCCACTTTGCAGCGATTTGTAAAAAATGTTTGTAATCATGTGTGATTTTCGTTCCACTTCTCACACCACTTTGTATTGCTCTTTCACGTGGAATTCCAATAAAATGTATTCATGTTTGTGGCAGTAATGTGACACTATGCAGTACTAAATAATAAAAAAATAAATACATAAGCAACTTGTTTGGACATCTGTAAGTTAACGTAAATTATAATTTCTTTTATTTATATAGTGCCCACATATTCCACAGCACTTTGCAAAGCACAATAAGACAGCAAGGGGAACATAGATACAACTAAAAAATGTACCGCAGAGTCCCAAGCAGCAACAATATTGTGACAAAAACAGTAAACGCTAGACCCTGCCCTGCTCACATTCTCTCTAGTAAAAGTGTACGATACATACACAACATGATATAGACATAAGACTATATGGTAGGGATTAGATTGTGAGCCCCTCTGAGAGTGAGGGATAGTGAAGTGACGACAATATATATACTCTGTACAGCACTGCGTAAGATGTGGGCGCTAAATAAGTTCTAGATAAAAATGCATACAATAAAATTTACATTTTAAAGCTTGCTACAAAGGTCACAGCCAGGGGCATAATACCCCTCATAATCCCCACTATTGCTGGGTGGAGGTGGTTTGGAGGCTTAAGGGCCTGGTCCTGAGGTGAATAGTGTCCCTTTGTCTTTAATTTCACAATCCCATGGGGTACAGATAAAATGAAGCAACAAGCTGATTGGTTGCATGACTGCTATGCTGAAGAGGATGAGGAGCTGTCCTGCCATGCATGAGTATGAAGCTCTTCTGCTCTGCTGAGGTGCCCATACATCAGACAATGCATGGGCAGATAGACCAAGGGACAGACCTCTCTCTGAGATCTGTTACCTGCCCATGCACCTATTCCTAACTGATTTCAGCATGAAATCTCTCCCACCTAGCCGGCACTGCACCCCTAATGTAAAGCGTTCCCTGTGCAGTATTCTTTACCTTTGGGTGTCCGCCTCTGGCTCCGGGCTCTGTCCTGTGATATCAAACATGCATCCATGTATATGCTGGCAACCACATGGTGCACGAGTATAAATGCACGGAGGACAGAGTGCAAAGCCAGGTACTGCATGGGGAACATTTTACACTGTGGGGACAGTGCCAGGGATTCTATTGCAATTGCTGCTTATCCCAATATTGCACGCCATTACCGTCATGAACCTGATCAAGCATGTTGGCCCTACATCTTACAGTATGTCCAATCAATAAATGTGACTTTTTTTTTTTACAGCATAGATTTTTATCTGATCAGATTATAATCAAATTGGATGGTCAATCTGACACCAAGTTGACTGATGTACCTTAAAATTTGTAGAGGGGAGGACACAGAAGCTGCATACACAGGTTGGGTTGGAAGAAGGCAAATAAGGCACTTTTTTTTTTCTTGGCACAAACACGCACAGGAATATGGGGCTGCCACATTTTGAAAGGGCATATTTTAAAGATTATGCTCTTGGTTACATTTATTGATATGCTCACACATGACCTGATGCAATGCAAATATAATTGCAACATTCTAATACATTAGGGAAGGAAAAATGAGAATGAAGCATACATACCTTGCCATATGAGGCTTATTCTTGATTATGAAGCCTTTGTTTTCCAAAAAGGTACAAAATTCCTCAGGGGAATGGAGTCCCTGGATGGTTTTTATAATCACACCTGTGCCTGCCTCTGAAATCTTCCACAGACGTCTTCAAGCAGTCTTAACAGCTTCCTTAACCTCTTCTTCAGGTGACTTTAAATGCATTTCCTGTGCAAGTGTGTAGACAAATGTTTGAGCACTGACAAACTGGGCAAACCAGAGGCACCCGATTCTGGCTAGAAAAAAAATTGAGAAAAATCAGGAAAACCTTCAAAAAATGACCTTTACATAACCTTGAAAAAGTGTGTGTGTGTGTGTGTGTGTGTGTGTGTGTGTGTGTGTGTGTGTGTGTGTGTGTGTGTGTGTGTGTGTGTGTGTGTGTGTGTGTGTGTGTGTGTGTGTGTGTGTGTGTGTGTGTGTGTGTGTGTGTGTGTGTGTGTGTGTGTGTGTGTGTGTGTGTGTGTGTGTGTGTGTGTGTGTGTGTGTGTGTGTGTGTGTGTGTGTGTGTGTGTGTGTGTGTGTGTGTGTGTGTGTGTGTGTGTGTGTGTGTTAAAACCGTTGACAACCTACCAAGTTTGACAATAAAACACTTAATATATATCTTGAATGCTACACAGATCTTACCCAGTCAACATTCTGTAAGCAACAAGACATCAGGACCAGAGGAGAACACAAAATAATAGAACATACAGGTATTACATGAACACAACAAAAGTTAAAATATAAACTTCTTTTTTCTAGAGGAAAAACCAAAAAGGTCAACTTTCTTACACATAGCGGGATGTCTCCATTAGTTTAAGTTCATAAAAAAATTGAATGACAAAATACAGCAGCAAATGGCAAATAAAATAAAAAAATGAACAAAAAGACTTGGTATTCCTAGAAAGGTAAGATCTAGTAGCTTGCAATCCCAGTCACTGCTTTACACTATCCAAGAACAATTGATTTTTAGACTCCTACTTTCTGATTGAACCTCAGGTTGCAGACTAAACCCCCTCCCCTGATTGTATATTGGTCTTAGACTAATCCCACCTTGACTGAGTTTCAAACCTATGTCAGTCAAGCTAATGCATCAGAGCCAATAAATGGTGTCATCCTGATTCAAACCCTCTTGCTGTTTAAATGAAGTCCTTATTGCAGTGGGGTGTGAAGGGTTTCCAGTATTAGGTTAAGGACATCAGTACATCTTTCACTCTTGGTTTATTCCTTTTCCAGTTCTTTGCAAGAATCAAGACTTCTATCATTTTCTTCTTGGTGGCATTGAGATTTTAAACACATTGCTAGTATTAGAAGAGGGAGAAACATGTCATTTATCTTACTTTAGATATTGGTTTGCGAATATAGTAAAGGATTAGTAATAGATAAAAATGTTGAAATCTTACTTGACATACATTCTGTGCATAATTTATTTTGTGCTTTCCTCCAGCCATCATATCAGTACTGTCCATGGTCTTTAGAAAAGTCAAAACACTGCTTTTGGAGTGGAGCATCTTTGTCAAGGAAATTCTGAAAAACCTGCTCTCTAGAATTCTTTAATATAGCTGTTTTTTTTTTTTCTGCCTGCTTCCTTTCTTGGATCAATGACTGTTCTTTTTCAATATTTTCTTCCATGGCTGGTAAGGCCTTGGTGTCTTCTGGATGACTGTCAATAAAATAAACAAAATATAAAGGTATTACAAAGAGTTAAGCTTGTATTAACATAAATGAGAATTTCTGAAACAGGCAATGCATTTCAAGCCTGTACTAAGTTTACCTAGAGGTTGAAGGCTGTGGGTGTGGGGCGCTTCTGTTATGCTTTATGAATATGCTAGTTTTCACCGCCTCATCACTGGTCTTTTCTCGATGGGACCTTTCTGCTACGCGATTAGAATGAGCCATGTACCTAGCTAAATTGTCTTTCTGCATCGTTTCTTACTTTAGGTGCAACCAGTTTGTTACACGTCTTGCTTCCTGGCTTGTTATCGGTGTCAATCCAAACCTAAGTAATCATATATAATGTCATAAGAGACATGATGCCAACCCAATTTTAACATAGCTTGTTAATAGCCTTTCCTCTAAGCTAAGATTCAACTTACCTTTGATGGAAGCGAGCAATATCATTTGAAATGTTATGTATTACTTTCCCAGAAGTTGAGATGAAAAAAACATTTGGCTCTTGATCACAATTATTCTCCCTATTCTCATGAAAAGTAGGCCTACCTTTTTTTAAAGTGAATGTCAAACCACAAAGTTAGCAACCATTCCTTTATCACTGAGATATGGAAATAGACAGCTGAACTGGTAAGAATTACCTTTCCTTCCTCACTGAGAACCAAGGAGGCAATCTGATGTGCTGCTGTTTTGTGGGTTTTTTTTTTTTTTTTTTTTTACACCAATAACTACTGAGCGCTCAGTCTCCCCATTGTAATTATGAACATGGCTTAATCTGCTCAACCACTCCTCCACCTGTAAAAATATTGGATGTTAGGTGTTAATAAAACGTACACAACAGCTATTGATAGGCATATAACAGAGGCAACTTTAGAGTATGTGAGGCCTGGGGCGAGTCATGTCTGGCCTAGGTCCCCCCCCCCCCCCAGCTGCCTCTGCACATAATAGATTGCTAGATACATAATACTCACTGTTAAAAAATGTTTACCACCCCTGGTCTCTGTACGTTCTGCAGGACTATACGGCTCTCCAGGTAATATAAAATAGTTGCTCCATCTCTAGAATTGATGCAGCCCATCTCCTTAACCCTTTTAAGTGCTTCAATGAAATCTGGCTTAGCCACTTCTAGCAACTCACAGCCGTTCCTGTCTTTCCGTTCTGCTAACAGAAATTCAAGCCTGTAAACAAAGGCACATGCAATAAACATGATTGTCTAAAATATAGCAGAAGACAAAATGACAACACTATATTAGTTCTTCTGTGTTGACTCCTTGGCCATACCCGTGCTGAGTCTGCTTTGCAGATCACCTGTTATAAACAAAAAGTGTCCACATGCCTTGTAAAGCTTTTCATTTGCATGGTGCAAATTGGTGGCTAGCTGGTTACACCGGATAAACTTTCTCACATGCTTTAGATAGTTAAAAACTGTGGAACATGTCTTCCCCAGGGACTGGAGCTTATCAAAAAGTGTTGGCTGTCTCGATATCATAAACAAATTCCAAAGGTTTGGTGGGGTCCATAAAATACAGAAAGCGTCCAACATTTCCAATCTGGAATTGAAGAAAAAGACAAATTAGTATTTAGAATTCTAAAAGCAACAACCACTGCCTAGATACACGTGTGAATCTTACCTCCTGCCTTTTTTGAAGATATTGTTTAAAAGGCAGCAAGGACAGGGGTATCTGCTAAATGCTGCTTATACATCCCAGCTTTATCCATTTTGTGTGTCAGCAGGGCATTCTTCTTGTTTCTAATTAAGACAGTGTTAAGTTGTGATAACTGAATTGTCAACAGTTAAAACAGCTTTAATAGATGACACTTAAGCCTGGACCACACATCCAATTTTGATTGGCCAATTCTGCCATTTGCCTGTAGTATAAGAGCTTACCTACACATGTTCATAATTTTCCATATCTGTTGACCTTCATACTACATGGAGGTGGTAAAATGATTGGCCAATCAAGATTGCATGTGTGTCTACACCCTAAGTGAAATATTAAAAACTCTTGCTAATTTTTTTTTTTTTTTTTAAATCCCATCCCTGAAGTGGGATCACACACTTATCCTTATATTAACAAGAGATCGTAAAATCACAAGCATTCACGGGTGGGATTTTAGAGATGATGCCTTCTGTTTCTTAGCTGATGAGGGGTGACAAGAGAATGGATGCTGCAACAAATCCAGCTTGTATGCTGCCTGGAATTAGGTTAATCGCAATTTGCATGATGTGCATGTTTGGCTAATTTCCCAGCTGCATACAATTTGCGCTACATTTGTTCATAGTATTCAAAATCTGTTGGCACTCATACTACATGGAGGTGGTAAAATTGGTCAGTGATTGACCGATCAAATTGTATGTGTATTCACTGTTAAATTATAAATCTATGCACTTACAAGTCTGGTCGTTTAGCACGTTTCTGCACCATTGCAGCACATCTGTCATTTCTAGTTTTATCCATCAATGTGGTGTTTGTTTCCTCTTCATCTGATGAACTAACGTAGAGAAAAAAGATGCAATGTGGATTTTATTTATCTAAGATAACATTATGCACATGTACAATAGTTGTCAGTAGTCCCTATTCAGCTGTATGTAAAAAAAATACTAAACTACGTTAGGTACATCTAACATGCATACAAGCAAATGTTTTCCTCATGCTGTATTGTCTGGCTATCCATTTGTAGCAAATCACTTTCCCCCTTATCGTTTTGGTGGTGTTGGTTATTTCTCCAAAGGGGCTGGCACACTATTTCTGAAAAAAAATAAATGAAAAATAAAGGCTACAATCAGCTGCAGTATTAGTGATGACACTATATATATAACTATGTATATGTATATGTATATGTATATGTATATGTATATGTATATGTATATGTATGTATATATGTGTATATATGTGTATATATGTGTATATATGTGTATATATGTGTATATATGTGTATATATGTGTATATATGTGTATATATGTGTATATATATATGTGTATGTATATATGTGTATGTATATATGTGTATGTATATATGTGTATGTATGTATGTGTATGTATGTATATGTATGTATGTATATGTATGTATGTATATGTATGTATGTATATGTATGTATGTATATGTATGTATGTATATGTATGTATATGTATGTATATGTATGTATATGTATGTATATGTATGTATATGTATGTATATGTATGTATATGTATGTATATGTATGTATATGTATGTATATGTATGTATATGTATGTATATGTATGTATATGTATGTATATGTATGTATATGTATGTATATGTATGTATATGTGTGTGTGTGTGTGTGTGTGTGTGTGTGTGTGTGTATGTGTACTTATCCGTTAGCCGGGCGCATCCGGCAGGTGGCGCTAATTACTATTCCCCCTTCAGGCCGACATGGATAGTAGGGAAAGATGTAACTCTGGTGGAGTTTTGTCGCCACCTAGAGGATGCGCCCGGCTAACGGATAAGTACCTATATATATATATATATATATATATATATATATATATATATATATATATATATATATATATATATATATATATATATATATATATATATATATATATATATATATATATATATATATATATATATATATATATATATATATATATATATATATATATATATATATATATATATATATATATATATATATATATATATATATATATATATATATATATATATATATATATATATATATATATATATATATATATATATATATATATATATATGGACAGATATACAGTGGCTTCCAAAGTATTCGGCCCCCCTTGAAGTTTTCCACATTTTGTCACATTACTGCCACAAACATGAATCAATTTTATTAGCATTTCATATACAAAGTGGTGTACACTTGACAAGTGGAACGAAAATCATGATTCCAAACTTTTTTTTTTTACAAATTAACTGTAAAGTGGGTGTGTGTAATTATTCAGCCCCCTTTGGTCTGAGTGCAAACAAATGACAGTGCTCATAGGCTGCAATTGAATTGTAGACACTCATAAGGCAATAGACCTTGCCTGATGAGTGTTAATAGCTAAATAGAGTGCACCTGTGTAATCCTAATGTCAGTACAAATACAGCTGCTCTGTGTTGACCTCAGAGGTTGTCTAAGAGAATATTGGGAGCAACAGCATGAAGTCCAAAGAACACACTAGACAGGTCAGGGATAAAGTTATTGCGAAATTTAAAGCAGGCTTAGGCTACAAAAGAATTTCCAAAGCCTTGAACATCCCACGAGCACTGTTCAAACGATCATTCAGAAATGGAAGGAGTATGGCACCACTGTAAACCTACAAAGACAAGGCCGTCCACCTAAACTCACAAGCCAAACAAGGAGAGCACTGATCAGAAATGCAGTCGAGCGGCCTATGGTGACTCTGGACGAACTGCAGAGATCTACAGCTCAGGTGGAGGAATCTGTCCATAGGACAACTATTAGTAGTGCACTGCACAAAATTGGCTTTTCTGGAAGAGTGGCAAGAAGAAAGCCATTGTTAACAGAAAAGCATAAGTCCCGTTTGCAGTTTGCCACAAGCTATGTGGGGGACACAGCAAACATGTGGAAGAAGGTGCTCTGGTCAGATAAGACCAAAACTGAACTTTTTGGCCAAAATGCAAAGCTGAATAATTGTGCACACACCACTTTGCAGCTATTTGTAAAAAATGTTTGGAATCATGTGTGATTTTCGTTCCACTTCTCACATGTACACCACTTTGTATTGGTCTTTCACGTGGAATTCCAAGTGGAATTCCAATAAAATGTATTCATGTTTGTGGCAATGTGACACTATGCAGTAAATAATAATAAAAATAAAGAAATAAAAATAAAAATAAAAATAAAAATAATAAAATAAATACATAAGCAACTTGTTTGGACATTTGTAAGTTAATGTAAATTTTATTTATATAGCGCCCATATATTCTGCAGCACTTTGCAAAGCACAATAAGACAACAAGGGGAACATAGATGCAACTAAAAAAATGTACCGCAGAGTCCCAAGCAGCAACAATATTGTGACAAAAACAGTAAACATTAGACCCTGCCCTTGCGAGCTTACATTCTTTCTAGTAAGTGTACAATACATACACAACATGATATAGACATGAGACTATATGGTAGGGATTAGATTGTGAGCCCCTCTGAGTGAGGGCTAGTTAAGTGACAAGACAATATATACTCTGTACAGCACTGCGTAAGATGTGGGCGCTAAATAAGTTCTAAATTTAATAAAAATAAATGCATACAATATATTTAGGTTGGCATTTTTAAAGCTTGCTACAAAGGTCACAGCCAGGGACATAACAATACCCCTCATGATTGCCACTATTGATGGGTTGAGGTGGTTTGGAGGCTTAAGGGCCTGGTCCTGAGGTGAATAGTGTCCCTTTGTCTTTAATTTCACAATCCCATGGGGTACAGATAAAATTAAATTGGATGGTGGATCTGCCACCAAGTTGACTGATGTATGATCTCCTTAAAATTTGTAGAGGGGAGGACACAGAAGCTGCACACAGGTTGGGTTGGAAGGAGGCCAAATAAGGAACTTTGTTTTTTTTCTTTTCTTGGCACAAACACGCACAGCAATATGGGGCTGCCACATTTTTAAAGGGCATATTTAAAGATTATGCTCCTGGTTACATTTTGATATGCTCACATATGACCTGATACAATGCAAATATAATTGCAACATTCTAATACATTAGGGAAGAAAATATTAGTGAAGCATACATACCTTGCCATTTGAGGCTTATTCTTGATTATGAAGCCTTTGTTTTCCAAAAAGGTACAAAATTCCTCAGGGGAATGGAGTCCCTGGATGGTTTTATAATCAAACACCTGTGCCTGCCTCTGAAATCTTCCATAGACGTCTTCGAGCAGTCTTAACAGCATTCTTAACCTCTTCAGGTGACTTTAAATGCATGCATTCCCTGTGCAAGTGTGTAGACAAATGTTTGAGCACTTTCAGACAAACTGGCAAACCAGAGGCACCCAATTCTGGCTAGAAAAAAATTAGAGAAAAATCAGGAAAACCTTCTTCAAAAAATGACCTTTGCATAACCTTGAAAAGTGTGTGTGTGTGTGTGTGTGTGTGTGTGTGTGTGTGTGTACAAAGAACCATTTAATGTATATCTTGAATGCTATACAGATCTTACCCAGTCAACATTCTGTAAGCAACAAGACATCAGGACCAGAGAACACAAAATAATAACAATAACAATATTTATATAGCGCTTTTCTCCCTGGGGACTCAAAGCGCTGCGACCCTGCATTATGCAGTCTCAAAGGCTCGGGAAAAGAGGTGAGTTTTTAGCCTTTTTTTAAAGCTGTCCAGAGAAGGAGCCTCTCGTACTGATTCTGGAAGTGAGTTCCATAGAGTAGGGGCTGCGTAGGAAAAGGCCCAGGCACCAAATGCTAAGTGAATCCTGGGAATAACCAGCTTCATCTTGTTGGCAGAGCGGAGGGTGCGTGAAGGGGCATAAAGTTCCAATAGATCCGCTATATATTTGGGTCCCATGTGGTGTAGAGCCTTGAATGTCAGCAGGCAGATCTTAAAATTGATTCTCCATTTTACTGGCAACCAGTGAAGAGTTTGCAGTACTGGGGTGATGTGTGAGCTGCGGGGGGCATTGGCTAGGAGTCTGGCTGCAGCATTCTGTACTAGTTGTAAGGGGCGCAGAGCCTTATCTGTAGATCCGATGAACAGGGCGTTGCAGTAGTCTAGGCGGGAGGATACAAATGCATGAACCAAGGCAGGTAGGTCTTCAGCTGGGATAAGGTGTTTGATTTTCGCTATATTTCTTAGATGGAAGAAGGAAGACTTGACGACAGCTGATACCTGCTGTCTGAGTTTTAGATTTCCATCCAGGATCACCCCAAGGTTACGCACAGAGTCTTTATACTGTACAGTATCTCCCCCAATTGCTAGTTTGAGGTGGTGAGCGTTTTGAACTTTATCCATCATGTGTGGACCACCTACCACCAACACCTCTGTTTTGTCAGAGTTCAGCCTCAGCCAGCTGGTGTTCATCCAATTTTGTAAATCCACTAGACACGCATTTATGGATGCTGATGGGTCTTGGGTGCCAGGCTTGAAGGACAGATACAGTTGTGTGTCATCTGCATAACAATGGTATCCTAGGCCATAGTTCTGGATTATTTTGCCCAGTGGGAGCATGTAGGCTGCAAAGAGTAATGGTGATAGTACAGAACCCTGTGGAACTCCATAGGCAAGTGGCACTGGATTAGAGTAGTGTGTGCCCAGACATACTTGCTGTGTCTTGCCAGATAGGAAGGTCTGAAACCATCTAAGAACAGTACCCCTTAGGCCACAGTAATTCTTCAGTCGCTGGATAAGAATTTCATGATCCACAGTATCAAATGCTGCTGACAAGTCAAGAAGAATCAGAACTGAGCAATCACCCTTGTCCCTTGCAGTAAGTAGATCATTCATTACGCGGACTAATGCTGTTTCAGTGCTGTGCCTTTTCCTGAATCCTGACTGAAAAGTATCAAAGATGTTATCTGTAAGCCTGGCTTCTAGCTGGTTGGCGACTGCTTTCTCGATAACTTTTGATAGGAATGGTAAGTTCGCCACAGGTCTGTAGTTGGTTACAGAATCAGGATCTAGTGATGGTTTCTTCAGGAGGGGTTTTATGATTGCTTTCTTTAGTTCTTCTGGGAAAAGACCACTTTGCAAGGCGCACTGAGTGATTTTGTGAAGTGCTGGCCTGATCAGCTCTGGGCACTGCATTAAGGATCCAGTTGGGCCAGGATCCAGGTCGCAGGTAGTGGGGCGGAGACTTTGAATGAGAATTCCAAAATCTTCTACACTCAGTGTCAAAGACTTGCCATGGTGGTACGGTAGTAGGCATATGCAACGTCCAGTGGTCAATTGATGTAGTTGGTGTAATGCTGGCACAGATGGTAGACACCTTGTTTGTGAAGAAGGCAGAGAATTCTTCACACCTTTCCCTGGAGTATGTGGTTGGGGCTTTTAGGCAGGAAGGATTGCAGAGTGATTCCACTGTGTGGAAGAGTTGAGCAGCTCTGTTGTTGGCTGTAGATATTTTGTGCGAGATAAAGTCTGATTTTTTTCTTGGTTATTGCTTGTTGGTATTGTCTGAGGTGTTGAACTAGGCTAGATTTGTGCTCCTCAGACCCTGATTTACGCCACTGTCTTTCTAGTCTGCGCCCTTTCTTTTTTAGATCCATGATGGTTTTGTCAAACCAATTAGCTTTCTGCTTTTTGGTAGAACATACAGGTATTGCATGAACACAACAAAAGTTGATTATGTGTGTGTGTGTGTGTATATGTATAATTTTCTAAAGGAAAAACAAAGGTCAACTTTGTTACACATAGCGGGATGTCTCCATTGGTTTAAGTTCATAAAAAAATTGAATAAATGACAAAATACGGCACCAAATGGCAAATAAAATAAAAAAAAATAAGACTTGGTATTCCTAGAAAGGTAAGATCTAGTAGCACTATCCAAGAACAATTGATTTTTAGACTCCAACTTTCTGATTGAACCTCAGGTTGCAGACTAAACCCCCTCCCCTGATTGTGTATTGGTCTCAGACTAATCCCACCTTGACTGAGTTTCAAACCTATGTCAGTCAAGCTAATGCATCAGAGCCAATAAATGGTGTCATCCTGATTCAAACCCTCTTGCTGTTTAAATGAAGTCCTTATTGCAGTGGGGTGTGAAGGGTTTCCAGTATTGGGTTAATGACATCCAGTACATCTTTTGCTCCTGGTTTATTCCTTTTCCAGACTTCTACTATTCTTGGTGGCATCCAGATTTTAAACACATTGCTAGTATTAGAAGAGGAAGAAACATGTCGTGTATCTTCCTTTAGATATTGGTTTGCGAATACAGTAAAGGATTAGTAATGTTGAAATCTTACTTGCAATACATTCTGTGCGTAATTTATTTTGTGCTTTCCTCCAGCCATCATATAAGTACTGTCCATGGTCTTTAGAAAAGTCAAAACACTGCTTTTGGAGTGGAGCATCTTTGTCAAGATCAACTGGATGCACATCTTGGAAATTCTGAAAAACCTGCTCTCTAGAATTCTTTAATATAGCTGAACTTTTTTCTGCCTGCTTCCTTTCTTGGAACAATGACTGTTCTATTTCAATATTTTCTTCCATGGCTGGTAAGGCCTTGGTGTCTTCTTGATGACTGTCAATAAAATAAACAAAATATAAAGGTATTACAAAGAGTTAGGCTTGTATTGACATGAGAATTTCTGAAACAGACAACATTTTCAAGCCTGTACTAAGTTTACCTAGAGGTTGAAGGCTGTGGGTGAGGGGCGCTTCTGTTATGCTTTATGAATATGCTAGTTTTCACCGCCTCATCAATGATCTTTTTTCGATAGGTCCTTTCTGCTACGCGATTAGAATGAGCCATGTACCTAGCTAAATTGTCTTTCTGCATCGTTTCTTACTTTAGGTGCAACCAGTTTGTTACACGTCCTTGCCTCCTGGCTTATCAGTGTCCATCCAAACCTAAGTGATCATATATAAGTCATAAGAGACATGCCAACCCAATTTTAACATGGCTTGTTAATAGCCTTTTCTTTAAGCGAAGATTCAGCACTTACCTTTGGAAGCGAGCAATATCATTTGAAATGTTATGTATTACTTTCCCAGAAGTGGAAATGCAAAAAACATTGGGCTCTTCATCACATTTATTCTCACTATTCTCAAAAGTAGGCCTAACTTTTTAAAAGTAAATGTCAAACCACTGAAATAAAACAGTTAGCAACCATTCCTTTATCAATGAGATATGGAAATAGTTCAGAGACAGCTGAACTGGTAAGAATTACCTTTTCTTCCTCACTGCTGAGGACCAAGGAGGCAATCTGATGAGGTGCTGTTTTTGTGTTTGTTTTTACACCAATAACTGAACGCTTAGTCTCCCCATTGTAATTATGAACATGGCTTAATCTGCTCAACCACTCCTCCACCAGTAAGAATATTGGATGATAGTTGTTAACCAGCTGAGCGGTCTGGACGAGCTCAGCTCGTCCAACACCGCCAGCGGCTGCCGCTCAGGCCCTGCTGGGCCGATTTTAATGAAATAAAAAGCAGCACACGCAGCCGGCACTTTGCCAGCCGCGTGTGCTGCCTGATCGCCGCTGCAGCGCGGCGATCCGCCGCGTGCAGCGGCGAAAGAGGGTCCCCCCAGCCGCCCGAGCCCAGCGTAGCCGGAACAAACAGTTCCGGCCAGCGCTAAGGGCTGGATCGGAGGCGGCTGACGTCAGGACGTCGGCTGACGTCCATGACGTCACTCCGCTCGTCGCTATGGCGACGATGTAAGCAAAACAAGGAAGGCCGCTCATTGCGGCCTTCCTTGTTTATTATGGGCGCCGGAGGCGATCGGAAGAATGCCTCCGGAGCGCCCTCTAGTGGGCTTTCATGCAGCCAACTTTCAGTTGGCTGCATGAAATAGTTTTTTTTTTTTATTTAAAAAAAACCCTCCCGCAGCCACCCTGGCGATTTAATCAGAACGCCAGGGTGGTTAATAAAACATACACAACAGCTATTGATAGGCACAGAACAGAGGCAGCTTTAGAGTATGTGGGGCCTAGATTTGTCCCCCCCCCCCCCCCCCTAAGGCCGCCTCTGCACATAACAATAGATTGCTAGATACATAATACTCACTGTTAAATTTTTTACCACCCCTGGTCTCTGTACGTTCTGCAGGACTATACGGCTCTCCAGGTAATATAAAATAGTTGCTCCATCTCTAGAATTGATGCAGCCCATCTCCTTAACCCTTTTAAGTACTTCAATGAAATCTGGCTTTGCCACTTCCAGCAACTCAAAGCAGTTCCTGTCTTTCCGTTCTGCTAACAGAAATTCAAGCCTGTAAACAAATGTACATGCAATAAACATGATTGTCGAAAATATTATAGCATATCACAAAATGACAATAATATATTAACTTCTGCGTTGACTCCTTGGCAATACCTGTGCTGAGTCTGCTTTGCAGATCACCTGTTTTATAAGCAAAAAGTGTCCACATGCCTTGTAAAGCTTTTCATTTGCATGGTGCAAATTGGTGGCTAGCTGGTTATACCGGATAAACTTTCTCACATGCTTTAGATACTTAAAAACTGTGGAACATGTCTTCCCCAGGGACTGGAGCTTATCAAAAAAGTGTTGGCTTTCTCGATATCATAAACAAATTCCAAAGGTTTGGTGGGGTCCATAAAATACAGAAAGCGTCTAACTTTTCCAATCTGAAATTAAAGAAAGACAAATTAGTATTTAGAATTCTGAAAGCAACAACCACTGCCTAGGTACACACGTGTGAATCTTACCTCCTGCCTGTAATGACTATTTTTGGTGATTTATTTTTTTAAGATATTTTTGAAAGGCAGCAAGGACAGGGGTATCAGCTGAATGTGTCTAATGCTGAATACACACCATGAGTTTCCGCGTCGCACGCGTCCGTCGATAAGCGTCTCAGGAACCGGCCCGCGGCACGCCTGCGTATACGGTTCCCGACTGCGGGTTTGACCAGACTGAGAGGGGAAGCGGCCTTAGTCAAGCTAAAACAAGGCTGGGACCCCTCAGAACACCTCTCACTGCCACCACTAGCGATTCGCTAGACACTTCCACTCTGCTGTCAAGTCCTCAGTGCGCACTCTGCATTTTCGTATTTGGGTCAGCTTTGCGCTTAGGCCGAATATGAGAACGCCACGCACCCACACACACAGTACAGTAACACAGCACAATCAGACACTGACTTGTAATGCAAGTTACACTGTCGTGCAGCAAAACCACTAAGTCATTCCGAACGATACGGTTAGCTACTCACACTGGCGTTTTGTACGTTGGGTCAGCTGCGCGCTTTAGGCCAACGTATGACAAACGCCCCCCCACACACAATGCAATTACAATTTCATATGGTAGTGTTGCTCAAGCATACAATTAGGCACGGACTTATACACAGCTACACTGCAATCTCCTCTAGGCTATGAGTGTTAGTTTAGTACCGCAGAAGTCAAGCTTATTAAATAATTTAATATTCCAGAAAAACATAGAACAATGCAGAACTTAATATATACAAAAGATTACAAAAAAACAAAGTAAAAATAGTTACAAGATAAAAGTTACAAAGATAAAAGTTACAAAGATACACACGGATACTTGCGTAAAAATAAAAATGGGGATTAAAAACGTTACCAACTTGAAGGTCTCAACGTTGTCGGCAGGAGCATGCCGCTTGTTCGACCAGAAGTCGAGATCAACTCTAGCTATGCGCTATCCAAGAGCAGATACCGGTGGCTGTCCTGGGCCAGCTTAAATAGTCCGAAGTGTCCCCTGGGGCATTTAATGTCCAGCCCCCAGTAACTAATGCACTTTCCTCGTTTGTGACATCACCGAACGCTTGTCATAATCTTGAGAACAAATATCCTGTTGACACTTACAGATTTCAAAGAAATGCCTTTTCCAGAGATCCAACATCCACTATAGTACCCACACCCAACAAGACTTCCTTAGCCCAATTTCCCCAGGTTACAATGTCTATACATCAAGAGATTAAGTGAGGCTTTCAACTCCAGGTGAAAACTTGATCAAGGCTTTTTCCTGTCTCCTGTTTTCAAAGTCTGCAGAGATTTCCAACCCCCTTCCAATAGATGTAATTTACAGGGTATGTTTGCGTTTCTTCACCACAAGTTGACATGTGTTAGTCTTTTCCTGACTAGGCTTGCTTTGTGTATTGAGACAATGGGCCGTCTCCTGAGTTCAAAAAGCCAGGCAGATAATCCCATTAGCAGAAACTCAAAGCACTTCATATGGTCAAGACAATACCCACTTCCTTGCCCCAAGCAATCAAAGGCAACAGCTCCCTCCATGGAACACAGGCAGAAAAATGAAAGAATATGTTCCTGTTATCCTTACATCATAAGCACCCCAATATATCACCACAGTGTCGATTCGATTTCCGAGCGCATTTCGATTATTTTTAGGTTCGATTGCCATGTAAAGTATGGCAAATTGACCTAATGATCCATCGAACCGCGAATCGGACATGTCGGAAATCAAATCGATGCGTATCGACGGACGCAACGAACGCGGAAACGCATGGTGTGTATCCAGCATTATACATCCCAGCTTTATCCATTTTGTGTCTCAGCAGGACATTGTTCTTGTTTCTAATTAAGAGAAAGTGTTACGTTGTGATAACTGAATTGTCAGTTAAAACAGCTTTAATAGATGACACTTAAGCCTGGACACCACATCCAATTTTGATTGGCCAATTATACCACTTGCCTGTAGTATAAGAGCCTACATACACAATATGTTCATAGTTTTCCATATCTGTTGACCTTCATACTACATGGAGGTGGTAAAATGATTGGCCAATCAAGATTGCATGTGTCTACACCCTAAGTGATTTTAAAAACCCTTGCTACTGTGTGTGCTACATTTGTTCATAGTATTGAAAATCTGTTGGCACTCATACTACATGGAGGTGGTAAAATTGGTCAGTGATTGACCAATTGAATTGTGTGTATGCACTGTTCCATTATAAATCTATGCACTTACAAGTCTGGTTGTTTAGCACGTTTCTGCACCCTTGCAGCACATCTGTCATTTCTAGTTTTATCCACCAATGTGGTGTTTGTTTCTTCTTCTGATGAGCTAACGTAGAGAAAACAAATAAATAAGTAAAATCCACTTTGCATCTAAGATAACATTATGCACATGTTTAATTGTTGTCAGTAGTCCCTATTCAGCTGTATGTAAAAAAAAAAAAAAAAAAATACAAAACTACGTTAGGCACATCTAACATACATACAAGCAAATCTTTTCCTCATGCTGTATTGTCTGGCTATGCATTTGTAGCAAATCACTTTCCCCCTTATCTTTTTGGTGGTGTTGGTTCTTTCTCCAAAGGGGCTGGCACACTATTTCTGAAAAACAAACAAAAATAAAAGCAACAATCAGCTGCAGTATTAGTGATGACAATCTTTTATATATAAATACATGAAAAGAGAGACAGATAAAGAAAGAGGGACAGATAGTTATATATATGTTCTTCCCGTGACAGTGTGGGTTTCCTCAAGGCAATCCAGTTTCTTCCCACATCCTACAAACATATTAATAAGTTAATTGGCTCCCCACAAAAACTGACCGTAGACTAGCATTAGACGTGTGCTTAGCTCTTACAAGTGGTGGTGTTTAAGAGATTTCTGTATCCTTGAAGCACATTAGTTATATTTAATTTTTTTTGTTCATTTCTTCATCTGATAAGCAGTCTAAGAAAACTGAAAAAAATAGAATTCACATTGCATCCAAGAAAGCATAATGTACAGCGCTGGGTTCTCTGTTCGAATCCCAGCCAACTCCACATCTGCAAGGAGTTTGCATACTCTCCCCATGTCTGTGTGGGTTTACTCCGGACACTCTGGTTTCCTCCCACATTCAAAAAACCTACAGATAAGTTAATTGGCTTCCCCTAAAATTGGCCCTAGAGTATGATACATGCACTACACAATACATACATAGACCTTAGACTATGGTAGGGATTAGATTGTGAGCCCCTCTGAGGGACAGTCAGTGACAACACAATATACTCTGTACAGTGCTGCATAATATGTCGGCGCTATATAAATAAAATAAAAAATATTCACTAGTAGTATCTAATCACTAAACTGACTGTTAGGCTAACGTAACATATACATACCAGCAAACACTATCCTAAAGCCTAGTGCAAGTTTCAATTATGATTGTTCATTGGCCAATCTATGACCAATTTTACTCCTTGCATCATGTTGTATGAGGGTTTTACCTGTACAACCTGCTCATAGGACTCAATACCTGTTACCCTCGTACTACATGGAGGTGGTAAAATTTGGCCAATCAAAATTTAAGGTCTGTACTCTTCTAAGCCCTTGTGATTTAAAAAGCTCTTGCTAATGTACCACTATGTGTGATCCCACATGAGGTATGTGGTTTTATAAAAATCCCCCATAGTACTACATTTAGAGCTTTTCATATAACAAGCACTTAGAAAAGGCTGCTAGTGGGTGCCAGGCCTTAGGGAGTCTAGTCCAAGGTATCCTCAGGGAATAGATGCTGACTTATTGAGTTCTGAACCCAGAACGCCTGTGCCAGAGGCAGAGCCTTTTGGTACACTATCCACCCACTATCCTATCACTTACGAGTCTTGTTGGTGAAGAGTGGTGTTCATGTTTTTCTTCATCTGATGAGGAAGACCTGAAAATAGAAAATTAGATTAAATTCACAGGGCATCCAAGACCGCACAATGCACATGTTCACTAGTTGTCAGTAGTCCCTACTCTCTAACCTTGAAAAAAAAAAATTGTTATGCACATGTAACACATACATACATATTAGCAAATGTTTTCTTCATGCTGTGTTGTCTGGCTATCCATTTCTAGCAAATCCTTTTCCCCCTGATTGGTGTTCTTGGTCCTTTTTTTCTTGGTCTTTTTGGTGTTCTTGGTCCTCCTTTCTCCAAAGGGGTTGGCACACTATTTCTGAACAACAAACATAAAAGCAACAACCAGCTGCAGTATTAGTGATGACAATCTTTTAGATATAAATACACGAAAAGAGAAAGATAGATGGACAGATATACAGTGGCTTGCAAAAGTATTTGGCCCCCTTGAAGTTTTCCACATTTTGTCACATTACTGCCACAAACATGAATCAATTTTATTGGAATTTCACATGAAAGACCAATACAAAGTGGTGTACACGTGAGAAGTGGAATGAAAACCGTACATGATTCCAAACATTTTTTACAAATAACTGCAAAGTGGGGTGTGCGTAATTATTCAGCCCCTTTGGTCTGAGTGCAGTCAGTTGCCCATAGACATTGCCTGGTGAGTGCTAATGGCTAAATAGAGTGCACCTGTGTGTAATCTAATGTCAGTACAAATACAGCTGCTCTGACAGCCTCAGAGGTTGTCTAAGAATATTGGGAGCAACACCATGAAGTCCAAAGAACACACCAGACAGGTCAGGGATACAGTTATTGCGAAATTTAAAGCAAGCTTAGGCTACAAAAGGATTTCCAAAGCCTTGAACATCCCATGGAGCACTGTTCAAGTGATCATTCAGAAATGGAAGGAGTATGGCACAACTGTAAACCTACCAAGACAAGGCCGTCCACCTAAACTCACAGGCCGAACAAGGAGAGCACTGATCAGAAATGCAGTAGAGAGGCCCATGGTGACTCTGGACGAACTGCAGAGATCTACAGCTCAGGTGGAGGAATCTGTCCATAGGACAACTATTAGTCATGCACTGCACAAAATTGGCCTTTATGCAAGAGTGGCAAGAAGAAAGCCATTAACAAAAAAGCATAAGAAGTCCCGTTTGCAGTTTGCCACGAGCCATGTGGGGGACACAGCAAACATGTGGAAGGTGCTCTGGTCAGATGAGACCAAAACTGTACTTTTTGGCCAAAATGCAAAACGCTGTGTGTGGCGGAAAAAACTGCACATCACTCTGAACACACCATCCCCACTATCAAATATGGTGGTGGCAGTATCATGCTCTGGGGGTGCTTCTCTTCAGCAGGGAAAGGGAAGCTGGTCAGAGTTGATGGGAAGATGGATGGAGCCAAATACAGGGCAATCTTGGAAGAAAACCTCTTGGAGTCTGCAAAAGACTTTAGACTGGGGCGGAGGTTCACCTTTCAGCAGGACAATGACCCTAAACATAAAGCCAGGGCAACAATGGAATGGTCTAAAACAAAACATATCTGTGTTAGAATGGGCCAGTCAAAGTCCAGATCTAAATCCAATCAAAAATCTGTGGCAAGAGCTGAAAACTGCTGTTCACAAACGCTGTCAATCTAATCTGAGCTGGAGTGGTTTGGCAAAGAGTGAACAAGGATTTCAGTCTCTAGATGTGCAAAGCTGGTAGACATACCCTAAAAGACTGGCAGCTGTAATTGCAGCAAAAGGTGGTTCTACAAAGTATTGACATAGGGGGGCTGAATAATTACGCACACCCCACTTTGCAGTTATTTATTTGAAAAAAATGTTTGGAATCATGTGTGATTTTTGTTCCACTTCTCACGTGTACACCACTTTGTATTAGTCTTTCACGTGGAATTCCAATAAAATTGATGTTTGTGGCAGTAATGTGAAGAAATGTGGAAAACTTCAAGGGGGCCGAATACTTTTGCAAACCACTGTACATGTTCTTCCCATGACAGTGTGGGCTTCCTCCAAACAATCTGGTTTCTTCCCACATCCCACAAACATATTGATAAGTTAATTGGCTCCCCCCAAAAACTGAACGTAGACTAGCGTTACAAGTGTGCTTAGCACTTACAAGTGTTGTTGTTTTTTTAAGAGGTTTATGTATCCTTGTAGCACATTTGTCATTTAGTTTTATTCGACGATGCAGTGTTTATTTCTTCTTCTGATGATGATGAGCTAATGCAGGGAAAACAGAAAAAATGAGAAAATTCACATTGCATGCAAGATGCTGGTTTATCGGGTTCTGAACCCTGGTCTCCTATGCCAGAGGCAGAGCCTTTAACCAGTACACTATCCAGTCACTATCCTATCACAAGTTTTTTTTTTTTTTTTTTGTTTAAGAGTGGCGTTCATTTTTTTTCTTTATCTGATGAGGAAGAGCTGAAAACAGAATATGTACATAAAATTCAAACGGTCGGCATCCAAGACAGCATAGTGCACATGTTCACTAGTTGTTGCTAGTCCCTATTCACTAACCATTAAAAAAACTGTAAGGCACATATGAAATATACATATCAGCAGTTCTTTATTCTGTAATGTCCAGCTATCCATATCTAACAAAGCACTACATGGATGGGGTAAAACTGGTCAGTCATTGGCCAAACAAAATTGAATGTGTATGTAGGCTTAGATTAAAAATATATTCACTTACAAGTGTGGTTTAAAAGGTTTTTGCACTCTTGGAGAAGATGCACATTTGTCATTTTTTAGTTTTAACCATCAATGTGGTGGTTATTTCTTCTTCAACAGATGAGATTGAGCTGATGCTGAGAGAATTTCATGAAATTCAACTCTACACAAGATAGCAAGTACACATGTTTATAGCTGATGGTAGTCCCTATCCACTAGCTTTATAAAAATGATGAATAAACGGTATATCTATCTCTATCTATATAATGCAATATGTTGGCACTTTATAAATATATTTATCTGGCATCAGCCAATCCGCTTTACTGTTGGAAAATGGGGTTTTTACTGTAATATAAATGATACATAATTATATAATTAGCCTTGTGGTAAAACCAATGGCAATATACTATACCTGCTTTCCATGGCCTGTGTTGTACATGTTTTAGGCTCTTTAACAGCTTCCGGTTTTGACCTGGAAAAAAAAAAAGTAGCAGGAATGATTTTTACAAATAAGTGCAAGATACAAAGAGGAATAGTTACATACCTTATGGGTGCCCCTTTTACGTAACATCCATGAATTTCAAGAAAACTGATGAAAGGATACGGGATCTGAGCCCTTATAATGCAAGTCTTTATAATCCATGATGGTGAGTTTTTTTTTTTTTTTTTTTTAGAATCCGCATGTTTTCTCTGGCTTCCAGGTCCGTACAGACATGCGACTATAGTCGTTTGAAACGATCGTTCCCGACGTCATCGGCCGACGATCGTTCATAAAAGTATAACAAACGATCGTTCCAACGACCGACGAACGACAGATGTAGTCAACGAACGATCCATCCCGCCCGATAATTTTAACCGACGGTCGTTACATAGACGTATGTCTGTACAACGATCGGTCGTTGATCGTTCGTTCGTTGCCTACAGCACATGCGCAATTACATTTTTTTCTCATATTTGTGACCCCACACACCAATACAATGAAAAACAATAGTCTTGGGTTGATTCAAGCTTTTATCTCAATATATTTTGAGTCACGAATGGTACAAAATACATTGTACATAACCTGAAAGCTTTAGAACATGTAATATAACTCTTAAAAAATCTTAAATTGTTATACTTATAATTATATTTATAATTGGTAAAAGGGTGTATATAATAATTATGATATAATTATAATATAATATAATATTATAATATATATATAATTATAATATATAATATATAATTATCTAATTATAATATACTATATTATACATATAATTAAGTATAATTTTTAAAAGGGTGTATATTCCCCTCCCACAGTGGCTTGCTCATGCAGTAGGCAAAGGCCGACTCTGACTCCAAATCCACAGCCCTGGATACAATGACAGCAGCCATTAAAACCTTCATTGAACATAAATATCCATCATAACCATACATAGGTCATTCATGACTCCTGTGGAGTCTACTTCTTATTTTATCTTCTGACCTGCATCCTGTGTGTCCACTGTTATAATTAGAAAGTTCTGTCCTCCATGTTGAAAGTGGCCCGAACACCATAACCGCTTCCTGTTTCAAATGTAATCGCAGTCACTGGAGCCATAGGGAAATGGTGACAATATCTAGCAGGGTCAGTTGTAACTGACAGCGGTTGATATATAAGTGACAGCAACTGATGTTTTTGTTTTTTTCCAAACTTGTTTATCACCTTGAATTGTTAATTGTGTAGCAAACATGGTTATCTTATGGGAGGAATAGATTTTGAGGTTATTATGTTGGATTCATTTGCATGTAGATCATGTTTCTTTTGTGTCAAATTATTGTCCTTTAGGCATGTTCCCTTTAATCCAGGGTTCCCCAACCCTGTCCTCAAGGGCCACCAACAGAGCATGTTTTGTGCTAATCCACAGAGGTAGTTATTCAGCTCTGCTGAGTCAAGAATTAACTCACCTGTGCATGTTAGTGGTTTTTTGCAAACCATGTTATATTGGTGGCCATTGAGGACATGGTTTGGTGAATTCTGCTTTAATCTACAGGCGCACCCAATGTGAATTAAAATAGTGCACGGTCATTAAAGGGACACTTAAGTCAAACAAAAAAAATGAGTTTTACTCACCTAGGCCTTCCAATAGCCCCCTGCAGCTGTCCGGTGCCCTCGCTGTCTCCCTCTGATCCTCCTGGCCCCGCCAGCAGCCACTTCCTGTTTCGGTGACAGGAGCTGACAGGCTGGGGACGCGAGTGATTCTTCGCGTTCCCAGACACATTAGCACCCTCTATGCTGCTATATGGTATATGATATATGCTATAGCAGCATAGATGGCGCTATTGTGGCCAGGAACATGAAGAATCACTCGCGTCCCCAGCCTGTCAGCTCCTGTCACCGAAACAGGAAGTGGCTGCCGGCGGGGCCAGGAGGATCGGAGGGAGATGGTGAGGGCACCGGACAGCTGCAGCAGGCTATTGGAAGCCCCAGGTGAGTAAAACTCATTTTTTTTGTTTGACTTAAGTGTCCCTTTTAAGAGCTAGTAGTGTGCTATAATTAAAGTGAAGCTACAGACTCAAAAACTAGACAGCTAGCTGTAGAGAAAAGGCTTGATAGTTCCTTCACACTTTCACAGCATCAGAACTTATGGTTTTGAACATAATTGTGTGCTGGTGCATTAAATTGTAAAGAGCAACTTCTGCATAAACAAACATACTGTCATGAAGTGACATTAGGTATGTGAATTCTCTCCCAGACATATTATATTGTCTTACCCACCCTGTTTTACAAGGACAGGCAAATGCTTTCTTTCATGAGGGCAGCCATCTTTTTAGTAAAAAGGACGTGACAAGGAGCATGAGACAGTTCAAACTGTCCTGTGTCCTGAGCAGCTCTCCCAGTTGTTACACAACGTGGACAATAACATACTAAATCACATCATGCTTTGCACACCATTACAGTGATAAGGCCACCCACTTTTATTTGATGTGTTGCGCTTAGCTACAAATGCAGCTACAAATGATGCTTAGGTGATAATAGCAAAGTGCATCTGTTGAGAGATTGTTACAGAAACACCTACCTTTTTCATTTAATCTGTTTCGAATAGTAGTGTGGAGGTAAATTTTAAGATACACCCCATCCAAACACTTAAACAAATTAGGTACAATTATAATAGCCAAAGCATACTGATATTGTGGAAGTGGTTATTGACGTTGCCTAGCAAAAGAGTTGTGATCCACACACAGGACAGTTTGAGCTGTGTCTCCTGCTTTGTCACCTCGTGTCAACAATGTTTTATACATATCTGGCCCTTCCTCCAGTCCCCCTCTGATCAATCAGTCCCTAGTTGTCGTCCACCACCATATGGATTTTCTGTTCTGAGGCCCTCTAATTCGGCAACGCAGCACAGTCAGGCCAGGTGCCAACCTTACAGGCATGCGCATTCTGCACGTGTACAATAGTGCTAGGCCGGTGTAGTAGGTTGCCGGGAGTGTAGTCTGTGCATGCAAACTAAGCAAGGCTCCCTCAAGTACCTGTACTCATAGCAGAAGATCCAGGTGGCAGACGACGACAGCAAGTAACTGATTATGGTGAAGGGGTCTTGACGAAGGTGCCGGTATGTGTAAAAATTTAATTTAACCTGCCTCATGTTTTTTGGGTCACACAGTATAATACACTGTACATATACACTCCACACAGAGCTGCAGCTAATACACTGATAATGTTGTGCACATTGAAGTCAGAGGTTGACACATCGAACACATATAATTAAATGCAGGAGTCAGTCGTTTGAATTGTCTAAAAAATACACAGGCCTGATTGTATGACATAAAGCAATATGGCAATTTACAAATAGTAAAACAGATTATCAAACATATATACATGTTTTTCAATAAGTCCAAAAAATGATGATCCCATTTTGCTTACTCCTGGAAACCAGGCAAAAGTAGATCCATGTCTTCTTGACGCTGCAGCACCTCCTGCTGGACTTTACTTATCGAAGCCCACATGTTTGTTTTTATAATTTCTAAATTATTATATTCATCCACTGCCTGCTCTTTGATGCTGAGTATTTGTTCTTTGCCTGTGAAAATAGATGACATATATCATTGTCAGAATACTCGTCTTCATGCTCTTATAGCCTTTATTCAATAAGTCCTTGGACATAAGGACATGTCAAGTGCTATACAGTGTTCCCTCTGGTGTTTAAACTTGCTCCGAACAGTGCTTAAACTAGTGAAAGATGCATAACATTTGGAAGTTATCTTTCTCCTCTGGGAAAATATATCAATTTTGCCAACATATGACATTTTTTAATTAGTTCATTTTGTACATAAAGTGCGTCTGACGCTATTTGTAATGTGAAAATTGCACTAACTAAAAGGCGTATCTTGGCAGTTGTTGTTTAGTGGGAAAGAGGAGAAAGAGAGCTTCAAAATGGACAGCATCTTTCAATAGATATCGTACTGCTCGGAGTTGCTTAAAATTTTTTTATCTTACTATACATGTGCTGCATGCTAAATGTTTTGACAAATGATGTTCAAGACACATCTTTGCCAGCAATCGTCTGTGCTGTATACAAAGCCCATGCATAACACATGTGTAGCTTAATTAAGCCATTTGTCACATAAAGGATACTTCACCAATAACCTGAATACACTTAACACACATTAGGTCCACATGTATGTTTCGACTCTATTATCTGTAAAACAGTAATGTGTAACAGGTGTGTATTTGTATAGAATTTCCCGAATGTTTTGTGATCACGCTGTCAGTATGTGTAGGTGGTGTGAAGTTATATTTCCCATAATACACACTGTGTTTTGTGATTATGAATGTTTACCTTATAAAAGTGTTTGTAGATACATGCCACACATGTGTGACTGTGTACCTAATGTTACACAAACGTACTACTGTGTATACTGTAATGTGTACTTACTTAGTTTGATGTACTTGTGCATTCGTGACAAATGGCTTGCTCCAGGAACTTCATCTTGTTCACCTTGCTGTTGTTCGATATGGATTTCTGTCAAAGAATGTGAATAGTAATGTTAAATAATCAAGTTAAAAGTGGTTATTGTTAGTGTAACAAAAACCTGGTCAAGTGGATCCAAGAATGAACAAAAGCAAGTAACTTTAATACATATGTTCGTTCACATTTCTATACTTACAACAGCAGCTGGAAGCGGTAATATGCGAAATATTACATCTTTTCATCATCAGGGTACACAATGACACCATTCATGTAGTTCGTGATCTTCTTCTAAAAAAGGTCACGTCATGGTCATCTTCTGTAACAAATACCAAAACTCAATGTGCCCCTTGAAAATTTTTCTATGTGTCAATTAATGGCTCAAGCACCTCTTCTCAAGATCCATCTCCCATTATCATTTTGATACTCCCAACACCGTTGGTGAAATGGTTAGCAATAGTACAAATTATACTATTAATAGTCTTCACCAATGGGGTTTTCATAACGGTCAAGTTGTTTAAAAGTATAATTAGGCCATTGTCCTTTTGGATTCACTTAACATTGGTCCCAAAACATGTAAGAACACTCAGAAAAGTGAGGTAGACCACAAATATGCTTTGACCATGCACCTATGACCACACACCAAGGTGACGTAAATTACAGAAACATATGTTAGTGTTATTGATATTGTATTTGTGGACTACTTACGTTCAACTTATCTGTGTCCTTGTCAGCTCTGCTGACAGATGTGTTATCATGACATTAAAAAGGACAGACAAGAAGCATTAATTACATGTCCGCATTTGCTTACATACACAACTATAGTGTGGTGGTGTCGTGCGTGAGCATTTGTTATACTCACCATAAGTTGACAGTGTGGCTGGTTGTCCTACATCCTCTGTTGGGACTTCGGTCAAAACTACATAATCTAGTAGAAGGAAAGCTTACTTAATGGGTGATGATTTATCTTTGTGTGTAGGATAGTGTGAAAAAGTATGATTTGTGGATTTCTCACCACTTCCTCTAAATTGTATCCTTTGTAAAACATTTGGAGAAGTACTACAGACATGTGGACAATTTGAGTTACCCTTGTTCTATGTGTACATGTCCCAGAACACATTAGTTCTTGTGAGTAAATACTGTGTGTGTTAAAGTTATGCAATGCTTATTGGCATTGCTTTGGAATAGTTAGGTTTGTGGACAATGTGCTACATGCGTAGCCTAATATCTATTTATTTGAACACTTACTGGGTTTGTACAACACCATTTTACAAAACAACATGAACTGATTTGTTTTGCCTGTGTTCATATTCACAGTGACACATGTTGATAAACAAATGGTGTCCTAACATTTAAAAACAATAACATTAATGTCGCACTATACAAATAATACATTACTTATGACAGTCGCATTGCTAGTGTAACATACCGCCAAGCCCCAAGGCCACGTGTATCTCAATATGTTAACACCAGATGTCATACAAACATTGTTCCCTGTCAGATTGACTCTGACAATAGATTGATATTATAGGTGACTTAATTGCTCATAGATAGTGACATATTGTTAGCTTTTCTACAGAAAACAATGTGGTGTTCTATCACTGTGGGTGGGCCACGGCCACACACTTACATTACATGCTCCAGCCATAGCAAGGATCATGGTGCCTTGGGACTCATCTTGGCTGCAGCCTGTCTTCACACAAATTACTGCCGTTGAGCTCTAAACAGTACAGGGCAGACTAATGTTTATGCTTTGTTGGGACAATAATGTATGTGTAGGTGGAAGAAAGAAGGTGAGAAGAGGCAGCGGATAAACCATTGACTTGTGGCATACACTTGAGGAATTTATTTGCCAGTAGTGGAGCGGTTTGTGCATTATCGGACCACTATCAAGGCAATCATGAGCTGCCAGCCTGTGTGTGTGTGTGTGTGTGTGTGTGTGTGTGTGTGTGTGTGTGTGTGTGTGTGTGTGTGTGTGTACTAGAAAACTTTTTTTATAATATATAACAATAAAAACAAACTGTGGTTTCATCAGCATATGCACAACGATT
This sequence comes from Hyperolius riggenbachi, assembly GCF_040937935.1. Taxonomy (NCBI): domain Eukaryota; kingdom Metazoa; phylum Chordata; class Amphibia; order Anura; family Hyperoliidae; genus Hyperolius; species Hyperolius riggenbachi. The sequence goes on along the minus strand of NC_090657.1, from coordinate 151,987,451 downwards.
TGACAAACAAACAAAGACCTGTATATGTGTCTAAAAATGGTGACCTGTATGTGGCCCTTTAAAAGGTTGTGACATAACCAATGTAAGTATGAACAGGTTTGACATTGTTATGAAAGGAGTCAACATGCAGATTGCTAACAAACAAATGTTACTTACCAGTGGCCTCTGCCAGCACAAACCTGTCAGCATGTCCCTTGCTGGTCCTCTGCTGTCAGACCTTCGAGGCATCTCTGGCCTGGTCCTCTGGCGATTAGGTCTAAACAGCCTCCTGGTCGCTCAATACTGCACCAGCGCAGGCCACTCATGCCCACCTGGCGGTGATTGACAACACTGCTTATGTTGGCACACTACAAACTGTGAGGTTGCTGTGACCTCATTGCCGGGGACTAGGATGGAGATTCTTCAAACAGCTGATGGCAGAGGTGCAACAAGGGACATGCTGGGAGGTTTGGCCTGCCGGAATGGCGTGGCACTTTGGATGTATGTGCACACAATCAGCATGAAGACTCCTTCAAGGTGTGTTCTTTCACATAAAACTATTATAGCCATTATGACGACATGTGTCTATACAGATTACTTGGATGACCACTAAACAAATGCATATGCTCACCAGAATCATGTGTATCTGCAGTGTCCTCCGGATCTTCTTGCCTGACTTCTGCCTCCTCATCTGTTAACATAAACAGTAATATTGTGTGTTAGCAACACCTTATGTAAAGCAACTACTAATTCTATGGTATGTATACTAACCTTCTTCTGTATGTTCAATTTGCTCAGGATCCTGACTCTCTCTTCTACTTCCTCCATGCCTTGAGGTTCCTCAACAGTGTCGTCGTGATGTTCCCCTGACACCATAGCAGCATCATCATCCTCCTCCTGTTGCTGTTGTCTGGCTCGCATCCTCCTTCGACGTTCTTTTCGTTCTGTTATATGTGAATAGTAAAAAACAATATTGTAGAGGACATAAATAATCTATTTGACATATATTTCATCACCACTATCAGGATACAATGCACAATGATTCACTTTCCGTGTATTATGACTTGGATAATGCTTTTGGTTATTACTAGATGTGGAGATTTCCCACAAAATCCCTATATATGTGCACCTCTTTTGTTGCTGCACACTGCAACAGATATTACATATCATATAAAAATGTGTGTTAAAAACATCTTTACTATACTGTGATATCACAGTCATAATGTAAACCTTAAGTACGTTTTGTTGTCATATTTTGAAACATGGACAGCACTGACTGTACACCCACATAATGTCAGAGTGGCAAAATGGTTATGATAACATGAAACACTACTTGATATATAAACTTACTTTGTTTCTCGATTTTGGCTCGCAGGTCCTGTAAAACATCTTCTTCCCGCAGTTTGAGGTCAGACCATCTGCGCTGCAGATGGTTTTTACTGCGCACAACATTGCATTTTATTTCCAGTGAAGCTATGACTTTGTCAAGGATGCGATTTTTTTTCTGGCCAAGGGCTGTTTATAGACCTTCTTCCTCCCATCATAATCGTGTTTGTCCAATATCCTAACCATCTCCATTTCTGGCTTGCTCATCGCTGTGGCACGCATACTGCTGCTGTGTGTAGTCATTTCTGAAATCAGAATGCAGTCTACGCTATGAAGGAAGGAAATGACATCACAGGAAATAGACTACACCCTTACGACGCTCGTACGCATGTGCGTATGTACGTACGTACATCAATCCACTACGACTATTTAAATGCAGCATTTGTGAAGATTCAACTGTGATGTCCTACCAACAGTTTGTGTGCAATCCAGCATGGCTCAGCCTACTAGGTATGTTTATGATCGTTCATGTACCAGCATTTGTAGACATTTTTGTTAAGGAGGATATGAAGCTGTCCAGTGTACGCGGGTTACTTAGAACGCACGTTACTATGCTTACGTACGTTCAAAATGCCGCTTTCAAACGTACATTACACAAACGTACGTTCTGCATTACATACTATAATTAGTTATGATGCATTTTGTTTTTTCATCACAGCCATAATGATGTATGTTTTGATAGTATGTTATTACATACATATTTATATTTTGTTTGGTAATTACTACACATTGAACTAAGGTAGCTTCATCTTATTAATGGGTCTGTATTGTTAATTTAGTTTAGACACTTACCTAGTGTTATGTGAATATTGCAATGTAGTTCCACATGTCCGCATTGCTTTAGGTGACATAGGTACTGACCTATATTGCTCACAATACATAGTTGTGAACATATAAATGATAGTGCAAGTTTGTGTGTGATAGTAATTGAATGTCTACATTATCTAGAATTATCTGAGTTTTCTCCCCTTTCATACCCACAGTAATGTGACTGCTGATATATTTACTAACCCCGAGTTTCTAAAGGAATTTCTGGAGCTGTACAGGGCACATCCATGCCTTTGGCAAATAAAGTCAAAAGATTACTCAAACCGACATATGAAGGCAAAAGCACACAAAGAACTTGTCCAATTGTGCAAACCACTACTTCCAAGTGTTAATGTTGAATTAGTAAAGAACAAGATTCAGAATTTAAGAACTGTGTTCAAAAAAGAACTAAAAGTACGCGATTCACAGAGATCCGGAGCATCTGCAGATGACATTTATACTCCCCGTTTATGGTACTATGATCTACTCCTCTTCACTGCAGACCAAGAGGAACCCAGGCAATCGGTTAATAGCCTTGAAAACGACAATGCAGAAACTGAATCCGATGGACAACAACCACATGACCCCGGGCTATCCGAAGAGGTAATACTGTTTGAATGGCAATTTATTAATACACTAAAAATGCTATAGCATCAACTGTGTACCAGGACAACTGAAGTGAGACGTGTAGGCTACCAGATTTGTACACTTACAAACTACCTGACTATCCTTGTGAAGCTATGTGTGTCATTTTTAAAGGCAAACATGGAAAGCAGCCATGTGACAATGCACGGCACGTGTTGTAGTAACAATGTCACCTATGACAACATAACCGCCATGATTGGATGCGGTGTGATTGATACAAACATTTGGGAAACACACCAGCAGACCGGAAATCACATTAGGTTAGTAAGAAGAAAAATCAAACAAGGTCTGGCTGAACATCAATCTTACTTCATTTACCCTTTTAAGGGCTGTGTGCACAAGTCTCAAAATAACAAACACTGACAGTCATCAATTAAAGTAAGGCCCTATTACTCACATCATTATGGCCCATATGGTGTGATTGTTAAACACACTGTGTTAACAAATATCAGACAGTTAATATGTTGAAACATGTCCAGCATATGTATTAGGGGATATGAAAGTGTTTTGCTAACCGTTTTTGTAATACAAAAAACAGCAATGCACAGGCCATTAACAAGCATGGTGATCGTGTGTGGAGTCAAATTATATTGGGGTATGTGCATGGTTGATTTCAGGTGTCTGCATAAGAAATTACATCATTAACATATAACTGCAGCAGTGAGGACTTAACTTTTTGCCCTCGTCACACTACCAGACCGTTTCAATGGTCATGTGCATTACTAACATTGTGCACATTATATCAATGTTCACACTAGAGGTATGTCATTTTTGATTACACACCCATCGAATAGCATTTGCAAGAGGATTACAAAGGTCTGGTGATGTAATGTTGTAAGGACTGTGAAGTCGTAAACAATCTATCCCTGGTGTCCTATATGGCAGAATTAAATGTCAAACTACTACCAGCTATGACCTAAGAAAATTACAGTTGCATACTCAATAAGTGTGGAATTACAATACACAACACACATGAGTGTGCCTACTTTACAATACAATACATTAAGCTCATCCAAAAACATTAGTCTGTATTCGAAAATTGTTACATGACGCTATACCGTACACATCAGGACAGTGCTGGGTATAGGCAACTTCACACACACATAAAGCAGAAAAGGTGGATTGTCAACTCTACATGCACACTGTAATGTAGCAATAATTTGATTTAGACATGATCACTTTCAATGTTCAACAAGAAGTTGTAGCATGAGTCATGAAGTGTGAGACCAACACGTTAGCTCCTTGAGTGGATGAGTGTTACCTGCACGAAAACATTACAAACTGTATGTGACCTATTAATGGATGTATGCTTGCCGTTTTTTAAATGCAGTGTTAAGGCTCATACACACATCACAACATAGTGTTTATAAAATGTGACATCACAGACCAATATTAACACCCTTAAAGTAGTATGATAGGCATACCTTCACAGTTTGGCCTATGGAGCTGAAGTCCACATCAGAATCACATTTTGGATTGATGCTGCACACAAACATGCTGTACATACACTAAATATCTGCTCCGGATAAAGATCAATTTCTGCTCATTGCATTCCTAGTGTATGATATTAGCAGATGCTCATGCAAAAATAATAGAAAAGACATTCATCTGCACATCACACAATCATCAGCAGATCTGATAATCCATACCGGTGTATCTGATCTGCAGAAGAATGTCTGTTCAACAAGGTATGTACTAGGATCTGCAGATATCATACAATCTGAATGCATTTTGCTTGCACAGATCGTTTCCAGTAACATATCTTTAGCAGATACGTCTCGTTACAAGGACTACTGCATCTTTGTGAGCAGCAGCTTGCTCGGATTTTGATATGATGGGGAGTTCAGCTACATTGAAGAGAATGTATAGGTATGGCTATCATACTACATGGAAGGGGGTTAAATTGGTCTGTGATTGTTCAAATCCCAAGCAATATGTTGTGATGTGTATGAGCCTTTAACATGTCCATTAATATCATCTATTTGAACTAGATTGGTAATGGGCCTGTAGTAAAAACACGGTATAACCTTTTTTGTACGTAAATTTGTATTGCCTTTATATTCTGCTAATGTATGTGTACTCTCTTCACACCCAGAACACAGAACCATCAACATCACAGGAATCTACACAGAGCACACAGAAAGCACCAGGAAAAGTAGGGAAAAAGGTATCCAAATTGCCACTCAAAAAAACCCGCAAGAGGATGATTGGGATTCTTGAAGATTGTCAAGATGCAATGGAACAAGCTAAAACTATAATGAACCAAAAAGACGATGAGTTTGATGCATTTGGAAATATTGTGGCAAGTAAATTGCGTGCACTCACAAATGATAAAAGTTGTGTTACAATCCTCAATTCTAGATTTGCTAAATAAAGCACAACTCAATATTGGGGAGCCATCATACCCAAACATCAGCCATGGCCCACAATTACCAACTATACCAACCCACACAATGCAACCACACTTCCAAACACAATACCCTCCAAACTACCCTGTCGAACAATATCACGGTAATCATCATTATGCACATACTACACATAGTGACCATGCACATAACAAACATAACCAGTACTATCCAGAGCAAGCTGAGCACTTTTGGCCCATTGAAAAATATCTGACATTTGTATAATCAATATCTTGTATGAGAAACCTAGTTTAAAATGCAAGTGTTGAACGTGATATGTAATGGCTATTCCATGTAAATTTTGTGGTAGCGTTATGTACTGAAAAATAAAGGAAATGTGTTGCAGCAAATATAGTATGTATGTTTTTCAATCAAACATATTAGCTAAACTCTATCTGGTGTTGAACATGTACACACAGTGCTAACTGTGTACCTTTGTTTGATGTTCCAGTTGCATACGTTTGAAGAGGAACATGAGTCAATAATTTCTGTCACAGACCTGCTACAAACATGCTGATCATGGTTTTGTAATGATATTCCACTGTTTTATGTGAGCTGCATGCTTGTATAAGGGTTATGATAGACACAATACAGCTCCATCTTGGGATGTGTGGCCTAGAAGTACCACATTATAGTACTACATATTAACCTTTTGATGTGACGGACAACTCACGCTGATGGGCGTGGCCGCTGCGGCAGACCCACGACCGTCTAACGCCAATTGGCCTAAAGTCGTGGCTCTCTGTTTTGCAGAAGATTGCGTGCATGCTGCGCAGGCATCTCCTGCTTGGGGGGGTGAGCTCCGTCTCGCAATAAGTTTGCAAGCAGCTATTTTTGAACTGGAGACTGTTAGACGACAATATCGCCATCTAGTTAGATGCTGTAGCACTGCAATCAGCAGCAGCGCTGCACTGGATACAGCCCTCTGCCACGGCTGTCCCCCTGGGGGACAAGAGAGCGATTGACTCTCATAGACAGAAGCCGATGACAGGCGATCGCCATAATTGGCTGGATGTATGGAGGGAGGGATTTGAAGAAATAGAGGAAACTTTTGTCACAACATTTTAAAAAATAACATTTGAAATAAAGGTCACATTAAATGTTGGGAGCAATCCAACACCACCAACAGAGAGATCTGTTGGTGGTGAGAAAAGGGGGGGGGGGAACAGCCCTGCAGAGGTAAATGTGAGGATGTAATATGCTGCCAACAACAAATTGTATGCATGTACAGACCGGTGAACCTCTGATATGCAGTATAATATTCTAAAAGTTGACACACATAACAGACACACATACACTATACTTAACTAATGGGAAAGAACCATAACAGGAAACTTGAGTAAATTATAACACTATCTTTACTCCAGATACAGGTAATCAAATGTCAAAACATTAGGAAAAAGGCACTAAACAGAACCAACTGTATTAAAATATTTGCAATACATATCCCTGCCGATTTTGGCCTCAGCTGTTGCATTGCGGGGTGCTGCTATTTGTAGGGCAGTCAGGACATTGGCATTGTCCCTCCACTCCCCTGGTACTATACGTCCTGCATCACTGTCCTCTCGATCCACTGCCTGCTGAGGTAAGTAGTTCACACCATATTGCTTACGCAAAAAATTATGGAGAATACAGCATGAAAAAACCACTTGGTCTATTTTGTCAATTCTCAGGTGTATGGCAGTGTGGAGAATTCTAAACCGGTTAGCCAGGATTCCAAATGCATTTTCCACCAATCGCCGGGCACGAGATAGACGGTGGTTGTAGACTTCACGTTGTCTATTTAGAGTTTTCTGAGGGTATGGCTTCAAAATGTGTTGGTGTAAAGGGAATGCCTCATCGGCAACAAATACAAAATTTAAACCAAATTTGGTGTCAGCAGTAGTAGGCAAATGAAGGTTGTTGTTCTTTAACCTTTTCATAAATGATGTTTGGTCCACCACTCCACCATCTGACATTCGGCCATTTTTACCAATATCTACATAAATGAATTCATATCTGGCATTAACAATTGCCATTAAAATTATACTAAAAAAAACTTAATAGTTATAATAGTACGATCCTGATTTTGCTGGTGGCCGAATCCGAATATGCTTGCCATCGATTACTCCCCCACAGTTGGGAAAATCCCATAAGGTAAAGAAATCTTCGGCAATTGCCATCCACTCTTCTGATGATTGTGGAAACTAGGAGCAGAGGAAACAGTTACATTAGTACACATGTTAGCATATGCACTGAAATGATGATGCCACTAAATATGATGGCATGGATACAAATTACTATAACAATACATATTACATGTAACTAAACATTAAAAAGTTTGATACTGACCTTAAGATATTCCTCTCTCTTAAGCCATCTATTAACGCCTGGAAAGTTTCTGGTATAATAATTCCTAGAGATTGTGCGGAAATGCCAACAGTAAACTTGAGATCCTGTAACGATCTTCCCGTTGCTAAATAGCGCAGAGTGGCACACAAGCGCTGATCGGGGCTGATGCTTTTTCGCATCCAGGTATCACATTTTTTAATGTCAGCAGTCACTACCGAAAGTAAAAAATCATAGGCACTGTCTGGCATCCTTAAATCATTTTTAAAGTCCTCGGGGCATGAAAGCCGCAATTCACGAACCAAGTTATGACTCAAGAAATCCCTTTTCTGGAGCCAACTCTTCATCCAAGGCTGACCTTTCTTCTTTTGAAAAAACATAATATTCCTATGCACTTGCAATAAAGTGAAAAAAGCAACTGCTGCTCTCTTGCGCCTAGAGAGATGGCTAGGCATGGCCAACAAATATAGAATTTGAAACAACGAACGAACGTTATGCTATCTCCGAAACTGACGTTTTGGAGTATTACTGCACGTGCACGGTAGACCAATAGTTTTGCACGCTTTTATAGTGTTACCACGTCATTTCCCGTTAACGACCGTTCGTTACATAAAGATGGTTTCATAATTACGCAACTTCCTAAAATCTACCACTGATGTCGGCCTTTGATAGAAGTCATTTCCTTTTTTCTATTGACTCTCACTTTATACGTCAGTCATTAGAAAACACGCCATTGGTTTATAAACTTTTTAAACGACCGAGCGGTGTTAAGTCATTTCTTGCTGCGTGCGCAACGATCGGTCGTTGATCGTTCGGTCAGGAACTCTTCTCCAGCGACCGTCGGCCGATCTTTACTTTAAGATCGTTCGTCGTTTGACACGAACGATTGTTATTGCATGTCTGTACGTAGCCTCAGACACCAGGTTTTCAATTTTCTTCCTTAGAAGCCTTTGCTCTGCAGGTTCTTCTCAGATGCACAGAAAGTGTATCTTGAACTTTAAGACACAACTTGCACCCCAAAACAACGGTTTTTGTTTCCTGTAAGAAAATAACAGACTATATATATGGATATGTAGGAGAGAAGATAGAAGATATTGGGGTATAAAAGGATACAGCTTACCAATTAGATTCCATTTTTAGAGTTTCCTTTTTATATTCTTTGAAAGAAACAGCTCACAGGAAGAGTGGCAGGCAGGTTTTAAAGCACTGGTAGGCAGGTTTAAAAAAATGTAAATGCCATTGAGAAAGGGAGGGGATATACAAATGTAGTTTATTACATCTTTCTAATCTATATCCCACCATCTAGTCTCTGGTTTAATTTTGGTTTCAGACTAGGTGACAAAAATGCAAAGCTGGAGACAACACTTCACTTAAAACATGCCAAAAGTTCAGCATGGATGGATTTAGCATGGCATTGCAAAAACTCCATCTTCAAAGTAGTCCATAGCTCCCAACTGTCCCCTTTTTTTTTTTTTTTTTTTTTTTTGGACTCCTGTGCAGATGTAAATAGGTATTGAAAACCATTAAATGTGTTGCATATACTGTAAATGTTTTTTTATTGAAGTTGATATATATTTCTCTTTTAATTGTTAAAATGAATGAGAAGTAATGGTGAAGTCGTAGGTAGTAAGGATAAGGGTGGTGGTGGTAGGGATCAGCTTGAGAGTGGATTTGATGGCAAAATGGCTTTTAAGCGTGAGCTTGCGAATGCAGGTATTGAGGTCTGTGAAAACTTTGAACATACTTGATTGGTTAGTGGGGCAGAAAGGCCTTTTTCTATAAGTAATGTTTCAGGTTCACGAAGACAATGTTTTGAAAGGCTAAAGATGCAGTTTCAATAATTGCTGGGTACAATGAGGCTGGAAGAGCTGTTAACGTATTTTTTTTTTGTTTTCTCCTCTATCCCATGACAAGAGTCTGTCTGTAAAATGTGGGCATTGGGGTATAACGCATGGTGTAACACTTGTGTGTCTGTTAACAAGGTTGTCTGAATAATGTGAAGGTTTTTCCCAAATGTTTTGGAGGGGAGCCACAACTTAGATTGCTGTAAGGGCTGACTGCCTATGTGTGCTACTGCTCAATACCACTGACTTCTGACTCTTGCCTCCTAGTCTGCACTCAGCACGCTTGCCCTCAAATGTTTCTCTTCTGTTTCAGTTCTAGAAATGTGACATACACTGTTGCAAAGATGTCACTGTATTGTCACTGTCAGTATGTGAAACTGTAGCTGTAACATGTTAGCTGTTAACATATTAACTAGTAGACCTAAGCCCATTTTTAAAAAGGGCTCTAGGTGTCTCACCGCCGTATGTCGATGTGCATTCGCCTGCCCCCGGCCTCCCCCTCTCCCAACAGCTACACATGTGCAGTAGCCAAAAACCACGGACACAGGGATAGGATGATGCAGGGACAATTAGGTTTTATTATATAGGATACTGTTAGTATGGGAAACTGTAGCTGTAACTGTAACATGTATAATCTGTTAAGTACCTCTGCCAAAGCCATGTGTACCACAAGCAATTGAGAGTACGGCAAAACCATACTTGGCGAATAATCTTTTCTTGATTCTTAAATAAAATACATATTAAGCCTGGTATTAATGCTCCCACATTAGTATGCCTCTGGACATGTGTGAAGCATTGGTTTAATCCTGCACAGATGAGAAGGTAATTTTCTTCCCATGTTTATAATAGCTAGCTGGAGAGAGCTGGTTCTAGAGTACATTTAATCTGTTATCCTCATGCAGACTTCTGCATTCTCTTCAGCTGGTGGTATGAGGGGAGTGGTTTAATATGCCAAATGATTAGCCTGTCCTGTGGATAGTTGATATCCGCAGCCCCCCCACCTTTAATAAATATAAAAAATGTTTTGATATCTGACTTTTATTTGCGTTCAGCATTATTGTGCATCTCTCTCTCGCGGTCTGTCACGCGCGCTCTCTCTCTCGTTTAACTACATGATTGGGAAATGCTATTGGTTTTTGTGTTTTGAAAACTGTCTAATTTACCTTTAGGGTCACTTTGCCCATCTCTGTGCTTTGGGAGTAAACTCTGGCCTACTGCCTCAGTTACACTATTGCATTATTGAGCTCTAACCGCATGCAGCACTGCCAGAAGACACCACACAAACCTCCCAGGTTGGGGTCAAAAAATGAGGTCACTACATTATATTTTAGTAAGATGGCTGCAAACCTAGAAGTTCTTCTTGGGTCATGGCCATCTTGCTGCATTCAATTTTTATAGCCGGAAGAAAGCAGCGGGGAGTGATAAACGACACGGAGTCCGGAAGACATCAGGATTCAGGTAGTTTTGGGGTTTGGTTTTTGTGGCGTGCATTCAAGAGCGCGGCTGTTGAAGGCTGGGAGGAGGCATGTCTTTGGCTGCAATCATTGTCCTATTGCAGCTTATGCTTCCCCTTCCGGGTTGTACTATCGACAAGCAGCTTGTCACAGATTTCACTGCTGGATTGCGGCAAAACGGGCAGCTTTGAATGGCAATTTTGGCATGCACAGAGATGCTTCCTAATGAGAATTGGGTATGTATGTTTTCTGTCCAGAAATTTGACTTCAAGTACGCTTTTTTTTTTTTAAATTGTGCTTATTTTAACCACTTAAGCCCGAAGGGTTAACATTTTTTTACATCCGAGCAACTTTCACCCCCCATTCATTTGCCAATAACTTTATCACTACTCATCACAATTAATTGATCTATCTTGTTTTTTCCGCCACCAATTAGGCTTTCTGTGGGTGGTATATTTTTGCTAAGAGCCACTTTACTGTAAATGCATTTTAACAGGAAGAATAAGAAAAAAATGGAAAAAATTCATTATTTCTCAGTTTTCAGCCATTATAGTTTTAAAATAATACATGCCTCCATAATTAAAACTCACATATTGTATTTGCCCATATGCCCCGGGTATTTCACCGTTAAAATTATGTCCCTATCACAATGTATGGCGACAATATTTTATTTGGAAATAAAGGTGCATTTTTTCCGTTTTGTGTCCATCACTGTTTAGAAGCCCATAATTTATTAAATCATATTGATATACTCCTTTGACATGAATATTTCAAAAGTTCAGACCCTTAGGTAACTATTTATGTGTTGGGCTGCGCGCGGGAGTGCGCGCAGCCCAACTGGACGAGAAATCTCGTCCAGTTGGACTTAAGTGGTTAAAAATCCTCAAAACCATAAGTACTGCACCAACTGTGCTAGAAAAGAATAAAAATGGCTCAAATGCAAGTAAATAAATTTAAAATACATTATCCAAGAGCCTGTATTAGTTCAATATGTCTTTATTGAGAAATTAGAAAATATATGAAGTATATACCCTTAATTTTAAAACATGTAAAAAAAAGTCCTGATGCCTGCTTTCCAAGGGGCTACTCTGCTGAACTTTAAGTGCTTATTGCTAGCTAAATTTGTCCTCCGTTGGAAATGTTGAGGTTTCAAGGACTTTGTTGCTTATAATCTTTAGCTGCCTGAGTTAGCTAGGAAGCCACCTGTCAATGTCCGTCCTTAGTACGTCCTCTTCATCTTAATACATCCCCCTTTTCATGGGAATTAAGTCTCCTTGGTGAAGTGTCTATTGGTGAAGCAACTTTCAAATTCCCGGCAGAAAAAAACAGCAGGTGGTGTCTGTCTTCACGGCTGGTGCCTGACTGATTCAAGTCTGGTTTACTTAATACTGGGTACATAACAATAGATGAAACTAGTAGTAAGGTAGATTGTAAAGGTCCACCTCCACCTGGAACCTTTGGGATTGTCATGCACAGTCAGGAGCTCTCCTTGTGCCTTCCTCACCGATATTTTTTCTTTTCCTCTCCCGTCCAGACTTTGTGAATTTTCTTGGTCTTTTTGCATCTGTTTTGACCATGCCAGGCAGAAAGGCACCTGTGAATATTAATGAACCAGTTGAAAACCTAAACACAAAATGAAAAGCAGGGAAAGTCAGTGTTTAAGTCGACATATATAGTTTTCATGAATGGCTCCCTCTCATTGGTTCCATCCTACAAAAATCAGTATGGACTTCAGACCACTACCTTGTTCAGGCAAGTTAAATCCATACACTTGGCATCATAGCTGTCAGTATTCCAACTACCAACTTGAAATGAGGTAAGAGAAATCTGGTGGTTTGCCATCTCCATTCAGTATCCTACCACCACAACCGAGAACTTAAGTCCTTCCATTCAAAACCAGGGTTAGCTTACATGGCAATGTTTTTAGTAACCTCCAGGACAGGTCCACAACAAAATAAACTAGGCTCCTCCCAGAAAAAGGAAACTGTCCAATTGAGCACTCTATAAATTTAAGACACGAGTCTTCAGTTAGTAACAAGTATCCATAGCAGCAAGAGGTATCTGTGAACATATCAATTTAAATCTATACAACCTCCTTTAATATAACATATTCAATGTATAATAAAAGGGTGGGTTACGGACCTGTCCTGGGGGTTACTAAAAGGTAAAAGGCTTTCTTCAGAGCCTGTAAGAGTAGTCCAAAGTAAGATCCCAATTTGAAATCTTATCTTATTCTTGGAGTGGAGTCTTCCTCTCAACAGGTCTTAAAAAAAATGGATCCATAGTCAAGTTTGAATTTAAAAAAAAGAAAGATACCTGAACCTTTAAAGTACTGAGTGATTTCTTCTCAATGCCTTCCTGTAGGAATTCCAGTACAGTAGATCTATAATCTCCAATGAACCCTGAATTCTCCTTCCATAAGTAAAATGTCTTCAAGTATTTTAAGAAATTTGGTGTAGCCTCCTCCTCCTCCTGTAAGTGTATGATTCAGCCACTACTGCAGCCAAAGAGATCAGCAGGACTCAGAGGAGGTACTGGAGGAAAGGCATAGGCAGTGTTGTAATCAGGGGCATAGTAATAGGGGTTGCAGAGGTTGCAACTACATTGGGGCCCTTCCGCCAGAGGGGCCCGAAGGACTCTTCCCCAAATACAGTATTGGCTCTCTATTGGTCCTGTGCTCATAATAATCACTTCTATAGATACTTTGAATAGTGGTAATCCTTAAACTGTTCTCCATCCCCTTCTTGCACCTCTGACACTGTAGTTGTCCTTGGCAGATTTTGATTAGCTGCATGCTTGTTTCAGGTGTATGATCCAGCCACTACTGCAGCCTGCACTGTAGTTGTCCTTGGCAGGTTTTGGTGCGCCGTATCAATTGTTATATATCGAGTGCTTGGGGGGGCCCCATTGTAGAACTTGCATCAGGGCCCACAGCTCCTTAACTACGCCACTGCCTGTAATTCCAATTTTGACTTGGTGTATCCAGTCCTTCTGCCCCATCTCTTGGATGTACAGAAAAACACCTTATGCACTTTGTATTCTCCTGACTCGCAAATATTTTTCTGGGGCTTACCCATTTCAAAATTATCCTGAACATATGGTCCAATTAAAACCAACTCTGAATTTAAGATCTTGTTCTTGCTGAGAATCTGCCATCACATTCAATTACCCTTTCAAATGCACAGCGGTTAATGCTAACAGATTCTTTTCCGCTATCTGCAAAATCTGGGTTGCTACATATAAGTTTCTCTGATCTTGTGCCTCCTTGCCTAAGTATGCTACTGCTGTAACATTGTTGCTTTAAAGAGAAACTCCGACCAAGAATTGAACTTTATCCCAATCAGTAGCTGATACCCACTTTTACATGAGAAAAATAATGATTTTCACAAACAGACCATCAGGGGGCGCTGTATGACTGATTTTGTGCTGAAACCCCTCCCACAAGAGGCTCTGGTACCGTACGGTACTCTGGGCAAACTGCCACAATGTAACAATGTTCAGACAGGAAATAGCTGCTTACAGCTGTCTGTTAAAGCCAGACCAGCTACATAATCTGCCCACAGTAACAATGTCACCATGTAAAACATGTCAGAATGTGAATCTGGGAGAGGAAAGATTTTACAATGAGCAAACACTGACTAAATCATGTATACATAATTATTGTAAAAATGAAGCACTTTTTTTATTACATTATTTTCACTGGAGTTCCTCTTTAAACTTGAATGTGATGACCTCTTAGAACTGAAAGTGCCAGTATTACTGCTTTTCCAACTGCCTTTAATTCCCTGCAGTTGGATTGCTTCCTTGCCTGAGACCAGAATCCCTGGAATGTCACCCCATCTGTGTGAGCACCCCAGCCTATTAGACTTGTCTGTAGTCAGCGATTTTGTCACTGGGTACTTCCACAATCTTCCTTCTGTTAATCTGTTCTTCTGTCCATCAGGTTAAACTGTTTAATAAAAGATCAATAACAGTTCCTCAGATATTAAACAGTTTCGAATTTTTTTGTCCCAGTTCTTCAGCATCCCCACCTGAAGACTCCTTTTATATGTAACATTGCCCACTGAACAGCAGGAGCTGTTCATGTTAACAGTCCCAGAACCTTCATAATTTATCTCTCAGATCGCTTTGGATACTGAATGATCTATAGTTATTTTCTGGATTTTTTTTCAACTTCTGTTGAATATTCTATTATGAACCCCAGGAACTTTATCTGTTTTAAAATGAGAATTGATTTCTCCCAATTTACAATCCATCCCATCCCTGCCCTTGCAAGCTTACATTTTCTAGTGAAAAAGTGTATGATACATACACAACACGATATAGACAGACTATGGTAGGGATTAGATTGTGAGCCCCTCTGAGAGTGAAGGATAGTTAAGTGACAAGACAATATATATACTCTGTACAGCACTGCGTAACATGTGGGCGCTAGAAAAGTTCTAAATATAATGCGTACAATATTAGGTTGGCATTTTTAAAGCTTGCTACAAAGGTCACAGCCAGGGGCATAACAATACCCCTCATGATCTCCACTATTGCTGGGTGGACTGGTCCTGAGGTGAATAGTGTCCCTTTGCCTTTAATTTCACAATCCCATGGGGTACAGATAAAATTAAGCAACAAGGTGATTGGTTGCATGACTGCTGTGCTGAAGAGGATGAGGAGCTGTCCTGCCATGCAGGAGTGTCACGGAACAGCCATGAGAAACGAGAATGCAAACGCAATCGGTTTATTGCACCAATTGCCAGTGCCGTGCTATATCTAGATTGGTTGTGTAGGAGCATCTGCAGTCTTTTCTCAGCAGAGAGATAGCATCAGCTTAACTGCAGGATGGCTCTTTTGATATGCTAATGAGCAGGAACAAACCCTTGTGTTCAGGAGGCTAGTGTTTAGTTTTCATTACCTCAGATAATGTCAATGGGCTCACTAAATGGTGACTCTATTCAAAGCACTGCTTTCCCCCCAGACTGGCCGGAGCCATATAGACAGAATAAGAAAGCATGGAGTTTAGGATTTTGAGCAGGTTTAAGCAATACCGTTCAGGTGAGAAATGTGAGTTATATCATTCTGCTGGTCCGGATCTTGTGAGTATTTTGATATTAAATTGGGGCCACTGGCATAACCAGAACTCGGGGGATTCCACCGGTTTTTAACCGGGCATGCAAACATGCCCAAGTTTTGGTGGTATATGAACTGGCCTAGTCTGAGAAATATGAATGTGATGGTCATGTGTGTGCGGAAAGCGTAAGCCGAGATATTGCAAATGTCATATTTGGTGGGCATAGAGCACCCATCCAGGGAGCTCACCGCCCCTGTCCAACCCCTGGGCTGTACTTGAGGCTCCACCCAAAGATGTGCACTGTTCAAGTGTTTGCGAGGGACCACTTCCTCAGTCCTCCACATTCCATCTATATGAGAACGGTCTGCTGGCCAGCCAGAGGACACATGGTTGGTGGCCATCTTGCTGAACTTTGATCTGAAACAAAGGATTTTACCAAGGACTTTATGATTCTTCCCACAAAAAGGACATCTTCCCATTAAACTAAGTATTTTTCTCCCTTGCTTTTATTTTTCATACTGGCTATTACTGTTTTAATAATTGATTTTAATAATTGTCTATATATTTACATTGCCCATGAATAAAAGACTTTACCAAAGTCATTCACTGTTCCGCTACCCTATTATTCAGCATGCACAGGAACTGAACTCAGACTTCTGAAGAGACGCTACTATTGTTATCTAGACAGAATAGTGTGTTTAACCGTTTTTATTCGCAGGACCAGTCAGTCAGTTGGGTCCACTGGCCCATACCAGTGGTGGCAGATACCCTGAAATTGCGCAAAAGGTGGATCAGCGCAACACCAGGCCGCCTCCGAATGGCCTCCATCAGAGATGCGCTGAGCCCTCCCCAGGAACTACAAACGCACCTTGAACCCAAACAGAAGCTCTGCATATACACCAAAAGCATGGCTGTTAAGTGGGAGCAGCTGACCAAAAATGAATTACATTAGTACATAGCAAGGAAATGAGCAGCGCTACTTAAAAACAGACTAGTGCCTACCTGCAAAAGAGTGCAAGCCCCACTTGTGGGGTCGAATGCACACAGAGCATACACATGACCTGTCTACCACTAGAGGATGTTGGTTTCCATTAACAGCTTGCATGCAACCTATTAAATACTCGTCCCTCCCACTACAAAGAAGTCAATCCTCCATGGGAGGGGGATACCCTGAAATAGTGTGTAAAGTTGTAATTACCGTACCTCACAGGCTCCCTTCTGGTCGGGCTGCTGCCCAAATTTCTGTCTGTCTGCGCAAAGATCGCGACTAAAGCTTGCATGGTCTGTATGCTGAAATCGATTGGAAGGCAATTTGTGGTCTGACCACTAGGGCTCCTGTGACAAGTATGAAGCGCTTCTGCTCTGCTGAGGTGCCCATACATCAGACAATGCATGGGCAGATCGACCAAGGGACAGACCTCTCTCTCTGAGATCCGTTACCTGCCCGTGCACCTATTCCTGACTGATTTCAGCATGAAATCTCTCAGGAATCAGCCTTGTGATGCTGCATCTACCATCTAGCTGGCACTGCACCCCTAATGTAAAGCATTCCCCGTGCAGTATTTACCTTTGGGTGTCCGCCTCTGGCTCAGGGCTCTGTCCTGTGAAATCAAACATGAATCCATGTGTATGCTGGCAACCACATGGTGCACGAGTATATGCACGGAGGACAGATTGCAAAGCCAGGTACTGCATGCGGAACATTTTACACTGTGGGGACAGTGCCAGGGATTCTATTGCAATTGCTGCTTATCCCAATATTGCACGCCATTACCGTCTTGAACCTGATCAAGCTACATCTTACGTCAGTGAGTTTTCGGTATAGTCGCACTCACTCAGCTTCCATCAGTCTCAGATTGTCAGGTGTGCAGATCAAATAGGCCCGGACACCATGGGACCCAGAAAACGGCAAAAGCAAGGAATGATCCGCACCACCTTCAGAAAAAGCTTATTCTGTTTATTCGAAAAGAAACATACAAAATTTAAAAAGCTATGAGGCTATAAATACTGCCTCATAGTTCTCTTTAAATTTTTTTGTATGTTTTCGAATAAACAGAATAAGCTTTTTCTGAAGGTGGTGCGGATCATTCCTTGCTTTGGCCCTACATCTTACAGCATGTCCAATCAATAAATGTGACATATTTTTTTGACGGCATTTATTTTCATCTTATCAGATTATATCAATCCAAATTGGATGGTCAATCTGCCACCAAGTTGACTGATGTACGATCAGCTTAAATTTTGTAGAGGGGAGAACACAGAAGCTGCATACACAGGTTGGGTTGGAAGGAGGCCAAATAAGACACTTTTTTCTTGGCACAAACACGCACAGGAATATGGGGCTGCCACATTTTGAAAGTGCATATTTAAAGATTATGCTCCTGGTTACATTTATTGATATGATCACATATGACCTGATGCAATGCAAATATAATTGCAACATTCTAATACATTAGGGAAGGAAAAATGAGAATGAAGCATACATACCTTGCCATATGAGGCTTATTCTTGATTATGAAGCCCTTGTTTTCCAAAAAGGTACAAAATGCCTCGGGAATGGAGTCCCTGGATGGTTTTATAATCACACCTGTGCCTGCCTCTGAAATCTTCCACAGACGTCTTCGAGCAGTCTTAACAGCTTCCTTAACAGCTTCCTTATCCTCTGCAGGTGACTTTAAATGCCTGCATTTCCTGTTCAAGTGTGTAGACAAATGTTTGAGCACTTTCAGGCAAACTTGGCAAACCAGAGGCACCCGATTCTGGCTAGGAAAAAAAATTAGAGAAAAATCAGGAAAACTTTCAAAAAATGACCTTTACATAACCTTGAAAAAGTGTGTGTGTGTGTGTGTGTGTGTGTGTGTGTGTGTGTGTGTGTGTGTGTGTGTCAATGAACCATTTAATGTATATCTTGAAAGCTATACAGATCTTACCCAGTCCAACATTCTGTAAGCAACAAGACATCAGGACCAGAGGAGAACACAAAATAATAGAACAAACAAAACAAAACACATTGCTAGTATTAGAAGAGGGAGAAACATGTCATTTACCTTCCTTTAGATATTGGTTTGCGAATACAGTAAAGGATTAGTAATGTTGAAATCTTACTTGCAATACATTCTGTGCGTAATTTATTTTGTGCTTTCCTCCAGCGATCATATAAGTACTGTTCATGGTCTTTAGAAAAGTCCAAACACTGCTTGTGGAGTGGAGCATCTTTATCAAGATCAACTGGATGCACATCTTGGAATTTATGAAAAACCTGCTCTGGAATTCTTTAATATAGCTGTTTTTTTTCTGCCTGCTTCCTTTCTGGGAACAATGACTGTAATTTTTTCAATATGTTTTCTTCCATGGCTGGTAAGGCCTTGGTGTCTTCTTGATGACTTTCAATAAAATAAACAAAATATAAAGGTATTACAGAGTTAGGCTTGTATTAACCTAAATGAGAATTTCTGAAACAGGCAATGCATTTCAAGCCTGTACCAAGTTTACCTAGAGGTTGAAGGCTGTGGGTGAGGGGCGCTTCTGTTAAGCTTTATGCATATGCTAGTTTTCACCGCCTCATCACTGGTCTTTTCTCGATGGGACCTTTCTGCTACGCGATTAGAATAAGCCATGTACCTAGCTAAATTGTCTTTCTGCATCGTTTCTTACTTTAGGTGCAACCAGTTTGTTACGCGTCTTGCCTCCTGGCTTGTTATCGGTGTCAATCCAAACCTAAGTCATCATATATAATGTCATAAGAGACATGATGCCAACACAATTTTAACATAGCTTGTTAATAGCCTTTCCTCTAAGCTAAGATTCAACACTTACCTTTGATGGAAGCGAGCAATATCATTTGAAATGTTATGTATTACTTTCCCAGAAGTGGAGATGAAAAAAACATTGGGCTCTTCACATTTATTCTCCCTATTCTCATGAAAAGTAGGCCTAACTTTTTTTTTAAAGTAAATGTCAAACCACAAACAAAACAAAGTTAGCAACCATTCCTTTTATTACTGAGATATGGAAATAGACAGCTGAACTGGTAAGAATTACCTTTTTTCTTCCTCACTGCTGAGAACCAAGGAGGCAATCTGATGTGCTGCTGTTTTGTGTTTTTTAGACCAATAACTACTTAGCGCTCAGTCTCCCCATTGTAATTATGAACATGGCTTAATCTGCTCAACCACTCCTCCACCTGTAAGACTATTGGATGATAGTTGTTAATAAAACATACACAACAGCTATTGATAGGCACATAACAGAGGCAGCTTTAGAGTATGTGAGGCCTGGGGCGAGTGTCATATGTGGGGCCTAGATTCGTCGTCGTCGTCCCCCCCCCCCCCCCCCCCTAAGGCCGCCTCTGCACATAATAGATCGCTAGATACATAATACTCACTGTTACATTTTTTACCACCCCTGGTCTCTAAGTTCTGAAGGACTAAAAGGCTCTCCAGGTAATATTAAATAGTCGCTCCATCTCTAGAATTGATGCAGCCCATCTCCTTAAACCTTTTAAGTGCTGCAATGAAATCTGGCTTTGCCACTTCCAGCAACTCACAGCAGTTCCTGTCTTTCCGTTTTGCTAACTGAAATTCAAGCCTGTAAACGTACATGCAATGAACATGATTGTCTAAAATATAGCATATGACAAAGTAGTTCTTCTGTGTTGACTCCTTGGCAATACCTGTGCTAAGTCTGCTTTGCAGATCACCTCTTACATGCAAAAAGTGTCCACATGCCTTGTAAAGCTTTTCATTTTCATGGTACAAATTGGTGGCTAGCTGGTTATACCGGATAAAATTTCTCACATGCTTTAGGTAGTTAAAAACTGTGGAACGTGTGTTTCCCAGGGACTGGAGCTTATCAAAAAGTGTTTGCTTTCTCGATCATAAACAAATTCCAAAGGTTTGGTGGGGTCCATAAAATACAGAACGTGTCCAACATTTCCAATCTGGAATTAAAGAGACAAATTAGTATTTAGAATTCCAAAAGCAACAACCACTGCCTAGATACACATGTGTGAATCTTACCTCCTGCCTGTAATGACTATTTGATTTATTTATTTTTTGAAGATATTTTTGAAAGGCAGCAAGGACAGGGGTATCTGCTGAATGCTTCTTAAGCTAAATCTACACGCAGCGATCCGGTGGCTCGATTAGCTGCCGGATCGCCTCTTCCGCGTCCCCGCTCGCTGGATTCGATACCCGCTTGTCCTCCCGCCGCGCCGCTTATCTTCCGCTCGATTCCCTGCCATTGTCCCCTTGTGGGGAACGAGCAGGGAATCGGCGGTGGCAAGATCCGACCTGTCGGATCTTATCAATCGAGCCGCATCAGCGGCTCGATTGATAACACATCGGAGCCTCATCTACGCGTGTAGATGAGGCTTAATACATCCCAGCTTTATCCATTTTGTATCTCAGCAGGACATTCTTCTTGTTTCTAATTAAGAGAAAGTTAAGTTGTGATAACTGAATTGTCAACAGTTAAAATAGCTTTAATAGATGACACTTAAGCCTGGACCACACATCCAATTTTGATTGGCCAATTCTACCACTTGCATGTAGTATAAGAGCTTACCTACACTAGTTTTCCATATTACCTTCATAGTTTTCCGTATCTGTTGACCTTCATAATGAATGGAGGCGGTAAAATGATTGGCCAATTAAGATTGCATGTATGTCTACACCCTAAGCGATATTTTAAAAACCCTTGCTAATGTATTTTTTTTTTTTTGGTTTTTTTTGGTTTTGTTTTTTTCAAATCCTATCCCTGAAGTGGGATCACACACTTATCCTTACATTAACAGCTAGTAAAATCACAAGCACTCAAATGTGGGCTTTTAGAGATGCCTTCTGTTTCTTAGCTGATGAGGGGTGACAAGAGATGATGGATGCAGCAACAAATCTAGCTTGTATGCTGCTTGGAATTGGGTTAATCACAATTTGCATGATGTGCATGTTTGGCTAATTTCCCAGCTGCATACAATTTGCACTACATTTGTTCATAGTATTCAAAATCTGTTGCCACTCATACTACATGGAGGTGGTAAAATTGGTCAGTGATTGACCAATCAAATTGTATGTGTCGGCACTGTTACATTATAAATGTATACACTTTTAAGTGTGGTCGTTTGGCACATTTCTGCACCCTTGCAGCACATCTGTCATTTCTAGTTTTATCCACCAATGTGGTGTTTCTTCTTCATCTGATGAGCTAACGTAGAGAAAATGGATAAATAACTAAAATCCACTTTGCATCTAAGATAACATTATGCACATGTTCAATAGTTGTCAGTAGTCCCTATTCACTAGCTGTAAAAAATACTAAACTATGCTAGGCACATCTAACATACATACAAGCAAATGTTTTCCTCGTGCTGTATTGTCTGGCTATCCATTTGTAGCAAATCACTTCCCCCCTGATCGTTTTGGTGGTGTTGGTTCTTTCTCCAAAGGGGCTGGCACACTATTTCTGAAAAACAAACAAAAGCAACAATCAGCTGCAGTATTAGTAATAATCTTTTATATATAAATACATGAAGAGACAGAGGGACAGATATGTTCTTCCTGTGACAGTGTGGGTTTCTTCCCACATCCCACAAACATAGTGTGATAAGTTAATTGGCACCCCCCAAAAACTGACCGTAGACTAGCATTACAAGTGTGCTTAGCACTTACAAGTGTTGCTGTTTAAGAGATTTCTGTATCCTTGTAGCACATCTGTCATTTTTAGTTTTGTTCATTTCTTCTTCATCTGATAAGCAGTCTAAGAAAACTGAAAAAAAAAAGAATTAACATTGCATCCAAGAAAGCATAATGTACAGTGCTGGGTCCTCGTTTTGAATCCCAGCCAACTCAACATCTGGAAGGAGTTTGCATACTCTCCCCACGTCTGTGTGGGTTTACTCCGGGCATTTTGGTTTCCTCCCACATCCAAAAAGCATACAGATAAGTTAATTGGCTTCCCCCTAAAATTGGCCCTAGAGTATGATACATGCACTACACAATGCATACATAGACATTAGACTATGGTAGGGATTAGATTGTGAGCCCCTCTGAGGGACAGTCAGTGACAACACAATATACTCTGTACAGTGCTGCATAATATGTTGGCGCTATATAAATAAAATAAAAATATTCACTAGTAGCTAGTAGTACCTAATCACTAAACTGACTGTTAGGCTAACGTAACATATACATACCAGCAAACACTATCCTAAAGCTTAGTGCACGTTTTCAATTATGAATGATCTATGACCAATTTTACTACTTGCATCCTGTTGTATGAGGGTTTTACCTGTACAACCTGCTCATAGGATTCAATACCTGTTACCATCGTACTACATGGAGATGGTAAAATTGGCCAATCAAAATTGAAGGTCTGTACTCTTCTAAGCCCTTGTGATTTAAAAAGCTCTTGCTAATGTATCACTGTGTGATCCCACATGAGGGATGTGGTTTTATAAAAATCCCCTATAGCACTACATTAACAAGAGCTTTTCAAATAACAAGCACTTAGAAAAGGCTGCTAGTGGGTGCCAGGCCTTATGGAGTCTAGTCCAAGATCTCCTCAGAGAATAGATGCTGACTTATTGAGCTCTGAACCCAGAACTCCTGTGCCAGAGGCAGAGCCTTCAACCTGCTGGAAGTTTTGATTATGCACAGCCGCACGGCTGCGCATGTTTTTTTTTATACCTAATTTTTTTCTTTTTAATCATGTAGCTTGCCTAGCGCTAGCTACATGATACCGCCCTCCCTTCCGATTACCACCCACCCTTCCAATTGCCGCGGGCGCCTATGCCCATCAGGAAATCCCGTTCTGAATGGGATTTCCTTGAGGGCTTTCCCCGTCGCCATGGCGACATGACGTCATCGACGTCGTGACGTCATAGTGAGTCCCGATCCACCCCTCAGCGCTGCCTGGCACCGCACAGTCTGAGGGGGGGGGGGGGGGGGGGGGCCTATTATGTGGCGGATTGGCGGCGATTGGAGAAACGCAGCTAGCAAAGTACTAGCTGCGTGTTTAAAAAAAAAATTTATTCAAATCGGCCCAGCAGTGGCCTCCGGAGTCTCTGGATGAGCCTAGCTGGTCCAGAACGCTAGGGAGGTTTAGTACACTATCCACCCACTATCCTATCACTTACAAGTTTTGCTGGTAAAGAGTGGTGTTCATGTTTTCTTTATATGATGAGGAAGCCCTGAAAACAGAAAATTAGATTAAATTCACAGGACATCCCAAGACCGCACAATGCACATGTTCCCTAGTTGTCAGTAGTCCCTACTCACTAACTATAAAAAAAATAAAGAACAAAATTGTTATGCACATGTAACATACATACATACAAGCAAATGTTTTCCTCATGCTGTATTATCTGGCTATCCATTTGTAGCAAATCACTTTCCCCCTGATCTTTTTGGTGTTCTTGGTCCTCCCTTTTTTTTCTCCAAAGGGGCTGGCACACTATTTCTGAAAAACAAAAAAACAAACAAAAATAAAAGCAACAACCAGCTGCAGTGTTACTGACGACAATCTTTTAGATATAAATACATGAAGAGATAGGCAGATAAAGAAAGATGGACGGATAGATATATATGTTCTTCCCGTGACAGTGTGGGCTTCCTCCAAACAATCTGGTTTCTTCCCAAAAACCTATTAAGTTAATTGGCTCCCCCAAAAACTGACCGTAGACTAGCATTACAAGTGTGCTTAGCACTTACAAGTGGTGGTGTTGTTGAGGTTTCTGTATCCTTGTAGCACATTTGTCATTTTTAGTTTTATTTGCCGATGCAGTGTTTATTTCTTCATGTGATGAGCTAATGAAGAGAAATAAAAAAATGAGAATTCACATTGCATCCAAGGTGCTGGCTTATTGGGTTCTGAACCCTGGTCTCCTGTGCCAGAGGCAGAGCCTTTAACCAGTACACTATCCAGTCACTATCCTATCACTTACAAGTTTTGTTGTTTTTAAGAGTGGCCTTCATTTTTACTTTTATCTGATGAAGAGCTGAAAACAGAAAATTTACATAAAATTCAAATGGTCGGCATCCAAGACAGCATAATGCACATGTTCACTAGTTGTTGCTAGTCCCTATTCACTAACCATTAAAAAAATGTGTATGCAGGCTTAGATTAAAAATAAAAACATACTCAAATGTAGAGTAAAAATATACACTTTATTCACAACTCCATAAAATCGCAACGTGTTTTGCGGTCAACAGTCCCGTTGTATATTTTTACTCTGCATTCGAGTATGTCCACTACCAGAGGGAGGTAAGTTCACCTCGCCTGCCCTCTTTTTATCATTTTTAGAACATTGTTTTACTCTGCCTGGCGCCTCTGTTCGTACATATTACAGCACTGAGTCCACCCCTGGTGGAGGGGTTCTTTCCCCATTTTCCTATCTACAGAGAGCGACTTATACCTGAGTGGGGTCAGGTACTAATACTCCCCACCTGCCTGTCAAGTGGTTGCCTGATGGTAACCCACCTTTGTGAGTAAGAACCTTTGACATTATTTTATATATTGAGCTTACCAGACAATATTGCACTATTGGGCTCTCTGTGTCCTCTGTTTTGTTTTTACAAATAATTATATAATTAGCCTTGTGGTAAAACCAATGGCACTATAGTATACCTGCTTTCCATGGCCTGTTTTGTGCATGTTTTAGGCTCTTTAACAGCTTCCAGTTTTGACCTGGAAAACAAAGAGTAGCAGGAATAATGAATGTTACAAATAAGTACAAGATACAAAAAGTAATAGTTACATACCTTATGGGTGCCCCTTTTACGTAACATCCACGATTTTCAAGAAAACTGATGAAAAAGGATACTGCATCTGAACCCTTATAATGCAAGTCTTTATAATCAATGATGGTGAGATTTTTATTATAATCTGCATGTTTTCTCTTGCTTCAGACACCAGGTTTTCAATTTTCTTCCTTAAAAGCCTTTGTTCTGCAGGTTCTTCTCAGATGCACAGAAAGTGTATCTTGGACTTTAAGACAAAACTTGCACCCCAAAACATAACTGTTTTGTTTCCTGTAAGGAACAGGGAAAATAAAAATAGCGCGCTCTATCTGAACTATCCCATCCAAAACCACCAGGTGCAGGAACTCCTTCTCCCAGGCAGTTCTACTGCTCAATACCACTGACTTCTGACTCTTACCTCCTAGTCTGCACTCAGCACACTTGCCTTCAAATGTTTCTCTTCTGTTTCACTTCTGTAAATGACATACACTGTTGCAAAAATGTCACTGTATTGTCATACTGTCAGTATGTGAAACTGTAGCTGTAACATGTATAACTGTATTAACTAGTAGACCTAAGCCCATTTTTAAAAACAGGCTCCAAGTGTCTCTCACCGCCGCATGTCGGTGGGCATTCCCCTGTCCCCGGCTGCCTCCTGTCCCCGGCCGCCTCCTGTCCCAATGGCTATACATGTGCAGTAGCCAAAAACCATGGACATGGACAGGATGATGCAGGGACAGTTAGGTTTTATTATATAGGATACTGTTCGTATGGGAAACTGTAGCTGTAACTGTAACATGTATAATCTGTTAAGGTTTAAGTACCTCTGCCAAAGCTATGTGTACCACAAGCAATTCAGAGTACGGCAAAACCATACTTGGCGAATAATCTTTTCTTGATTCTTAAATAAAATACATATTAAGCCTGGTATTAATGCTCCCACAATAGTATGCCTCTGGACATGTGTGAAGCATTGGTTTAATCCTGCACAGATGAGAATTTAATTTTCTCCCCATTTTTATAATGGCTAGCTGGAGAGCTGGTTTTAGAGTATTTAATTTAATGTAATCCTCATGCAGACTTCTGCATTCTCTTCAGCTGGTGGTATGAGGGGGGAGTGGTTTAATATGTCAAATGATTAGCCTGTCCTGTTAATAGTTGAGATATCAGCAGCCGCCCACCTTTAATAAATATTAAAATGTGATCTGATTTTTATTTGCATTCAGCATTATTGTGCATCTGTCGCTCTTGCGTTCGCTGTCGCTATTGGTTTTTGTGTTTTGAAAACGTTGTCTAATTTACCTTTAGGGTCACTTTGCCTAACTCTGCTTTGTGAGTAAACTCTCGCCTACTGCCTCAGTTACACTATTGCATTATTGAGCTCCAACCGCACGCGGCACTGCCATAAGATACCACACAAACCTACCAGGTTGGGGCCAAAAAATGAGGTCACTACATTATATTTTAGTAAGATGACTGCGAACCTAGAAGTTCTTCTAGGGTCATGGCCATCTTGCTGCATTAAATAAATTTTTATATCCGTAAGAAAGCAGCGAAGGGGGCGGGGGGGGGGGGGGGGTGATAGGTAGTTTTGGGATTTGGTTTTTGTGGCGTGCATTCAAGAGCGCGGTTGTTGAAGGCTGGGAGGGGGCATGTCTTTGGCTGCAATCGTCCTATTGCAGCTTATGTTTCCCCTTCCGGGTTGTACTATCGACAAGCAGCTTGTCAGATTTCAGATTGCTGGATTTCTGGAAAATTGGCAGCTTGGAATGGCAATTTCAGCATGCATCGAGATGCTTCCTAATGAGAATTGGGTATGTGTGTTTATTTTCTGTCCAAACATTTGACTTCAAGTACACTTTTTAAATTGAAAAATGTGCTATATTTTAAAAATCAAGTAAACCATAGGACCTGCACCAACTGTGGTAGAAAATCAAAATGGCTCAAATGCAAGTAAATAAAATTAAAATAGATTATCCAAGAGCCTGTATTCGTTCAATATATCTTTATTGAGAAATTAGAAAAAAAGTATATACCTTTTAATTTTAAAACATGTAAAAAAAAAGTCCAGGGATGGTAGTAAAACATAATTAAAGGTAGTGCATTTATATATGAAAACATATATGTAGGATGTAACATAAATCATACTAAACAAATGCAGCATTAACAGTTCACATAAGGAGTGCTAGAATTCAGTGAACCTTTACACACAATTTGGCTAAGAATTGACCATGTTTACAAACATTTAGGCATTCAAAGTGCAAGTGCAAATTCAAGTATTGAGGGGAAAAAAAATCACAAAATACAGGTATAACCCTTTAAGGGTCTGGCATTGACAATATTATTCTCAAATACAGTGGCGTTGCCAGGATCCTGGGAGATCTGGGGCACCCCTGGGCACTAGGGTATGATTTGGTGTGGGCGTGGTAATGGGTGAAGCTAAATGTACATGAACTTAACAGCAGTGTGACTTAGCTGGCCTGGGTGCTGTGATGGTTAGCCTGGCTGGTGGTGATGCTGTGCTGGCCTGGCTGGTGGTGATGCTGTGCTGGCCTGGCTGGTGGTGATGCTGTGCTGGCCTGGCTGGTGGTGATGCTGTGCTGGCCTGGCTGGTGGTGATGCTGTGCTGGCCTGGCTGGTGGTGATGCTGTGCTGGCCTGGCTGGTGGTGATGCTGTGCTGGCCTGGCTGGTGGTGATACTGAGGCCTGGCTGTTGGTAATGCTGTGGTCTGACTGATGGTGATGCTGAGACCTGACTGGCAGTGATGCTGTGCTTGTCTGGTTGGTGGTGTGATGCTGAGGCCTGGCTGGTGGTGTGATGCTGAGGCCTGGCTGGTGGTGATGCGGTAATGGGCTCGCTAGTGAAGATGTAGTGATGCTGTGCTGTAATGCAATAGTAATCAAACATACCATGGCAACTGAGGTGATAAGAGGATTTGGAAACATAAGTGGGAAAAAAAGCTAAAGCATAGTGCAGGGCAAAATAAAAACTATCAAACCAAAAGAGAGCTAATCCCAAAAAAATAGCTAACATCCTAATTCCTTATCAGCAGTAAAGGAGTTAAATGAGAGGGGGGGGAGAGAGAGAGAGAGATCGATATCGATCAGAACAGGTCAGAGTGATTAGTGAGGGAGGAAGCAGCACAAATGATCTTAACTTACCTGCAGCAATGCCAGGCACTTGAAGCATTTGTGCAGACACTGTCCCCATCCTGATCTTCCTGACTGACTCCTGCTGCTTTTAATCTCCCCGTGCTGGCTGCATCTTACCAGTCAGTCGAGTAAGTTCAACACAGCCAGGCAGCCGTGACCTCTCCCCACTGATTGGAGAGGAAGAGGAGAGAAAGCTGCTTCTCCACCAATCGGGCACCTGCAAATCGTCCCTGGGTGGCCAATGGGAGAAGGAGGCAATCTTCTTCTTACTGAGCGGCGAGTGCCTGTCTCCCACCAGTGTTCCTCTTACCATGGGCTGCAAAATGTTCGGGGCACTTGGGTTGGCACCCCAAAAGGTTAATTTCGGGGCACCATTGCACTAGGTTCCGGAAATTGCCCCGAATAAACCCCCTCAGCGACACTGCTGCTCAAATACATATAAGGCGCTTTTAGCACACAAATATCTAAAAGTTTACATATAAAGGTAATGAGTAAATATAAAAGCACTGCATGAAGCAGTGATTCACATCCATAGAGTACCACTACATAAAGTGTAAAAAAAAAAAAAATCAAATTTGTATATGTACATGTGTATTTTTTTGTATGTGAATGTTAATTCTAATATACCCAGAATGACAACCGTGCAAAAATTGAAACCGCTACACATGGTGCCTTACTGCCCTGTATCCATTGCATCAGTAATGGATACAGCACTCAATACTAAATGAAATGTAAACAGCTTTTGTAGTGAAGTCTAAAATCCCATCTTCATGACTTTCTGCTTGTATAAACAGACCCATTTTTATCTGTTAGATATATTCTATTTCGGGGATAGTAAATTCCAGATGCCTGCTTTACAAGAGGCTACTCTGCTGAACGTTTTAAGTGGTTATTGCTAGCTAAAATGTTAAGGTTTCAAGGACTTTGTTGCTTATAATTTTTAGCTGCCCGAGTTAGCTAGGAAGCCACCTGTTAATAATGTCCGTCTTAGTACGTCCTCTTCATCTTAATACATCCTCTTTTCATGGGAATTAAGTCTTCTTGGTGAAGTGACTATTGGTGAAGCAACTTGCAAATTCCAGGCAGAAAAAAACAGCAGGTGGCGTCTGTCTTCACGGCTGGTGCCTGACTTATTCAAGTCTGGTTTACTTAATACTGGGTACATAATAGATGGAACTAGTAGTATGGTAGATTGTAAAGGTCCACCTCCACCTGGAACCGTTGGGATTGTCATGCACAGTCAGGAGCTCTCCTTGTGCCTTCCTCACCGACATTTTTTTTTCTTTTCCTCTCCCTTCCAGACTTGGTGAATTTCCTTGGTCTCTTCCCCTCTGCTTTGACCATGCCAGGCAGAAAGGTGCCTGTGACTATTAGTGAACCAGTTGAAAACCTAAACGCAAAATGAAAAGCAGGGAAAGTCCGTTTTTTTACGTCGACATATAGTTTTCACTAATGGCTCCCCCTCATTAGGTCCCATCCTACAAAAATCAGTATGGACTTCAGACCATTACCTTGTTCAGGCAAGTTAAATCCATACACTTGGCATCATATCTGTCAGTATTCCAACTACCAACTTGAAATGAGGTAAGATAATCTGGTGGTTTGCCATCTCCATTCAGTATCCTACCACCACAACCGTGAACTTAAGTCCTTCCATTCAAAACCAGGGTTAGCTTACATGGCAATGTTGTTTTTAGTAACCTCCAGGACAGGTCCACAATAAAATAAACTAGGCTCCTCCCAGAAAAAGGAAATGTCCAATTGAGCACTCTATAAATTTAAGACATGAGTCTTCAGTTAGTAACAAGTATCCATAGCAGCAAGAGGTGTCTGTAAACATATCAATTTAAATCTATACAACCTCCTTAATATAACATATTCAATGTATAATAAAAGGGTGAGTTACGGACTTGTCCTGGAGGTTACTAAAAAGGTAAAAGGCTTTCAGAGCCTGTAAGACTGAAGTAAGATCCCAATTTGAAATCTTATCTTATTCCTGGAGAGAGGAGTCGTCTTCTCAATGGATCTTTAAAAAAAAAAAATAGATCCATAGCCAAGTTTGAATCCAAAAAAAAAAAAAGAAAGCAGATACCTGAACCTTTTTTAAAGTACTGAGTGATTTTCTTCTCAATGCCTTCCTGTAGGAATTCCAGTACAGTAGATCTATCATCAATGAATCCTGAATTCTCCTTCCATAAGTAAAATGTCTTCCAGTCTTTTAAGGTAAATTTGGTGTAGCCTCCTCCTCCTTTCTGCTATCCAATAATGTAGTTATTACTCTGATGACCCTCTTCTTAAAGTTTCACTCTCAGAAGCCACGCTGACAAATTTTAGATCTGGAATATAACTTTTTCCTTCTATCTCAGTCCCAGCAGATTTGTTTTTTATTATTTATAAACCATGGACCTCCACTCTTAACTTTAGACATAGAGGGTACCATGACCCTTGATATCTTTGGCCAATCTGGTGCTACCAAAATCAAGTCACTAAAGGGAACCTTAACTGAGATGTATTTTTCCTTTTAAAATACCAGTTGCCTGACTCTACTGCTGATCCTGTGTCTCTAATACTTTTAGCCACAGCCACTCAACAAGCATGCAGATAAGGTGCTCTGAAGTTGCACTGGATTAGCTGCATGCTTGTTTCAGGTGTATGATTCAACCACTACTGCAGCCAAAGAGATCAGCAGGACTCAGAGGAGGTACTGGAGGAAAGGCATAGGCAGTCCTGTAATCAGGGGCATAGCAATAGGGGTTGCAGAGGTTGCGACCGCATAGGGGCCCTTGGGCCAGAGGGGCCCAAAGGACTCTTCCCCAACTACAGTATTAGCTCTCTATTAGTCCTGTGCTCATAATAATCACTTCTATAGATACTTTGAATAGTGGTAATCATTAAACTGTTCTCCATCCCCCTTCTTGCACCTCTGAAACTGTAGTTGTCCTCATTGGCAGGTTTTGGTGCACCATATCAATTGTTTCAAGTGCTGGGGGGGGGGGGGGGGGGGGGCATTGTAAAACTTGAATCAGGGCCCACAGCTCCTTAGCTACGCCACTGCCTGTAATTCCAAATTTGACTTGGTGTATCCAGTTCCTCTGCCCCATCTCTTGGATTTAGAGAAAAATACCTCCTGCACTTTGTATTCTCCTGACTAGCAAATATTTTTTTCTGGGGCTTACCCATTTCAAAATTTTCCTTCTGAACATATGTTCTGATTAAAACCAACTCTGAATTTAAGATCTTGTTCTTGCTGAGAATCTGCCATCACATTCAATTACCCTTATAAATGCACAGCGGTCAATGCTAACAGATTCTTTTTCCGCTATCTGCAAAATCTGGGTTGCTACATATAAAAGTTTCTCTGATCTTGTTCTGCTTCAGCATACATTTTGTCGTTAAGCCCTCCTTATCAAGTTTTTTTTTGGATGAGAAGCAACAAATCTCCTTCTGGGAAACTGACTTTTGTAGTCCAGAATAATTTCTTTGGTCTTCTTTGTATTTAACAGGTTGTTAATGTCGCACCATGCGGTCAGGTTCCTAACTTCTCTGTATGCAGCTTCTTCATTGTCTGATATAAGCCCAATGACATATATAAATGATCATTCCCCAGTTTACCTGACTCTTATTTGGTACACACAATTTGGTACACAAAAAGGAAGTTTCAGGGCATGCTGGGTTGTCCTTTTTTTTGCTTCTATACTTCCCCCTCAGACTTAACTTAGGGCTGGTTCACACGGGCGTCTGCTGAGCTTTTGCTTGGCATTGCGTTCAAACGCCAGCGTTTAAACGCCAGCGTTTAAAAGCTAGCTTTTGAAAGCTTTTGAAAAGCGTTCAAGGCTAGCAGTTCTGGTCTCTGCTATTGTTTCCTCGCGTTTACTGCCTCTGAAAGCAGCATGTTGCTTTTGAGACTAGACGCAACGCTGGGATCTACTGCCAGGCTTTCATGAAAGCCTGCAAAAGCCAGCTCTAAACGCTCCCATTCACTTGCATGGGATGGCAGTAGATCCCAAAAAACGCTGCGTCTGAAACGCTGCGTTAAACGCCACAAAAACGCCCGTCTGAACCAGCCCTAATGCAGCCTGATTAGCTGAAGCCTCTTTCTCTCCTGCTTTCCCCTCCCAAACCTCTGTTCCTCTCTGGCCAGTATTTCTCATGCTGAGACAATCCACTTTCTGGAGTGGAGGGTGGTCAATCAGGCAGAGGAGACTAAAACAGTGTACACACGCCATACCGCCGCAAATGATGGGACAGTCAGACCCTCCCGCTGGGCGGACGTTCAGCCAACAGTAGCACGTGTACGCGCTGTTAGCAGACTGACGCTGTTTCTGAATAATCCGCTGAGGAAATTTACATCAGGATTGGCTTCAAAATAGCCACACTTAAAATGGGAAATGCTAAGAAGGGTTTTCTGTTTTTTTTTTTTAACTGTAGAAAAATCACTAAAATCAAAGCGTGAACTGTGCAATACATGTTATGGAAGTATTTATCTACTTATGTTTTTTTTTTTCTGAGATACCATGGCTGACAGCTCCTCATGAATGAGTTAATGTGTTTACCGCAATTAAATGTATACTTTTTTCCTTTGAAAATTTTGAAAGTTTCCTCTTGTTACCACTGTTCAGACACCCGTGGCGAAAATAAACTAGAAACAGAAACTAATGAAAAACTATTGTATCTATCTTCCTTCTCCTAAAAATGACCTTTAAGATATTCCAGTTTTATTATGATTAAATCTACTTTTTAAGTTTTTAACTGCATTGTTTTTGCTCAATGACACATTCATTGAAGTATGCCAGAGTTTAAATCTATGAACGAAAGCATGACTTTCCTGCTCTCAGAAGCCATTTTCTGCTAGGAAAGTGTTTTTTTTTTATAGTTGGAATTTCTGATCAGTGAGGGTCACACTTTAGTCAGGACTCTGGAGTCAGGACTGAGTCGGCCACTTACATACCTGATATTTAACTGTTTAAGGCAGAGAAAGGAAAAAAGGAACACAGCATAGTTATGTGTACTAGGCACTGTACATACCCATGTCTATCTCATCATGTTACGTCACCTCGGGTATCCTTTAACATATCTGGCATATTTGGTGTTTCTAGCATGTAAGGGGGCTTTGCTATTAACTGTTAAAGTCGGCGGGTTTTTAATTACGAATGCCACTCGTGATTCGTGATTACATGTGGTTTTTCGACTCAAAACAGCACTCGAGTCGGGTATCCCTTTCTACTCATGATCATGAGTCAATTCGTACATAGGCAGAGTCAAATTCATGATCACTCGAATTCGTGATTGGGGGTATCCGAGCACCACTGATCAGTGGAAACCTAATACATTTTGAGGGCCAACAGCCAGTGTTTCTATTGGGTCTATCATTTGTGATTATTTATCACACGCTGTAATTGCAACTAATTAAGCACTTTGGTGTAAGATTTTACAAAATTTTAGATTAATAAATTTCAACCACTTAACTAAAATTTCCTCATCTATTTTCCAAAATTATCTAAACAAATGGTCTGTTAGCCGTCAACAGATATGTCCACTTTAATTCTACAAGGCTTCTCGCCCCCCCCCCCCCTCCCTGACACACACACACTTATGTCCTCCCCTTCACTACCATCTCTAGTAATCCCTCAAATATGTCCCTCTTCTATCTGATATCCCCTCCCCTTTTATCGTACTATCCTCTCCCTCAGTCAGGCAACACATCTGTTCTTACCTCCCTTCTGGCACCATGATCTCTGCGAAACTAATGGTAACTTCCAAAGTTTTCGTACCCCTCCTTCCATCATAGTTGTCATTAATTCCCTCCCCAAACCCTACATTCTTTGCTTACCTGCTGTTTTTATTTGCGCTCAATGGTGGTCAACGGCAGTGCATCGATGCCTGCTCTCAACCTACTTCTCTATTTTGAAGCCATATAGGCCTTATACATACTCTGTATTGACAGGTGGATAATTTAGTATGATTCTATCATACTGAAAGAAACTGTCAGTAATTGATGTGTGACCAGCTTTAGGTTAGGGTTACTAATAACAAGATTGTAGTGATTAACATGGGGGAGACAAGGTAGAGTGACAGAGAAGAGAAGTAGGTGACTCAATACCAGAAATGATATGCTGTACGAGGCACGTAAAGGTAATTTGGTTTTCCAGCAATTTTTTCCAGACCAAGAATTATACCTCCCTACAAGTTTTGATGACTCTGAGGTGTAAGAACAGAAAATTAACATGCTGCCAGGTGGAAGATCTCTCCCCTTCACCCCTGGACAGTCCACACCTGTGGAGGGGGGGGGACACACTAACTAGGTTGGTGGTGGGATGCAGGTGCAGGAACACCGCCAGGGGTAAACAGTTTTTTTCACTTTGCTGGATACATAACGTGTTTACTTCTTACTGATATCTTCATTGAGTTCTTGCATTCCATTTTCCAGTAGCAGTGCACAGGGTGTATTGTTACAGGGAGTTGGAACTCAAATGGAAGAAGGAAGAAGTGACTAGTATAAGGGATATGAATTCAGGTGAAGTTAGTATATGTCCATCTGCCACTGCATCCCATCCCATCTGCTGTGCCCCCCCCCCCCCCACTCTGCCCCCTGCATATCTATACTGCAAGCATCAATTACTGCCTACATATATTGATTTCCCCTATTTCTTGCTACCTACTGGGGGGACCTATTTCTGGTTTTTCGACATTTTATTTACACTGGGTGTACCAATACCTGGCTACCATGCAAGGGTGGTGAGGGAGCGGAGGTCTGGAAAAATTCAGCCTGAAATTTTGGCACAGCCGGCTCTGCCATAAATCGTTATAGTATTTATGGCTATAGTGATGCTCAGTGAAGAAATTGTGCTTCTTCAAAAGAAATCACAGAATTTTCTAAAATCATTGTAAATTGGACGCCAGTAATAGTTATCGGCATTACATCTTTCACCACTTTTCATTGGCTAAATAAAGGGATATTTTATGTATATTTTATTATGCCAGGGCTTTTGCAGGAGCAAGGTGAGACAATTTAAATGTTATAATTGTAAGTTGGAGTCCTAGGTCCAAATAATTGTATAATGCTTACCATGATATCATATAGTGTTTACATTTTTATGGTCCTCATACTGTGACTCATACAGTTGAAACTTAATAATGTAACTTAACTTTTTTTTAACAATTCATGCACTGCTGGAGTATCTCACTGCAATGCAGTATGTTACGCCTCTTTATAACATTATCACTGTACATTTTTTTTAGTTTTGGTTCACGGTTATTGCTTATCACACAAATATGAACAGGATTTCAAAATGTGCATGTTGTTGTAAGTTATCCATAGTAAATGTTAGAATGTATATTATAAATTTTATTAAGTTTTTAATAACAAATTTTTGACACAAGGAAATCCATATACCATGCTTTC
Organism: Hyperolius riggenbachi; assembly: GCF_040937935.1. Lineage (NCBI taxonomy): Eukaryota > Metazoa > Chordata > Amphibia > Anura > Hyperoliidae > Hyperolius > Hyperolius riggenbachi. Next base: position 151,951,252 of record NC_090657.1, on the reverse strand, counting down.
ACTGGATGAGTGCATGGCACTCTTGGACTACCTATACCTTCATGTGTAGTCTATAAAATTAGGGAAGGGTTTCCTGACCCTGAGAGTACATACACAGGGTTTAAGTATGCAAATGAAGCAGCAGCAGAATACCTAGGTTTTGTTTTTTTTTATATTACATTTATTTTTGAAAAGGAATTTTTTTGGGTTGTTTGATTCTTCCAACATTGTGTTATTTAATAATTTATGTAACTGCTATAAGTGCTATATTTATATTAGAAATATTTAATTTTAGTTATTTTTTTAACAAATGTTTAAGAAATGTTCATTGCTTTCATCTTTTGGAAATAGTTTTGATGCCAATTTATATATTTCTTGTGATTTTTTTTATTAAGTGAAACATGGATGATGTACAGTGGAGGAAATTATTTGACCCCTCACTGATTTTGTAAGTTTGTCCAATGACAACGTGGTGGGGTGTGGGTGTCTGTGCACCCTCTGGGGAAAAAAAACACAGGAGACAAGGACGGGAGCCCAATGGTGTAATATGTCAAAAGAAAAATTGGATAAAGAGAATGGAAACAAGACTACTCACAAAGGTGGGTTGCAGTGGGGCAACCGACCACAGGAAGCAGGTGGAGACAATGAACCCGACTCAACTCGGGGTGACCCCTAAGGATCTGGATGCGGTCGCTCTCCTTGGAAAAGGAAGGGAGACAGATTTCTACCGTGGTTACCCACGTGTATTCTGTCTCAACCCCTCAGACCATAAGGTATGATTGAAAGAGGCGCTCTGGTGGTTTATAAAAGCACTTAAGTCGACAAAATATTTTGAGGTGGCTTACCTCAAAGAACCAAAAATCCTTGATGAAAAACAAGAGATTTTATTAGTAGCACAGGCAACACGTTTCACGGGTCTGAGCCCGCTTCCTCAGGCCAAATGACAGTGCCAAACTACAAAGATATGGTCAGCATAGGCAGCGCCTCTCGAGGCTCCCTATGCTGACCATATCTTTGTAGTTTGGCACTGTTATTTGGCCTAAGGAAGCGGGCTCAGACCCATGAAACGCGTTGCCTGTGCTACTAATAAAATCTCTTGTTTTTCATCAAGGATTTTTGGTTCTTTGAGGTAAGCCACCTCAAAATATTTTGTCGACTTAAGTGCTTTTATAAACCACCAGGGCACCTCTTTCAATCAATTGTCCAATGACAAAGAAATGAAAAGTTTCAGAACAGTATCATTTCAATGGTAGGTTTATTTTAACAGTGGCAGATAGCACATCAAAAGGAAAATCGAAAAAATAACCTTAAATAAGATAGCAACTGATTTGCATTTCATTGAGTGAAATAAGTTTTTGAACCCTCTAACAATAAAAGACTTAATACTTAGTGGAAAAACCCTTGTTTGCAAGCACAGAGGTCAAACGTTTCTTTTAATTGATGACCAAGTTTGCACACATTTTAGGAGGAATGTTGGTCCACTCCTCTTTGCAGATCATCTCTAAATCCCTAAGGTTTCGAGGCGGTCTCTGTGCAACTCTGAGCTTGAGCTCCCTCCATAGGTTTTCTATTGGATTAAGGTCTGGAGACGGACTAGGCCACTCCATGACCTTAATGTGCTTCTTCTTGAGCCACTCCTTTGTTGCCTTTGCTGTATGTTTTGGGTCATTGTCATGCTGGAACACCCATCCACGACCCATTTTCAGTTTCCTGGCAGAGGGAAGGAGGTTGTCGTTCAGGATTTCACGATACATGGCTCCGTCCATTTTCCCGTTAATGCGATTAAGTTGTCCTGTGCCCTTAGCAGAAAAACACCCCCAAAGCAAAATGTTTCCACCCCCATGCTTGACGGTGGGGACGGTGTTTGGGGGGTCATAGGCAGCATTTTTCTTCCTCCAAACACAGCGAGTTGAGTTAATGCCAAAGAGCTCTATTTTGGTCTCATCAGACCACAGCACCTTCTCCCAGTCACTCACAGAATCATTCAAGTGTTCATTGGCAAACTTCAGATGGGCCTGCACATGTGCCTTCTTGAGCAGGGGGACCTTGCGAGCCCTGCAGGATGTTAATCCATTGCGGTGTAATGTGTTTCCAATGGTTTTCTTGGTGACTGTGGTCCCTGCTAATTTGAGGTCATTCACGAACTCCTCCCGTGTAGTTCTAGGATGCTTTTTCACCTTTCTCAGAACCATTGACACCCCACGAGGTGAGATCTTGCGTGGAGCCCCAGAGCGAGGTCGATTGATGGTCATTTTGTGCTCCTTCCAATTTCGAACAACCGCACCAACAGTTGTCACCTTCTCTCCCAGCTTCTTGCTAATGGTTTTGTAGCCCATTCCAGCCTTGTGCAGGTCTACAATTTTGTCTCTGACATCCTTGGACAGCTATTTGGTCTTTCCTATGTTGGAGAGTTTGGAGTCTGCTTGATTGATTCTGTGGACAGGTGTCTTTTATACAGGTGACTAGTTAAGACAGGTGTCCTTAATGAGGGTGACTAATTGAGTAGAAGTGTCTAACCACTCTGTGGGAGCCAGAACTCTTAATGGTTGGAAGGGGTTCAAAAACTTATTTCACTCAATGAAATGCAAATCAGTTGCTATCTTTTAACGTTGTTTTTTTCGATTTTTCCTTTTGATGTGCTATCTGCCACTGTTAAAATAAACCTACCATTGAAATGATACTGTTCTGAGACTTCATTTCTTTGTCATTGGACAAACTTACAAAATCAGTGAGGGGTCAAATAATTATTTCCTTCACTGTATATCGGGCAATATACCTATTGTCAAAATTGTATAATTTGAAGTCCTGTTTCTTGGAAACAATAAATATCTAATGTATTTTATTTGTATATTAAAGTTTGTTTTTATTGTAGATTTGTTATATAATTCTAATATCAAGAGTTTTTGGTTTTTATAAACAATGAATTTGTTGCTAAAACAAAGGTAAATCAATTTAAATAAAAATTCCATTATAAAACACACTGTACTATTAATTGGAAAATGTAACAATTCTACAATAAAATGATACATTTGAGATTAAAAAAAAATCCATTTACCTGGGGCTTCTCCTAGCTCCTTGAAACCGATATGTCCTTCGCACCACCTCCGGTGTCCCCTACATTGCATATCCCGACCTTGTCAGTTCGGCATCTTTTGCGCATGTACAAGCAAGGTGCTGCACTTATAGCAATTGCTCTCTCATAGCCTTGAGCATTATTTGCAGACTGACTACCAGGGACTACATGAAGTAGTAATCAATGTATTCCTTCAGGAGCACAATTCGTGAAGGGTGATTTAGAAATCTTGTTCAAACCTAACATGTCCATGAATTCCACTCTTTGCATAATTAGCACCAGAGCAAATAATGGATGCAGCAATGAGGATATTTCCAACGTGTGTTTTTTTTTTTTTTTTTTTTTTTTTTTTATTCGAAAATTTTGAAGTGATGACCCTCTTCACATACACCACACACAATTTATTGCTAAACTATCCCTTTGCCTGTTAATAGTTTCACTAGTTTTTCACAAGTAGATTCTGCCTGACATTTCCCTTAGAACAAAAGTTCATCAAGACAGGACTCCAACACCAAAAACTTTTTTCATATCGGCATATTTCATGCAATCACTTGGCTGTTTAGAGGTGGTAAGAGTTTGTTCTGTTATTATTCGAAGATGCTTAGTTTAAGATTCATTCACACTGTTTTTGGGGTTGTACTCGGTCCAACCTAGAGTGGAAGAGGCAAAAGAGACATGTGTTGGCTGAATATTTGTGGATTCAACAGCGTCTATTAGCAGTGGTCTCTTCAGTAACTGTACAACTAGCGGTTTGTCCTTCAGATGAAGTCGGTCTAATTGGACTTTCAGCTGTAAATCTTGTACTCGCTGCTCAGAGTAAGTTTGAGTTTAGTGTAGAAAAAGACATGTAATTATCAACTTGACCACCCTGCATTTCTCCACCTCCAAGTTCAGTTTGTGTCCATGAGTCCTACATTTTTCGCCACTTAAAGTAATTTTCTGTTTGCACTGGTGACACAAAGTAGACTCCTCAGGAACTGTTTTTGTGGTGGGTTTTCTTATGGTTTTGTATTTTTTACCTGAACTGTCTTAACTGTTGAAAATGTGCTGTGTCCCTGCTTTGTGGTTATCTTAGCCTGCAGGACAGCCCTGGGACAATTTGCCTTCTGTACATGCTGTCACAGACCGCGAGCCGGTCTGCGGGTGGGGTAAATCGATCAGCGTCAGAAATCCTCTTACACGGTCATTTGTTCATCACGAAGGGTAACCCGCATTCGCAATTTGATGAACTGACTCGCGAAGGGAGCGTTCTGATACCAACCGAATCACTCCACACACATATACAATTCAAAGATCTGCCACCAAGCGAGTTACACAGCCCGCTACTGTAATTTTACTAGGACTTCGAGAACACTTTAGTAACCCCTAGCAGTATACTTCTATTAAACACAGGGTAGCGAGTTCAGGAGAATAGGTACGATTGTGTATGTTCAGCAACAGGTCATAACCGCTAAACGATTTTTAAACGTTTAATAACACAAATGCATTACATACAGTTATATACACCTATTAACATATAAAACACAGAGCTTAAAAATAAAAGGAATAAAACAGAAAGTTCTTACTTAGTTAGCTGAGCAGTCCATTTGAAGCATGAAGAAAATAGTCCAGTTTAAACGTAGGCATTCAGCTTAAAAGTCCTTTGTACACAACATGCGCCCGGTTCTTGCGTGAGCACATGTCTGGACTTCCCTAGTCGATGTAAATTGAAGAACTGGGTGGAGTTCCTTGCAAACGCTTTTTACTGACCAGAGTTTTGGGGTGGTCACTACCTGGAAAGTAGGTGTGTTTGAGGCAGGGTTACCTTCTGGCAGTCAGGGTGCCACCCACAGACTTGGAGCAAGGAATGTACCAATTATTAATAATTTGTGTAATTCCGCCCCAGATGGGTGCAACGCAAATCCGAGACCATATTCATAAGCAGCATGCGACTCTGTATTAAATGAGACTATACACGTCTAGTCTAATGAATTTGCTCTACGCATGCCGGATAAAGGGGTCTCTCTATTGATTCCTGATAGCCAGAAAATTATAAATCATGTGAGTGATAGAACTGATTTCTGGGTATCAGGAAATGTTTGTTGTCTTTCTGTGCCAAACCCATCTTGAATTATTAATAAAGTAAAGGTTCTCATTGTGTGAAGCTATGAGCTTGGAGGGAAATGTGAGTCTCAACCAGTTTGAGCTGGTTTGGTGGAACATGAGCTATGTGACCAAATGTCTGCTGTCCAGGTGGTCTGGCCACGTGTGAATTCTTTCCTGACCTGAACAGGATGTGGGGGAGGGCTGTCCTCTCTCAGTAAGAGAGAGGGAAATTGACATCTATTGTGCATTTACCCAAGACTGACAGGGACTGCGCACGACTATTGCGAAAATCGCTGGCGTTTACGCGCACGACTTTCGCAATATCCGTCACACATGCCCTGTCCTGCCCTTTGGTAATCGCATCCTTACTGCTCGTTTACAAGTGTGCACAGTACAAATCTGCCAGTCTTTGGAAGCACTCAGGGACACTTATCCAAAACCCTTCTGAGGGTTCCTGAAGGTGGCAATTTTGAATGCGTGAAAGCGCTGAAATGCAAACAGAGGACTGGGAACGCTCTGAGATCCAGAGCCTTGCCGCTATAGGTGAGCAGCTGCCCTTTTCCCCACAGTCACTTCACTTAACCACTTACCATCCTACCTACAGTATATTCACGTCGTAAGTGGCTCCTAAAACATGACATGGATATAAGTTCACTTGCTAGCACGTACGCTGTGCTCATTAACCCCCCCCCCCTCCCCCTAACTACACTAAACTAGGATCACTCCCGAGGGTCCGAAACCTCCCTTCATGTTGCGATCGCGCAGCATGGAGGATTGGCATGTAAACAGCTTGCCTCGTTCCAGTGTGCGATCAGCCTTCCCTCAGTGCATTACCTTTGCCTGCCTCTAAGCTGAATGGGCGGTCCATTCGGCATAGAGGCAGACAGCAGTAATGCACGGACGGGAGGCTGATCGCACTGGAACGAGGCGTGGTGTGCTGTTAACATGATCCTGTATGCTGCCTGATCGCAGCATGACGGGGGTGTAATAGGTATCTGGGAGGCTATCTGGCTAAAGGGGGGAGCAGGATTCAGGACACTTCTGGCTATTTGGGGGGGCAAAGGGGCACACCTGGCTATCTATGAAGGTGGGGGGCAAATGGACATACCTGGTTATCTATGGGGGGAAGAGAATACAGCAACACACCTGGCCATCCTTGGGGGGGGGGGGGGGGGTTAGCAGAATAGAAGGGTACATCTGGCTATCTATTGGAGGGGGAGAACAAAAGGGCGCTTTTTTTTTTCTTTTCTTTTTTTTTCCCAACCCAGCTAAGTGTTTTTCTTCCCTACTGCCACAGCTTACTGTCCCTCTCATAGCAAACATCACCTAGGCAACAGGATTATATTGCTGTGTAAACTCTTCAAAGGGGGGGGGAGGGTGTTAAATCACCACCTTGAAATAGTGTATTTATCTTATCCGAAACAGGAAGCTTTATTTGCAGGAGATATGCTTGTTTACTGTAGCTATTTAGGAATAAAAACTTTCCCCAACCCCACTGGTACTGCACTGTTCTGCAAAATGGAACCAAACCAGGCAATAAAAACATAAGGGGGTCACATAGGAAACTATTTTAGAAAAAAATACTATTTTTGGGGCTTTTTTTTTCCTGGATGTTTCAACCCCCTTTAAGCAAGCTGCGTAACTTGCTGTGTACATGCATCACTTACTGTAGATCAAAAGTGAAAAGCTTGAACGATTGCATCAATCTGTATCACCTAAAAATGAGGTACGAAATATTTAACCTATAAATCCCCTTGACAGATGTGCCAGCCAGGCTATTTGCATGACCTAGTTCGCCGCAATATTAGTCTGTCCTTTGCCACCAACAATTATTGCAAGATGCTCAAGCACCTGTTCCTTTAAAGATCGCTTGGTCTTGCCAATATATTTCAGATGGCAGGGATATTCAATCATATATATGGTTTTCTCTGTATTACAATTAATGAATGCTCTAATATGATAAGTAACTTTGCCTGCACTGTCTTGAAAGGACTGTGTTCTATCAACGAAAGGGCACAATTTACATTTTCCGCACCTGTATATGCCATGCGGCATTCGTTCCTGTAACCATGTCTTTGGTCTCACCTGCAATTCAGTATGGACCAAACAGTCCCTGAGAGTGGGGGCCCTCCTGGCAGTAAGCAAGGGTCTAGGTCCCACAATCTCAGCGAATTTTTGTTCCCTCAGATGCATTTAGAGTAGGCCAGAACTTTGTAAGTTATGTAAGTAGTTTATCCCAATGGGCACCATATTGTGTGATAACCCGCACAGTCACCACCTTCCCCATGTGTCCTATCTTTGGGGAGCAGCAGTTCCTCACAATCAACTTCCCATGCCCTTCTCAACGCATCCCGCAAAACCAAATGTGAATAGCCTCTTAGTCGAAAACTATCGTACAGGTTACGCGCCTCCCGTAGAAAATCCTCATCACATGAGCAATTTCTCCATAAACTGATAAACTGCCCATATGGAATACCTCGCTTCAGGGAAGGTGGATGGTGACTTGCAGCATGCAATATTGTATTACCAGCTGTTTCTATACGGTAAGACTAAGAGTACACCCTTATCTCCTCAATCTTCAAAAGTAGATCCAAAAAGAGCTTTTCTCCAATTACAAAGGTAAGTTTTTAATTTTCTTAAGATTTTGATTGAGGCAACCAATGAATATGTCCAATTCGTCAACCTTGCCAGTCCACACTGCCAAGATATTGTCGACATAACGTATCCAGAGGGCGACGTGCCCTGAATCCAGGGTCCGGGAAGACATCCTCACGCTCCCACAGACCCAAATGCAAACCTGCATAGGCCGGGGCACATGCCACTCCCATAGATGTCCCACGAATCTGGTGAAAAAATCATCCCTGAAACGTAAAGCAATTTAAAATGCAAAATCAATTCCATCGACTCAATGATAAACGCATTGTTCAATTCCGCATCCGGATATCATTCGCCCAAAAAGGCAATCGCCCGGAGCCCCTCCTCATGTGGGATAGAAGTTTACTAAGATTCCACATCAATGCCCACAAGGACGGACCCCGGGGGACCTCAAAAGTCGACAGGACTCAGAGTACATCTCGGGTGTCCTGTACATAGGATGGGAGGGACTGAACCAAACTTGAAGTTTCTCATCAATTAACTGTCCTAGTCTGTGTAGGGCTACCGACCGCCAAGACTATCAGTCGTCCAGGAGGCTTTCACACATTTATGTAACTTAGGCAGTGTCTCTATATTGTAGGGACATTATAGTTTGCCACACTCAATCATGCTCTTGTTTGGTGATGACTCCTATAAACAGACCCTCATCCAGTAATTTATTTAGTAGATTAGCAATCGCTGGAAATGGATTTCTATCTAGTCGTTGTGTTTGCGTCATTCAATTGACTCATTTCCTCAACATAATCCTCCTCATCCTGAAGCACAACATTGCCCCCCTTATCACTTGGCTTAATAACCAATTTAGGGGCCCTGGCAAGTTCATCTAATGCTTGTAGTTCTTCTGGAGTCAAATTCCTCTCAGAAATTGGAGGGTGCAAATAGTTGCCACAATTCTTTCTCAATAGTCTCTAAAAAGTCCTTAACCTTTCGTTTTGTGACAACTGTGGCATATAAAGTGATTTTAACTTCAAGGAAGACTGAGGGAGTAAAAGCGGCCTGGGAAAGGACTCAACATCAGAGTTTAATAGTGATAACTCAGAGGTGCTTGGAGAATGTGGCCGCATGACGAGGGGTAACATCATGTTCTGAGTCTGACTTTCTATTGTCCTCAAATGTTTCCAAAGCTAACAAGGCTTCTTGCTCAGTGGGGGTTAGACTTACATAGGTCTCCTGTTGGTCTGCTTGTTGAGGAGCATCCTTGAATGAGTCTTAACACGTTTCACAGAAAAAGAGAAATATCTTTATAAATTTCAAAAATATTCCCTGATGTTGTGGGAGAAAAGGACAAGCCTTTGTTTAAAACTGCCACATGTTTATTCTGTAATTCAAATTTGGACAAGTTTACCAATTTTTTTTTTTTAAATGTCTTCATTACTAAAACTTTTTTTCCGGGCACTCCCGATCCTTGTTACTGGCCCCCAATCCTGATCCTTGCCTTCCCCACCTCCTTACTGTATGTTGCCTGTATAATGCAAGCTATGTAGTTTGCTATGAAAGTTCCTAATGCTGACTGCAGAGGTGAAGTTTTCCATTCTTTTAAACCATAGCCTATAAAGTGGTACATAGGGATATTCAGAGAACTGTCAGTGTCCACCTGGTCTAACATGTATGGTAGCAGTGGTGTAACAATATCCCCTGCAAGGGATGCATTCATGAGGGGCCTTAGGGGGAGAAGCTTGAGGTGTGGCTCTGGAGCCAAGGGGACATTTTAAAAGGCAGGCGGTGGCACAGTGCAGGAAGGGGGAGCAGCAGACACAAACAGCAGTGGGGAGGGTGGTCCAACTCTCCCTCCCTCACCTCCAGGCTACAATAAGCGCTCCCTCCTCCAGCAATGACAGCTGGGGGGCCCCATCCAAAGTTAAGCTCCTGTGCAGGGATAAGAAATTTTTGAGTTTATTTATGGGCAGCCCTGATGCAGAAATGCGGAGGGAGGGCCAGCAGAGTGGTGAGTGACATCTGGCAAACAAGGTGTGGGGGAGAACGATGCTATTGGCCAGATCTATCCGCCAGGCTGATTGCTGGCCCAGGAATCAGGTGGCATTGGGGCCGCTATACTCAAAGTGGACCCAATATCCTTATATACTAAGCTTCAAGTGGCATACCTGTATAACTGTGAGGTCAAATCACTCAGTCATGGATTTCTTATTTGCCGGATATGCATAGTGTCTGTGTTCATAAAACCACTTTTAAAAAGCAATGGCTTCTCTTGGCAGGTTTCCTCTACATTTTTTTTTTTTCACAGGTGTAACCTCCACTTCATCTGTATGCTGCACTGGTGACTCAGCTGCTGTAGGCATAGAAAATGAACTCATTGGGCACATTCCACTTAGGTTCACTTTCCCCTGTGACAGCAGAAACTTACGGTAAAGCATAGTCAATGAAAAGTATGCTTCACCATCACAATGCGCATGTTTTTGGTAACACTGCATGCAGCGTGTTGCAGTACCGCATGCAATTATACTGCCCCGCAATCCCCCACTGTGAATGTAGCCAGATAAATACGTGAAATGTATGTGGAGGATTGCACTATATATTGGGGGCAAGATTACATACTATGCAGCATTTCCTCCCACTGCTGTCTACAATCCCCCCCGCAGCTCAGTTTTGATAGGCTTCTGGGTTTGGAATCATTGGAGACTGAGTACTGCATTTTATATAGGCAGTAACGCACTGCCTGTTGTGTTGGGATGCCGCTCGGCATTAGTTCACCCTGCACCGGACACAGTCATAACTTACATTGCAGTGCGACATTCTGCGTTACATTGCATCTGTTAAGTCAGATCCTAAAACCTGCTGATTGGTTATTAATTACCTAAAAAACTGGCTTAGGCCTGGAACCCACTAGAGCGTGCTTTGGGGGAGTTAGCGGTTTGAGCTTGCTAGTGGGTTCAAGGTCTTAAGAATATTAAAGTACTGGAATAGACACCAGAAGAATAAAACAGTTTTTTTTTTTTTTTAAATGGATAAAAATGGGAGATAGTGGTGGGCTTACCTCTCCATAGACACATGTATGAGTAATTCAAAAACCTTTGACTCCAAAGTGCAATGCATTTTACATGGTATTTCCAGCTTTATTAGGTAATATGAGTAATTGGGGAACATAACACTTGGGTAAGCTATACATTCATGAGGTTGTGATGTATAAATAAAGCAGCCTAGAATTAAGTAACATTACAAATCGCTATTCCATACCTCTAATGGTCTAGGTAAAACAGTCAATAGTGTTGAATGTACCCGGAGCTGTCCATTGGCTTCGAATCCTCAGGGGGCTGACCTGTTGTGGGGTGTCAGACAGTTTTTTGACAAATCTACCACTAAGTTTCAGCATCCTTCCTCTCAAACTTGAATATGTCAACTTCAAAAGTAAATCTGTCGAATTTAGTGTACGGGCAAAAAGACAGTCCCCTGGATAGGAGGCTCAGTTGACTATCCGACAGATTACTGGTATCTCTGGGCCTCCCGGCGGGTCTGGATCTGATAGGCCGGGGGTCGATTTGCTACCCTTGCCCCTCCTGGGTCTTCGTTTCCTGTAGTCTCATGAAAAGATTGATCCCTTGAAGCGGTTTGGCCTCCACTCCCTCCTTAGTCACTGTCAGATGTGGGATTCTCTGAAGCCACGTCACTGTCACTGGGGTTTGGTCTGAAACATCTGGGTCTATTAGGGTGTCCACGTCCTCTTCCCCTTCCTCTACCTGAAGGTCATTGAGGTGCATGGAAGGGTCCACTGTTGTCACGGATGCCCATCAGCCATGGATAGATCCTTCCATATCGATGGTCCTGTAGTACTTGTTTAAACTTCTCCCATTTGTGTTGTCTTAAGGTATCAGCATATCGGGCTATTTGGACATGGTTATCTAGGTCAGATTGTAGCTCTGGCTCAGCTTTAAGTTTGTCATTGAGCTTTTGTAGCTCCAGAATGTCTATCTACTTGTACTAGTTAAATGTGACACTCTTGAATGATCATTAACATAGTTCATAGAATGCTGAGTAGACAAAGCACACCATCGTACACAGAACTCATGAGAGAGAGAGAATCATGTCTACCATTATATCACTATGAAAAATCAGTTAAATCAAACTGCAATCAATTGAAATTTAATAGTAAAGCTGGAAATAATTGCATGGCAAGCTAGGTACAATCACTTTGAACGATTTGACCAATCGCATGGCTAGCTAGGTACAATCACATGGCAAGCTATGTACAATCAATTGTGAAATGTCCAAAAAGAAAGTGGTGTTCCGCTCAATGATCCAGCAAAATAAAAATCTTTATTGTAGCAGTAAAACACGACACGACATGTCTGCTAACATGTTTCGGACACACAATGGTCCTTAGTCATAGCATAAAATCCACACAGTGAAAGTAATCACTAAATAGCTAAAACCACACCCTCAAATCCTGGAGTCCGCCCAATGAAGGGAGGAGACTACGGTGAGTCCAGGATATAGAGGCGATAAAGTGCACACAGTCTAAAAACATAGCATAAGGAGTGAATGCATATATCATTAAGGATCTATTAAGCCATACTTCTAAAACTTAAGAGTGACCATATAAGAGTGGCCTCTTATTTCGGTAAATCTGTTGAATCAGTTACAAATTTATTTTCATATGTGATATAATTGTCTTTTTACTTTGTAGTTTTATTGTTTTCTGTATAATTTCTTAGTCTTTTGATTTTTTATTTTCAGAAGTATGGCTTAATAGATCCTTAATGATATGCAGAGTAATGAGTGCGGACCCCGCAGAGGAACGGAGGGAGAGGTCGGTATGCCTTCCCCGTGGCTGACTCCCCCTCCATTACACCGCCCCCCACAGCTTTAGCTTATATGCGGGTATCTACTATATATTGTATTACTGTAAGAAAAAAATGTACACACCTGAACATTACCAATAATGTTGTTTTTCCTTGAAGAAATTTAAAAAACTGTTAAAAATAATCGTTTAATTCTTGCTCTTTTCAGGTCGAGTTATTACATGCAGAGATGAGGCGTAGAAGTGGTCAGGATCAGGAAAGTTTCAGTTTTCCAGAAAATCCAATGCATGACCCAAATAACCCTGATGACCAAGATGACTTTGATAGGCACAGAATTGGACATCGTGCATGGTGCAGTTGTGGCAATTGTGTGCCAATGCCAACAGGGATTGAGTCAATCTGTTATGAAATTTCCAATGTACAAACTGTTATGGAAGATCTACCATGCATATTGGATCATCCAATGATGCCACAGTTATGTGGAAATGAGCGATGGGCACGCATTTTCCTGTTATCTTCAGGATTTGTTGGAATGGATACAGCGGATAGAGATATTAACAGGTATGAATAAATCCAAAGTATTATATTTATTTGTATTACGTTAATATGTTGCTTCTATTTTCAATAAAAACACCTTTATTTCTTTAAAAATCCATGACCTACATTTTCATTATATATAGAGCATTGAGATTCAGTCCATATTAGAGTTAACATAGCACCGAGTATATACGTGTTCAAGATAAAAACTTGAAAAGTGGTAAGATAGGTTGCTGTCCCCCAGTATAGGTTATTTTAGTTAGCTTCCCCTCAGGATAGATTAGGTAGCGGACCCCCAGGACAGGTTAGGTAGCTGCCCCTAGGATAGGTTAGGTATGTGTCGCCAACACCCATAATGGAGGGGGGAACCGGACTGCAGAGAGGGCAGCCCGACCTCTCCCTCCCTTCCTCTCCCCGGGCCGCCCTCCATGCTCCCCCCTCCGAGTGCAGGGTGAGCACGCAGGGAAGCGCAGTACTCAACTACTCTTCAGTCCCTGGTTCCAATCGCCACCAGTCTCCTCTTGCTTTGCATAGACGCTAATACACACGCTATTTCCAAACCAGGGACGGAGGAAAGTAGTCTAGTACAGCTCTTCCCTGCACGATAACCCTGCACTATGAGGGTGGAGCATTGAGGGCGGCCAGGGGAGAGGAAGGGAGGGAGAGGTCGGGCTGCCCTCCCTGCACTGCTGCTCCCCCCTCCATTATGGGGGTGGGGGGCACCTACCTAACCTATCCTGGGGGGAAGCTACCTAACCTGTCCTGGGGGGCAGCTAACTAATCGAACCTATACCTGGGGGGCAAGTACCTAATGGAACCTAATCTAACCTATACTTGGGGACATCTACCTAATATAACCTTTACTGGGGGACACCTACCTATCTAACCTATACTGGGGGGCACCTAACTAATTTAACCTATACGGGGACAGCTACCTAATCTAACCTATACGGGGACAGCTACCTAATCTAACCTATAATGGGGACATCTACCTAATCTAACCTATACTGGTGGGCACCTACTTATCTAACCTGTATTGGGGCACCTTCCTACCTAGCTAGCCTATACAGGTGGCAACTATACTGAATAACTGTTTGAGTCCCCTACCTAACGTATACTGTGGGCACCTACCTAACTAACCAATGCTGGGGGCAAATATTCTGGCTACCTATAGCACACCTATGTAACCTGTACTGGGGGCACCTACCTATCTAACTTATATAACTAATATTATATTTTGTTTTTCAGGTCTTATCGGAAATCCGTGTACCGTGCCTTTACTGCCTTTGTTCATGGAGTATTGGGTCGAGGAAATAGCCTACCTATTCCTGCTTGCGTGGTAAATAGTCACGCAGGCATTTCCAGACCCTGATGGCATTTATATGGGATACAGGGAACATCGAGATGGTGCAGCTGAGCACATGATCGATGAATAATTTATACTATTAATGGTTATGTAAAAGTTATTATTGTATTTTTTTTATTTGTGTTTGTAGTATTTTTACAGTAACTTATTTTTACAGTTTTTATGGTTTTATTTTTGGATTTCTATAAATAACTTTAATTTCCATTGATAATGTTGTTCGTTTTTTTTTAATAAAAAAAGTTGATATTTTTTTGGGTGAATTTGTAATGGATTGCGGAGACACCGCCACGCGGTCTGACAGCGAGGTGGCTGGTTCCGCATTCAGACCGGCGGTTTCTCCGCAGCAGCATGCGTCTGGTTTGTCTGAGCTTAGTAGTGCACACAGATGGAGAGCTACGCGCGCTAACAGGCAGGCCCTTTATGCCAATAGGAGAGGGATCAGCTGATCAGAGGGATCACCTACGCAGCAGGTGATTGGCTGAATGGGACTGGGCGGCGCTGAGGAGCGCTCTGCTATATATACTTCTTGCCTGCCATTTGCTGGTTGTCTGCTGTTGCGAATGCTTATGTGTTAGCACTCAGACCATAGTCAGATCCCTCAGTGTGTTAGAACCAGGTGGACCTGGAAATTCACACTTAGCCAGATTACTGTGTTATTACTGTGTTCTACTTTAGACCAGTTCCAGGGTGTTGAGACCACGGACCTCCCACCCAAGATTAGGGATACTGTCATTGCTATGTTATTCTTTACACCAGTTCCTGAGTGTTGAGACCACGGACCTCACACTATAGACTAGGCCTCTGCTTGATATTGGTTATGACCTATTGCTCTCTTGACCCTTCTCCTGCTCTCTGATTCGGTACCTTCGCATATCTGATTACCTGTTGCCAACCCTGCCTGTCCCTGGTTACCGAATCAGCCTTCTGTCTCTGTACCTTATCTGCTCGTGTGTTGCAGACCCGGGCCTGGCCGACCCTTCTACCTGTGACACCAAATCCCCCCCCGGTGGGGTGCCCAGTAGCTGCAGGGACTCCCTGTCCATCAGAGGGACCTCTCTGCAATCCAGTCATGGACTCTATCTCATAGGAGTCTTTTGACTGCAGTAGAGTGACTCCCAGCAGTTCAGGGAATCACTGGCTCTCTGGTTATCTCCAACCCTGACTAGGAGATACTCGTTATACGGTCTAGGATCACCTGCTCCTCAGGTGGTCCAGGCTCATATACTGTTGCACCAAACACTTACACTTTATCAGGTGTCCAGAGGTTAGTTATACTTGTTGTGTTGGTGATTCTGCAGATCATCAATAATCAGGTATATATCTGTATTGTTGGTGATACTGCAGATCACCAATAATCAGATTATCTGTGTGCTGACACCGATCATTACAGAATTCTTCTAATATTTTTTTAAAATTTACGTACCTTACTTACCATCTTACAATATGCACCAGTATATAAGAAACACCAGGGTAACAATTTAAAAAAATATGGGAAAAAAATTGTAGTATCCATATTGAATGCTCATCTTAAATATTTACTCTTGCAAATGTTGCCCTCCTTTGTCCCCCTATTATGTACTTCTATTTCCCCATGTCTCCTCCTTTATTCCCATGTTTCCCAATGCCTCATCTCTCCCCCATGACCCTGCTCTACACCCCATGCCTCCTTCTCTCTACCACATACCTCTCTTCTGTGGACACGTAGTGGCTGTCTCCACCAGGCATGCTTCGCTTCTCCCCTCCCCCCCCCCCCCCCCCCCCCCGTTATCTCAAGAATCGGTGTGTGCAGCGGTTTGTATAACTAACGTGGACACATAAATTGAGGACATCCATTTTACTGATGCAGGGGTGGAGTGAAAAATCATGGGGAACCCGGGCAATAGAAGATAATGGGTACCAATACAAGTGTCGGGCCACGTTACATGCTATTTTTAACAGACTAAGATATAAAAATTTACTACCAACAGATCTTACACAGGCCAACAACATTGTGGTGCAAATTAAAATGTGCGTGGTCGCACAAGAGAATGTGGGTGTGGTAATGCGTGGGGCAAAATTTACATGACCTTAGCCGTAGTGTAAAAGTTATGCCGTGGAAGTTTGAACTATGCCATATTGTTTCCCCAAAAATACATTTAATCAGACAGTTTTTCAACAAGAAACCATGCAGTAATGCAGCAGTTCCTCCAAAGTAAAGTTAATATGGCAGTCGTTGACTGTCCCCTCCAGCGTCCATTACATCCCGAGATGAAGGATGCGATTACCCAGAAGTGAGTAGGAAGTAGATGCACAGTTTTGAAAGATATAGGCGAATCAGGCTGAAGGGCGCTGCCCAAGACCGCCAGTCGCAGCTCTCTTCTCCTTTGCTGATAGCTGTCGCGGTCTTTAAGGTGGGTCGAGTTTCCGTCATTGGGGCCAATCACTGCACAGCGTGCAGTGATTGGCCCAAAACTGTGCGGCTACTTCCTACTCACTTCTGGGTAATCACATTATTCATCTCGGGATGTAATGGACGCCGGAGGGGACATAGCCGGTACAAGTTTGTTGCAGCCTTCATCACCGGGATGTATTGGACGCCAGAGGGGACCTAGCCTGTAGAAACTTGTTGAGCCATCACCTCTGTTATGTAATGGACGCCGGAGGGGACAGCGGGTCAGGGAACAGTGACATTGTAGAGGGCAACACTGGAGGACAGAAGGACACAGGATGACAGGGGTAAAGAGGACAAAGGACACCTGGGGACAGAGGACATAGAAGACACAGGGGGTCAGGGGACACAGGATAAATGAGTACGCAAGAGGTACTAGAAAGGCACAAGGTGGACAATTATGGGAGGGAAGGTACAAAAGACGCAACCGCACCATGGAGGCACCCGGTTCAATATAATTTTTTTCCCTCCAGTTTTTGGCCTCTAAACCTAGGTGCGTCTTATAGTCCGCAGCGTCTTATAGTTAGACAAATACGGTACTTATCACCTTAGGTACCATTAATGACTCTCTATATTACATTTTTAATTATGCATTTTCGGCATGTTTAAAAATAGTTTTGAAATCCACGTTACATGACATTTACATTACAGCCTATGTCGGTACAAGGTTTCACCTGATACTAAAAAACTTTTATCCAAAAATTTAAGTGATAATCTATAATTTACACAACGACATTATAAATATTAAAACTTTTTTTTTTTTTACAAGTTCTATATTAAAATTTGTAAAAGACAACTAAAAACATTTTGAAGCACACAAATTCTATAAAAAAAAAATGGATAACAAGTAGTTACGAACATGTAGATTTTTAAAGTAAAATAACGATGAAGATCAGTTATTTGGATTAATCAAAGCAGACAAATCAACAATCACGTTAATTCACTGTAATGGAGTTTGGACAAAGGAATTTCAAATAAATCAATTTTAATGTGTCACCAGCAATGGCATTGTTGCTCATCACTTCTGCACGAGTACTATGTGGACTGTCCTCCCTCACATTCTTCCAGCTCTAATGCAGGGAACATTTCCCGGTTCATGTATGTCACATGAAATGTAACAATTATGTCATGCATAAAAGCCCACAGTGTTGGAAGTGTATAGACGGACATTGATAGACTATAATTTAAATTGTGCTTCCAAATCTAGATTGTCTTTTACTAAGCAGTTCAGGTTTGTCTGGCATAGGTACTTTTGCTATGTTTTTTGGTAAAGTGGCAGACCTGGACACCCA
Source organism: Hyperolius riggenbachi (assembly GCF_040937935.1). Taxonomy (NCBI): domain Eukaryota; kingdom Metazoa; phylum Chordata; class Amphibia; order Anura; family Hyperoliidae; genus Hyperolius; species Hyperolius riggenbachi. The sequence goes on along the minus strand of NC_090657.1, from coordinate 151,933,083 downwards.
TGATGAAGTTTGTGTTCCATCGTGTAGCTGTAGTGTATCAACAAGAATGTCCTGCAGGAAATCAAAAGATCGATCTGTGTAGACATTTCTTGTTGTCCACTTTCCTTTACCTTTTGGTGCATATTTGACCCGTTTGGTTCCTATTGCTCCACTAAGTCGTGCTTTTCTTGTGACAACTAATTGTTGTTTATCCGTGTTGTAGTTGTTGGAAAGAATAGCAAGACTGGTTCTGGCTTGCATGCCGTCATATCCAAAATGGATGCGTTTGGTTATGTATTTCAACACCGTGCTGTGAAACGCCTCCAATGGCCCAGTGTGACATGACCATGTGAGGTGTTTGAGGTCCATAATATCATTGCTCTCCACAATACTACAAATTTTGTCATAAGCTGTTGTCTGTTTGTGAAGCCAGTTTCTATTTTCAAGTTCTTCAGGTGTTAGAGGAAGATGTGAACATTTGTGGAGAACTCCATCTTCATACCATTCATGCTCGTTCACAACATGATGAAGTAAAGATAGCCAGTTTTATTTCAGTAAATGTTCATCATTTTGGCAATTTTTCACACACCATCAGAAGTGGTTGTTGATCTTGTTTATCCACTTGTTTAACCACTTGCCGACCGCACGCTTATACCGTGCGTCGGCAAAGTGGCAGCTGCAGGACCAGCGACGCAGTATTGCGTCGCCAGCTGCAGGCTGATTAATCAGGAAGCAGCCGCTCGTGCGAGCGGCTGCTTCCTGTCAATTTACGGCGGGGGGCTCCGTGAATAGCCTGCGGGCCGCCGATGGCGGCTCGCAGGCTAAATGTAAACACAAGCGGAAATAATCCGCTTTGTTTACATTGTACGGCGCTGCTGCGCAGCAGCGCCGTAAGGCAGATCGGCGATCCCCGGCCAATCAGCGGCCGGGGATCGCCGCCATGTGACAGGAGACAGCCTGTCACTGGCTGCACAGGACGGATAGCGTCCTGTGCAGCCCGGATCTCCAGGGGGGGCCAGGTAGGAGAGGGAGGGGGCGGATTTCGCCGCGGAGGGGGGCTTTGAGGTGCCCCCCCGCAACACCCGGCAGGCAGGAGCGATCAGACCCCCCCCAGCACATCATCCCCCTATTGGGGAAAAAAGGGGGGCGATCTGGTCGCTCTGCCTGCACGCTGATCTGTGTTGGGGGCTGCAGAGCCCACCCAGCACAGATCAGCTAAAACAGCGCTGGTCCTTAAGGGGGGGTAAAGGGTGGGTCCTCAAGTGGTTAAAGTAGAACAACCACTTTTACGGCTCCCCTCACGAACTTTTTTTGATAAACTTTTAGCGAAATACAAGACATCGAATTGATGTTCGATGTCCGGGTACTCCTCTCTCATGCATTTTCTAATGCTTACGTGACGGTCTGTAGCAAAATGTTCAATGTCTATATTGTTTTCCACTGTCCGAGTCATACATTTTTCAAATCCGTACTTTTCCATGGCATTTGATGATTTGCACTGGGTGACTTGCACTACTTCAAAGTCTAATATTTTATAGGACATTAGATCCATCATAGTGTAGACACAATATTTAGCATTGTGTCCCGGGCTGTCACACTGCCCATCTCCACCAATTGTGACCGGTCTTAGTGAAATTTGACTTACTACTGAGTGTCATTCCCATGCGTTATGGATTGCTGGGAAACAGTGTTTTCTGGTAGTGATGAAGTCACCTCTGTGAAAAACTGAAAGCCAAAAATTTTGAAGAAATGACATTTTAGCAAAATTGCATCCTGAACAAATCAAAGCAGCTAATAAAATGTTCCCTGCATAACTTTTTTGAATCTTCGGTTGTGACTCAAAAATTTTAAAACTATGTCCGTCCTCACAAACACCGCGAACTATAATTGGAGTTGTTTATATTGATGACAGCTCTTTGACAAAACTGATCGTGTTGACATTTGACCTTTTTTTAAACAGATCATCCAAACATGACTAGTACAATAAATTTTCTCATATTCACATATTTGGTGTAGATAATGGATTCTATTACTTCTGTTTCTAGATGCAGATCTTGATTGTCTTCCATGATGGTCATTTCAGATTCCGTTAAAGTTAAATCAAAAGGATTGAACTCCTCTCCACTGGATTGTTGTTGTTGTTGTTGTTGTTGTTCTGAAATGTCTGTCAGCAGACTTGATTTCCGAATCAACAATTTGTTGGTGGCTGATTTGCTGTTGTAATTTGTGTTTCCATTTCTATATCTTGATGTGGTACTTGGATTGTTGGAGTCTCATGTAAGCTGAATAGTGGTGGACCGAAAGTGATCGGACTTTCTTGCAATGATGACGTAACGAAAGGGGTAGATTCCAGAAAACCTGTAACTTCCTTCAATGGTGTTGTGCAGCCTGTATATCTGTTTGTGGTAGGTTTTGACTTAATCATCCTTGAATCGAAATATCCGATTCTAAATCTTCTGTTTGTGTGCTTGAGTCAACAAATGTTGTAGTGGTTGTCAGAAATTTTTGGCTTTTAGTACAAATGTTTGAACTCTCTCCTGTCTCCCCTTTTTTTTTTCTTTACAGGGGGTCTTTTTTTCCCAGATGACAAGAACCACTGTTCATCTATGACTTTGTTTTCTGCCTGGGGAAAAATGCTTGGTAAAGCCAGTCTCTTTAGTACTTTTTCTAGTGCCTTTGTATTCATAGCTCTCATTTGTGAAATGGCTAGAACACATTCTGTAGGTGTCGTGCTTCTTCCCTTCTACGATTTTTGATATCATGCTGTCAATATCATCGAAAACTTGTCCAGTGCTCTCCAACCATCTTCTTATTGCAATTGGTTCACTTGGAAAAACATGAAGTATTATCCCTTGTTGTGTTAAATTTTGGGCAGATGAGTGTGGACATTCATCAATAACACAGCTCGGCATGATTGGTGAAACTGAAAAAAAAAATTTAAATAGAAAAAAAAAACGAATAATAAAGATAAATAGATTATATTAAGAGAAAGAAGATATCTTAAATACATGAAAACAGTATAGGTAGGTATAATGGAACTGGTTGAGGAGTGTAAACGGTCAGTAAGGCCCAGTGCACACCGAGCGGATCTGCCGGCCGCATCCACCTTAACATCCGCTTGGCTAATGTAATTGAATGGGCTGTTGCACACCGGTGGCTTGATCTTTTCAGTGTTTTTGGTAAAAAAATCAAATCGCCAGTGTGCACCTGCCCATTCAATTACATTAGCCAAGCGGATGTTCAGGCAGGTGCGTCTGGTGGATCACATACAAATCCACTCGATGTGCACTGGCCCACATCTGTCATTTACACCCAAAACCGCTAGCGTTTTGTGAATCTACTAGCGGTTTTGGTGTGCACTGGGCCTAAAACTATATTTGATAAATTACTTTTTGAAGCTTTTCGGGTGGATGGCCGGGACGTGTTGTATTTCTTTATTTAACATACCTGTAGTGAAGGCTACAGTACTGACTTACCGACATTAAAATCACCTATAAATATCTATAGTCAAGGCCCCTATACCTACCTACATATACTGAGAGAAAAAATAACTAACCATAGTGAGGGACAATATATCCACTTACCTATATAAAAGGCCCCTATACCTACCTATATTGAGTGCAAAATTTCCTACTTACCGATTGAGAAGGCCCATTTATGCATTGACCAAAAGTGAAGGCCCCGATACCTATTTTGAGTGCACATATTCCTACTTACATATAGTGAAGGCCCCTTTACCCACTTACATATAATGAAGGTCCCTTTACCCTCTTACCTATAGTGAAGGACCCTATACCTACCTATTTTGAGTGCCCTTATTCGTACTGGCCTATAGTGAAGGGCTCTAATCCTTCCTATTTTGATTGCCCATATTCCTACTTACCTATAGTGAAGGCCCATTTACACACCTATACTGAGGACCCCTATACCTACCAACCTACCCATAAAAGTTTATATAACACCTTATGTACATTGAATGTACCTTTACCTAACTATACTGAAGGCCCCTATACCTACCAATAATGAAAGTACCGATACCAAGTTACCTATAGTGAATGCACCAAGACCTACCAACCTAACTAAAATGAAAGTACCTATGCCTAATTACCTATAGTGAAGGAACCTATAACTACCTTTACTGAGGGCCCATATACCGACTTACATATAGAGATGGCCCCTATATCTACTTACAAGAAATTACAGGATATCACCAAGAAATATATAAATATGACCCGTCTCAACCCTAAGAAAGCAGCCTAGCACAAGAGAACACTAGAGGAGCACAGGGTATATGAAATTATCAAAATATATTATAACAATATAGGCATAACAGAACTAACACACACTGACTCATAAAATACCCCCCATAAAAAAACCCTCAACTAACTGGAAAGGCGCCTGTGATGAATATATTGCAAAACAGTCCCGGAGTGCACTCCTTGAAAAGACCAGCGATGAGGAAAAAAAAAAATCTATCTATATAAAAAATATATATATATATATATATATATATATATATATATATATATATATATATATATATATATATATATATATATATATATATATATATATATATATATATATATATATATATATATATATATATATATATATATATATATATATATATATATATATATATATATATATATATATATATATATATATATATATATATATATATATTTATTTTTTATATATATATATTTATTTTTTATATATATATATATATTTTTTATATATATATATATATTTTTTATTTATATATATATATATATTTTTTATATATATATATATATATATTTTTTATATATATATATATATATATTTTTTATATATATATATATATATATATTTTTTATATATATATATATATATATATTTTTTATATATATATATATATATATATTTTTTATATATATATATATATATAAATTTTTTATATATATATATATATAAATTTTTTATATATATATATATATATATATAAATTTTTTATATATATATATATATATATATATAAATTTTTTATATATATATATATATATATAAATTTTTTATATATATATATATATATATAAATTTTTTATATATATATATATATATATATATATTTTTTATATATATATATATATATATATATATTTTTTATATATATATATATATATTTTTTATATATATATTTTTTTTAATCTTCAGGCCCATTAATCAGTCAGGAAGACTAGTGAACACTAGGATCCATGGGACAAATATCTTCATCCTCAACCCGTGTGCATATTGTAAAGCACGCCTCTATATTGTGAATATGTACGTGCGCATTACAGCCACATCTCAGTGTCAAACCTTTCCACCTCAGGCTTGCAGCGATTGTCATGAACTTTGTAGAACTTACGTGACCCGGTATGCAGTTAGACCTTGTGCCTTCCGAGCGACTGCGGGGACCCTATGAGGCCAGCCAAATGTCAGCAGTAATGGTGCTCAGGCCAACAGCAAATCTCGCGTAATAAAGTAATGGAAATGGTAGCAGCTTTTTCCATTATTATGATCCAACTGAGTTGCAATTTTTGTCCAAAATCAATTGTCGTGCTGCTGCGTTTTAGATGACATTGAACTATTCTAAGTTTAGTACATTAGCTCAATTGCATGGTGGTAATTGAAATGCGATTGCGATTGTCAGCACAATCAAATTTTGTATAGGAAAATAGCCCTTACATAAAAAAGCAGACCTCAGGGCTCTTTTCCAAAATGAAATGTTTGCAATTGTGCTCGCTTTTCTATTTCAACCATGCGATTGCAATTGAGCTACTATACTCGGTATAGTATAGATCAATCGCATACAAAACGCAGCAAGATGACGATTGCGTTTTGAACAAATTTGCTTCGCAATCGGATAACGCAGTAATGGAAAGTGCTGCTGCACTTTCCATTAGTTTAAAATACCGTGCGTTTTGCGATTGGAATAAAATCGCAACGGAGTGAAAAAAGGCACAGGGGCCCCTTTTCAACTAGCGCGTTTACGATTGCTGAATTGCAAATTCGCAAATCAAACGTGTTTTTCAAATTGCTAAGGTTTGCTTTGTAACCTAGGAATCATGGTCGGTAATTCCCACTTCCGCGATTTTTTTACCTAATGTGGAATGCGCGGCGGAACGATTTTTGCCGCAATTTTGCTATGCAGTGCATAGCATATAAAAATCGCGTTCGCAAACGTCACGCATATTTCTGTTTGAACTCTAGCAATTGCTAGTGGCAAAGGGGCCACAATGCTCTTTCATATTACTAATCGCTAACGTTTTCAATAAACGCTAGCCATTGTAATCCAGCAAAAGTGCAACATTTGGCAACGGTTTCACTAACTTTGCAATAGCGATTTTCCTATGCACTGCCGACGCCCAATTGCTATTAGGAAAAAACAGATCGCGGGACTGGGACTTACCGACCGCAATTCCTATGTTAAAAAGCAAACCGTAGCGATTTGAAAATCACTAGCGGTTTGCGTTTTTGCGATTCAGCCATTGAAAACACCATAGTGGAAAAGAGCCCAAATTTACCCATATTAACCAAGAAGTAACATACAATGCATTTTGAAATCATATATTATAAAATAATGAATTGATGATAAAAATAACTTATATATAATGTATATGTAATGAATAAAATTACTATGAAATATATAATTTTTTTTTTTATTATAAACTGTTGTAAGCTTATATTTATATGAATTAATATTTTCATTTGATTAATTAAAAATAATTTCATTTGATATATAACATGCTATACATACTTATATTGAAATACAATGCCCTGTATAACAAAGTTGACCTCCAAGTGTCTCCCAAGTAGTTATGACAAAGGAGGACAAGGCACAACATATTTATTAATGTTTGCACTTGAAGTGCACACTTGTATTTAATGTAAATTGAGCGCCCACGCACGTTTCTTACATTCATGCACTCTACAGCGCAGTACAGTCAGCGGCGCCGGTGGCAGTAGGACCCAGGGAGAGAAGGAAGATTGATTGGTTTATAATCCTGGGTCATTCGCCTTCAGGGCTGGCTGTCAGGGATGATTTATTGGAGACAGAGGACGTGATAACTAAACAAACTGTGCGGTAAGACTCCTATCACCCTCATCTATTGTGTACACTTGGAGGTTTAAAAAAAAAAGACACTGAAGCGAAAAAAAAATTATATTATGATTTGTATGTGTAGCACAGCTAAGAAATAAAACATCAGGATCAGATACATCAGTGTAATTTGTTTCCAGTACAGGAAGAGTTGAGAAACTCCAGTTATCATCTCTATGCAAACAAGCCATTAAGCTCTCCGACTAAGTTAGTCGTGGAGAGGGCTGTTATCTGACTTTTTTATTATCTCAACTGTTCCTGGACTATTTACTTTTCCTCTGCTAGAGGAGAGGTCATTACTTCAGACTGCTCTGAAAGACTCATTTTGAATGCTGAGTGTTGTGGTATCTGCACATATTATAGAATGATGCAATGTTAGAAAAAACACTATATATACCTGAAAATAAGTGTGAGAATATTTTCTTTGCTGCTAATCTTCTAGTAATTCATAGTACACAACCAATTCACTATATCATATATTTTTTTTTCGCTTCAGTGTCTCTTTAAGTGCCTCTTTAAGCAAAACAGCATAAAAATCTCTCTAGCAGTGTTCAGGATCCCTGACCTGGACTTAATCACGGATCCCAAAACATCTCTGAGCCCATTGATAGTTTTAATTTCTATGCCCTGTTTGCAATTCTGGAAACAGAGGTCAGCTGATCATAATGCTTGTTGTCTACGCTGAAGCTTAATCTCCGATATCTCCCCCTGATCTCCACCTTCTGATACAAGAATCTTAAGCTTTCTTAATCTTTAGTAAGTGATATATTTACTAACTCGTTTTTTCCTGGCTAGGCCCCTGAAGAGTCCAACAGCACACTTTTTGAACACTTCCCACCACTCTGATGTATTGCCAAACAAGTCCAGGATGGTTTCCTGTGTCTGTAATGATGGGGGGGTCATACTTTCTGACTATCCAGCACAACAAGGCTAAGAGCTGGATAATTGAAGAGGCTACACGGGCTGCCCAGAGCAACTGCAGCTCTAGGCTTCTTATAAGACACAATGGCAGCGCAGTGCGATGTTGTACCGCTCCTACAATAGCAAACATTCAGACAGATAATAGACAGACTGGAGTGAGGTAACCAATAGCAACCGCAGCAATGGCTACCTTGCAAGGACAGGACAGAATCGTCAGGCAATAGCAGAGTCAAAAAGGCAGGCAAAAGTAAATATACAGACAAATATACAATAGATAGGATTAGGAGTGCATTACAGTTTACAGCTATCAATGAAAATACAAACAACTGACTAACATACGTATATATCGGCGATGAACAAATATATAACATAAGTAAGGAAGGCTAGGATCTGGAGCAATACAGCGAACAAGGCAAGGCAATACAAAATCTCTATACTAGGAGTACGTATATATGTCCCCGTGGGAAATTATATAATCGTAGCTCTACAGGATAACTAAACTAAGACGAGGAATATATTTTACAATATCAAGGGACCCAGTAACAGCTTAGACAGAGCTGAAACCATGACGGGTGGAGCACGCTTGCAGTAAGCAACCCTAACCCTTTATACTAAGGTCATCCAATGAGAGCAGAGATGCACATTTCCACACAGGTGAATGGTAATCAGTCACAAGCTGACAGCCAGAAAGGCAGACAAAACTATGCAACCTGCATGAAAGTAACTGCAACTCAGCAACAGACAATGTTTGAATTCATAACAGCATCCCAAGCTGCCATAGTGGTTGCAAACGGAATCACTGTGAGTGCAACCTTTATACAAGCGAATGCATGTAAAGAAATCAGAACTGCTTGGCTGCAGTACAACTGCAGCCAGCAGTACATGCTGCAGAAGTGATCATGACAGTCTGACAGTCTGAAAGAAATCCTCAAAAGATTGTCTATTACTTTCCTCCAATAGTAGAGACGTATTCAATTTCCAAACACCCTTGCCTCCGAAAGGGGCATCTGATACACTCAAGTCGACCGATGGAATACAGTGAGAATTCAACCGCCTGCACCCTGGGGGATGCAGTGGAAGCACTCAACAAAAATATCTATTTTACTCTGTAGCACTACATCGATAAGTGAACCTCGAGAGGTCTGGTGAATGTCGAACGTGAACATCCACCAGGCCTGCCTCACTAACTATTCTATTTAGGAACACGCTATCAGAGCTCAGCCGATCTCTGGTACCCGTCCTGTCCACTAACCTGACAATGGAGTTGAAATCACCGCCAAAGATAACAGACTGGGCCATAAAAAGAAATTGCCTGATTGCCATAAAGAGATTCTTCCTCTCCCACACAGACTGGGGACCAGTGGCGTAGCTAGGGTATTTGACACCTGGTGCGGATAATTTACATACACCCCCCCCCTCCCCCCCAAAAAAAGAAGAAAGTGCGGCATGCAAAGCACACCATGGTCAAAATGGGTGTGGCCATTACATGACTTAGGCGGCCCTAACTGTAATGTGATAATGTAACTCTAAAGCAGTGCCATGAGTTTCCTCCCAAAACACAGGGAAAGTGACTGTAAGGGCCCTTTTACATGTAATGCATTTTAAAGCGTTGCTGTGCATTATTTCTCCTGGTCACACGGTACACTGAGCGGGTGGATCGGAGGTGGACATTAAGCAGAGCATGCGGCCACACAGAGTCCCCCGGCTGGGACAAATTTTAGCCTGGAACAGGGGAACCTGGATCCGCTACCTATCACAGGTAAAGAGGTCTGGTCACTATAGGATTACTGGCAATTCTTGCTATGGGGTGGAGGGCTGCTGCACTGGACACAAAGGGAAGGGCCCCATAAAGTTTTATGCTGGGGAAACATTATCGCTCTCTACACAACTACAGTACATATAGTGTATAAAAGTATAGTTTGTGTGTATGGAAATAAGTATGTGTGAGTGTACATGTATGGAGTATGTGTGCCTGCTATCATACACATCACATAGCTAGGCACACATACTCCACCATACATTTACACACAGGCAGTGGGCACACATACCCTTTTCCAACACACCCACACCATGCTTTTATACACTGATACTCCATACATGTGCAGACATACAACACACAATACATACAGCACACACGAGCAGCAACTCACATAACACTGTCACCCCTGCTGCTGCGTGTCTGTCTCTTCTCATCCTCTCATTCCTGAGGAGGGGGCTGCTGGAAATGCTCATTCTTCTCTTGCAGGGGGGTGCTGAAGTTCCTCGCTCCACTAAGAACTCTGTTATCAGAGCTCTGATTCAGCTCTACAGCCGACATGGCAGGAGCTGGAGCTAGGCACAGCATCAGGGAGCAGGAAGGAAATGTACTTCAGGATGGTGCCGATCTTAATTCTTATTTTTTTTCAGCTAGGAGCTTGTTGCACCCCCTGCTGGCTGGAGCTGGAGGTGCGTATCGCAACCCCCGCACTTAGCTAGTGACGCTAGTGCTGGGGACTATAGATGTTAGTCTGAGGTCCTGCCCCTTCATGACAACGTCCAAAACCAAGCATCTTCCCATCTCAACCTCAACAACTCGCCGGCAGGTTACCATGCAAGTTCTGAAAAGCACTGCCACTCCACTGCAAGGCTCAGCCGCAAGAGACCAATAGCTCGGACCAGACACCCAGTCCCTATTGGCCAGATAAATATCAGCCATAGAGGTGAGCCTGGTCTCTTGCAAAAACAAAATGTCAGCTTTAAAACTACTGAGAAAAAATAAGGCTGTCCATCTAGCGCTTGCAGATCTTATGCTAGCAATGTTAATTGTTGCTAGTTAGTGGAGGGGGAACCGCCATTAGAGTGGTTTCCTATGACTTTGTCTATAACAAAGGACAGAAAAACAAATAATTAAGGCACTAAGACAAAACAGGACACCTAGGAGGTATCTCCCTGTCCAGTACTCTGCACCTCCATATCTTCTGAAAAATTATCCTCAGATACCACTTCATATCTATTTTTCAAGGGTAGGTCACCTGTTTTCCTACCCTTGGCAAAACTTTCTTGCCTCTTATGACTAGCTTCAAGCTGTTTTTTTTTTTTTTTTTTGACACCCTATCTTTGGAAGTCAACGGGCTACATTTTTTTGAGGCTCTTATCCTTAAAACTCGACATATCTGATTCGTCAGCAGAGGAACCAACTTTCTTATTTGTTTTCTCCCTTGCCTTCCGAGAGGGAAGAGAAGAAAAATCAGAGGGAAGGGAAGTGGAGGGTAGGGAAGGGTCAGGGGGACAGGATGGGAACATCAGGGTTAGGGGACGCAGAGGGAACGGAAGGGGAAACCAGGACAAATTTGTCCTGTTTAGGATCTGAAGACCCTCTTGGAGGTCGGGAATTAGGATGGCTTTGAAAGAGAAGAGGCCCTAGCCTCTGGATCTTAAGACCTATTTGGCCTTTTTCTGCCAGAAAGAGTGCATGCACCCCCCACAGCATCCCTGAGGAAACTCCCCTCCCTGGATGGACCCCCAGATGTTTGGGCTACTTCAGAGATCATGCTGGTTATTGCAGTAACGGAGGACAAGAAGGAAGAAGCATCCAAAGTTTTCAAGCCGAGAAGGAGCAGACTGGGGTATATCAGACTGAGAACAATTTAACTGGGCAGGAGCAGGTAATGGGAGCATTATAAGGAGAGCCTTTGAACGTGCATCCTCCATTATGCACAGTATGACCTCCTTCTTCTCCAGTCATGTTGTTCCAGGAGGTTGGGCACGCAGTATACGGATGACCGAACTTAAAACAAAAATTGCATTTAATAGTAGTACAATCCTTGGCTGTGTGCCCGAACTCCTGGCACAGGCTACATCTGGGGTTCTTACAACTGTGACCCCCTCCCATTGTATTTATTGCATGTCCTCTGTTGACCTGGATAAGAAACGGTTATATAATCTCTCCCGATAAGGGCCAATCGGGGATATGATTAAATCCGCCTTCTTTATGACATAACCTAATTTCCACATCATAGCCCCCCCCCCACCAAATATCCAGGTCACTGAGGATCTTCTGGGTAGGGCACACTATATCAACGTAATGACCCAACCAGGTGAGGATATCCCTCAGGGGGATAGATTCATTAGTTACAACTACTGCCTTCCTTACAGGGGATTGCCTGGTGTATGATGTTGCTGAAAAATCACGCCACTCGATTTTTTTCTTACATCTTTCTTCCATAAACTCCAGTCCATCCCCGGTCAGGAAGCTCACATCATAGTAAGTAGGTTGGTTCCCTGGAGCCAAGATAGCGTAGATATCCTGAGCCTTGACACCCATGTTGAGAAGAGAAAAAAAAGGAACACCGAGAGCCCAATATAGGGTAATATGTACAATAATGGGTAATGAGAGGTATGTAAATGAATATACTCACAAGTCAGGGTTACCATATAGGTAACCACTGTATAGGCAGTTGAGATTAGACTTGTCCTCACTCAGGATTAAGATGTCGCTCTCTGTAGATAGGGAGAAGAAAAGGGGGATTCAACCCCTACACCAGGGATGGATGCTGATATTGTAAGAACAAAGGCGCCAAAAGAACAAAATGTATTAAAAGCTTTAAAATTCCTCGGGAGGTGGTGGTGGACTCCTCTCCCCGAAGTAGAAATACCGTCAATTTCAATACGCCAAAAAGCGCCTCTGTACTGGTCTAAAGCAAAGCATCCCCTTATACCTATATGGGTGGTGGATTGGGCAATCCTGTGGTGAGCATGGTTGTGGGATGGACCATTACCTGTAAGGGGCTTGTCAGTTGTCCAATGGGGATAAGGAAAGTGTTGTGGGTGGTGTGCTGGGTGTGACTGTTGTACCCTTGTCTGTATGAGTGGAGGGGTGGGTATTTTTAGGGAGGGGGGGCGTGTCAGTTGTCCAATGGGGATATGGGAAATTATGTAAGGAGTGGTGGGCGGTGTGCTGGGCAAGACTGTTACACAATGGGGACTGGTGGTTAGTTATGTAAGGCATGGTGGGCGGGGTGTATAAGACGTCCTTGCTGAATTAACCTATGGGAAATGTGCCTATGGTGGTGGCTGGAGAGTGCACTGGTTAAGGGCACCGCTTTTGACATGGGAGACCAGGGTTCGAATCCTGGATAGGATAGCATATGCAAAATAAATAAAATATGAGAAACAAACATATGGTATATGAAAATATAAATAAGGTAAATTAGATTAAAATATACAGTAATAACATAGGGAAATAACACAAATTCAGTAAAAACTGTTTATGATGTGCAGACCGGATAATTTAAATACTAGGAGTAGGTTCTAAAATATTATGAAAAAAAAAATTATAAAAAGATGCCTTTTTATATAAATTTGAAATACATATATACAAGGGAAAAGGTTTGTTAGTTCATAGGGGTACAGAAAATAATTTTTACATAATTGACACGATTGGTGTCCTGCTGCCACCTAGTGTTCATATAGTCCTAAATTAAACCAAGTTTTATTTACCGATTCACTTTCCGGTAATATTGATTATAAACACATTGTAATAAAACCATATACAATTCCTTTGAGGTGTGCAATTATATTGTTGAAAAAACACGTTTGTAAAACCGTAAATCTCTAAAATGAGCATCGATTAGTTGAAATTAAAACATCGCCAGTGGCATAATTAAGAGAGGACAATATTAAAAGCTGTTATTATGGTATTTAGTGAATTTTTTCCAGCAGTTCATTTAGACCATCTTGAACTAAGGTTTTTAGCATCTGAATCCAGTATATTTTGCGTTTTTTTTTTTTTGTTTTTTTTGTTTTATAGCAGGTCGGAATAATTGGAACGGTTTTGTGGAATGGTTTAAATAAAGGTGGCCACACACCATACAATTTTTTAAATATCTGTTCAAATCAAGAATTGCTATACATTTTTCTGACTGATTGTAACATTTCAAAAACATGACCAATGTACCACGCACGTATGTTCAATTTTCCCCCAATTATGATAAAAATGATTGGAAACTCTGAGAAAATTGCATGGGTGTGTATATTAATAAATTCAATCTTAGGTGCGAGAAAAAGACACAGAAAAACCGGGAGCCCAATATAGTGCAGTACCGTTTGGTTAGATTGGATCAATATGTGAGATAATATATATATACTCACAAGTGTGGGTTGCACATCAAGCAACCACTGATAAGCGCATGTGAGGAAGTACCGTCCTCACTCGGCCTTTTCCTTAGGATAGGTGTCACGGTCGCAACTCCAAAAATAAAAAACAGCCTTTTAACTCAATTGAGGTATAAGACTAAACGGACTCCACTTATGGAGCCCGCTATGGATGCTAGATAGAGGTTGGAGGCGCCCAAGATATGATTGATATCACTATATACAGGTAAGAAATTCTTACCTTTTTTTCTCCAGGTTTCTAATAATGAACGTTTTTCTCGAATAGGTAGATAAAGTTTAATATGCACATCAGACAACGCGTTTCGCGGAAACAATCCGCTTCATCAGGTCAAATTCAAGTGCCTTAACGGTTAGAGCTGTGCCAGAGAGCTTGGGCGCCTGTCAAATTAATAAATTGACAATCTAACACACACTATACAATCTTTAGAGAAATTGAAGAAAAATATCTGGCATTCCAGATAGATAAAAATCGGAAAAAAAAGGGAAATCCGATCGGATTTTTCAGTCGAATGAAAATAAAGCTTCCAATTTTTCGGGAGATCCGATCGTTTTTATCGAATTGCCGTAAAATTGGATCATTTTATTGGATCGTGTGTGGCCACCTTAAGGGTGATATTGAAAAGGTCTGGATTGCTGTTGTGCACTGCTTATTGGAGTATATAAATAAACATGTTTGTATTAAAATTGACGGTATTATGTCTACTTCGGGAGATGAGTCCACCACCGTCTCCCGAGGAATTTTAAAGCTTTTAATACATTTTTATTCTTTTGGCGCCTCCGTTCTCCTTACAACATGTTGAGAAGGAGCTCTACAAATTTCTTTTTATCTGGGATAGGAGATTCTTCTTCCCACTTAAGTCTCACAACATTTCTCCTTCCCACCATGGGTGCTTCAGCTTCTGACTCCAAGGTTACACGCACCCTTCTACCAGCAAAATGATTTTTAGTTGCCTGGGCATAAGACATGCCCTGACGGGACCCAGCAGCTTGGGCATAAGACATAATGGGTCTTTCTACTGGTTCTTGTAATGTAGTCCAGTTGATGCAACTGCAGAGTCACCACAACTCCCGCACCCTCAGAGTAGGCTGAGGTGATATCAAACAAGGCTCCACAGCAGCCCCACCAGAGAGTTCCCCGCCTGTATTTTTAACCGTATTAGGAACCATGTCTGTCAAGGACTGAGGTACCACTAATACTATCTCTAGAAACCTCATTACCCTCTGTATCAATGCAAAAAATGATTCCATTAAAAACAAACTTTTCTCTCTTTCTTGAAATCTGGTTTCCACATTTGGTACTAAACCAATATTACTAACGTTGCTTAAGTCTTAATTGAAACGTAAAGGTAAAGTTTCTAACACCTCTTGTTTTACTATGAAAAATTTGAACTCTTTGCTCCTCAAAAGCATTTTTTTTCACCTGCAAAAAAGTCACCCATCGCTTCCTGTACAATTACATGCCCGTCAAACAAGGGAACTAAAAACATTTCTCTCGACTGATGACGGGCATGCAGATGCACATTCAGTGGCCGAATTCTCAGCCTCAGTTTCAACATTAGGGCTCACCGTCACAAGGCCATGCTTAGTTTTTGACACTTCAATATCACCAAACACTTTCCACAGAAAACTGTTCACCCTCATTTTCCGCGACATCACCCCCTCCTTGTATTAAGGCTAATGCCCGATCAGACACAACACGTCATTTGTTGCATCAATATTATTCCCTTCTTGAGACTTAAAGGGGAACTTCAGCCTAAACAAACATACTGTCATTAAGTTACATTAGTTATGTTAATTAGAATAGATAGGTAATCTTACCCACCCTGTTTTAAAAGAACAGGCAAATGTTTGTGATTCATGGGGGCTGCCATCTTTGTCATGGGGCAGCCATCATTTTGGTTGAAAGGGGGTGACAGGGAGCATGACACACAGGCCCATATGCAATTCATTTTTTTCACCTGAGTTTTCACCTAGGTGATATTTTTTAATTTGTCAAAATGCATTTTAAGCTACCAGAAAGCAAGAAAATGCTCAAAACAATTTTGATAGTACTTTTTCATTTACTTTTTGGTACTTTTTTAGTTGAAAAGTGCTGAAAAGTTATTTTAATTTGAAGATGAAAAATTATCTCCTAGGAGAAAAGTCAGGTGAAAAAGTGAATTGCATATGGCCCACAGTTCCAAAAGTCCTTTGTCCTGATAACCCCTCCCAGCTGCCTTTTGCTAGGCTTCAAATGTCAAAATGTAAAAAGTAAAAAAAAAATTGCACCAAAACCGCAGAACAAGATCAGAAATCCCATCATGCTTTGCACAGCATCAGGGGAAAAATGCCCGGGCAGTTTTCTTCTATGCAGCTAAAAATGAGGCTTGTATAAGAGAAACAAAGTTCTGATGCTGTGAAACTGTTAAAGAAACACCAAGCCTTTTCAGTGCTGCTGTGTCGAATTTTAGTCTGGAGGTTCACTTTAAGTACCTCATGAGGTACTGAACTGAATGCAGGGACAGTATTTCCTTGTATCTCACCCTCCAAAAGGTCTTCAGTAAGTTCTCCAGGACAGACTTCAGTCTCCTCCATGTTAGTTTGCAGTCTCCTCCATGTTAGTTTGCTCACTGCTTTGATCACTGAGCTCCTTTCCTGTTGGCAATATGGCCTCTTGAGGCCCTTGTAACCATTTTCCTATGATTTTTTCATCTTTATTTTTTTGTTTTTTTGTTTTTGTTTTTTTGACATTGTGCTGGTGTGCTCTATTTTTTTTTGTTTAATTTTTTCCCCCTAGCGTTCCCTGTGGCCATTTGCCACAAGGAACGCTGACTTTTTCTCCACCGCTGTGATGTCACTTCTGGTCCGTGGCACGTCACTTCCGGTTTGCGGCACGTCACTTCCGGTTTCTCCCGCCGGTGGGTTTCCCGGTGTCCCGATAGCTGTAGTCACATTAGACTGGAGGAGAACCTTCCTTACTATGCTGCCACCATCTTGACTCCACTGCATGAAGGAATAGCAGAAGCTTCTTCAACAGCCATGCTTGACAAAGCACCATCAGTTTGAGGGACCATGTTCAGCACAGGTTCTTTTCTATCACTGGTAGTATCCACCAACCACCATTTTTTTTTTCTTCACCAAACACTTTCACATCCATAACTTGTAATTTCACTGATACTGCTGATGCTTCTAATATCTTTTTTTTCCATTCGTATTCTTATTCTCTTTCCACACTCTGTTTGGGCCAGGTAAACCTCATCTGGGCCAGCCATCGCCTCCTGCCGCAGGTTTGCACTTCCAGACAATGTATCAACAGACCCTACATCTCCAGCAGGCAAAGACAAGTCCATGTCCTCTAATACATCTGCCACAGGTGATATAGATTCTTTTACAGCAATATTAAATGCATTTTCCACAGTACCTTGCTCTGAAGAGGGTTGTGGCACTGAAATAGTGCTCTCCACATTCATGGCAGGTTTTTTCTACAGGTGTATTTATCTTCTACCACAATACAGTCTTGATTTTCCACTGCTTCCACATACATATCATCCTGTATGCCTAGAAAGAGCTTGCAATGCCTTACCATCTCATTGAAAGCACTGCCCCGTGCCTCCAGGTCTTTTACACAAACTTTCTGCTGAGCCAGTTCTCTTTAGGTCTTTTAGCTCAGGTATGGAGTCCACAAGACTGGGTGTTCATTTTTGGCCATACCTGCTGTGCTTTTGCTTCTTCCACTCGAACATCCAAAGCTTGGCCAGGCCACCACCGAAGTAGCAATCTCCCCAGCATCAGCCACATTCCCCAGTTGTCCAAGGTCGGGATGGGGGGGGAAGAATATTAGCCCCTAAACTATGTTCTAAGGTGTGAATGGAAGTTTCAGTGAAAATGGTTTGCAGATGGGGATTTTTATTAGAAAAGTACTATAACATTTTTATATACAATTAAAATAAATAAATTCAAACGTATCAGTTTTAAACTTCTCTCAACATTGACCATTACCAAAACTAACTGTAAACGTCACCAACAAAGACAACATCCAACATACCAGAGAGAAAGTAAAAAAAAGCAACAACAAAAAAAAATAACCATTGATTATGCATACATAACATTTAATGGAATGTATCCAATTCTAACGCAAAACATAACACAACACTACACAAGAACTAATGATCAAAAAGGACTAGGAGCGAGAGAGAGAGAGATTATACCCACATGTACTAAGACAAAGTCAAAGGAGAAACTCCATGTCTGCTTGCAGCCATTTTTCAAAAATTAAATGGAAAAACCTTAATCTAAAGGTGATAAGAAATAGAAAAAGCCCACCCATGAGAGGGAACACCAAGCTAGAGGGGCTTAATGTTCTGCCACACCAGAACCCAATTGCCCTTACCTAACTTATCCCGCTCAGAAGACCAAACATACCTTACCTCACCAAGAATTATGTCAACCACCACCTGAACAAGAAGGGCTTTTTGCCTGATGGAGAATTCACATCGTGCCAACCAAGTGTGGTACCTAATGGATAAACTAAGTATAAGGTGCATAAATTATAACCCTGGCGATTTTGAAATGCACCATATGCCCACCCTGCGTAACTAAGTCTAAGACGCTCCAGAAAAGGGATACTCAGAACCCCTGCCCACCCGTTTGCATACATCTACATTAAAGGGACACGAGTAGAAAATGATCCATGGTTTCCTCTACACCTCCACATTCCATACAAGGACAACCACGATCCGCACTCCTTCCAAATCCTTATGTTCCCTCTAACATAGAGCTTACCATGGAAAGAAAGCCAAGCAATGTCCCGCAATTTATTCGGAAATTCTTAAAGAATTAAGCAGTTTTAGGCCCTCCTCCAAATGCATTCTTGGGCAATCTTTTAAGGCCAGTGAATCCTGAAAATGGGAGTCTATCACACGATCAGTAAGGGTTTTTTTTTCTCTCAACTGATCTGATATCCTCTACAGTCAATCCCCATTGCCATATCATCTTCAGACACGGGGCAACATAGGTTGGCGAGTAGTCACAATGTGCCCTCAGACTCTGCACTGGGCCACCACTTTCCCAATTCTTGAGAAAAGGCCCAATCCAGACTCGGAACATACCTACCCAATCAGGCGGGTCCTCTGATAGCATATTACCAATATTGAACTTGATAAAAATCAGAGAAAAGAAAACAGGATTGACCATTCCTAGGCCACTTTCCCACCTGGTTTTGTAAGTGACATTTCTCTGATGGCATAATTTACTTGCTCATTCTTTCACTTCCTCTGTTCTCATGGGTTGTTATATGGCCCTTTTCTCCTGATTTAGCATATTACATATTGTTGAATTTCTGAGACACCATGAAATTTAAATTGTATCTTTTTATTAATGACTGATACCAAAGACTCTGTAGATTACTACATTTTGTATGTACACTTTGTTCTTTACAGGATACCTGAACTGAAATGTGACATGAGATAGATGTGTATGTACAGTGCCTAGCACACAAATAACTATGCTGTGTTCTTTTTTCTTACCCTGAAAGAGTTAAATGTCAGGTATGTAAGTGGCTGACTCAGTCCTGACTCAGACAGGAAGTGACTACAGTGTGACCTTCACTGATAAGACATTCCCCTTTTTTTTACCTCTTTCTTGCTCTCAGAAGCCATTTTCTGCTAGGAAAGTGTTTTATAGTTGGAATTTCTTATCATTGAGGGTCACACTGTAGTCACTTCCTTTTCTGAGTCAGGACTGAGTCAGCCACTTGCATTCCTTATATTTAACTCTTTCAGACAGAGAAAGAAAAAAAAGGAACACAGCATAGTTATTTGTGTGCTAGGCACTGTACATACACATGTCTATCTCATTGTCACATTTCAGTTCGGGTCTCCTTTAACCAGTTCGGCCTATATGGACGAGTAAGTTCGTCCAGATAGGCTCTGCTGCCGCCGCGTGGTGCGCTCGCACGCCGCTAGCCCCCTGATCAGTGAATGGGAATATAATTCCCATTCACCGATCTAACTTCCCTGCAGAAAAACCAACGCTTTCTATTGAGAGAGCGCAGTATTTCTGCCCCCCAGGAACCCAGGAAACTTTTCTGTGTTCTTTTTTAGTTCCTGGATGCAAGATCGTTCGCATCCAGGACTTTTTTCACTGTGGCCATCTTGTGGCCAAATAGTAAACTGCACCCACATACATTTTTCAATAAACCATTCATATTTTTACATTTAAAATTGGCTGTTTCCCTCCCACACCAAAAATTACTCACATACATTTTTTATTAGGAAAAAAAGTTACCCAAGGGCAGAGACGTAGCTAAGGAGCTGTGGGCCCCGATGCAAGTTCTACGATGGGGCGCCCCAAGCACTCTATACATAATTGAAACGGTACACCAAAATCTGCCAATGGCAACTACAGTGTCGAGGTACAAGAAGGGGATGGGGAACAGTTTAATGATCACCACTATTCAAAGTATCTATCTATAGAAGTGATTATGTGCACAGGACCAATAGAGAGCTAATACTGTATTTGAGGGAGGGCCCTTTGGGGCCCCTCTGGCCCAAGGGCCCTGATGCGGTCGCTACCTCTGCACCCCCTATTGCTACGCCCCTGCCCAAGGGTCTAAACTCTTTAAATATGCATGTCAAGAGAATGTTGTTATATTTTAAATTATAAGCTTATAAGTAGTGATGGATGCAAATTGAAAAAATGCACCTTTATTTCTAAATAAAATATCGGCGCCATAAATTGATAGGGACATCATTTAAATGGTGTAATAACCGGGACAGATGGGCAAATAAAATACATGAGTTAATTACAGTAGTGTATATTTTAAACTATACTGGCCAAAAACTGAGAAATAATTTTTATTTTTCTTAATCTTCCTGTTTAAAATGGATTTAGAAAAAAATAATTCTTAGCAAAATGTACTACCCAAAAAGCCTAATTAGTGGCGGAAAAAACAAGATATAGATCAATTCATTGTGATAAGTAGCAATAAAGTTATTGGCGAATGAATGGGAGGTGAACGTTGCTCGGATGCATGAGATTTTCGGCACTGCGGTGCTGAACCGGTTAATAAAAGTTTTAACGTTGGGGGAAAAGAAAACTCTGGCCAAGTTTGGCTTAGACTCAGCAGTAGAGAAAAGACAAGTTAAACACCATGGCTCAGCCGGTTAAAATTAGCAAGAAGCTATAGTGGATAATTGTCTGAAATCTTAGCTGCATTGAAAAATCACAGCCATGCTGTTTAATGGCGGTAAAGGTCTCCAGTATAGGATCAGCTGTAGTATACTAGCCCAAATCTATACACTGGTGTCTGTCAATTGTGTATTGCAGATTATATTGATAGGTGGAAAAGCGTTCATGTAGGCTACATACAATACCTGTTGTCTAAAATTAGGCTCCAGAAGAATACCATAGGAGTGAATGTCTGAGGTGGACTTAATACTGTAGGGCAGTGTTCCCCAGCCCTGTCCTTAGGGGTGTAAATTATGTGTAGGTGTATTAAAAAGTGTAATTTTACTGTTTGGCCACAAGATTCTTTTTCTAAGCGTCCTGTAAGCATACTATGTACACTTACAGGAAGTAAAGCGCGAATATGTACCTTTTTCACAATGACGCAGCTTCTCATTGAAGCCACAGATCATTGCAATGGGGACTTAGATCAATGAATAGGAACTGCATTTCTATTCATTGATCTCCAGACTAACGGGCGATGGCGAGTACATATGCGGGAGCGCGCGCACAAGCAAATGGTAGCACTTATATCTACTTTATTCCAATACAAGGATATGTATATCAAGAACATTGAAGAAACTTGAAAAATATATATATATAAATACAATAAATCTTTATTTAAGACAACACTTGTGCAAAAATATTCATAAAGTATCCTTTAAGGAACATTTTCCATAGGAAAGAATGGCAAACATACAGCAGCGATTAACATCAAGATTAGTGCAAATGTAAATATTGAGGCGACAACGTCGACTTGTTTCGGGATAGACCCTTCATCAGGCCTCCACATGTAAAGATAAATCTGTATAGTTAACATTTAAAAAACATCTGGACAATATGAAGCCAGGTATGACCACTCATCCAATATTCAAATACAGGAACCGCACATGGCAGGAGCTGGAGGAGAATGGCCATTGTATTTGTTGTATGGGAGGATGGCAAGGAAGCCCCAAGTGTGAATTCTCCTGTTTTATACATCTCTGGTACACTTTAAGGGCTCAGCCACACTCTAAGCGCTTTTCTGGGCGCTTGTGATTGATTAGCTTAGATTTTCCACGTACGCAATTGCATAAATTTTTACAGCGATTTTAATGAAAGTGAATAGGAGCGATTTTTAAAAACCGCTCAAAGCGCTAATCACAAAGCGTGCAGAAAATCTCTTCTAATGTGGCTTTGCCCTAAAGTGATACTGAAGTGATTCGCCTATGGAGAGGGAATGCTCTGGATCTCATAGAGCCTTTCCAGGACTCTCTACCTACCTTGGTCCAGCACTGTCACCAACGTTGCAGGTATTCAAACAACTTGTTCAATACAGGGTTGTGAATCTTCAGGAGACTTTGAAAGCACTTGTGTCGTTTGACTGCGGCTCTGTACTGCACATTTACAAGCGTGGACAGTACCAATCTGCCAGTCTTTGGAAGCACTTGGGGACATTATTGCTTCCGAAGCCTTCTGAGGGCTCCCAGAGGTGGCCAATTTGAACGAGTGAAAGTGATGGAACGAGGACACAGACAGGACTGGGAAGGCTCTGAGATGCAGAGCCTTTCCTCTCTATAGGTAAATAGCTGCCTTTTTTCTGTCATTGATGGGGCAAGCAGGAGAGGCGCTCAGTCAATGTTGTTCACAGCTTTGTACTGCATTGAACAGCAAAAAGCTATCTTTAACAGGCAGATTAATCCCCCACCATATTTCTGTTGAAGGCTGGTGGGATGTAAGGCTATATTCACGAACATATACAGTACATAGTGGCATGAAACTCCATATTAACTGAAAAAAAATCATCCAATAAAGAAATTATTTGATGTAGCTCAACTATCCCAATGTTTTTAGTTTTCACTGTCATTTAGGAGAAATGTGATATGAAAAAAGAATATTTCTGCTAGTTTCCATCTGTACTGTTTCTCTGAGACGCCAAAAGCGACATCGCTTCTCCCATTTTTTTTTTTTTCAGCCCAGATCAGTGTTAATTTTTCCACCCTGCTACCACAGCTTACTGCCCCTCCCATAGCAAACATCACCTAGACAACAGGCTTATATTACTGTGTAAACTCTTCAAAATGAGGAGGGGGGGTAAATTACCTTCTTGTCATAGTGCCCTTATCTGAAGTAGGAAGTGTTCTGTTCTTTGCATTAGATAAGCTTGTTTCTGTGGCTATTGACAGGAAAAAAAAAACTTCCCACAACCCCACTGGCACTGCACTGCACAGTTCCTACAGTCTGGCAAAAGGCAACCAAACCAGGCAATAAAAATGGGTGTCATGTAGGGCCCCATTTTAGAGAAAGTGTGTTATAAATATTTTTGGGTACTATTTTTTTTAGTTTTGGATGTTAGTCCCTTTTGTTGCCTTGCTATGAAAATTCTAGTGAATGTAATCATTGCTGACTGCACAGGTGAAGTTTTCCATTCTTTTTAACTACAGCCTCTAAAGTGGTACATGACGATATTCAGATAAATGTCAGGTGTCAGCTTTAATACTGATAGCTATCAGACTTTAAAGAGGAACTCCAGTGAAAATAATTTAATAAAAAAAAGTGCTTCATTTTTACAATAATTATGTATAAATGATTTAGTCAGTGTTTGCTCATTGTAAAATCTTTCCTCTCCCAGATTCACATTCTGACATGTATTACATGGTGACATTGTTACTGTGGGCAAGTTATGTAGCTGTTTCTAGCTGCTCTGGCTGTTACAGACAGCTTTAAACAGCCATTTCCTGTCTGTGAACATTGTTACATTGTGGCAGTATTCACCGCGGTATTCAGAGCCTCTTGTGGGATGGGTTTCAGCACAAAATTAGTCACACAGCGCCCCCTGATGGTCTGTTTGTGAAAATCATTGTATTTCTCATGTAAAAGGGGGTATGAGCTACTGATTGGGATAAAGTTCAATTCTTGGTTGGAGTTTCTCTTTAACCCATTCGCGTTCCGTCGTTTTCACGTGAGAAATGTTAACCTCCCATTCATTAGCCTATAACTTTATCACTACTTATCACAATGAACTGATCTATATCTTGTTTTTTCCGCCACCAAGTAGGCTTTCTTTGGGGGGTACATTTTGCTAAGAGCCACTTTACTGTAAATGCATTTTAAAAGGAAGAATAAGAAAAAAATGGAAAAATTCATTATTTCTCAGTTTTCAGCCATTATAGTTTTAAAATAATACATGCCTCCATAATTAAAACTCACATATTGTATTTGCCCATATGTCCCAGTTATTACATCGTTAAAATTATGTCCCTATCACAATGTATAGTGACAATATTTTATTTGGAAATGTGCATTTTTTACATTTTGCATCTATCACTATTTACAAGTTTAAAATAAAAAAAATATAGAAATATTTCATCTTTACATTGATATTTAAAAAGTTTAGACCCTTAGGTAAATATTTACATTTTTTTTTTTTATTGTAATGTTTTTTTGTTTTTTTTTTATAGTAAACATTTTATTTGGGTAGTTTTGGGAGGGTGGGAGGTAAACAATAGATTTATAATGTAAATGTGTGTGAATTTTTATTTTTTACTTTCAGTTGTATTACTTTTTGGCCACAAGATGACGGCCATGAGTTTGTTTACATGACGTCACTCTAAGCATAACACACGCTTAGAGTGACGCGTCGGGGAGGGAACAGCCAGAAAAAGCACAGCTTCCGAGAGAAGCTGTCGCTTTTTCAGCGGGGGAGAGCAATCAGTGATCGGGCACCGTAGCCCGATTCACTGATTGCCTGGCTAACGAACCACGGGCCGGGAGCGCGCGGTAGCGCGCATGGTTCCTGGACGTAGTTTCTACATCCAGGAACCAAAATAGGTTAAGGTAGTGATGGTCAAGTAGATGCAAATAACTGTGAATTGATGCAAATTCATGCAGCTTCAAAATGAACCAATCAAATTTTACCTCAGCAGAATTTGATTAGTTCATTTTCAAACTGCATAAATTTGCATAAAAATTTTCCATTTGCATCAACTCGAAGTTATTTGCATCTACTTGACCATCACTACTTGAAGGGGCACTCCTGGCCTCCATTGTAATGCAGGGATGATAAGAAATGTAGTTTATCTATGGTCAGCCCTGATTGACCTGCCCACCAGCTGAATCCAGAGAAGAGAGAAAATGACTGCTGGGGCAGTTTGATGAGCATAAAGCCTCGTAAAAGTGTATGAGGCAGGGACCTGACCCTTTAGGTGACATTCCAGGGCTGAGGCTGTGCAGACATGTTGCTAGCCTGCAGGCTAATGAGTTCTGTTGCTATGTGGAGGAAGGGCCAACAGAGTGGTGTGTGACATCATGCGGCAGACATGGTGAGGGGAGAACAATGCTCTTGGCCAGATCTATTCGCCAGGCTCATCGTTGGCCCAGGCATCAGGTGGCATTGGGGCCACTATACTCAAGCTAGACCCAATATTCTATACTAATCTTCAAGTGGCATACCTGTGTAACTGTGAGGTCAAACCGCTCAGCCATGGATTTCTTCTCATCATCTGACGGATATGCATAGTTCCTGTGTTCAAAAAGCCACGTCTTTAAAAAAGCAATGGCTTCTCTTGGCAGGTTTCCGCTACTTCTCCTCAGGTGTGTAACCTCCACTCCATCTGTAGGCTGCACTGTTGGCTCAGCTGCTGTGGGCATAGAAAATGAACACTCATTAGGATCATTCCACTTAGGTTCACAGTGAAAGTTGTTACTTTCCCTGTGACATCAGGGATGCATACACTGCAGTCTACACTCTATCTGCAGCTCAGTTTTGATGGGCTTCTGGGTTTGGAAGCCCAGCCACACCACCACAAAGTGAGTTGAGCAAAAAAGTATCCTTCATTGTTTGCTTGAGGCCAGGAAAACACTAGGCAGAAATTCTAGTGTTGCAGAAAACATTTTTACCGCAAATGAGTCCATGGGACGCATGTATAAATGCTTATTTAGGCATTTTACATTATACGTTTTTGAAAACTCAACTTACTGCATTATTTTCAAAAACTCATTTAAAATTGAACATAATGTATATCAATGTTTACTCAAAGGACTGCATTTTTACATGTGTATTATATTTGCTGCCAGCCTAAACTGAAATAAAATGGCAGCCTCCATATCCATCACTTCAGGTGTCCTTTAAAAGTGATGTGAGCAGCCATTAAAAAAAATTAAATATATCTATCTCCACATCTAGCTGCATGCAGGCTTTCTATTCAAGTGTAACTGTCAGGCATAAAATCAAATCAATTCTTTATTTATATCTGGTAAACAAGTAATAAGGATGCTAACCAGGCAATCCTAAAGTTAAAATCACTATTACTTTTCTTGTTGATAAATGATAATTTCCCAGTTTACCTGACTCTTATTTGGTACACACCATATTTGGTATGCAAAAAGGAAGTTGCAGGGCATGCTGGGTTGTCCTTTTTTGCTTCTCTATTTCCCCTCAGACTTAACTAATGCTTCCTGATTGGATGAAACCTCTTTCCCTCCTGCTTTCCCCTCCCACACCTCTGTTCCTCTCTGAGGGCTGGAACCCACAGGAGAGCTTTTGGCAGCGTTTTGGCAGCACTGCGATACGCTAGCAGTTTGCCAAAACGCTGGGCTAATGTTAATGGATGGGGCAACTTCCACAGGAGCGTTTGCGTTTCCCAGAAACACAAACGCAGGACCTGCAGCATTTTGGGAGCGTTAGCGCTTCAATGTAAAGTATTGAAACGCTAGCAGAAACGCTCAGCAAAACCTAAACTGAGCGGTGTTGCTAGCGTTTTGCGGTTCAGCACACTGTAACAAAATTAAAAATAATTCACAGGACCAATCAGGATAAAAACGCAAAACGCTAGGCACCCGCTGGGGAAAAAAAATACAATGTTGCAAAACACGACCAAAAACGCGCATGAATCCGCTTGCAAACCGCTCAGACAAAACGCTAGCGGTTGCGTTTTGCATTTGCGGTTTTCAGTGGGTTCCAGGCCTGCTTGGCCAATATTTCTCATGCTGAGACAATGCACTTTCTATAGTGTAGGGCAGGCAATGCATACACAATCAGGTAGAGGAGACTTAAGGCTCATACACACATCAGACTATAGTCTTTAGAAAATGAAAGATCACAGACCAATCTTACCAGCCTTCATGTAGTATGAGAGCCGTACCGTCAGTCTTTTCTATAGAGCTGAACTCCCCATCAGAAAAAAATCTTTGCAAGATGCTGCACACACAGATGCTGTAGACATTCAAAAGATCAGTATCTGCAAAAGATCTGTTCCTGCCAAAGATCCGTACCTGCAAATTGCATTCATAGTCTGAGATCTGCAGATCATCATACATACCTTGTTTAACTGACATTAATCTGCAGATCTGAAAATTCATCCTGGTGGATCTGATCTGCAGATGAATGTCTGTTAAACAAGGTGTGTATGATGATCTGCAGATCTCATAGACTATAAATGCAATTTGCAGGAACGGATTTTTTGCAGGAACAGATCTTTCGCATATACTGACCTTTTTGAATGTCTACAGCATCTTTGTGTGCAGCATCTTGCAAAGATTTCTGTCTGATGGGGAGTTCAGCTCCATAGAATAGACTGTGCAGGTATGGCTCTCATACTACATGGAAGGGGGTAAAATTGGTCTGTGATCTTTCATTTTCCAAAGACTATGGTCTGATGTGTGTATGAGCCTTAAAGGTGGGTACACACATCAGATCAAAGTCTTTGGAAAATGAAAGATCACACACCAATTTGACCCCCTTACATGTCGTATGAGAGCCATACCTACAGTCTATTTTATTGAGCTCAACTCACCATCAGAAAAAAAAAATCTTTGCAAGATGCTGTACACGTGCAATAGATCAGTTCCTGCAAAAGATCAGTTCCTGCAAAATGCATTCATAGTGTATCATATCTGCAGATCTCATACACACCTTGTTTAACCAGCTGAGCGGTCTGGACGAGCTCAGCTCGTCCATCACCGCCGGAGGCTGCCGCTCAGGCCCTGCTGGGCCGATTTTCATCAAATAAAAAGCAGCACACGCATGGCGACGAGGTAAGCGAAACACGGAAGGCTGCTCATTGCGGCCTTCCGTGTTACTTCTGGCCGCCGGAGGCGATCAGAAGAACGCATCCGGAGCGCCCTCTAGTGGGCTTTCATGCAGCCAACTTTCAGTTGGCTGCATGAAATAGTTTTTTTTTTATTGAAGAAAAACCCTCCCGCAGCCGCCCTGGCGATCTTAATAGAACGCCAGGGTGGTTAACAGACATTCATCTGCAGATCTGAAGATCCATCCTGGTGGATCTGATCTGCAGATGAATGTCTGTTAAACAAGGTGTGTGAGTTCTGCAGATATCCTAGACTATGAATGCATTTTGAAGGAACTGATCTTTTGCAGATACTGATCTATTGCATATGTACAGCATCTTGCAAAAAAAAATTTCTCTGATGGGGAGTTCAGCTCAATAGAATAGACTGTGCAGGTATGGCTCTCATACTACATGGAAGGGGGTAAAATTGTTCTGTGATCTTTCATTTTCCAAAGACTTTTCTGATGTGTGTACCCACCTTAAAGGTGCATACACACATTAGACCATAGTCTTTGGAAAATGAAAGATCACAGAACAATTTTACCCCCTTCCATGTAGTATGAGAGCCATACCTACACAGTCTATTTTATCGAGCTGAACTCCCCATCAGATAAATCTTTGCAAGATGCTGCACACAAAGATGCTGTACACATTCAAAATCCGTATCAGCAACTTTGTGTGCAGCATCTTGCAAAGATTTACTGATGGGGAGTTCAGCTCAATAGAATAGACTGCTTAGGTATGGCTCTCATACTACATGGAAGGGGGTAAAATTGGTCTGTGATCTTTCATTTTCCAAAGACTATGGTCTGATGTGTGTATGCACCCTAAGGGAGAAAATTACATCAGGATTGGCTTCAACAGTCGCACTTAAAATGGAAAATGCTAAGAAGGATTTTCTCTTATTTTACTGTAGAAGAATCACTAAAATCAAAACGTGGACAGTGCAATATATGTGTGTGTGTTATGTAAGTAGAGCAAGTATTTATCTACTTATGTGGGTTTTTTTCTGAGGTAGTATGGTTGACAGCTCCTCTTTAAAGCTTCTCGACTTATTTGGTTGAGATCAAGTTTAGTATCGGTTTGGTAAGCTTTAGGGAAAAGTAGGTTATTGAAAAAAAATATTAAGTTATTTATGGTTATGGATAGATTTGTTATTTATAACAACGTAAGAAATACTAATTTTTCTGCTCTCCCACCATCTCGGGCAAGGACGGGGCATTCCCACTCACTACATATGTGTGATGAACGCTGCAAACCTCAGCCCTGACCAGCTACAAAGGTTGACTGTCAAATTGTTCCATTGTGTTATTTATAACAAAGAAAGAAATACAAATTTTATTTATAAAAAAAAATAAAAAAAAATTGCCCACAAAATAACCTTGCTACGAATAGTCTTTTATATTTGTGTGCCACTTTTATTAATGTGTGCATACCATTGGTGTTTGTGTTTTGCGATCAGGTGCCTTTGCAAAGCAGTTGTCCCTGGTTGGGTGTCGGGCTTCCCACGAATGAGTTTCTTTTGGAAGAGGTTGCAGATGGTATTGCTGGTATCGGAGGCACACAAACAAACAAAATGCCACACTGGTGAGCTTTGGAATGTCAGCATTTGGGTGGAGGCAACAGCAGGCCTTGAAGAGCGTGTCAGGCTCGGACTGACCCACCGACCCACCGATTGTTCCATTGGTGGGCCCCGGCCGCCCTGCCTCATGGGGGCCCCCCAGAGCTGAGGAGGGGGGCACAGCGCAGGAAGGGGGAAATTTTGTACAGAGCGGCAGGGAGGGGGGGGGGGAAGCCCCCCCTCACCTAGGGGCCCCCCTTCCGCGCTCCCCCCTCCCTCCAAAATTGCAGCCAGCGGCAGCAGCGAGGAATCTGCATGCTCAGAGGAGCGATAGTGCTGCGTGCCGCTGGGCTGGTCTCTGTCTTCTGCACTGGCCAATCACGCTCTCACAGGAAGTACTGCGAGAGTGTGATTGGTCAGTGCAGGAGACCAGCTCAGTGGCACGCAGCGCTATCTCTCCCCTGAGCATGCCGCTGGCTGGCTGCAATTTTGGAGGGGGGGGAGCTCAGAAGGGGGGCCCCTAGGTGAGGGAGGGGGGGAGGCTTCCCCTCCTCCCTGCCACTCTGTGCACAATTTCCCCCTTCCTGCACTGTGCCCCCCTCCTCAGCTCTGGGACATGCCTTTGTGGGGGTTATCTGCCGCCAGCCAGATTGCATTTTGTGGGGGTTATCTGCCGCCAGCCAGATTGCATTTTGTGGGGTTATCTGCCGCCAGCCAGATTGCATTTTGTGGGGGTTATCTGCCACCAGCCAGATTGCATTTTGTGGGGGTATCTGCCGCCAGCCAGATTGCATTTTATGGGGTTATCTGCTGCCAGCCAGATTGCATTTTGTGGGGGTATCTGCCGCTGCCATTTGACTACTTGATGCATTATCATGAGGCATGTAACTACTTGATTATTTTATGTAAAATGTAACTGGTCGTACCTAATCTGTGAATAACACCGCTACTTATTTTTTTTTTTTTTTTTTTTTAAGGCTGCCCATGACTCATGACCACACCGATGTTCCAGTGCGTGGTGACACCCATTTATTTTTGCTGTGGCGTGCTGCATGTGGACATATCTGTATTGGAGACTGTCCTCAGAAGTGCTCAAACTATTTCAAACCAAAGTCATGCAAAATTTCTAGAGTACATGTGTATGTGAGCCCAAAATGGGGAGGGGGGGAGGAAAAGGGGATCGGGGGGTGGGGGGAGATGGCGTGGAGGGGGCAGGCCCCAGGCTGAAACTGCCTTGGTGGGCCCTTAGTGTCCCAGTCCGACCCTGGCTGGATGACCCTCAAGTGTAGCACTAAATGCATCATGTGTGAAAAACTTTCTGACACATCAAGTGGAGCAGCTGGGTTGTACTTTAGCACACAGAGAGAGAGAGAGATCCTATATAGTACTTTCAATCACAAATACAGTTGCAAGCTAAGCACTTCTTATGATAGACAGTGTGCTGGCTTGCTTGCAAAAGTTAGAGTATAGTAGAACTACAAGGGCCAGCAACTGACTGGCCTGTATGCAGTGTGTAACCCACACAGATATCAATAACAGAAGCTGGAGTTGGAAGCTAAGCACAGCTTATGATACAGTGTGCTGGCTTGCAATAGAAGACTTTAGTAGAACTGTAAGGCCCAGCAATGACTGTGGCCTGACCTGTACGCACACACTAGAATATGACCCCTCAAAAGATTTTGTTTTGGGGTGGCAATAAAGAACAGCCTAGCAAACTGTCCCTGTCTCTCTGTGGGCTGTATGCAGTGTCACCCACAAAGGGAGCTATGTTATAGTATGTTCAATCAGATACAGTAACAATATATGCAATGGTATGGTAATACAGTGTGCTGCCAGTGTGGGGCTACAAATCCCAGCTGGCAACACTGAGCAAAGAGCAAGCTTACAGACTAATGCTTTCCCTAGCTCCAAATGTCTCTCCCTTCCTCTCACTATAGCAAGATCTGCAGACTGAGAACATGGCCAACGCTGCAGCGGTTTTATAGGGAGGGGGAGGTGCAGGGGTCTGTGGGAGAGGGCAGCCTAAATGGCTGCCATGTGTCTGACTGTGATGTAGAGGGTCAAAGTTTAGCCTAATGACGAGGTATAGGATGCGGGTCGAACACGCTACGATATGTGTCTGCTACCTGGCGTGGGTAGCTGATATCTGTGCGGACTACCCCCCGGGCGAATCGTTTGGGCCATCTCTGAAAAAAGATTGTCCAAGAACATGTATTGGTTCAATATATCTTTATTGAAATATATATATTAAATAAATATAGGGAGTATATCCCTTTAATTTGAAAACTTAAAAAACAGTTCTGGTAGTACAACAAATACTTAATGGCAGTGCAATTATATATGAAAATATATGTAGGATGTTAAATCACACTACACAAAAATTATCAGCAAACAGTTCACATAAAGTGCCAGAATTCACAGTGCAAATACAAAAAAAATATATTAAAAACCCCAAAAAAACCTATGACTGATTTGCATAATCAACTCACAGGACAGCATGGCACAGCAACAACAGTTTCCAGAGGGGTTGTACTGTGGGGAAGAGGAATCAGTTGTTAAGTTCAGGCAAGGATCTTTAAAATGAGCATGAAGGGGGTGGGGGCACGTTTGCAAGTGGTCAATTCTCAGCCAAATTGTGTATACACATATTTCAGCATTCAAAGTGCAAGTGCAAATTTGAGTATTGAGAAAAAAAAGTGGCATTGACAAAATTGTTCTAAAATATATAAGGTGCTTTCAGTACACAAATATTTAAAAGTTCACATATAAGGAATTAGAAAATATAAATAAAGCACCACATGAAGCAGTGATTCACCTTCTGGGAGAGTACCACTGCATAAAGTGCAAGTGCAGAAAAAAAAATCAGATTTGTAAAAATATATACAAATCAAACTTGACTAAAATGCTAGACCATAAAGTGCATTCATGAATGTATCATTCTAAAAAAGCAAAAAATATGTATTCCCCAATATGTGACTGTTAATTCTGAGATGCCCCCAGCGTTCCTTTCTACCCACCTACAAATATGACAGGAAAGAGTAACATTTGAAAACACTGCATAGTGCCTTGCTGCTCAGTATCCATTCCAATAATAGAGTGGTAGCACTTACTACTAAATGAAAAGTAAAATCCCACCTTCATGACTTTCTGCTTGTATAATAAAACAGTCCCATTTTATCTGTATGTTAAAGTCAATTCCTGATGCCTGCTTTCCATGAGTTATTGATAGTTGTCCTCCATTGGAGATCTTGAGGCTTCAGGGACTTTGTTGTTCAGCATCTATAGCTGCCTGAAGTAACTGGGAAGCCACCTCTGCTAATATGTCCATCTTGGTCAGCACCTCCTCATCTTTTTGTGGGATATTTGCCTCCTTGGGTGAAGTGTCTATAGGTGAAGCAACTTGCAAATTCCCGCGAGAAAAACAAGCAGCAGGTGCTATGTGACCGTCATCACTGCTGGTGGCTGACTGGTTCAAGTCTGGACTGCTTAAAGGGAAGGTCCAAGCAAAAAAAAAAAAATGAGTTTCACTTACCTGGGGCTTCTACCAGCCCCATGTAGCCATCCTGTGCCCTCGTAGTCACTCACTGCTGCTCCAGTCCCACGCTGGCAGCTTTCTGACCTCGGAGGTCAGGGCCACATTGCATACATTTTTACGCATTCCAGCTAGTGCAGGAACAAAAATGTACGCGTTGCACCACTAACGCGTAAAAATGTATGTGTTAATGTTCCTGCACTAGCGGGAATGTGTAAAAATGTACGCAATTCGGCCCTGACCTCCGAGGTCAGAAAGCTGCCAGCGGGGGACTGGAGCAGCAGTGAGTGACTACGAGGGCACAGGATGGCTGCATGGGGCTGGTAGAAGCCCCAGGTAAGTGAAACTCATTTTTTTTTTTTGCTTGGACCTTCCCTTTAACACTGGGTAAATGACAATCGATGGAACCAGTAGTATGGTAGACTGTATAGGTCCACCTCCAACTGGGACATTTGGGATTGCCATGCACATTGTGGGGAGCTCTCCTTGTGCCGCCTTCACAGACATTTTGCTTCTCCTTGCCCCTCCAGACCTGGTGAATTTTCTTGGTCTCTTCCCATTTGCTTTGACCATGTCAGGCAGAAGGTGCCGACGACTATTAATGAACCAGTTCAAAACCTAAACACAAAAAGTAAAGTAAGGAGAAAAGTCTTATGCTGGATCCACACGGTGCGTTCGCGCACTCGATTTCCCGCTCGATTCCCATCGATTCGTTTTTTCCAACATGTCCGATTTGGATTTCAATGGATCGTTAGGTCGATTCGCATGCAAAGTATGCCGAATCGACCTAACGATCCATCGAAATCCAAATCAGACATGACATGTTGGAAATAAACGAATTGACGGGAATCGAGTGGGAAATCGAGTGCGCAAACGCCCCGTGTGGATCCAGCATTAGTCTAAAGGTTTTAAGCCTACATACAGTTCACCCCCCGGTCCCATCCTACAAAAATCAGCTTGGACTTCAGACAACTACCTTGTTCATGCAAGTTAAGTCAATACAATTGGCATATCATCTGTCAGTATTTCAACTACCAACTTGAAATGAGGCAATAAAGAATCTCTATTCAGTAACCTACTACCACATCCATAACTGATAACAAAAGTCCTTCTATTCATATTGGTTAAAAAAAAAAAAAAGTCCTACCATTCAGAAATAGTTATATAATGCCTCCACCCTTAATGCTAGGTACACACAATGCAATTTTTTTGATTGATTTAATGTCAGATTGATTAATTCCAGCATGCCTGATAGGATTTCAGATCAGTTTAAAAAAAAATTCATAGAGGTGGTGAAAAAAAAAAAATCAGAAATCACATCGGACATGTTGGAAATCAATCTGTCAGTAACTCTGTCAGAAAATTGCACCGTGTACCTAGCATTAGTTGGAGCTTCAATACCACACTTCACCAGATGGCAGTACAGTAGTGTGAAACATAGCTCAGGAACAGTAGAATGTTGAGTTATTTATAGAAAATACTGTTTTTTTTCCAGCTTGGATGTTCCCTTTACAGCTGCCAATGAATTAACCAATATCTGTTGAATCAACCATCAGCAAGAAGTTAATAGTCTATTTACTTTATAGTCAAAATGAAATATATAGTAAATTAGACTATTAAAATTATGTATAATTTTTAGTATAAACAGTCAAATGTTTAAAAAAGATTAACCCATACGGCTGTGAATACCGGCAACATAGGCTGTAACGAAGCACAGAGTGGTGCATAGGGACAGGCTGGCTGGCATCTGTCTATGTACACACGTGCTGGTGGCAGAGCAGGGCTGGTTTTATAGGCACCACCCTGAATGATAAAGTCTGGGAAAAGTAGTCCGGTATCTCTTCTTCCTATATTTCGGTACCACACGGTCACACCAGACTGACCCTGCCAGCAGTTTGTGAGGACAGGAAGCAAGCTGAACTTCAGTTCTAAGCACATTTGGCCCATGAAACACTGAGTACCTTCTATACACTTATTTTCAATTAGAGGTCCACTGTTGTGAAAATGTATAAAAAGTAATATAGATCTAAACAGTGAGGCTCGGATAGCACCAATCACGAATTCGATTAAATCCGGCCACGTCACAATCAAAATCCGGATACGCCGTGATCATGATGCAGATTTGAATTGAATTGGAGCTCCGAATTAGACTTATTTTAGCTGTGATTACATGTAGAATCCGTGATCACAGCCGTGATGACGTTTATCGTTAATAGCAAAGCCCCCGTACATGCTACAGTCACACACAAAAAGTCAAAACCAGCTGAATTTAGCCGTCAATAGCAAAGCAAATTTGCAGGATATGTTAAGTAGAACAGTGGGAACAAGGGGAAAATATTTTTTTTCAAAAAGACCTTCTAGTTTTTGAGAAAATCTAATTTTAAACTTTCAAAGGAAAAAAGTATACATGTAAATGCGATAAATACATTAACTGTCATTACCGCATTTAAAGGTATAACATTTTCCTTTAAAATCTTCCTCAAAAACTAGAAGGTCTTTTGAAAAAAAATTCCCTTGTTCCCACTGTTGTACTTAACATATCCTGCAAATTTGTCTATAGCATGTAAGAGTGCTTTGCTATTATCTGCTAAAGTCGGCAGGTTTTCAGGTAATTGTGGCTGTGATCACGAGCCGGATTTGGACCACGATCACGGATGCATTCATAACTGAATCTGTGATCGAGAGGCAATCACAAATTCGGAATCCGACCTCGTGATCAGGAAAAACAGCTTGTGATCACAGCCTACCAGTGATCACGAGGCCGTGGAGAGCAACACTGGATGTAAATGCGTACATCCAATATATACATTTATCCCAGAGTAAACTTCACTATAATTTGTACTTGCTTCCTATGTTGCAATCACTTACAGTAGGTAGTAGAGAACAAATCTGTAATTTATAGATTTGTCAGATATTTCCTACCTACTGTAAGTGGAAGCTTCATAAGAGAAAATGAATAGCTTACTTTACTCTACAGACATAAGAAACCTACTTATTTGTATGTGGTAATAGTAGCCCTTTAACCACTTCACCACTAAAGGTGGCCATACACTTATA
This sequence comes from Hyperolius riggenbachi, assembly GCF_040937935.1. Taxonomy (NCBI): domain Eukaryota; kingdom Metazoa; phylum Chordata; class Amphibia; order Anura; family Hyperoliidae; genus Hyperolius; species Hyperolius riggenbachi. The sequence continues at coordinate 151,896,499 of NC_090657.1, read as the reverse complement.
GGTTTGCAGTAGATTCGAGCTTCAGATTTCTGTCAGATGCCTATCCGGTCAAATTTGACAGGAATCTGTGTGCCATACACTAGGAACAGATTTCCAATAGATTTCAGAATGGAATCTTTTGGAAATCGATCTAAATGCATTACTGCACCATTAGATCCAATGGAACTTTATGGGCCATCGATCTGCTGCCGACCTAGATTTTCTTGTCAGATCAAATCAATCGAAATCTGCCTCAAATCTACTGATAGAATCAATTTCCGATTGATTCCATAGAATTGATTGATGGCTAAAATCGACCAGTGTACGGGCCCCTTAAGGATTTTTTCCCCTTGAGCACCAGAGCAATTTTCACCTTTCAGCGCTCTTCCCTTTCATTCCCCAATAACTTTATTACTACTAATTACAATAAAATGATCTATAGCTTGTTTTTTTTCAACAGTAATTAGGCTTTCTTTGGGTGGTACATTTTGCTAAAAAATTTTATTCTAAATGCATTTTAACGGGAATACCAAAGAATGAAAAGGATTTCTGTTTTTGGCCATTATATCTTTTAAATGCATGTTACCATAATTAAAACCCATGTATTTTATTTGCGCATTTGTCCATTATTACACCATTTAAATTATGCCTCTATCACAATGTATGCCGCCAATATTTTATTTGGAAATAAAAGGTGCATTTTTTTCAGTTTTGACAAATATTAAAGTTCAGTCCATTAGGTAACTATTTTTATGTAATTTTTTTACTGCAAAATTTTTATTTCGGTAACTATAGGAGTAGGTGGTAAGGTGTAAATTATGTGTAGGTATTAAAAAAATTACTGTTTGGCCACAAGATTTTCTCTAAGCGTCCTGTAAGCAAACTATGTACACTTGCAGGAAGTAAAGCGCAAATGTGTAACTTTTATTTTTCACGACGCAGCTTCTCATTGAATCCACCAATCATTGCAATGGGGACTTAGATCATTGAATAGGAACTGCATTCCCATTCATTGATCTCCAGGACGATGGCGAGTACATATGCGGGAGCGCGCGCACAAGCAAATGGGAGCACTTATATCTACGCCCGAGCGCTAAGGTGAAGTCTGCTGGGGCATAGCTATACTGTCGCAGGGCACCCAAGTGGTTAAAGGTAACCTGATATTAGTGAAACAGAAGAATTTATACTTACCTGGGGCTTCCTCTAGCCTCATATACTCAGTGGGCTCTCTTGCTGTCCTCCCATGCTGCTCGGTTCCTCCTCAGTTAGGAAGGTTTTAATCAATCAAAGCGCGCAGAAAAGCGTTTCTAGTGTGGCTGAGCCCTAAAGTGATACTGAAGTGATTCGCCTATGGAGAGGGAATGCTCTGGATCTCATAGAGCCTTTCCAGGACTCTCTACCTACCTTGGTCCAGCATTATCACCAATGTTGCAGGTATTCAAACAACTGGTTGAATACGCCGTTGTGAATCCTCAGGAGACTTTGAAAGCCCTCATGTCGTTGACTGCGGCTCTGTGCTGCACATTTACAAGCGTGGACAGTACCAATCTGCCAGTCTTTGGAAGCACTCGGGGACATTATTGCTTCTGAAGCCTTCTGAGGCCTCCCAGAGGTATACAATACAATATACAATAACATTTCTATAGCGCTTTTCTCCCATAGGACTCAAAGCGCTTAGGCTCTCTCAGATTCAGTAATTAGTAGGATGAAGTATTAACACAACAAAAGTTATATTTCTGCAAATGCCAGACTGAACAGGTGGGTTTTCAGTCTGGATTTAAACACGTCCAGGGATGGGGCTGTCCTGATCTGTTGAGGTAAGGAGTTCCAAAACGTAGGGGCAGCATGACACAGAAGGCTCCGGGACCAAAAGTTTCCAAGTGGACTCTGGGTATGACTAGATTATTAGAACCTGTGGATCTGAGAATACGGGGATTGCTACGCAGCTGTAACATATCTTTCATGTATCCAGGGCCTAGATTATTCAGGGATTTAAATGTCAGTAGGCCGATCTTGAATAGGACCCTCCATTCTATAGGTAGCCAGTGAAGGGAATGCAGGACTGGCGTTATGTGGCAGTGACGGGGTTGGTTGGTTAGCAGTCTGGCAGTAGTATTCTGTATCAGCTGTAGGTGGTACAAGACCTTTTTTGGAAGGCCAGTGTAGAGAGCATTGCAGTAGTCCAGTCGGGATGTGATGAAGGCGTGGACTAAGGTTGGCAGATCTTCTGGGGGTATGAGGTGCTTGATTTTTGCAATGTTCTTCAGGTGAAAATAGGATGATTTCACCACAGCAGAGATTTGAGTTCTGAAGTTTAAATCCCCATCAATTAGAACTCCCAGGCTACGCACATCATCAGAGCTGCGTAGATCCGTGCCTCCTATTCCCAGTGGTGAAGACTGCAAGTTAAGTTGTTTTGTTATCATGCTCTGTCCTCCAATCAGAAGGACTTCAGTTTTGTCTGCATTTAGTTTCAGCCAGTTGTCATTCATCCATTGCTGTAGTTCACGTAAGCAGGCGTTTATAGTTAGAGTTGGGTCTGTCACACCAGGCTTGAAGGAAAGATATAGTTGGGTGTCGTCTGCATAGCAGTGGTATGTCAGGCCATGTTTTTGGATTAGTTTTCCCAACGGTAGCATGTAAATCGTGAAAAGCAGGGGAGAGAGGATTGAGCCCTGGGGCACCCCATACTTAAGTGTTACAGGGGTGGACAGGAAGGGCCCCATAGACACTTTGTGGGTTCTGCCACTCAAGAAGGATTGGAACCACTGAAGTACTATGCCATCAATGCCACAGTATTCCTGTAGCCTGTTTATCAAGATGTCATGGTCAACTGTGTCAAAGGCTGCAGAAAGGTCTAGCAGTATGAGGATCGAGCACTCTCCTCTGTCTCTTGCCATGAGCAGGTGGTTGCATATTTGGATGAGGGCAGTTTCAGTGCTGTGGTGTTTCCTGAAGCCAGACTGGAATGGGTCATAACTGTTATTTTGTAGGATTCTGGCTTCTAGCTGGAGGTATACAGCTGCTTCAATTAGCTTGCCCAGAAAGGGGAGGTTAGAAACAGGTCTGTAGCTGGTCATTGCATCTGGGTCCAGGGAGGGTTTTTTGAGGAGAGGCCTGATGATTCCTTCCTTCAGTTAAGCAGGAAATATCCCTGATTGTAAGGAACAGTTAACAATTTTGAGGAATACCGGTACGAACAGGTCGGGGCAGTTCAACATAAACTGTGTTGGGCCAGGATCCAGGTCACAGGTAGTTAGGCGGACGTGAAGGAGGATGCTTGATGTGACTTCTTCATCAATTTCTATGAAGTTTGACCAAGGTGTTACGTTGTCTCTGCTAATGGTCTTCGGCGCTATATTAGGCTCAGATGCTGTAAGTTGGATGGCGGACCTTATAGCGGAGACTTTGTCTGTGAAGAGGTGGCCGTTTTGAACGAGTTAAAGTGATTGAACGAGGACACAGACAGGACTGGGAAGGCTCTGAGATGCCTTCCCTCTCTATAGGAAAGAAGTGAAGCCGGCACCATCAAAGCTCTTTTACTTTTTATTAAAGACTGTCATACATAACAGCGACGTTTCGGAGCAGATGTTATGCTCCTTTATCAAGCTATGGCAGAGCCTTTCCTCTCTATAGGTAAATGGCTGCCTTTTTGCTGTCATTCATGGGGCAAGCAGGAGAGGCGCTCAGTCAGTGTTATTCACAGCTTTGTACTGCATTGAACAGCAAAAAGCTATCTTTAAAAGGCAGATTAATCCCCCACCATATTTCTGTTGAAAGCTGGTGGAATGTAAGGCTATATTCACGAATATACATTATATAGTGGCATGAAACTCCATATTTACTGAAAAAAATCATCCAATAAAGAAAATATTTGATATAGCTTAACTATCCCAATGTTTTTAGTGTTCACTGACAGATTTAGGAGAAATGTGACATGAGAAAAAATTCTGCTGGTTTCCATCTGTACTGTTTCTCTGAGATGCCAAAAGCGACATCACTTCTGCCCCCTTTTTTTTTTTAGCCCAAATCAGTGTTAATTTTTTCACCCTGCTACCACAGCTTACTGTCCCTCCCATAGCAAACCACACCTAGACAACAGGCTTATATTACTGTGTAAACTCTTCAAAATGAGGAGGGGGGGGGGGTAAATTGCCTTCTTGTCATAGTGTCCTTATCTGTTCTTTGCATTAGATAAGCTTGTTAAGGCAGCCATACACTGGTCGATGTGCCATCAGATCGACCAGCTGACAGATCCCTATCTGATCGAATCTGATCAGAGAGGGATCGTATGGCTGCCTTTCCTGCAAACAGATTGTGAATCGATTTCAGCCTGAAACCGATCACAATCTGTTGTGGTGGTGCTGCCGCCGCTCCCCCCGCCGGTATACATTACCTGAGGCTGGCTCCCGGGCGTGATGTCCCCGTCATGTGGCACCTCCGGCTCCGGCATCCGCATAGAACTTACGCTATCACACCAGTGACAGCGGAAGTTCAAATAGAGCGCCCTCTAGTTGTACTTCCGCTGTCACTGGCATGACAGCGGAAGTTATACGAGGATGCCGGAGGCGCCATGACGGGAGCAGTGACGGACGGGATGCCCGGGAGCCAGCCTCAGGTAATGTATACCTGATCGGATCGGCCGCCGCTAGCGACGCGCTCCCTACCCGCGGGCGATCGAGGGTAATTTCCCGCACGGCGCGATCGACGGACCGATCCGATTTCGGGAGGAAATCGGATCGGCGGGTGCGTGTTGCGCGAACGATTGGCAGCAGATTCGATCCCAGTGATCGAATCTGCTGTCGAAACTGCCGCAAATCGGGCCAGTGTATGGCCACCTTTACTGTAGCCATTGATAGAAAAAAAAAAAACTTCCCACAACCCCACTGGCACTGCACTGCACAGTTCCTACAGTTTGGCAAATGGCATCCAAACCAGGCAATAAAAATGGGTGTCATGTAGGGCCCCATTTTAGAGAAAGTGTGTTATAAATATTTTTGGGTACTATTTTTTTAGTTTTGGAAGTTAGTCCCTTATGTTGCCTTGCTATGAAAATTCCAGTGAACGTAATCATTGCTGACTGCACAGGTGAAGTTTTCCATTCTTTTTAACTACAGCCTCTAAAGTGGTACATGACGATATTCAGAGAAATGTCAGGTGTTCACCTGGTCTAACATGTACCGTAGCTTTAATACTGATAGCTATCAGACTTTAAGGTAGTGATGGACAAGTAGATGCAAATAACTGAATTGATGCACATTTATGCAGCTTGAAAATGAACCAATCACATTTTACCTCAGCAGGATTTGATTGGTTCATTTTCAAGCTGCATAAATTTGCATAAAAATGTGCCTACATTTGCATCAACGCAAAGTTATTTGCATCTACTTGACCATCACTACTTGAAGGGGCACTCCTGGCCTCCATTGTAATGCAGGGATGATAAGAAATGTAGTTTATCTATGGTCAGCCCCGATTGACCTGCCCACCAGCTGAATCCAGAGAAGAGAGAAAATGACTGCTGTGCAGTTTGATGAGCATAAAGCCTCGTAAAAGTGTATGAGGCATGTTGCCTGGCGGGGACCTGACCCTTTAGGTGACATTCCAGGGCCGAGGCTGTGCAGACATGTTGCTAGCCTGCAGGCTAATGAGTTCTGTTGCTATGTGGAGGAAGGGCCAACAGAGTGGTGTGTGACACCATGCGGCAGACATGGTGAGGGGAGAACAATGCTCTTGGCCAGACCTATTCGCCAGGCTCATCGTTGGCCCAGGCATCAGGTGGCATTGGGGCCACTATACTCAAGCTAGAGCCAATATTATATACTAATCTTCAAGTGGCATACCTGTGTAACTGTGAGGTCAAAACGCTCAGCCATGGATTTCTTCTCATCATCTGACGGATATGCATAGTTCCTGTGTTCAAAAAGCCACGTCTTTAAAAAAGCAATGGCTTCTCTTGGCAGGTTTCCTCTACTTCTCCTCAGGTGTGTAACCTCCACTCCATCTGTAGGCTGCACTGTTGGCTCAGCTGCTGTGGGCATAGAAAATGAACACTCATTAGGATCATTCCACTTAGGTTCACAGTGAAAGTTGTTACTTTCCCTGTGACATCAGGGATGCATACACTGCAGTCTACACTCTATCTGCAGCTCAGTTTTGATGGGCTTCTGGGTTTGAAAGCCCAGCCACACCCCCAAAAAAGCGAGTTGAGCCACAAAAGTATCCTTCATTGTTTGCTTGAGGCCAGGAACACACTAGGTTAAAATGCTAGTGTTGCAGAAAACATTTTTACGGCAAATGAGTCCATGGGACGCATGTATAAATGCTTATTTAGGCATTTTACATTATACGTTTTTGAAAACTCAACTTACTGCATTATTTTTAAAAACTCATTTAAAATTGAACATAATGTATATCAATGAAAGGACTGCATTTTTACATGTGTATTTGATATTTGCTGCCAGCCTAAACTGAAATAAAATGGCAGCCTCCATATCCATCACTTCAGGTGTCCTTTAAAAGTGATGTGAGCAGCCATTAAAAAAAATTAAATATATCTATCTCCACATCTAGCTGCATGCAGGCTTTGTATTCAAGTGTAACTGTCAGGCATAAAATCAAAAATCATTTATTTTTATCTGGTAAACAAGTAATAAGGATGCTAACCAGGCAATCCTAAAGTTAAAATCACTATTACTTTTCTTGTTGATAAATTATCATTTCCCAGTTTACCTGACTCTTATTTGGTACACACAAAATTTGGTATGCAAAAAAGAAGTTGCAGGGCATGCTGGGTTGTTCTTTTTTGCTTCTCTATTTCCCCTCAGACTTAACTAATGCAGCCTGATTGGCTGAAACCTCTTTCCCTCCTGCTTTCCGCTCCCACATCTCTGTTCCTCTCTGATTGGCCAATATTTCTCATGCTGAGACAATGCACTTTCTATAGTGAAGGGCAGGCAATGCATACACAATCAGGTAGAGGAGACTTAAGGCTCATACACACATCCAGGGCCGGGCCGAGGCATAGGCTGGAGAGGCTCCAGCCTCAGGGCGCAGTGTAGGAGGGGGCGCAGAATTCATTCAGCTGTCATTCCTAATTGTGTTTGAAGCAGAAAGAAATAAGAAAAGGGGATACATGGCATTGACTGCAAGCCAGATAACTAGATATTAAGGTGTTGGGGAGGTTGTGGGCCCTGTGGCGCCTCTTAGTCTAATAGCAATCAGTGTGTGACGGTTGGGGTGGCGCACTTTGGTGTCTCAGCCTTGGGTGCTGGAGGACCTTGTCCCGGCTCTGCACACATCAGACTATAGTCTTTGGAAAATGAGAGATCACAGACCAATCTTACCAGCCTTCATGTAGTATGAAAGCCATACTCTACACAGTCTTTTCTATGGAGCTGAACTCCCCATCAGAAAAAAATCTTTGCAAGATGCTGCACACACAGATGCTGTAAAGATACAAAAGATCAGTATCTGCAAAAGATCTGTTCCTGCTAATGATCTGTTCCTGCAAAATGCATTCATAGTCTGAGATCTGCAGATCATCATACACACCTTGTTTAACTGACATTCATCTGCAGATCTGAAAATTTATCCTGGTCGATCTGATCTGCAGATGAATGTCTGTTAAACAAGGTGTGTATGATGATCTGCAGATATCATAGACTATGAATGCATTTTGCAGGAACCGATCTTTTGCAGGAACAGATGTTTTGCAGATACTGACCTTTTGAATGTCTACAGCATCTGTGTGCAGCATCTTGCAAAGATTTCTGTCTGATGGGGAGTTCAGCTCAATAGAATAGACTGTGTAGGTATGGCTCTCATACTACATGGAAGGGGGTAAAATTGATCTGTGATCTTTCATTTTCCAAAGACTTTTCTGATGTGTGTACCCACCTTAACCACCTTAGCGGTATGGACGAGCTCAGCTCGTCCATTACCGCCAGAGGGTGCCGCTCAGGCCCTGCTGGGCCGATTTACATGAAATAAAGAGCAGCACACGCAGCCGGCACTTTGCCAGCCGCGTGTGCTGCCCGATCGCCGCCGCGAGCAGCGGCGAAAGAGGGTCCCCCCAGCCGCCTGAGCCCTGCGCAGCCGGAACAAATAGTTCCGGCCAGCGCTAAGGGCTGGATCGGAGGCGGCAGACGTCAGGACGTCGGCTGACGTCCATGACGTCACTCCGCTCGTCGCTATGGCGACGATCTAAGCAAAACAAGGAAGGCCGCTCATTGCGGCCTTCCTTGTTTATTCTGGGCGCCGGAGGCGATCAGAAGAACGCCTCCGGAGCGCCATCTAGTGGGCTTTCATGCAGCCAACTTTCAGTTGGCTGCATGAAATATTTTTTTTTTTATTTAAAAAAAACCCTCATGCAGCTGCCCTGGCGATCTTAATAGAACGCCAGGGTGGTTAAAGGTGCATACACACATCAGACCATAGTCTTTGGAAAATGAAAGATCACAGACCAATTTTACCCCCTTCCATGTAGTATGAGAGCCATACCTACACAGTCTATTTTATCGAGCTGAACTCCCCATCAGATAGAAATCTTTGCAAGATGCTGCACACAAAGATGCTGTACACATTCAAAAGATCCATTCCTGCAAAATGCATTCATAGTCTATGATATCTGCAGATCCTCATACACACCTTGTTTAACAGACATTCAACTGCATATCAAATCCACCAGGATGGATCTTCATATCTGCAGATGAATGTCTGTTAAACAAGGTGTGTATGAGGATCTGCAGATATAGACTATGAATGCATCTTTTGCAGGAACAGATCTTATGCAGTGCACATTCAAAATCAGTATCAGCAACTTTGTGTGCAGCATCTTGCAAAGATTTCTAACTGATGGGGAGTTCAGCTCAATAGAATAGACTGTGTAGAGTATGGCTCTCATACTACCTAGAATGGGGTAAAATTGGTCTGTGATCTTTCATTTTCCAAAGACTATGGTCTGATGTGTGTATGCACCCTAAGGGAGAAAATTACATCAGGATTGGCTTCAAAATAGTCACACTTAAAATGGAAAATGCTAAGAAGGATTTTCTCTTATTTTACTGTAGAAAAATCACTAAAATCAAAACGTGGACAGTGCAATATGTGTGTGTGTGTGTGTGTGTGTTATGTAAGTAGCAAGTAGCAAGTATTTATCTACTTGTGTGGGTTTTTTTCTGAGGTAGTCTGGTTGACAGCTCCTCTTTAAAGCTTCTTGGCTTCTTTGGTTGAGATCAAGTGTAGTATCGGTTTGGTAAGCTTCAGGGAAAAGTAGGTTATTGAAAAAAAAAATTGAAAGTTATTTATGGTTATGGATAGATTTGTTATTTATAAACACGTAATGAATACAAATTTTATTGAAAAAAAATAATTCTAGTTTTAATAATTTTTCTGCTCTCCCACCATCTCAGGCAAGGATGGGGCATTCCCACTCACTACATATGTGTAATGAATGCTGCAAACCTCAGCCCTGACCATCTATAAGGCCTGGAACCCACTGAAAACCGCAAACGCAACCGCTAGCGTTTTGTCTGAGCGGTTTGCAAGCGGATTCATGCGCGTTTTTGGTCGTGTTTTGCAACATTGTATTTTTTTTCCCCAGCGGGTGCCTAGCGTTTTGCGTTTTTATCCTGATTGGTCCTGTGAATTATTTTTCATTTTGTTACAGTGTGCTGAAGCGCAAAACGCTAGCAAAACCGCTCAGTTTAGGTTTTGCTGAGCGTTTCTGCTAGCGTTTCAATACTTTACATTGAAGCGCTAACGCTCCCAAAATGCTGCAGGTCCTGCGTTTGTGTTTCTGGGAAACGCAAACGCTCCTGTGGAAGTTGCCCCATCCATTAACATTAGCGCAGCGTTTTGGCAAACTGCTAGCGTATCGCAGTGCTGCCAAAAGCGCTCCTGTGGGTTCCAGCCCTAAAGGTTGACTGTCAAATTGTTCCATTGTGTTACTTATAACAAAGGAAGAAATACAAATTTTTTATAAAAAAAAAAAAAATTGCCCACAAAATAACCTTGCTACGAATAGTCTTTTATATTTGTGTGCCACTTTTATTAATGTGTGCATACCATTGGTGTTTGTGTTTTGCGATCAGGTGCCTTTGCAAAGCAGTTGTCCCTGGTTGGGTGTCGGGCTTCCCACGAATGAGTTTCTTTTGGAAGAGGTTGCAGATGGTATTGCTGGTATCGGAGGCACACAAACAAACAAAATGCCACACTGGTGAGCTTTGGAATGTCAGCATTTGGGTGGTGGCAACAGCAGGCCTTGAAGAGCGTGTCAGGCTCAGATTGACCCACCGATTGTTCCATTGGTGGGCCCCGGCCGCCCTGCCTCCTGGGGGCCCCCCAGAGCTGAGGAGGGGGGCACAGCGCAGGAAGGGGGAAATTGTGCACAGAGTGGCGGGGAGAAGCCTTCCCCCTCTTACCTAGGGACCCCTCTTCCGCGCTCCCCCCTCCCGCGCTCCCCCCTCCCTCCAAAATTGCAGCCAGCGGCAGCATCGAGGAATTGGCATGCTCAGAGGAGCGATAGTGCTGCGTGCTGCTGGGCTGGTCTCTGTCTCCTGCACTGGCCAGTCACACTCTCACAGGAAGTACTGCTAGAGCGTGATTGGTCAGTGCAGGAGACCAGCCCAGCGGCACGCAGCATTATCTCTCCTCTGAGCATGCCGCTGGCTGGCTGCAATTTGAGGGGGAGAGCTCGGAAGGGGGGCCCCTAGGTGAGGGAGGGGGGAGGCTTCCCCCCCCCTCCCCGCCGCTCTGTGCACAATTTCCCCCCTTCCTGCGCTGTGCCCCCCTCCTCAGCTCTGGGACCTGCCTTTGTGGGGTTATCTGCCGCCAGCCAGATTGCATTTTGTGGGGGTTATCTGCCGCCAGCCAGATTGCATTTTATGGGGTTATCTGCCGCTGCCATTTGACTACTTGATAAATTATCATGAGGCATGTAACTACTTGATTATTTTATGTAAAATGTATCTGGTCAGACCTAATCTCTGTGAATAACACGACTACTTATTTTGTGGTTTTGTTTTGATTTTTTTTAAAGTCTGCCCATGACTCATGACCACGCCGATGTTCCAGTGGTGACACCCATTTATTTTTGCTGCGGCGCGCAGCATGTGGACATATCTCTACTGGAGACTGTCCTCAGAAGTGATCACAAACTATTTTCTACCATAAAGTCATGCAAAATTTCTAGAGTACATGTGTATGTGAGCCCAAAATGGGGAGGGGGGGGAGGAGAGTGAACTTGGGGGGGGGGGGGGGGGGGGGGGGGCGGCAGGCCCCAGGCTGAAACTGCCTTGGTGGGCCCTTAGTGTCCCAGTCCGACCCTGGCTGGATGACCCCAAGTGTAGCACTACATGCATCATGTGTGAAAAGTTTTCTGACACATCAAGTGGTGCAGCTGGGTTGCTAGTGGTAGTAGTGATCAGTTTTTGTGTGAAACCAGAAGTTGAGCAGAAGGACAGTGCGTCAGAGGTTCTGAGCGGAAGCTGTAGAAGATGTGGTGCGCTGTTTAAGCCAGTCAACCACATCCTCAGAATTTTGGGAGTTGAGGCAGGTACATGCCTTCTGAACATTGTACTTTGGTCAAGGGCGGCACAAAATCCCGCCAGCATGACCTCAAATACCTGCAGGGTGGCCTGCCTCTGCCGCCTGTTCTTCCCATATTGGGGGTATGCAGTACTACTAACAATATTCAATAGTGGTAGACAGTATGTGTAATCACAAAGAGGCACACAGTGTCAAATACACAGCAGCTGTGTGTGTGGATCACTAGGCTGTGTACTTTAACACAGAGAGAGATCCTATATAGTACTTTCAATCACTAATACAGTTGCAAGCTAAGCACTTCTTATGATAGACAGTGTGCTGGCTTGCTTGCAAAAGTTAGAGTATAGTAGAACTACAAGGGCCAGCAACTGACTGGTCTGTATGCAGTGTGTAACCCACACAGATATCAATAACAGAAGCTGGAGTTGGAAGCTAAGCACAGCTTATGATACAGTGTGCTGGCTTGTAATAGATAGACTTTAGTAGAACTGCAAGGCCCAGCAATGACTGTGGCCTGACCTGTACGCACACACTAGAATATGACCCCTCAAGAGTTTTTTTGTTTTGGGGTGGCAATAAAGAACAGCCTAGCGAACTGTCCGTCTCTCTGTAGTCTGTATGCAGTGTCGCCCACAAAGGGAGCTATGGTATAGTATGTTCAATCAGATACAGTAACAATATATGCAATGGTATGGTAATAGTGTGCTGCCAGTGTGGGGCTACAAATCCCAGCTGGCAACACTGAGCAACGAGCAAGCTTACAGACTAATCCTTTCCCTAGCTCCAAATGTCTCTCCCTTCCTCTCACTATAGCAAAATCTGCAGACTGAGAACATGGCCAACGTTGCAGCGTTTTTATTGGGGGCAGGGGGGGGGGGGGGGAGGAGCAGGGGTCTGTGGATGAGTGCAGCCTAGTTGGCTGCCATGTGTCTGACTGTGATGTAGAGGGTCAAAGTTTAGCCTAATGACGAGGTATTGGAGGCGGGTCGAACGCACTACGCTATGTCTGCTACCTGGCGTGGGTAGCTGATATCCGTGCGGACTACACCCCGGGCGAACCATTTGGGCCATCTCTATCCCTCAGTTACATCATTACATTAGCTAGCTCTGCCCACGCCATGTCCACTCCCATTTTTCACACACTGTGCTGCTGTTAACCATGCCACCCCATGCCAGGTTGGTCAATGTATTTTACCTAGCAAGATGGCTACGAACCTGGAAGCCGCTCCAGGGTCATGGCCATCTTGCTGAGTAAAATCAAATTTTATATCAGGGAAAAAAAAAGAAAAAAAAATCGGGAGTGGAGAAAAGTACAGAGGAAGTGAGGAAGACATTAGGATTCAGGGTTTTATTTGGCATACACTCAATTTGCACAGACAAGAGCGCAGTTGAAGGCTGGGAGGGGGCATGTCTTTGGCTGCAATGGATGTCTCATGGCTGGATAGTGTACTGGTTAAAGGCTCTGCCTTTGACATAGGAGACCAGGGTTCAAATCCTGGCTAGGGTCAGTACCTATTCAGTAAAGAGTTCAAGGCAAGACTCCCTAACACTGCAGGGTGGCCTCTTGAGCACATCCCAGTGGCTGCAGCTCTTGATCGCTTTGAGTCCGACAGTAGAAAAGCGCTATCAAAATGGCTCACATGCAAATAAATCAAATGAAAACAGATTGTCCAAGAACCTGTACTGGTTCAATATATCTTTATTGAAATATATATATATTAAATATAGAGAGTATAGCCCTTTAATTTGAAAACTAAACAGTCCTGGTAGTACAACAAATACTTAATGGCAGTGCATTTATATATGAAAATATATGTAGTATCAGGGGCGTAACTAGGCCCCACCGGGCCCCCCCTGCAGATTTTCAGAGCGGGCCCCCCCTCCCCCCCCTGGGGCCCGCTCTGAGTTTTGTGGGTGCTGGAGGGGTGGCAGCATGAGGGGAAAGCCTTGCCCACAGTCGGCGGGGAGAGGGGTAGTTCCCCCCTCTCCCTCACCTCGGGGCTCTCCCCTCTGCGCTCCCCTCCAGCTCGTAAGTGTGTGGGGCTGTGGTGGGCAGCGGGCAGCGGCGGGCAGATACATACCTGCTTCCGTGCGTTCCATCGGAGACTTCTCCCTCTAGCGGCTGACGTCAGAAGTGACGTCAGCCGCTAGAGGGAGAAGTCTCCGATGGAACGCACGGAAGCAGGTATGTATCTGCCCGCTGCCCACCACAGCCCCACACACTTATGAGCTGGAGGGGAGCGCAGAGGGGAGAGCCCCGAGGTGAGGGAGAGGGGGGGGAACTACCCCTCTCCCCGCCGACTGTGGGCAAGGCTTTCCCCTCATGCTGCCACCCCTCCAGCACCCACAAAACGGCCCCAAGCGGGCCCCAGGGGGGGGGGGGGCCGCCCCCCCCCCCGCGGGCGCAGGGGCTGCAGGGCCTATTCCTACGCCCCTGTGTAGTATGTAAAAATCATACTACACAAAAATGATCAGCAAACAGTTCACATAACAGAGTGCCAGAATTCACAGTGCAAATACAAAAATATGTATTAAAAACAAAAAAACAACTTATGACTGATTTGCATAATCAGAACTCACAGGACAGCATGGCACAGCAACAACAGTTTCCAGAGGGGTTGTTCTGTGCCGGGGAGGAGGAATCAGTTGTTGAAAGTTCAGGCAAGGATCTTTAAAATGAGCATGAAGGGGGGTGGGGGCACCTTTGCACATGGTCAATTCTCAGCCAAATTGTGTATACACACATTTCAGCATTCAAAGTGCAAGTGCTAATTTGAGGATTGAGAAAAAGTTTGGCATTGACAAAATTGTTCTAAAATATATAAGGTGCTTTCAGTACACAAATATTTAAAAGTTCACAAATAAGGAATTAGAAAATATAAATAAAGCACCACATGAAGCAGCGATTCACCTTCTGGGAGAGTACCACTGCATAAAGTGCAAGTGCAGAAAAAATGTTGTAAAAATATATAAAAATCAAATTTGACTAAAATGCTAGACCATAAAGTGCATTCATGAATGTATCATTCTAAAAAGCAAAAAAATATAAATTCCCCAATATGTGACTGTTAATTCTGAGATGCCCCCAGCGTTCCTTTCTGCCCACCTACAAATATGACAGGAAAGAGCAACATTTGAAAACACTGCATGGTGCCTTGCTGCCCAGTATCCATTCCAACAGTAAAGAGAGTGGTAGCACTTAATACTAAATGAAAAGTAAAATCCCACCTTCATAACTTTCTGCTTGTATAAAACAGTCCCATTTTATCTGTATGTTAGTCAATTGCTGATGCCTGCTTTCCATGAGCTATTGATGTCCTCCATTGGAGATCTTGAGGCTTCAGGGACTTTGTTGTTCAGCATCTATAGCTGCCTGAAGTAACTGGGAAGCCACCTCTGCTAATATGTCCATCTTGGTCAGCACCTCCTCATCTTTTTGTGGGACATTTGCCTCCTTGGGTGAAGTGTCTATAGGTGAAGCAACTTGCAAATTCCTGGGAGAAAAACAAGCAGCAGGTGCTATGTGACCGTCATCACTGCTGGTGGCTGACTGGTTCAAGTCTGGACTGCTTAACACCGGGTACATGACAATCGATGGAACCAGTAGTATGGTAGACTGTATAGGTCCACCTCCAACTGGGACATTTGGGATTGCCATGCACATTGTGGGGAGCTCTCCTTGTGCCGCCTTCACAGAAATTTTGCTTCTTCTCGCCCTTCCAGACTTGGTGAATTTTCTTGGTCTCTTCCCATCTGCTTTGACCATGTCAGGCAGAAGGCGCCGACGACCATTAATGAACCAGTTGGAAACCTAAACGCAAAAGGTAAAGTAAGGAAAACAGGCTTAGTCTAAAAGTTTTAAGCCTACATACAGTTCACCCCCAGTCCCATCCTAAAAAAATCAGCTTGGACTTCAGACAACTACCTTGTTCATGCAAGTTAAGTCAATACAATTGGCATATCATCTGTCAGTATTTCAACTACCAACTTGAAATGAGGCAATAAGAATCTCTATTCAGTAACCTACTACCACATCCATAACTGATAACAAAAGTCCTTCTATTCATATTGGTTAAAAAAAAAAAAAAGTCCTACCATTCAGAAATGGTTATAGAATGCCTCCACCCCTAATGCTAAGTACACACAATGCAATTTTTTTGATTGATTTAATGTCAGATTGATTAATTCCAACATGTCCGATTGGATTTCAATTCAATTAAAACAATTTTTTCATAGAAGTGAAATAAAAAAAACAGAAATCACATCGGACATGTTGGAAATCAATCTGTCAGTAACTCTGTCAGAAAATTGCACTGTGTGTACCTAGCATTAGTTGGAGCTTCAATACCACACTTCACCAGATGGCAGTACAGTAGTGTGAAACATAGCTCAGGAACAGTAGAATGTTATTTATAGAAAATACTGTTTTTTCCAGCTTGGATGTTTCCTTTAAAGCTGCCAATGAATTAGCCAATATCTGTTGAATCAACCATCAAATGTTTAAAAAATATTAACCTGTACAGCTGTGAATGCCGGCAACATAGGCTGTAACGAAGCACAGAGTAGTGCATAGGAACGGGCTGGCTGGCATCTGTCTATGTATTCACGTGCTGGTGGCAGAGCAGGGCCGGTTTTATAGGCACCACCCTGAATGATAAAGTCTGGGAAATGTTGTCCAGTATCTCTTCTTCCTATATTTTCGGTACCACACGGTCATGCCAGACTGACCCAGCCAGCAGTTTGTGAGGACAGGAAGCAAGCTGAACTTCAGTTCCAAGCACATTTGGCCCATGAAACACTTCTATACACTTATTTTCACTTACTGGTCCACTGTTGTGAATGTATAAAATTTAATATAGATGTAAACAGTGAGGCTCGGATAGCACCAATCACGAATTTGATTAAATCCGGCCACGTCACAATCAAAATCCGGATAAGCCGTGATCATGATCCAGAATTGAATTGGAGCTCCGAATTCGACTCATTTTAGCCGTGATTAAATGTAGAATCCGTGATCACAGCCGTGGTAACGTTTATCGTTAATAGCAAAGCCCCCGTACATGCTACAGTCACACAAAAAAAGCCAAAACCAGCTGAATTTAGCCGTCAATAGCAAAGCAAATTTGCAGGATATGTTAAGTAGAACAGTGGGAACAAGGGGAATTTTTTTTTTTTTTTTCAAAAAGACCTTCTAGTTTTTGAGAAAATCTAATTTTAAACTTTCAAAGGAAAAAGTATACATGTAAATGTGGAAAATATATTAACTCATTACCGCATTTAAAGTTATACCATTTTCCTTTAAAATCTTCCTCAAAAACTAGGTCATTTGAGAAAAAAAAAATTCCTTGTTCCCACTGTTCTACTTAACATATCCTGCAAATTTGTCTATAGCATGTAAGAGGGCTTTGCTATTATCTGCTAAAGTTGGCGGGTTTTCGGGTAATTGTGGCTGTGATCACGAGCCGGATTTGGACCACGATCACGAGTGCATTCACAACTGAATCTGTGATCGAGAGGCAATCACAAATTCGGAATCCGACATAGTGATCAGGAAAAACAGCTTGTGATCAAGGGTTACCAGTGATCACGAGGCCGTGGAGAGCAACACTGGATGTAAATGCGTACATCCAATATATACATTTATCCCAGAGTAAACTTCACTATCATTTACTGTACTTGTTTCCTATGTTGCAATCACTTACAGTAGGTAGTAGAGATAACAAATCTGTAATTTATAGATTTGTCAGATATCTTACCTACTGCAAGTGGAAGCTACATAAGAGAAAATTAATAGCTTATTTTACTCTACAAACATAAGAAACATCCTTATTTGTATGTGGTAATAGTAGCCCTTTAACCACTTCACCACTAAAGGTGGCCATTGATTTGCAGTAGATTCGAGCATCAGATTTCTGTCAGATGCCGATCAGGTCAAATCTGACAGGAATCTGTGTGCCATACACTAGGAACAGATTTCCAATAGATTTCAGAATTGAATCTTTTGGAAATCTATCTAAATGCATTACTGCACCATTAGATCCAATGCAACTTTATGGCACATCGATCTGCTGCCGACCTAGATTTTCCTGTCAGATCAAATCGATCGAAATCTGCCCCAAATCTACCGATCAATTTCCGATCAATTCCATAGAATTTATTGATGGCTAAAATCGACCAGTGTACGGGCCCCTTAAGGGTTTTTTCCCCTTGAGTACCAGAGCAATTTTCACCTTTCAGCGCTCTTCCCTTTCATTCCCCAATAACTTTATCACTACTAATTACAATAAAATGATCTATAGCTTTTTTTTTTTTCAACAGTAATTAGGCTTTCTTTGGGTGGTACATTTTGCTAAGAAATTTTATTCTAAATGCATTTTAACGGGAATACCAAAGAATGAAAAGGATTTCTGTTTTCGGCCATTATAATTTTTAAATGCATGTTACCATAATTAAAACCCATGTATTTTATTTGCGCATTTGTCCATTATTACACCATTTAAATTATGCCCCCATCACAATGTATGCCGCCAATATTTTATTTGGAATTAAAAGGTGCATTTTTTCAGTTTTGACTAATATTAAAGTTCAGTCCATTAGGTAACTATTTTTATGTAATTATTTACTGCAAAATTTTTATTTCGGTAACTATGAGAGTAGGCGGTAAGGTGTAAATTATGTGTAGGTATTAAAAAAAAAAATTACTGTTTGGCCACAAGATTTTTTTCTAAGCGTCCTGTAAGCATACTATGTACACTTACAGGAAGTAAATCGCAAATGTGTAACTTATTTTTCAAAATGACGCAGCTTCTCATTGAATCCACTAATCATTGCAATGGGGACTTAGATCAATGAATAGGAACTGCATTCCCATTCATTGATCTCCAGGACGATGGCGAGGTACATATGTGGGCGCGCGCGCGCAAGCAAATGGGAGCCCTTGTATCTACGCCCGAGCGCTGAGGTGAAGTCTGCCGGGGCATAAATATACTGTCGCAGGGCACCCAAGTGGTTAAAGGTAACCTGAGATTAGTGAAACAGAAGAATTTATACTTACCTGGGGCTTCCTCTAGCCCCGGCATGGGCAAACTTGGCCCTCCAGCTGTTAAGGAACTACAAGTCCCACAATGCATTGCAGGAGTCTGACAGCCACAGTCATGACTCATAAAGGCAAATGCATTGTGGGACTTGTAGTTCCGTAACAGCTGGAGGGCCAAGTTTGCCCATGCCTGCTCTAGCCTCCTATACTCAGTGGGCTCTCTCGCTGTCCTCCCATGCTGCTCTGTTCCTCCTCAGTTAGGAAGGTTTTAATCAATCACAAAGCACGCAGAAAAGCGCTTCTAGTGTGGCTGAGCCCTAAAGTGATACTGAAGTGATTCGCCTATGGAGAGGGAATGCTCTGGATCTCATAGAGCCTTTCCAGGACTCTCTACCTACCTTGGTCCAGCACTATCACCAACGCTGCAGGAATTCAAACAACTTGTTCAATACGGTGTTGTGAATCCTCAGGAGACTTTGAAAGCCCTCATGTTATTGACTGCGGCTCTGTGCTGCACATTTACAAGCGTGCACAGTACGAATCTGCCAGTCTTTGGAAGCACTCGGGGACATTATTGCTTCCGAAGCCTTCTGAGGGCTCCCAGAGGTGGCCATTTTGAACGAGTGAAAGTGATTGAACGAGGACACAGACAGGACTGGGAAGGCTCCGAAATGCAGAGCCTTTCCTCTCTATAGGTAAATAGCTGCCTTTTTTCTGTAATTGATGGGGCAAGCAGGAGAGGCGCTCAGTCAATGTTGTTCACAGCTTTGTACTGCATTGAACAGCAAAAAGCTATCTTTAACAGGCAGATTAATCCCCCACCATATTTCTGTTGAAGGCTGGTGGGATGTAAGGCTATATTCACGAATATACAGTATATGGTGGCATGAAACTCCATATTAACTGAAATCATCCAATAAAGAAATTTGATATAGCTTAACTATCCCAATTTTTTAGTGTTCACTGACAGATTTAGGAGAAATGTGACATGAAGCAAATTTCTGCTGGTTTCCATCTGTACTGATTCTCTGAGATGCCAAAAGCGACATCGCTTCTCCCATTTTTTTTTTTCAGCCCAGATCAGTGTTAATTTTTCCACCCTGCTACCACAGCTTACTGCCCCTCCCATAGCAAACATCACCTAGACAACAGGCTTATATTGCTGTGTAAACTCTTCAAAATGAGGAGTGTCATAGTGTCCTTATCTGAAGCAGGAAGTGTTCTGTTCTTTGCATTAGATAAGCTTGTTTCTGTAGCTATTGACAGAAAAAAAAATCCCACAACCCCACTGGCACTGCACAGTTCCTACAGCAAAAGGCAACCAACCCAGGCAATAAAAATGGGTGTCATGTAGGGACCCATTTTAGAGAAAAAGTGTGTTATAAATATTTTTGGGTACTATTTTTTTAGTTTTGGATAGGGATGGGACGACTAATCCGGCGAATCCACGAATCCCTCGAATATTAGGAAATATTCGAGATTCGTGGATTCGAATCCCGACGCCATTTTCTGATCGCCGAATCCGCCGCTTTACCCGTCCGCAATTGTCCTCCTTCCTCCCCCTGCAGCCTCCTCCGCTCGCCCGCCGCATAAATAAGAGGAAGCAGCCTCTCACCTCCAGCGTGGAGCTCGGAGCGGCAGACCTCCTCCAGACTTCCTTATTTCCCCTAGTGACCGGCTCTTACTATGCGTCATCAGTAAGAGCCGGTCAGGTGGCCACTAGGGGGAACCAGGAAGTGAAGGGAGAAGTCTGCCGCTCTGGGCTCCACGCTGATGCTGGAGGTGAGAGGCTGCTTCTCCTTATTTATGCAGGGGGACGAGTGGAGGAGGCTGCGGGGGGAGGGAGGAGGATTACGCAGCTACCTATACTGCAGCCCCTCATAGCCTGCTACCTATACTGAAGCCCCCCATACTGAAGCCCCCCGTAGCCTAACTATACTGAAGTCCCCCATCGCCTGCTATCTATACTGAAGCCCCCCATAGCCTGCTACCTATACTGAAGCCCCCCATACTGAAGCCCCCCATAGCCTGCTAACTATATTGAAGCCCCCCATAGCCTGCTACCTATACTGAAGCCCCCCATAGCCTGCTACCTATACTGAAGCCCCCCATACTGAAGCCCCCCATAGCCTGCTACCTATACTGAAGCCCCCCATAGCCTGCTACCTATACTGAAGCCCCCCATAGCCTGCTAACTATACTGAAGCCCCCATAGCCTGCTTACTGTACTGAAGCCCCCATAGTCTGTTACCTATACTGAAGCCCCCCATAGCCTGCTAACTATACTGAAGCCCCCCATACTGAAGCCCCCCATAGCCTGCTCACTGTACTGAAGCCCCCCGGAGCCTGTTACCTATACTGAGGCCCCCCATAGCCTGCTAACTATACTGAAGCCCCCCATAGCCTGCTACCTATACTGAAGCCCCCCATAGCCTGCTACCTATACTGAAGCCCCCCCCCCATAGCCTGCTACCTATACTGAAGCCCCCCCCCCATAGCCTGCTACCTATACTGAAGCCCCCCATAGCCTGCTACCTATACTGAAGCCCCCCATAGCCTGCTACCTATACTGAAGCCCCCCATAGCCTGCTACCTATACTGAAGCCCCCCATACTGAAGCCCCCCATAGCCTGCTACCTATACTGAAGCCCCCCATAGCCTGCTACCTATACTGAAGCCCCCCATAGCCTGCTAACTATACTGAAGCCCCCATAGCCTGCTTACTGTACTGAAGCCCCCATAGTCTGTTACCTATACTGAAGCCCCCCATAGCCTGCTAACTATACTGAAGCCCCCCATACTGAAGCCCCCCATAGCCTGCTCACTGTACTGAAGCCCCCCGGAGCCTGTTACCTATACTGAAGCCCCCCATAGCCTGCTAACTATACTGAAGCCCCCCATAGCCTGCTACCTATACTGAAGCCCCCCATAGCCTGCTACCTATACTGAAGCCCCCCCCCCATAGCCTGCTACCTATACTGAAGCCCCCCCCCCATAGCCTGCTACCTATACTGAAGCCCCCCATAGCCTGCTACCTATACTGAAGCCCCCCATAGCCTGCTACCTATACTGAAGCCCCCCATAGCCTGTTACTTATACTGAAGCCCCCCATAGCCTGTTACCTATACTCAAGCCCCCCATAGCCTGCTACCTATACTGAAGCCCCCCATAGCCTGCTACCTATACTGAAGCCCCCCATAGCCTGCTACCTATACTGAAGCCCCCCATAGCCTGCTACCTATACTGAAGCACCCCATAGCCTGCTACCTATACTGAAGGCCCCTATACCCTGCTGCCTATACTGAAGGCCCCCCATAGCCTGCTACCTATACTGAAGCCCCCCATACCCTGCTGCCTATACTGAAGGCCCCCATACCCTGCTGCCTATACTGAAGGCCCCTATACCCTGCTGCCTATACTAAAGGCCCCTATACCCTGCTGCCTATACTGAAGGCCCCTATACCCTGCTGCCTATACTGAAGCCCCCTATACCCTGCTACCTATACTGAAGGCCCCTATACCCTGCTGCCTATACTGAAGGCCCCTATACCCTGCTGCCTATACTGAAGGCCCCTATACCCTGCTGCCTATACTGAAGGCCCTTTATACCCTGCTGCCTATACTGAAGGCCACTATACCCTGCAACCTATAGTGAAGGCCCCTATACCTTGCAACCTATAGTAAGGGCCCCTATACCTTGGTAGCTATACTGAAGACACCTTTACCTAGCTACCTATACTGCGGGCACCTATGCCTGGGTACCTTATACTGCGGGCAACTATACCATGGATCGCACAATTCTTATGCGCAGGATTCGTTAGATTCGGGATTCGAAAAGGTTCGAGATATTCGAGAACCTTTTTAGATTCGGATCCGGATTCGAAGAAATTGTGGATTTGTCCCATCCCTAAGTTAGTCCCTTATGTTGCCTTGCTATGAAAATTCTAGTGAACGTAATGATTGCTGACTGCACAGGTGAAGTTTTCCATTCTTTTTAACTACAGCCTCTAAAGTGGTACATGACGATATTCAGAGAAATATCAGAAGGTGTTCACCTGGTCTAACATGTACGGTAGCTTTAATACTGATAGCTATCAGACTTTAAGGTAGTGATGGTCAAGTAGATGCAAATAACTGAATTGATGCACAATTATGCAGCTTCAAAATGAACCAATCAAATTTTACCTCAGCAAGATTTGATTGGTTCATTTTCCAGCTGCATAAAAATGTGCCTACATTTGCATCAACGCAAAGTTATTTGCATCTACTTGAAGGGGAACTCCCAGCCTCCATTGTAATGCAGGGATGATAAGAAATGTAGTTTATCTATGGTCAGCCCTGATTGACCTGCCCACCAGCTGAATCCAGAGAAGAGAGAAAATGACTGCTGTGCAGTTTGATAAGCATAAAGCCTCGTAAAAGCGTATGAGGCATGTTGCCTGGCGGGGACCTGACCCTTTAGGTGACATTCCAGGGCCGTGGCTGTGCAGACATGTTGCTAGCCTGCATGCTAATGAGTCCTGTTGCTATGTGGAGGAAGGGCCAACAGAGCGGAGCAGTGCTTTTCAGCGCTGTTAGATTTGGGCGCAGCCGGCGCCTCCATAGACTTCAATGGGAATCATTCCTATTGAAGCGCTCAGTGAGTAACGTCGGCGCTGTCAGAAGACGGAGCCGAAGTTGCTTAAAAACATAATTCGGCCTCCAGCAATCCCTGGAAGCCGAATTATTTCATTCCCCCACTATCCATGTGGGGAATAGTAATTAAATCGGCCCGGACTTGTGCAGAAGCAGGAACAGCTATATACCGGCTGTATCCTGCGCCCAAGTCTACCGGCGCCGATTACAAATGTACTCCAACAGAGTGGTGTGTGACATGCGGCAGACATGGTGAGGGGAGAACAATGCTCTAGACCAGATCTATTCGCCAGGCTCATCGTTGGCCCAGGCATCAGGTGGCATTGGGGCCACTATACTCAAGCTAGACCCAATATTCTATACTAATCTTCAAGTGGCATACCTGTGTAACTGTGAGGTCAAACCGCTCAGCCATGGATTTCTTCTCATCATCTGACGGATATGCATAGTTCCTGTGTTCAAAAAGCCACGTCTTTAAAAAAGCAATGGCTTCTCTTGGCAGGTTTCCTCTACTTCTCCTCAGGTGTGTAACCTCCACTCCATCTGTAGGCTGCACTGTTGGCTCAGCTGCTGTGGGCATAGAAAATGAACACTCATTAGGATCATTCCACTTAGGTTCACAGTGAAAGTTGTTACTTTCCCTGTGACATCAGGGATGCATACACTGCAGTCTACACTCTATCTGCAGCTCAGTTTTGATGGGCTTCTGGGTTTGGAAGCGAGGAGAACGCCAGCGCATATCACTAAGGCTGCATCTGAAATGACCACCAGCTCAGTGTGAAGCACCTAAATAGATTTTCTGCACACATTGCATTCAATTCAGATGCAAATCACATGCAAATCTGCTACTACTTATTATGCAAACAGGAAACTCAGGAGGAGGGGCTGGGAGAAGCTAACCTGACAGTTACAAAGTTATAAAAAGGTGGGGGGAAAGGCTGCGCATCCCTAAACACATGTTGCAATTGAATAGTTAATCACACAGGGATACACCGCCTCTGTCAGACTGAAAAATGCATGCCCTGCATCCTAGACAAGTGCTAACATTTATTAAACTAGGAGGAACTTTAGCTTCCAATATGGTTTGCATGCAAAGTATATTATACTAGACACTTGCGCCACGGTGAGGCAAACCTCCAGGCAAGTGACCTAATCTAAACCTGTCGCAAGTGTGTATTATAATATACTTTGCATGCAAACCATATTGGATTGCTTCTCTATTTCCCCTCAGACTTAACTAATGCTGTCTGATTGGCTGAAACCTCTTTCCCTCCTGCTTTCCCCTCCCACATCTCTGTTCCTCTCTGATTGGCCAATATTTCTCATGCTGAGACAATGCACTTTCTATAGTGAAGGGCAGGCAATGCATACACAATCAGGCAGGAGACTAAAGCTGGCCATACACTAGGCCGATTCCCGTCAGATCGACAGCAGATTCGATCACTGGGATCGAATCTGCTGTCACATCGTTCCCGCAACACGCAGAATTTCGATCCATTTCGTCTGATCCTGTCGATCGCTCTGTGCGGAAAATTACCGTCGATCGCCCGCAGGTAGGGAGCGCGTCGCTAGCATTCGGGTACCCGACGACCGACGCAATAGAGCCCGCATACATTACCTGCTCTGCCGGCACGACTGCCCCCGGTCACCGCTGCTCAGTCTCCGCGCTGGTCTGGTCTGGTCTCCGGGTCCGGCATGCTTCACTTCTTCTAGCCCGGCAGGAAGTTTAAACAGTAGAGGGTGCTCTACTGTTTAAACTTCCTGCCGGGCAGGAAGAAGTAAAGCATGCCGGACCTGGAGACCAGAGCGGAGACGGAGCAGCGGCGGTGACCGGGGGCAATCGTGTCGGCGGAGCAGGTAATGTATGCGGCGGGGGGGGGGGAGCCGCTTAGGCAGCACCACCACCACCACAGATTGTGAACGGTTTCAGGCTGAAATCGGTTCACAATCTGTTTGCAGTAAAGGTAGCCATACGATCCCTCTCTGATCAGATTCGATCAGAGAGGGATCTTTCTGTTGGTCAAATCTGATGGCAAATCGACCAGTGTATGGCTACCTTAAAGGTGGGTACACACATCAGATCAAAGTCTTTAGAAAATGACAGATCACAGACCAATTTTACCCCCTTCCATGTTGTATGAGAGCCATACCTACACAGTCTATTTTATCGAGCTGAACATCATCAGAAAAAAAAAATCTTTGCAAGATGCTGTACACATGCATTATATGCACAGATCAGTATCTGCAAAAGATCAGTTCCTGCAAAATGCATTCATAGTCTATCATATCTGCAGATCTCATACACACCTTGTTTAACAGACATTCATCTGCAGATCAGACAATTATCTGCAGTTCTGAAGATCCATCCTGGTGGATCTGATCTGCAGATGAATGTCTGTTAAACAAGGTGTGTAGTTATGCAGATATCATAGACTATGAATGCATTTTGCAGGAAGTGATCTTTTGCAGGAAGTGATCTTTTGCAGATACTGATCTATTGCATCTGTACAGCATCTTTGTGTACAACATCTTGCAAATAATTTTTTCTCTGATGGGGAGTTAGGGCTCGTTCCCACTATCGCGAATCTGCATGCGTCCAACGCATGCAGATCCGCACATGTAATGCAAGTGGATGGGCCTGTTTCCACTGTAGCGTTGTTGAGGTGCGTTTTTTTCAGCGGGAAAAAAACGCACAAAAGAGCCAACGATTTCGCCTGCGTTGGGAATCCGTGCGAATCGCCGCTAATGTATTTAATAGTAAAAACGCATGCGTTTGTTACATGCGTTTTTACCCGCGATTTCGCGTGCGATTTCGCACCTTTTTCAATTTTATTTAGCCCTGGCAGTGTCATGGTTAATTTCGCATGGCACCCTGCCATGCGAAATCGCATGTGAAATCGCGGGTAAAAACGCATGCGGAAACGCATCCGCATGCGTTTTTACAAGCGTCGGAATGCGGCCGAAATCGCGTCGCAACAGTGGGAACGAGCCCTCAATCTCCATAGAGACTGTGTAGAGTCTGGCTCTCATACTACATGGAAGGGGGTAAAATTGGTCTGTGATCTTTCATTTTCCAAAGACTTATCTGATGTGTGTACCCACCTTAAGGGAGAAACTTATATCAGGATTGGCTTCACAATAGTCGCACTTAAAATAGAAAATGCTAAGGATTTTCTCTTATTTTACTGTAGAAAAATCACTAAAATCAAGTGTGTGTGTGCAGGGCCGGCGCTACCATAGAGGCAAAGGGGGAAATTGCCCCAGGGCCCCAGAGCTTGTAGGGGCCCCCAGTGGCTACAAGAGGAAAACATTTTTTTTTTAAATCTGCCTTATAGTTTGAGAAAATCGATTTTAAAGTTTCAAAGGAAAAAAATACACATTTAAAAACCTGCTGACTTTAACGGTTAATAGCAAATCCACCTTAAATGCTATAAACCCTAAATTTGTAGGACATGTTAAGGAGATCATTGGGAATAAGCGGAAAAAACAATTTTTCAAAAAGACCTTATAGTTTGAGAAAAACTATTTTAAAGTTTCGAAGGAAAAAAGTATACTTTTAAATGCGGTAAATGTCACTTTTTTAGTAGCAAACCTAATGGTAGTGTAATTTTACATGCATCAAAAGAAAGAGCAATAATTTCCTGACGGGGGTTTCCAGGGGGTCCATACGCAGCGCTTTGGCCAGGGATCGCTATACAGATCCCTGCCATTTTTTCCTATTTTTTTTTATGTTTAGAGTGTGGGAATTTTTTATTTTAAATAATGTGGGGTCCCCCCTACTGAAACTTTTTAACCCCTTGTCCCCCATGCAGGCTGGGGTAGCCAGAATCTGGAGCTCCGACCGATTGGGGCTTCACACCCTGACTATACCAGCTGCAAAAAAGGTCCCTTAATGCCGATTTTTGTTCCGGGGTATCTGTTGGGGGGCCCCCAGGTTTATTTTGCCCTGGTGCCCCATTGTTGCTTAAAGTGTGTGTGTGTGTGTGTGTGTGCGTGCGTGCGTGCGTGCGTGTTTGCGTTTTAAGTAGAACAAGTATTTATCTACTTATGTGGGTTTTTTCTGAGGTAGTATGGTTGACAGCTCCTCTTTAAAGTCTATGTCCAGTCTCTGTTGCAGTTCAGTCAGAGGTTAAAAAAGTAGATGGGGAAAAAAAGTACAATCACAATTCTGAATATTTTCTTGCTTGGGACTCGTTCACACTAGGGGTGTTTTTGGCCTTTTTTCAAGCGCAGGCGATTTTCAAAATCGGCCACAAGACGCTTGTGCAATGAATCTCTATGAGAAGGTTCATATCAGCGTGTTGCGTCCACTTTGCGATCTGCAAAGCTGTGCTTGTATCATTTTTGGGGCAATTTTCGTATAATGGAAGGTATAGAAAGAGCACTAAACGCTTGTGTGGCGATTGCTTTCGCGTTAAGAATATATACATTGTATTTATTATTTTCTGGGTCAAAGAGTTCACTTCCTGACTTGCGTCAGAGGGTGAATGAAAAAAATTCTGGAAAAGCGCTTATAAAAGCGCTTTTAACAAATGCAGCGAGCAGTGGAAAAAAGTGCACAAAAGTGCACATTTGTGTTTTCGTTTCTAGATGTGAACAAGGCCTTACTGATGGTTTAAAGGGTATTTTATTCACAAGTCTGAAAATAGCACTTAGGAGAAAAGTTAATTGCATATTGGGCTGGGTGTTTCAAGTCGTACCCAATAGAGCCATTTTAATCCATGTCAAGGCTGAGGATCAACCAATCGAAACAGTCTATAAGCATGTTGGATAAGTGTGGCTCTATTAACAAGCTGGCACATCATTGCATATCAGGGGTTCTGGACATGTGTTTAGCTATATGGGACATTTAGGGACAACAAAGATGATTTGCATATTCAGCAGTGATGCACTGTGGGACACATGATAAGAGCACACTCCAACCTGAATAAATCACAAATACCCTCTGTTTTAAGAAAGCAAACTTCACAAATTAAAAGCCTTTTTCACTCTACCCAGCTAATGCTTTCCCTTTCAATACCAATCCACCCTATTGGTTATTCCTTTCTTCTCACTTCTGTCCTGGTCAGGAGTGTTGCCAAGAAGATATTGGAAAGAGGTTTTCCACATGGGGGCG